>NW_024503235.1:2437839-3127536 GCF_017590055.1 Onychostruthus taczanowskii
CGGGCGGGCGCGGAGCGGCGGGAGCGGAGCGGGGCCGCCGCGGCGCCGCCAAGACACGGCGGTGGATTTTCCCCGGGAGCCAGAGCGGGCGGCGGCGGCGCAAAATGGCTCCGGTGCGGCTCTGCCGCCGCCTCCCGGCGCCCCGGGACCCCCGGCGGGGGGAGCGGGGGCAGCCGCACGTGGGGACGGGGAGATGCTGCCGGCGCGGGCTCTGCCGGGATGAGTGGTACCCACCCGTGGGCATCCCCTGAGGCACCCTGCGGAGCCGGACTGGCACGGAGACAAGGGGTACCCACGCGTGGGCACTCCCCTGGATCACCCCAGCGAGCCGAGGGTGCTCCGGGACCGTCACCCACGCCTGTGCAGCGGCACACAGCCTTCCAGGGAGGGGGACAGAGTGCAGAGGCAGTCCAGGGGTACTGAGGTAGCCCTGGGGTGTCGGGATAGTCTCTGAGCGACAGAACAGCCCCAGGGTGCCAGGACAGCCCCAGGGTGCCGGGACAGCCCGGGCAGGGTGCGGCCCCCGAGGCCCAGCCTTCCCCCAGCAGACCCAGGGCCACCCGCTGCTGCCTGCCCGCTGAGCCTCTCACACCACACCCTGTAATTTGATCGTAATTATAATAATAATAATTACAGCGTGCGCGGGCAGGAAGTGCAGGAACAATAACCTGGGTAACGCCCTGCACGGTGGCGGGAGCAGCGGGGTGGCACATGCCCCATCCTGGTGCCAAGCTGAGCCCAGAACAGCTCACCAAGCCCTGCCCAGTGCGTGGGGGGAAGTGGCCCAAACAAGTGCCCTACATGTGGTTTTAAGCAGTCGTGTCCATGTCCCAGTGCAGTGGCTCAAGTGCCCAGGCTTTCCCACTGAGCAGGACACACTGGAAGAGCCATGGCCCAAACAAGTGCCCTACGTGTGGTTTTAAGCAGTCGTGTCCAGTGCAGTGGCTCAAGTGCAGTGGCTCAAGTGCCCAGGCTTTCCCACTGAGCAGGACACACTGGAAGAGCCAGAGCTGGAGCTGGGGCTGCCCCCACTCCTGGTGTGCAGACAGCTCCCCAAAAGTCCTGGTGCCCCCAGGAAGAGATCTCCAGTGCCAGAACCCACCAGGCCCAGCAGCTTCCTGCATTTCTGACACAGCTGCTCCTGCTGCATGCGGGGAGCAGAGCTCTGCCCCCTCCTTCAGCAGTTATATAAAAGGATTAAAATTTAATATGAACTTCAAAAGGGGAAGAACTGGGTGGTCGAAGGCAGCTGGCCTGGGGCCGGGTGTGGAGCAGAGGCACCTTGGGACACGTCCCAGCTCTGCTGAGCAGCAGCACTGCAGCACATGGAGACATCATCCAGCCCCAGCCATGGGGACAAAGAGTCCGGGCACCACGGGCAGCATGGGCATCCCATGAACCCACAGTGGCTTCACTGAGCCACGGTGTCCCTGGGTCACGGTGGTGCACAGCTTCCATGGCACATGGAGTCCCCGTTCCCCAGGGTCAGGCCTTGCCCTGCACCTTCACCTCTCTGCTGGCATCCAGGCAGCCCTTAATAACTGACCACCCACAGGCACAGCATCACCCACCCATCCTGGTGCCCCCTGCCACCCTGCCCATCCCATGCCAGCAGTCCCCAGGCATCACATCTCCTCCTGCCCAGTGCCTCACATCTCCTTCCATGCAGGTGGGATGGAGTGTGCTGGAGAGCAGCCCTGTGCTGGGGGAGCAAGACCCCGAGCTGGGGGGCAGCTGATGGACCCCTGCCCCCCACCATGCTCAGAACCCGCGTGGTTGCACAGCAGCAGCTCTGCTCTCCCGCCGGTGCAGCGCCGGGAGCGGGGCTGTGCTGGCAGCAGGAGCGAGCCAGGGCTGGGAAAACACCATCTTCCGCCCACACAGCCGCCCACGGCCCCGAGCCAGCTCCGCCGCCCCCGCCGCGCCGGGGCTCACGGGGCGGGGGCGGCAGGTGCGGGGTGGGGGCTGCGCCCAGCACGGCCGCCCCCCCAAGGGCAGGGCAGGGGATGGAGCAGGGAACGGGGCAGGGGGGTGGGGGCCAGCAGCCCCCGGTGCAATATCTGCCCTGGGACAGGGTCCTGCCGCAGGAGCAGGGCTGGGCTGGGGGCCAGGGCTGCGGGGGCCGGGGCTGCCCCATATCCAGCCCTCACCGGGGCACAGAAACCTCTCGGTGAGGGGCACAGGCTGGCAGCGAAGAAGCCTTTGGTTCGCTCATTTTTAATCCTGGCCAAGAGCAGGAGGGGTGCAGGCATGAGGCTTAGGGACATTGCAGGACAGGACTGGCCACGGGGCCACAAACAGCCCCCTCAGCAGCCCAGCTCATGCCATGGGGGTCTTGGATCATGCATGTCCCTGCAGGATGGAGACCCCCGGGAGACGACAGCAACCACCGAGCATCCCTCGCCGTTCTGCCTTCCCACACCCCGCTGTGGCTCAGCTCCCATTGCTGGGCGAGTTCCTCTCGCAGTGCCAGTGCCACTCTCCCAGTGCCAGTGCCACTCTCGCAGTGCCAGTGCCGCTCTCCCAGTGCCAGTGACGCCCTCCCAGTGCCTGCAATGCGGGGGGCAGGATCTGTGCTTGAGCAGGAGCTGCGGGCGCGTGGGAATGCACAGAGAGCAGAGCGGGGTGGGAGGAGGGGAGCGCACGAAGCCGGAGCTCCCCCCACGCTGCTCCCGATCCCTCACCTGGCAACAGGGACCAGGTCCCAGCGGGACTGTGGCACCGGGGCAGGCGGGGGCAGGACCCTGGTGCCCACCCCGCTAGGAGGAGGTGAAGGAGGATGCTCGGGCGGCCGGCGCTGGCCCGGGCGGGGCCGGCGGGGGCAGCGGGAAGCAGCGGCCGATCTTGCGCAGGGTCCGATGCAGGTCCGCGCGGAAACGCCGGATGGAGAAGCAGTAGATGACGGGGTCCAGGCAGCTGTTGAGGCTGAGCAGGGCCACACTCAGCGTGTGCAGCACATCCAGGGTGTCGGGGGGCCCACAGAGCGGCGCAGGGGGCCGGCTACCCACCCAGGGGGCCAGCGTCAGGTGGTAGGGGGCCACACAGACCACAAAGACCAGCAGCATCCCCAGCACCATGGCACGGGCCTGCTGCCGGTGGGAGCCTGGCGAGGCCGCGGCGGGCACCGAGAGCGCCCGGGCGATGGAGGCGTAGGTGCCCAGCACCACCAGGAAGGCGGCGGAGAAGAAAGCCACCATGGCGTAGGCATAGCCCCGCTGCCGCCCGTGCTGCTCAAAGCAGGCGGTGGTCCCGGCGTGGCTGGGGAAGGTCTGGTGGGTGGCCAGGGTGGGCACGGCACAGCCCAGCCCCAGCAGCCAGGCCAGGGCACAGGCCAGGGCGGCGCCGCGGGGCCCCGTCAGCGGCAGCAGCCGCCGCGCCGCCCGCACGGCGCAGAACCGGTTGAAGCTGATGAGAGCCATGAAGGTGATGGCGCTGTAGGTCGCCAGGTAGTAGGCGGCCCCTGCCAGGCGACAGGTGGCCTCCGAGAGTAGCCAGTCCCCCCCAGCCAGGTAGTAGTGGATCCAGAGGGGAAGGGTGAGGTTGAAGAGGATGTCAGCCAGCGTGAGGTTGATGAGGTAGATGCGGATGGCCTTCCTCACCTTGCCACTCTGCAGGAAGACCAGCAACGCCACCAGGTTGCCCGGCAGCCCCACACACAGCACCAGGCAGTAGACGACGGGCACCAGCACGAACTGCACCGGGTTGTGGGGCACGCACTGGCCGGGGTGCTCCACCAGCAGCGGTCCCGGCACCGAGCTGTTCATCCCGGGCTCCTGCAAAGATGGGGAGCAGTCAGTGGCACAACCCTTGGGGACAGGGGAGGGACGTTGACCTGGCAGGACAACCTCTCTGGCTGGCACCTGCAGTAGCTGCTGGGCACTGCAGGCAGAGCCCTGTGGGGATGCCCTAGTGTGCTGGAAGGGATCAGGTCACACAGGAGAGGAGGAGACCCCAGCTCTGTCCCCCCACACAACAAGGCCACTGTCAACTGCCCAGCTAGAGCTCGCAGGGAGTGGCAGGCACAGCTGCAGCACAGCCAAGGGACAGAGTGCAGACAGAGGCACCCGAAGGTGCCACACTGTCTCCAGTCAGCAGCTGCGGGGCTTAACACCTCCCACACAACACGTGCCTGTGGGGCCACCCACCCCAGCCCTGTCCCAGCACCCCAAATTCCCCATGGAGCCAGGCATGAGGAAGTCACTGACTGGCTCAGCAAGCTCCAGAATGGAGAAATCCAGGAATGGACAGGGGGTACAAACATGGGGCCAGCATCCCTCCACGCCCCCCAGTCCTGCACAGCGGGGTTTGCCTCTGGTCCGGGCCATGGAAAAGCATGCTGTGCTGCAGTGGCTGTATCCAGGGCTGCAGTTACTTCACCTCCCATCACTGCCTGCCCACACCTCGCCAACGAAGGCACTGAGTCACCAGCTGGTGTTTTCCAGCACAGCAGGGCTGGATTCGGCACATGCAGCACCCAGCCCTGGGTTGACATGGAGAGCACGAGCTGCTGAGCCTGGGGGACTTCATTTGGACCCCAAAGGAACCTCTGAATCCCTCAGTGGTCCCCTTTTCCTCCTCCTTCCCCATCATTAGCACAGGGAATGCTCCATCTCACCCACACCACGATTGTTACTTACCTCGTTGGGTCAGGCAGGAGCAGCTCTGTCCCCTCTGGCTGCTCCTCACTCTGATCCAGCCAGGCTGGGGACAGCTTTAAGTGCTGGGGGAGGCAGGGGCTGCCTGACCCCCACCCACCATCCCAAGCCCCCCTGTGTGTTAGTGCCTGTGGGACAGCAGCTGGAGTGGGGAGAGCACCTGTGTGTGTATGTAATGGGGAATTCCCTGCTGGAGCCACCCTAAAATCCCCTGTGCCGGCTGACAGGGCTGGGGGCATGTGGGAGTGGTCAGTGCTGGCCTGGCTGACCCCCCTCCCGTGCCCCCAGGCACATCTAACACCATTTCCCAGGGCCCTTCTCCCACCCACGCCTGGATGAAAGCAGCACAGGGTCAAGTTTCTGCACCCGGCAGCTGGGGAGAAGAGGGATGCCCAAAGGGATCAAAGCAGGAATCTGCCTCCTCCTGGCTCTTTTGTTGGCTTCAAAGCTGGTTTTAAGGGGAGAAGCCCTACAGGCCCCTCCAAGATCTGTGAGCATCTGACTCGCTGCTTTGTGTGGCCGTGCAATTTGTGTGTGCTCCTTTGGGACACCAAGATGACACCCCGAGGTAGGTGACACCTACCTTCAGGTCCCACCAGTGGTACAGGGGTGTCTTACACCCCTTGCTCATCCCAGCAGCCAGACTCCCCACACAGCCATGCCAGCCCCCTTGCTGGGACACACTTCAGGTGAACTGTGTTTTATCCTGAGCGTGCTGTGCCCATCTGGGGTGGCAGAGGGTGGCTCCTTGCGGGAGCAAGATCCACAAAAAGCACATGCCTGCCTGGGCACTCGCTCCTGGCACTCCCTGGGTGTACAGCAAGGGGCCTGGCACATTGTTGGGTGGCTGAGGGATCCCACCCCAGATGGGCTCTCCCCACTGTCCATCTGCCTCGGTGCCAGCTCCTGCACCAGCTCCCACACGTCCCCAGGGCTTGTGTCCAGGCACTGTTCCCAGGGACTGGGTTCTCCAGCCCCAGGACATCTCCTCAGCCCCTGAGGCTCAGCATGGGGGGGAGGCAGAAATAAACAGGGAGGCAAAACATGAAAAACAAGAGGTTTTATTCCAAAATTTGAAAGCCCCCAAGAGAGCAGAGCCAGCCCCTGCTTGGCGTGGCCAAACTCTGGAAAGAGCCGGACACCTTGTGCGAGTTCAGCAGCAGAGCTGCCGGAGCAGTGCCATGGCCGTGTCACAGCAGTGCCATGGCCACTGCCCCACAGTGTGGGGACAGCTCAGGTCCCACAGCGTGGGGACAACCAGCACCAGAGTCACTGGCAGAGGCAGGAGAGGACACACTGTGTCTCATCAGCAAGTTACCCTGCAGGATGCGACGTTGTCCCTGAAAATACCATAAAGGCGTTGCTCCCCAGCGGCCCAGCCGTCTGTCCTTCCCGTCTGTCTTTCCATCTGTCCTTCCCGCCTCTTGTCACTCGAACTTGGGCCGGGGGGCAGCTGGGTACCCACGGATGTTGAGCAGCAGGAGAAGGCCGAGGGAGAGGGTGGCCGGGGCACACATGGCCAGCGGCTCCTGCAGCGCCAGCAGCGTGTAGATGGCACCTGGGCATGGAGCAGAGCACAGGAATGGGGGTCTCTGGCCAAGGGTGTCCCAAGACCCCACGACGGGCAGCGGGTGCCCACTGGTTCTCACCGATCATGACGACGCTGAGGATGAAGTTGCTGATCTCCTGCAGCAGCTGGGGCCCAAATGCCAGCAACAGCCCGGCTGTCACCTCCACCCAGCCCACGGCTGCCAGGTACCTGCCCGGCTCTGGCACAAACCCCAGGTCCTTCAGGGGAAACACCTTGGCAAAGCGCACGAACTCCGATGCCTGGGAAGGGTGGGAGAGGGGTCAGGCAGCCCTGAGCCTGGGGAGATACAGCCCCTGCAGTGTGTCTGCTCTGCTCTGCCCTGTCTTCCAAGGGGATCAGCTCTGCATCCTAAATAACTCAACCACACACCCTAAGGGGATCAACCCTGCACTCCAAGGCACTCTGGCTGACTCACAATGGAAGGCTCAGCCTTGTACCCAAAGTGCTCCACCCTGAACCCCTGTAGTCCCAACCTGCTCATTCTCACCCAAGGCTCAGCCCCGCACCACAACAGGGTCAGCCCTGCACCTCAACATGTTCCTTTCCCCTGGAGCTCAGCCCTGCACCCCAACATGTTCCTTTCCTTTCCCCTGGAGCTCAGCCCTGCACCCCAACCTGTTCCTTTCCCCTGGAGCTCAGCCCTGCATGCCAAAGCGCTCTTTGCTCTGCCCCCAGCCTGCTCATTCCCCTGCGGCCCCCGAGCTCGCCGAGCCCGTGGCCGCGCTCACCATGTGCCGGTGCAGGTCGGCAGAGAGCCAGTCCGAGACCTTCAGGGCGCCCGTGAGGAAGAAGAAGAGCCCAAGCAGGACACGGAGGGCGGTGAAGGCCGCCGCCATGGCGGGACGGGCGGGCCCGGGGGCGGAGCGGGGCGGAGCGGCCCGGCCCCGTTCCCGGCCCCGTTCCCGGCCCGGCCCCGTTCCCAGCCCGGCCCCGTTCCCGGCCCGGCCCCGCTCCGCTCCCCGCCCGCTTCAGGCCGGCCCAGCCCCGCAGGTTCAGGGACCCCCTAGCCCTTGGGTGCTGCCGGGGCAGGGGGTGCTCAGATGTGCAGCGTCACCCCCCAGGCTGTGACACGTCCCCGCCAGCAGCACTTTCCTCTCCCCGAAACAGAGCCGGAGGAAAAGGGAACCCCCCCAGCCCGCAACAAAGCCCGCAGCTGGGGCTCGTGGGCTCTGTGAGCAGGAGCGACCCATGGCAGCACCTGCTGGCTTGGGCTGCGGGGACCGATGGCAGGCAGGGCAGAGGCAGTGCTGGGCACAGCTCCGGAGCAGGCAGCGGCAGCAGCGAGGATGTCCCCAGGGATGTCCCCTGGCCCCAGGGAGGCCGCTGTGGGGGACGGAGGCGGCCGCGCTCCCCCGGGCTCTGCGTCACCGCCTGCGCTGCTCCAGCACCGGCACAGGCCGAGCTCGGGATTGGAGAGCCGGGCCCAAGAGAGCCGCGGGCGCTGACGTTGTGTAATTCAAGTGGAAATATTTTAATGCCAATAAATCACGAGAGCCCGAAGTGTTTTCCAGGCACGAGGAAGCACTGTGGGGCACAGAAAGCACGGCCAGCCTGGACCTGCCCCGGCCCCAGCTCGGCCAGCAGGTTGCAGGGGCTGCCACAGGCACTGGCTGGACAGGGGCCAGCGGCAGTGACACTATTTTTACTCCTGGCAGCACATGATTCTTTAGCTGCTCAACATGATTTGGAGCTGGGGTTGGCACACCATGCAATGACAGCAACAGGCCAGGGCAGGCTCCAGGCCTTCACGGCTTGGAAAGCTCCTTGGTTAGAAAGGAATTAAAAAATAAGCATCAAAACGGGAAAACGTGAGTGCAGCAGCTCAGTGCACATGCAGGGCTGTGGGAACAGGGCAGCACATAGTGCTTCCCAGGACATTGTTCGAGTGTATCTGCTCTCGGTCTCTGATCTTTTATTGATTACAGAAGCTACTTAATGAACTATTTGATAGAAGAAGCTGTCAGCCTCAGCAGAGGGCACCCCAGGTGATGGTAACAGCCAACACCAGCACCAGGGAAAACCCATCCTGTCCCTACAGGACACAGGCTGCAGTTTGTTCCTACCAGGGAGCTGAGGAGATGCAGTTCAGCACATGGAATGCTGGAACACTTTCTCACAGGAAGCAGCCAGTGCTGCAACAGTGGAAATGAGGACAAGGACTAGAAAATAACAGAACCTGAAGAAAAAATGCTGCACAAGCTGCAGTAGCTGTGGAGACAAAGACACTGAACCCCAGCCCCTGCAGGGCAGCTACTGAGGAGCCACAAACCTCACTGAAGCCTTTTCAGGATCCACACAATACCACAAAGTCATCAAATCAGAGTGAAACACCTCAGATTGCCCTCAACCAGCACCTGATTGCCTGAGAGAGAACAACAGCAGTGCAGCACCAACCCTCCCTGCCAGGAGCACTCCCAGGCATTCAGACCCCTCTCAAGTGTTTCATACCACTTAGCCACATGAAATTAAATTTATTTTCATGTTTCTAATCTGGCAAAGCAGGTCCCAGCAAAATGCTAATGACACTTTGTGCCACTGCAGGAGGAAACCCTGCCAGAACGAGCAGAGCCACCACTGGTGTATTTTAACATATTAAACAACTTGATGTTTAAGCAAAGGATTGTATTTAATCAATGAACCACAGTGTATGTGCACAGTGCAGCTGCCCAAGCATCAAGTGAAGCAACATTTAAACAAAGGATTGTATTTAATCAATGACAGCATGAACCACAGTGTATGTGCACAGTGCAGCTGCCCAAGCATCAAGTGAAGCAACGTGAACCATTGCAATTTGTGCTGCAATAGCTAAGCCAGCACTGCTCTGGCTTCCAGAGAACTCTAACTCTTGCCATCTCAGGCTTAATGACTACAGTTATCACCAAGAAAGCTATTAAAAACCAAGCAGGCACAGGTAAACAATTGGAATTCTACAATAGCAACTATGTAACACACAAAATGGGAGTAAAGAATGAGTGAAATTTCCAGAAATTTGCATTTCTCAGACCCAGCCATACCACTCCACACCGTCAGACTGCTTATTCACTGATTACCCTCTGGAATAAAACAGAAATGATTTATAAAAATATTTAAATATTTTATTTTTAAGAGCTGTATGTTCCTGGTTCCTCTTCATTGCACTCAAGACTTCTTTTTCTGCAAGTGCAAAGCACACAATTAGAAAGATTGTGAAAGAAAGACAGAAAACAACAGCAGAAGCTACATGACATGGAATCACTATACAGAATCACAGGCCATGGGCCTGCCAAATATTCTCAAGTATTCACATCAGATTTTAGATTAAATGAACAGAACTCATGTGTTTTTAATATCAGATATGGCTTTGTGTGTTTTCCTACCCCACAGCAAGGAGCAGCAGTGACAAACCACAGAGGATTCAATAGGAATTCAGCCATGGAATCCCACTGGCTTCACACCTTACAGGTCTATTGTTACTTACCTGTTACTCCCGAGTTAAGGTACTCAGCATGTTGCTCCTCAAACAAGACTTTAAATATCTGAAGTTTCCCCTTGTAGTTTAGTGGCAAATTAGAGGGAAAATATCATTAATTTGAGCTCTGCACTTTGGTTCATTTCCCTCAACTGCTATTTGCTTTGCTCCTATACATGCTGATCTATACACCAGGTTATTTTTTTAATTCATTGTTAAAGTATTTCAGCAAATAGCTTTTTAACAAGGTTTAGTTGAATTAACATCTGAGAAGCAGCTGCTCTATTTCCCTTTTCCCATGCTGACAATCACCAACTGCAGCCTGAGTGCAGGAATGGTCATTTCTTGTTTGACCACCTGCTGCACACAAAGGACAGAATGTATTTGCTGCTGCGGGGCTGAAAAGCCTCAGACAATGGTTACATTTTGGCTCTACAAAAGCAAGATGCAGAAACTTTATAGAGAACTGAGATTAATCACATGTTTCAGGCAGGAATTGCATAACCCAGCCCAGGGTGATGGGCTACCAAGCCCTCCCAGCAGTGTGAGGACACCAACTACTTACTTGTCCACCTGTTCCCTTGGTCCCTCCACACACCACTGGGCACCATGCTGGATGTGCTCATGTTCAACTCCTCATCTGGAAAAACATTCCCAAGTTATTACACCCCCAAGTGACTTTTGAAATCTTTTGTACAAACCCACGTCTAGGAAGGTATTTTTAGCTGATGCTGTCAAGATATCAAGCCCAGGTGGAGTCAGGGTGCTCAAGCCCACAGTGTGACAGCAGGGACTGTGTTCTACCTTACACATTTAATGCATCCATTTGTCCCAATTTGTCACTGCTCACCAATTCAAAGGTACTCATCAGTGACTGAACACCAAGTGTCCTAAAACCCTTATTATTTCATCCATCCAAGACAAAAAAAGCAATACTTACTTCCAATGGATGAGCACTCCGGTGTCACTCAGCTTTCATCTTCACCTAAAGGATAACAACTGAAGTTATTAGAGTCATACACAGCAAATTGTGACCATTTCAAAACTAACTTAAAAATAAGGTTTTAACATACATGGACTGATTAGTTATGAGGGGGAACTTATCAATTATTCCAGACTATTACGTGGAAGAATAAGGGGCAGAAATAGGCTAGCCTAAACACTCATCAAGAGCTGAAGGAATATGCAGGCAGTTGCCTGAAGAACTGCACCCTGAGCACAAACCATAACCCCAGTCTGAGCACAGTGAGGTCTGAAGGCAGCCAGAGGTATACTATCCCTTATGTGAAGGCTTTAATTTCGTCAGCTACTTCAACTCTATGACCCTATAATTGTCTCCTGTAGCAATGCCCTCTCTCTTCCCCTTCCTGAGGGAGTGCAGTGTTCCTGGCCTCTTGGAGCTCTCATGTTCTACAGTCGAACAAGTGCTTCAGAAGCCAAAGGCAGACACTAGAGGTTGGCACTGTCACTGCTTTTATCCTCAGCAAGGTTCTTCCCTCCTCAAGGCCTCCCTTTACTACAGCTGAGGGCAGCCTGCAGTGGTGAGAGCGGGGGATGTGGTGCAAGGCTCTGCACAGCTCCAGTTGGGAGGCAGATCCCGCCATGGGCACAGCATGATCTGACCAGGCAGGGACAGCTTCAGGCTTTAGTCTCCAACCCACCACCCACCTGGGTTTCCTCACAGCCCTTGGGAGCAGGAGAGTTATGCACGTTTTGTTTTCTCTGCCATAGCAACAAACACCATGCATAAGGGATACTATATCTTTGTGCATCCTTTAACACTGCAGATTCCCTGCTAGCCACACTCCTCCCAGCCCTCCCCAGTTAGCTCTTCAGTACTGGTGTTCAGAAGCAACATTTATAGAGATGGGGTGTTCACAGACCACTGCGGGATTGCACAGCCAAGTCCTAACGTGTCAATCATTACCTAGCAGCAATGACACAGCTGGGAGAAGGCCAATCCTCCCTTTTTTCCTTTTCCAGGCAGCAGCTATTTAACAGCCCCACTAGCCGGTATGGAGAGTGAAAAAATCTGAAGCTAATTAGCTGATTCCAAAACTTGCTGGTAGTGGAAGAAGCCAAGTGATTCCCCAGAGCAGCATACTTGGATGCATCCTTCCCAACATGCTCAGCCTCATTGAACATAATGGAACAGAACACTGGCCTTCCTGATCATGTCACTGCAGCTGGCAATGATTAACAGAGACATGCAACCCCATTACTGCTCCAGTCCTAAAACTACTCACAGGCCTCAGTGTTTAGCTATGGGGAGAACTGCAAGCAAATCAACACTTTGTATGCTTAATGTTACAATAAAGCCCCATCCACGCTGTGCTGTGCTCTCCTGCCAGCACCAGGCTCTGCTCGGAGGGCCTAGCAGTACGCAGATGTATTCTGACACCACACTTCTGAGTTTCAGGTAAGCTTTTGAGAAAAAGTGTATTTCACACACAGATAAAACCAAGATGAAACACAATGCAAGCACTTGAATGTCATTTCTTGTACCCACTTGTTACAGACTGACTTAGAGCAGACATGACTAAGTTTGCTACCAACACCAAGTTTCATTACTGCAGCCAGAGCTGGTTTGAGCCCCATGGTTTCAGTCACAGATTGCTTGCTCCAAGAGTGTCAAAAACCTGCTTAGTTCAAGTACGTAGAATGAGGCAGATGTGCCAATAACCCCTCCATGACATTCCTGCAGGTCAAGTATCCAGAGCACAATGGAAAAACTTAAGTCAGATCTTGAGCAATGGTTTAAGATCACTAATTCAGTTTTGCTACCTGACAGCACAGTGGCTGCCAGCAGGTTTGACAATGGATCCCAGTCCCAGGTAAGGATAAGCCATCACAAAATGGATTCAAGTCACAGGCAAAGGTAAATCATCATGAAAAGCCAAACTGACTTTGTGACAAGGTGTCACTGTGTAACCAGCTGGCATGGGCTACACTCACTGTGGTGTAACCAAAGACCTGGTATCATTAACTTATGGTGCACCTGCTACTTCAAGGGTTCAATGGAACATGGAAAGGTGGCTACAGCAGAGGGCAAAGGTTGTCCAACAGATCCCTGTTCACCAGCAAGAGTCCTGCCTGGAAGGTAACAAAGAAGGGTGCAGAAGTGACAATAATACCAGAAACAAGTATGCAAAGCAGAACTTTGCAGAACAAGGGAAAATACATTACAACACCTGTGAAATAAACTGAGTATCAGACAAGAGCCAGATCATTCACTGGAACAAGGGACCTTGAAATTCAGGTTCAAGAGCTAATGCAAAAGAGCTGGAGATCAGCATGTCTGGATGTCTAGCAACGTAAGCATGTTAATCCTGGAACACTACAGTCAGGAGTTCTAGTAATGAAGAGTTCAGAATTACATCCCAAGACTGATGAAAAATGAAATTGTACATTACACTATCAAGATGACTCTACGAGGCAGAAGTACAGAATCTCATCACTGTCAATTAAAGCAGAGGAATGTATCAGGCTTGTCAATCAAAGTTTAAAATAAAGAGTACTGCAATGTCCAATAAGCTCTATGAAACTCACAGGGATATTCAATCAAGCACTCATTTATGTCCTCAAAAATATTCTGGATCAGTCTCAGAATTGCTTGTACCAGCAGCTTGAGGTGACTCTCACACAGCACACACGAGGCAAGAGCAGTGGTTACTAACACATCCCCACCAAGCCAAGACTCTACACATGGATGAGCTGCAGATGGGCCACTTCATCACTACAGAAAGTTTAAACGTGTTCTTTTCCAGGTACTGAGAGCACCTTGTCAACTACTCGGCTGAGTTTAAGATCACATTCCCTCTTCCCCACAGTGCTCATTTAAGAATATCTTCGTTACATCGGAACTAAGAAAAATCCACCCAAGCCAAGTCGTAAGTACAGAGGAATCGGGTCTGGAAATCCTCATCTAAGAACCACAGTAAGTTACTTGTTGCCTCTGAATGAGACAAAAGCTTCAAACCGAAAACCACACAGCTTCGATGCAAGCTCAGCATACAGGTATGGAGTGCTGCACTGTAATTCCACAGTCAGAAGTGTGATGTCAGAATACCCACAGTATAAGATTACATAGAAAGTCACCAAGTTATATTATATTGCTTGTTACCTACCTGTACGCAGTCGGCAATGAGAATCTTGGAGCAAGCAGGAATACTACATCCGGGTCCTAATGTCCATTGCCATTTGTGGTACTACGTTCCTCACAGTTATGAACTGCAGAAATGCTGGCTAAGTGCAGTTATGTAGCAGGCCACTAGTTTAAAGTGTAAATTGCAGTCTCAAACTCCAGCAAGAACTTGCTGCCACAGTAAATGGTTGCCAAGGAGAAGCCAAGAATTTGTCTACCACAAAAATACCACAAAATCTCAAAAGCATTTTCAATTTCTCATCAGCTGTA
The DNA here is from genome assembly GCF_017590055.1 of Onychostruthus taczanowskii. Lineage (NCBI taxonomy): Eukaryota > Metazoa > Chordata > Aves > Passeriformes > Passeridae > Onychostruthus > Onychostruthus taczanowskii. The sequence goes on from NW_024503235.1 coordinate 2,451,948, forward strand.
TAAATGATTAGTGTATCTACGCCAGAAGGTAAGATTATTCCGTATTCATTTATGAGAAAGTGTGAAGACATATGTGTAACGATACCAGTTTCTACTTGCTGCAGATTTTAGAGCTCAGTGTCAAAATGAGCTCAATTTTGATAAAACAAGCTAAATTGCAACAGCCAATGTCCTCCAAGTCCAGTACAAAAATGTTATGTGATCCAGACCGTCCAAAAACAGGTCTGACCAGCAAAGCACTTTTCTGAATGATTTTAGAAGATTCAATTATATAAATCTGAGTTTATGAAGGAAGTCCAAAACCTCATAGGAACAGATCAAAGGAATGTCACTTTCTCGCCTCCCACATTTAGTAACTTTTATCAGATTTTAAGTTGACATGTTTGCCAGCTTTTAAGACACCATCTTTAAAAGGTCTTGAAAAGAAGTTGGCTAGTTCATCATATGCCTGTTTAGTACATGCAACTCAAAGCAGAACTTGTTTTAGAAATTCTGCTTATGCAGCTACAACAAAGCCAGATTTAACCAAACTTTCAGATCTTTTGAAAACTGCCAAATCTTTCAAATATGTTTACTAATCATGGTTTTGCAGCTCAGCTATTTTAATACCTAGCAACAGTAGCTTACGTACAAAACAGAGGTACCCAAAGAAAAGCTCTGTAAGGTACAAAGACAGCAGCATCCTTCACTCTTCCAAGTTACAGAACTATAAAAGAACATACTTTAGGATATGCACCAGCATCTCTTTTAATAAAGAATGACATGTAATCTGAAAAATAAACTGAAAAAATTAATTTAATGTTCACGTTCAGAATTCCCCACCTCGGACACCTTCACCTTTTGAGGGTGTCCCATGAACACCCTCCAGAAAAGACAGTGTTTAAAACCACTTGAATAATGCAAATTGCATCAATACTGCTCATTTGTAAACTATCCAATACAAGTAACTTCCAAATACTTGGTCTGCAGTTTAGGAACTGCCAATTTGGAATTTCTTCCTCAAGAGCAATTCATTGTTGTACCATGTTATCAACCCCCAAACTTTTCTGGGTAAACAAAAAGCATTCACCAAAGGAGCTGAGTCACTCTTTAGTGAGCTTCATGTTCCACGTCAGTGTTACCTGTATCAACATTTCCCAACTTGCTATTCAGTCATTTAAGGGGTAACAGTACTTCAAGAGGGATCAGATATCTGTACCCTAAAACCCTGCAATCTGACACTTTAGGTTTTAACCACGGGGAAAATTTAGCAGAAAATTTAGAATTAGCCAATGCTCAGCACAAGGAATGGAAGGATTGGGAAGACTGAAGCTATTCACAGAACTCCAGTGGCTGGGGATCATGTGAAGGTACAGCCAAGCTACTTTGTGCCAAGCAGGTTGATGTATCCTGCATGAACACTGAGGTATTTGACACTGGGAAGTCACGTTCCCAGTTTACCTGGTACATTGTAATAACAAGCAAAGCAACTACCTTACCAATGAGTCCAGAACGCTTTGAAATTCTTCTGGGGCTTAATAAAATGAACAGCAAACTAACGAATTCATCAGATCTTCTACAAAAAGAACCTTAAAGGGAGTTTATTTGCACTGTGTAGTAGTAACTCTTAAAACTCCAGATTCAGATACTACTTTTGAAGCATTATCTCCAAACATCAATAATAAAAAAGCGATAACCATCATGCAAGCAAGCTGATTGCTGTATTTTACATACAGGATTTTAGGATTTGCCCACCAGCTACACAATTTAAGAATAGTTCCTGCAGTCCCCATAATACAAATGATTGTATTCTGAACTAGGCAAATTAGTCCACTGTTAGCATGAGGACATAAGCAAATTAACCTTAATCACTCGAGTAACACTTCTGGTCTTTTTGCCAAGCAATTTCAGGCAGGTGTACAATATGGAGCAAGGCCAGATCCTGTAATCTCAAGACAGCTTAAGAGCATATAAATATCACATTAACAATCCTTTAGTGAAGGAAGTCAGCCAATACAAGGCATTCTATGAATTTATTTTAAAATAACCATTGCTAGTCTTCTGCTTAAAGTCTTTGAAAGATTCCAAGCAGTAACTGCCAGGGTGGTAAGTGCTACCATCCCACCACCCATAGCTAAAATATGGAATTCATTACTGCACTGCTTGCAGTGAAGCTTTAAATAACGTATCTTACAGCATTTGTAAGATTTCCATTTGCTTCCTTGTTGCAGCACAATTACTGCTCAAAAAATCTGCACCTACTGCAAAGTTCGGCTACAATTTAACCCAATCTTTGGCTAGAGAGGCACTGTGGGAAGAGATCTCACTCTTCACTGTAGTTCCACACCCTGGTCTAGGTCTGACCTCAGCTCGAGGCTCTCAGGTTACTGTGGCAGGTGTGGTATTTGGCCTCGTTTGTTTAACCACGACTGGCAAGAAGAGTTACTACATTTAGTTTTCTATTTATTTTAAGCACAGTAAAAAAAAGGTTGGTACACTTTGGGAATTCAGTGGCACAAGGTACACTGCCATCAAGTTAGGGACGTTATACATCAAAAAAACAGCTAAATTTGATTTTGAAACACTGCATTACATAATTAAATTGTACTCGCCCAAACAGACCACTTACAAATATTAGGTCAGTAAGTTTCTAACATCCATAAAAACGTAGCTTTCTTACTAAAATGCAAGAATTAAGAAGTCGGTGTCTAAACAAGACAGACAAAAACAAACTGGAATGAAACTACAGGTCACATCTAAAATCGGGGCTTTTTGTTTGGGGCTTCATATTCTTCTCTCCCTCTACCATATCCTGCTGGTGTTCCAGGCCCCATTCCTCTAGGACCCTGGCCACCCACGGGCCCCGCACCTCCCTGCCCAAAGCGTTCAGGACGCTATTGGAACAGAATTAACAGTTCATTATAAGTAGTTGATGTCCATGTGTGTTAAGTATATATTTTTAGAAGGTTCCGTAGTCAAGGTTCGTCGATACAATCACCATTGAGCCGATCCACAGGTACCGGGAACATAGAAAGGAAAAAAGGGTAATTTAAAAATTAGTTTATTGTAATACATGCCTTGAGGTATGTTCCCACTTGATGCATTCTCATACATCTGTTACAAAGAACAGATCCTCCCTGCTGTGCTAGAAATGTAAGCATTAGTGCAGATGTGAATTAACAACTTTTCCAAATGAGCTCTAGCAAAATTTTCAACCAAGTTAATGCAAATAGCTTGTGAACTTCTCACCTTTAGTGCAGTAAAAGCTCAGATTACATCACTGTCATTTCCAAATAAGCCTAATGAGAGAATGCAGCTCCAGTTGGCTGAAGCAGGAGCTGACATTCATCAAATGTAACAGAATGCCTACTCACCAGGACTGGCATGTGCTGTCTAGAGACCATGTGCTTTTCAAGATGGGGTTAAGACTACGGTCTGCTGACTAAACTGCAGAGGCCTTTGGCAGTACCAAAACTCATTGTGAGCACTACTGCATTGCAAGAAGAAAAAAAAAATGTGAAAAAAGCTACTGACCAGTGCTTTACCTAACCAACGCAACTGCTCGAGCAAAGACTGGCACTTGTTCAAACCCAACGTCCTCCGGAGCTGCTGGTGCTGCATCAGATGCAAAACGTGTTCCAAGCACTCAGTGTTTCCAGTTAGAGCTATGCACAGAGGGTTGTGTGCATCCAGGCAGTATCTCCCTTCCCACCCCACCTTCACCACAAGCTCTTGGAAAATTCACAGCTTCACAGCAATTGAAAAGGTTTCACACCAAGGTGTAACAGCTAAGTTACTCTGCAATAAAGCAGAGACTTCAGGTCTATTTACTAGTACCTCTAGTTGCATGTACTTTATTCAGTTACTGTATTACTAGGTGTGATCAACATTCAACCTACAGAAGTTATACTTTATGAGGTCAAAGAGAGCTTTAAACTTTCATTTCAACGAAGGTTCCCACTACCGAGTCACAGAACAATGGTAGGTGGTTTGTTACAAAAAGTATCTGCAACTGAAAATGCACACTTCAGAGCTCCTGACTTCTGAAAGTCAGCATCAATCCTTCCAGAAAGGAGTTTCACAAATATTACTTAGGTTATTTCTGCCTAATTCATGGCAGCTTCAGCTCATCTCCAGTTCTGTTTAAAGGTATCAGCCCAGGAACTGTGACCGCATTGTGTGGCAGAGATCCCCACCTAAGAAACTCCAGGCAGTTAATCCAACTCACTGTCACATCTTTTGACCAGATCACATTTCAGGTATTACACAAGTTCAACATGCACCTGTTACCATGGTTTTCAGGAGAAAAATGTACATAGTATCCAGCACACACTGCCTAACTGCTCACAGGAAGCTCAGGAACTGCTTATGTATCAGTAGGTTATTGAGACACCTTAAGGCCAACAGCACTGTCTATTGAATCAATGATGCTCTGGGAAGTTGACACTCCAAAGATATGCTCCCCAAAAAGATAAAACAGAAGTATCTACTATGGTAGCTCAGCTCATTAAGGCAGAGGCCTAAACCCACCCAAAAATCATTTAGTTCAGCTTGTGCTACAAGTGTACACCCTGTCAGGAGGGTGAAAGCACACTGGTATCGCCACCTAAGCCAGCAGATTCCCATCCTGCCCATTAAACACTGCTGTCATCTACACCCGTGGTGCTTCAGTGCAGGAACACCCAACAGGCTCCAAGCCCAGTCACACATGTAGTGTGCCAGAAATGAGTACACTTTGGAAACATACCTCGGAACAGGAGATATGCTGTAGTTTTAAAAGGCTCTACCTTTGTGTCATGCCCAACACAGGAAAACAGACCGGGCTATCATTCCTTGGGAGACAGGAACCACAAATGGCTACAGTTCAGGATAGCTGGAACATGCCTGAAGCTAAAAACCAGCATTTCTGCTCTTCTACAGCAACATCAGCACAGACTAAGGGATATGCTGTAATAAATTATATTTAAGTTAATCTGCTGCTGGAACAGACCTGAGTGCAGATTTTGGACTGAACAGCACACCCAGACCAACATTCATCCAGCCTACCTAGGCCTGGAAGGGCCAAAACAGTGTTACACATTGGGAAGGAAGACAAAAAAAATCTCTCTTGTCCATCAATACAGAACATCAAATTACTGAAAACTACCACATTAAGTATTTTGATGAAATTTGTCAGATTCTCTAGAATTCATAAAAAATCCTTCCAAGCCTAACAGTGACGCAGAATTTCCAAAGTCCAATGAAGTCGGTTAATTGCAAATATGCTTAAGAGCACATTTGAATCCACTTACAAACAATTTCTGAGTGTGTAAGCTACCAAAAAGGTTATCAACTACTCTAGTGCTACACACTGCCACGTTGTCCTGTGTTAAACACCTGACAAGAGAGTCAGCAGTTAACAGTGACATTTCCACAACCATCCGAACACTGGAGAACTCAGTCCCAACCACAACTCCCTTGTGCTAAGCTAAAGCCACCACAGGATACGTTACCATGTCACTTCCCATCATAGAACCACTCATGGCTGCTTGGCCAACTCCTGGATTAGCTTCATAACCTATGCCGCCACCACCTCCCAGAGGTGGAAATTTCTGGGCTGCTGAAGCATAAGGATCTAAGAGAGAGAAATATATAATCATATTCTGACAATTTATAAGTTAGCCACACAAAGCAATTACTTAAAAGGTTCTTTACCTCCCATGTTCATTGTGGCAGCACCACCCATTCTCATGTCTCGCTCCCTCTGCGTAGAAGAAACAACTTTTAACTTGGATAATCAAGCACCAAAATCCAAACTTTTCAGGAGACAAAGCACAAGTACAGCCAACTACTGCCACTGCCCGTACACAAACACAGTGCAATCGCCAACCCAAAGGAAACAAAACACAGCAACCTTGAAAATAACATCTACAAAATTCCTGAGCATGGCAACAAAACCCAAACCCACCACCACATCACTTACTGGATCCATGTAACCCATTCTACTATAATTCTCTTCCCTCTGTCTTCTCATCTGCTCTTCCATCTCCCGCTGACGGATCATCATCTCCTCCTCCCGCCGGCGACGCTCCTCCTCCTGCCTGGTCACCACAAAGCAGATGTTAAACCCCAGGAGTGGAGCACACTGAACACACACTAACATCAACTTCTCCAGCAATATAAAGGCACTGACAGATTACACTTCAGAAAAAAAACCCATACTCTACGATGCCAAAATATTTAAGGAGAAACTTACACAGCAGTTCAATTTCGCAAACACAAACTGAAGCAGCAATGGTGTTTCTTGAAAAATAAAAACTTTCATATGTAAGTAACTGAAAAAAGAAAAAGGTAAATGTAACTTTGAATAAAATCCCATGAAAGCCAAACTAACCTCAGCTGAATTTCCTTGCGTTTCTGCATTTCCTGATTATGAAGTTCTTCCATACGCCTCAGCTCCTCCTGGCGCCTCATGAGGTCTGCAGGAATGAAGTCTGTGAGCAGCTTTTCCACACAATGTTCCATTTTAACTTCTGAATTAGATCTGCCTCAGCTGCACCGTGGCAGACAAGTACCCTCCAGTATCACTGTTCTTACCAATACACCACTGAAATATCAAAAAACTACCAGCTCTTCTTTAACTCCAAAATTCTCAAGCTCACAGTCAGAAGCATGAATTTCCTCACTAAATCATTACAGAGCCATATACTTAAGCCAGCATTTAAAGTAAGAATTCAGAACCCGTTACCTTGACGAAGGAGGTTTGCCTGATGCTCATGATAAGCATCTTCCATCTCACTCTCAAGTTTGTCCTTGGCATCTTTCATGTTTTTTGCCACTTGCTCTCTCTGCTGCTTTTCCATCTCGTCTAAAGATTTCCACCTTTGAGAATACTCAAATTCAAAACTGCCAGGCTGAGCAAAACGGGGAGGAGTCTCTCTTTCCCTGCACAAAGGAAGATACTCAGAGTGGGCAATCCTGGAAACTCAAGGTCAATACAAGATCACAACCAAAATAACTGAATTATCAGGGAACATCAAGGACACCCTGAGAACACCTGACAACCACAGGAGAGAGAACTGGCTGTGATGGAACCGCTGCATCTTACACACTTAGACAACAACAACTTAGACAACACAAATAATTATCACAGCACATGTGGAGACTCCTGCACTACCACATCCAAGCAAATCTTCAGAGTGCTACTGCTTGTTTGCCTCGTTCTTAACTGTCTTTAGATACTTCACTGCTGACGATTGCAGGTGGAAAATCTTAAAAAAAGACAGGCCTTTGCTCAAGGAGGCAGTTTTCCAGTGCCAAAGCACTCTGTGTCAAAGGCAAATAGCAGCATTCACTTTCAGGTAAATAGTTATACAAGTGCCTGAGGGCCAACAGGTTATTTTGTCATATAAATAAAGTCGAATTTAAAATTCAGTAATTTATGGAACAAAACTACCAAGTTCAAAAGCTTCCCATGCATTACCAATATGAATTATTTCAACAGTTTGGAACACCCTATTAATCCACATTGTTCTCAAAGCTCCCTCTAAACCACTTACAAGTTTTGATCAAGGCAAGGAATTTTGAGCTTTTTTCTAAGCCAAGCAAGACTGACTGGATCTCCCTCCCTCCACTCCCTTTTGTGATCTGAGAAAATACAAAAGTTCCTACAACTAACAGGTTTAATATACAGATTCTAACACAAAACTGCTGTTTCAGAAAACGTTTCTCTTGACTCTTTAATACTCCTCTATACTCTTTGTTCCTCTATGCCAGTAGTCAGCTCATAAGGCAAACCCACATGCAACAAGTTCATGCAAACCATGGAATGAGTTAAAATTTTACTTTGTTTCTCACTTCAAACCATGAATGCAAATTTCCAAGTTCCCCATGGGATCATCAACCCGAGACATGCCTTAAGGGAGATGACAGCTTTTAACAATAGCATGAAACAGTTCAAATCTGATTTTTCAAGTTTCTAAATACACCAAAACCATGTGTCAAGCTGTTATTTCTTTGTACTACAATGTAGAAAACTGCTTGTGTAACACTCACTGAACACACTAAACAAATCATTGTTGCTTTAAACTATGAACAAACAAAAAAAAAAAAAAAACAAACCCAAGAACTGGCAATATAACCAAAGATCTAAAGCCTGTTTCTGAAAAATTTTCCATATTCCTCAGTGCCAGGGACAACACCACTTAAAACATCATTAATGCCCTCTTTAGATCAAAAAACAGTGCCTACTTTTGATACATCGGATTCTTCTGAGCAAGCTTTTCTGGAAGACCATCTTCATCATCCAGTTGTTCCAACGGTTCCACAATAACTGGCCTGGGAGTGCTGAACAGAAAATACTCGTTTTATTCCTCTAAAAGCCCTTATGCTGAAAAACTAGAATCCTACAGTCTATATTCAGCTTAAAACTGAAAGATCCTGACAAAGTACTTACGTTGTCAACAAAAACACCCCCTCGGTACACCGTTCAAATGCTTTCCTTGCGGCTGGCTTTGATGCAAACTCAACAATGCCTTTTCCTGTTGATCTACCTCGATCATCTACAATCACAACAGCTCTTTCCACCGGACCGAACTGGGAAAAAGCCTCCTCGAGCAACTCGTTGGACACGTAGGGTGAGAGGTTCCGCACCGACAGGGCAGCGGCGTGAGTGGCAAAGCGAACGCGGAGCTGCCGGCCCCTCATGGGGGTATCGTCCAACTCTGCCTTTGCGATTTCTGCAAGAGCTCTAGATTCCTGGGGGAAGTGCAAAACCCAGTCTTAGAAAACTAAGCTGTACATCACCACATCGCGAGAACGAAACGGATGGACACACAACATGAATGCCTACCAATTTAATGAATCCAAAGCCTTTCCCCTTGTTGATAAAAACCTCTCCCGGCTCCCCGTATTTGGCAAACAGTCTTTTAAAGTCTTCATCTGTGATATCAGCAGGCAAATTCCCAACAAACAACCGGCAGCGCTGTGTGTACGTCTTCTCCCCGGGCCGCCTCAGCAGAGAGAGGTTCGCTTTAAACCCCTACAAAGAATCAGACCAGTTCGAGCCATCACTGAATGCTACACACAGAACTGCGGGGAGCCCTGAGGACCCCCGGAGAACACAAACCGCAACCGCGGGACCGCCCGGGCACCGCGAAGGGATCCAAACCTCAGCCCCGTGGCACCTCCAAGAGACCCAAACCGCAGTCTCGGCACCGCCGTGGGGCACCGCGAGGGAACGCAAACCGCAGCCCCGGGACCGCCCCGACACCGGGGACCGCTCGCACCCCGCTGAGGCGCCGCCGCCTCTCCCCCGCTCCTCCCCTCAAGATGGCGGCGCGGGCGCGCGGAGCCGCCGCCATCTTGTGCCTGAGGGAGGTGTGGGGGGGCCGTGACTCACCTCGTCCGACAGCTTCTCGCTCCTATCTCCCGAGCCCTGCTGTGTCCCGAGGCTCTGCGGGCCCTGGTGCTGCTGCCCGCGGCCCCGCGGCTCCCCGCCCGGCCCGCCGCGGTGCCCCGGGCCGCCCTTGTGCGGCCCCTGCTGCGGGCCGCCCGGCCCCTTGGGGCCGCCGCCAGGAGACTGTCCTTGTCCTTTCTTAGGGCCGCCGGCCGGTGTGGGGCTGGGGCTGGGCTTGGATTGCGGCTGTGCACCGGAAGGAGACGAGGAAGGAGCCGAAACCGGCGGCTGCTGCTGTGGCTGCTGCCCCGCGGGAAGCGCAGAGGATGGAGGCGCTCCCGCCTGGCTGCCGGTGGGTCCCGCCGTGGTGGCGGAGGCTGAGGAAGATGAAGAAGGCGGAGCAGAGGTGGACGTGGGTGGCTTCGGCGGTTCGGGCTTCGGGCCTCCTCCCGGCGGACCGCCTGGGCCTTGCGGGCCGCCCGCCATCGGGCCGCGGTTCTGTCCCATGCCCATACCGGGTGGCGGCGAGCGGAAATCGTGGTTGGGACCGCCGCGTCCTCCACCGCCGCCACGCCGGTGAAAGCCGCCACCACCGCCGCCACGGCTACGGAAGCGATCCCGCGACATGGTGTAGCGGAGGGAGGAGGCGGAGATGAGAAGAGAGCTCCGGCCGCGGTGGCTGCTACTGCTCAGCGCCCGCTGCGCAAAATGGCGGTGATCTGCACGGCCTCGCCGCCGCCTTTGTCCACCCCTAATATACTATGCCCGCCCCCGGAAGCCTCCCTCCTCCACATCAGCCAACCACCGGCACCGGCGGCGGTGACTGACAAGCAAAGTCGCCAATAGCGTGTCGCAATTCCGCTAACTCTTTGATCTCATTGGTAACGAGCCTGCACTCTGTCCATTGGCGCGTTTGACCGCCGACGTTGGCACGGGACGGTCCGTTAACCCCCCGCGTGCTGATTGGGCAGTTTGAGCGGCGGGAGGCCAAGTCACGGCGGGAGCGCGGGTCGTGGTTGGCTGGCTCAGCTGTCAGTCAGGAGGAGGTGCGGCTCGGGCACGGCTGCTCGGCGCCTCAGGGCGCACTCAACCCTGGCTGCGGCTGGAAAAATGTCAAATAAACGTATTTTCAATTACAGTTCGCTGCTTCAGCGCGGCCGGAGCCTTCATTCTGCTTTGAAACGCAATCTGAGATAGAAAATATCCGATTTATGCATTCAAGGGTGGTAGTGGAACCCCGGCGCCAGTAAGGAGAGTCACATTCAGACTGTTTTGTGTGAGAAGTCGGGCAGGGAAGCACCCAAAAAGAACCGTGATTTGGGAACAGCGATCCTCAGTTACTTTCCAGACACCCTAGGAAAGCCGGACACAGCTGTGTGCGAACAAAAAGCAATGTCAGCTGCCCAAAATGTCCACGGTGCATTCTGAGATGAAAAATAAAGCAGCTGTACCAAGACTATATTAGTTACAGCCCCGACATTCCATGTTCCATTACAGAAAACAGGCCAAAAGCACATTCCAGCTCTTTAGTGTCCCTGGTTTCAGCAGTGCCACGCAGGAGAAAGTACATGACACCAGCACTGCGTTTTTATACCTTCCCTTCAGCAGTGTTTCTGTCCATCCCCATCTCAAGCTCCCAGGAATGTTTCACATTCAGTTTCAGGCCTGAAATTAAAAAAAAAAAAAAAAAAAAAAAAAATCAAGCCCGTGTGAAATCCAAGGAAAAGTCCCACGTTAATTTCACAGACCTGGAACTGTGGCAGTGCTGTGGTAAAACATCATCAATCACATAAATATTTCTGATACCCTGGGGAAGTCAAAGGCCAGTTTCATTCTTCATTGAAACATGGAATCACAGAGTAGTTTGGGTGGGAAGGGACCTTAATCAGTGTTTCCTGTCAGCTCCTTCAGGTACTGGAAAGAATTAGGTCTTCCCAAAGTCTTTTCTGCCAGCTGAACAATCCCAACTCTCCCAGCCTTTCCTTATAGGAGAGGAACAAAATAAATGTCTCTGTGGCTTTATATATTTGAAATTAAAAAGGAGCCACAGATTGAGTCTGGCCCTGAATCAGTGTTATACTGGCTGTGGAACTTCAGCCACTTCCAAGCACTGCAGAATGGAAACTCCAGGTTGTTTTAAAATGGATTCTGGCCGTGGCCCTGCTGCCGGCAGTGAGTGTTTCCACCACGAGGTGTCTCAGAGGTTAAATCACTGCAAGAACAAATTTGGGACTGGCTCTTATCACAAACTAACAACTGGCAGCGCCTTGCTGTCACATCTGGTTCTGTCTCTTTGGGAGACAAATAATATTGAGTGGAAAAGGGTTGAGTTTGCCTGTGTTGTGTCTTAGGTATAAGTGAACTGTATTTTCAGGAGCTACTAATTTTTATCATTCTTCAAAGAGTATAATTATTCTAATTCTGTACAAATCAGCACAACAAAGATCAGAACAGAAAAAGGAAGGGACAGCTCAGATCTCTGCTCTGTGTGACCAGGGACAGGATCCAAGGGAAGGGCTGGAGTTGTGGCAGGGGGATTGATGGGGTGTCTGGACAGGACCAGGAGCTGCACTCAATGATCCCTCTGGGTCCCTTCCAACTGAGATATTCTGTGATTCTATGACTCTGTGACAAATCTATACAAGAATCTGTAGAATTTATCTGAAGTCTGCAAAGTGGCTTTGAATTTCTTCAGATCTAGTAGAGGCCAGGGTAAGAGTCCATGTTTTGCAGCTGCAATATGAGTGTTTATCCTGGTCTTCAAATCAGAGAAAAACTGGTGCCTGAGCAGGACTTGAGGTAAAAAACAACCTCTGGTAACAATCACCTAAGTGTTTGTGCTGGGCAGCTGGCTGGTTTCATATAAAAACAGACACTGTGGAAAAAAGCTTGGGATGTTCTCCCCAGTATTTCCACTGGAAACAAATATATCTGAGACTGGAAATGTTCTGTGACACCTGAGGTAGGGGCTGAAGGATTTCTCCATCCTTACATTGATCTGTTTATTGGGATGTTCAGTGCACACATACATTTGTTCAGTTCAATAGGGGACGTTGAGAGAAGCAAAAAAGGAAGAATTCCAGACCATTCTTGCCCTCAAAATATTAATCTATTTTAAAATAACACTAGTGTTACTACTTGTGAGGATTTTTCATATTGTAAAACTGATTTAAAAATTGAATTAAGCCATGGTAAGAAGCAGTCTGTGACTAATGAGGAAAAGACCTTAGAGGAATATGACAGGAACCAGGCTGACACAGAGGTGCCCAAAGTTCTGAATGTCTCAGCTGCCATGAGCACAGGATAATCCTCAGGTAATCCCTGTGTGGAGCTCAGCAGGTGATTGATTCAGATACATTTTTTTCCCTCAACTGTTTCCTCCTGTTATAAACAAAAACACAAGTCTGGCAAGGAGAAATCTGAATTATGTCTGTATTATTAATTGCAGATTGTAGGAGGAAGGAGCAGCATGTGTCCAAGCTGCTAATTAGGAATAATTACCCCATGAGGTTCTGTAAGTGTCCCAAGTACAAACAAACACAAATCCCACTAACATCCCTTCCTACTGAAGAAGCAATTAAACACTGTGAGGAGATGCCATGTCTGCACTCCCTGGCCATTCCCTGGAAACTTTTGACCCAGAAGAAAACAGTTTAAGGGCTGTGTGCACAAATTCCAGTATGTCCCAGAACTAGAGGTGCTCAGGAATTTGAAGAATCAGGAAGCAAAGGGAGGAGTGGGAAGGGACAGCAGAGCAGAGAGGCACCCAGAAGGTGCAGGGTAGAGTCCTTGCCCTGCTGCAGGCTCTCCTAACTCAGTTCTCCATCTGGGTTTTGTGCTTCTGCCATAGATTTTTTTTTCCCAACAGATCACCCAGTACAAATAAAAAAGCTTCAAAACAGTGCACTGACAATTTTTAAGGCTCCAGAGTAAGAAAGATACAGCGTCCCTGATGCAGAGCAGCATCAGCTGTTTGTGACACAGAATTAGCTATAAAAGTCTGCATCCCACATCTGCACATTGGTCACTGTCTGTTTAAATATTTCATGATGTGTGCAATTAAGTTCTTTCCTCCCTGTTGACTCTGTGACTTTAGAAATCCAAAGTACTTATCTTGACCCGTGTTCTGGGCTTGTTTTCACATTTGCACACCAACAATTAATCAAAACAATTTCTTTTTTATTTATAACCAGACTCACTTTGGGGAGCTGAGAGCTGCCATATTTGGTGTGCAAAAACTGCTGTCTGGCATGTTTGGAAACAAAAGCCTGTGTTATTGAGACTTAAAAAGAGGATGCAAAATAGATTTATAATTATTGTAATTAGAATAAAAGCATGATTGCACTGAACTTAAATCCTGGTCCAAATTTCATACACATGCACAAACCATCCAAACAGAAATTAACTTCATAATTAATATTGGATCATTCTTATTACAAAAAAGGCACTATTAATTATTGATGATGCTTGTGCTTTTCCCAAGCTGTTTCCATCTTTTCCCCTCCAGCTCATGGCGTGCTGGGGGTAATGCAGCATGTACAAATAAATCACTCAGAGGTGTGTAAGTTACCCCACACTCCTGCACGCAGGAGGACCTGCTCCTGGGTGTTCTTATCAAACAGAATGCAGAGGGGCATTTGTTTGTACGAGCAGAGCTAGAATATTCTCTTTAGAGTTCAGCTTCCTCCTTTCATCCCACCCACCACCAGACACTTCCTGACATTTCTCCTGCAGGCAGAGCAAAGCAACTGCCTTTTTTTTTTTTTTTTTTTTTTCCCTTTTTCAACGGCTGCTCCTTCAGTTATCTGTGGGTGGTGGGGGAAGGGGATGTTAACAGCAAACACAGCCAGAGCAAGTCTGGGAATGAGGGGGAGTTTCAGGATGGAAATAGGCCCCTGCCAGCCCTCCTGCATCTGTGTCTCTATGACTAAGCGTTTGCTTTTTAAAACTTGGCTTTTCTCTTTCCTTGATCCTTGTTGTTTCCAAGCCTCCTGTTCCCCTTTGTCCTGGCAGCTCCTGACATCACCAGCGCCAGGGAAACGCAAATCCCACCCAGCACGTGGAGGGACAAACCAGAGCAGCCCTGGGCTGGGACACAAACCCACATCCTCACTGTCCCCGGGTCTCCCCTGTCTGCTCAGGGCTCAAGAGGAGACACCACTGCAACTGTTTTTTCCACTGAAATATTCCCTGTATTTTCTTACAGCATTACAGCCCTGCTTTGGAAGAGTCTGCAGTATGAGAGCACCTAAAATGATGATGTGTCCACAGTTTTGCCCATCTCTGGGACAGAAAGGGCCACTGGCTGCTCATCTCCACATCCCTTTTCATTCCTTGACAAAAACATGGACAAAGTGCCCAAAGCACCACATGGTTAGTGGTGAATGTGGTGGTGATGCTGATGGTTGGATTTGGTGATCTTAGAGGTCTTTTCCAAACTTTAACCATTTCATGATTCTTTGTGGATACACACCTGCAAACAGCCATGTTTTCCTCCACCCATCTCCCAAAGCTGTCTTATTTGGATGCTCACTAGAAAGGAAACAAGATAACTTGTTGTTATTAATTCATGTTTGGCCTGAAACACACAGCAGGGCTGTTCCACCTGCAGCTGGAATTCTCTGCTGGAGCAGAGGCAGGAGTGCCCAGCCCCACTCTGTACAGCTGGCAGGTTTTCTGGGTGATCTATATTCAGCTGTGCATGCCCGTGGGGATGTGCAAAGATCATTCATCCAGTTCACTGAACTGCAGCCTGCATGTGGAGGGGGTTTCATAGTTCCTTTTTAAATGTCACTGGTTTAAAGAGGAATAGTCTCACACAGGATTGTGCAGCAGATTGGAATTTGGGCACTCCAGGGGTGAATTAAAAAGCAATTCAAAAACAATAGTGTGGAACAATCTTATCTTTCCCCTACCTTATCTAGGCATTTATCTCGGTCTGTTCTGCCAGAGTCATCACCACATTATCTAGGTATTCTGCAGTGTCTTTTTTAGCTACATTAGTGCACAGACAGTTCCTGTAGAGTCACAGAATCATGGAATGATTTGGGTTGGAAGGGACCTTAAAGATGATCTTCTTCCAAACCCTGCCATGGGCAGGGACAACTTCCACTGTCCCAGGTTGCTCCAAGCCCTGTCCAACCTGGCCTTGGACACTTCCAGGGATCCAGGGACAGCCACAGCTGCTCTGGGCAACCTGTGCCAGAGCCTCCCTGTGAACTTCACAGGAGTTCGCAGGAGTGAACACCGAACAATTCCTTCCAAATCTCCCATCTAACCCTGCCCTCTGGCAGGGAGGAGCCATTTCCCCTTGTTCTGTCACTCCAGGCCTTGGAAACAGTCTCTCTCCATCTTTCTTCTTGTCCCCTTCAAGCACTGGAAGGCCACAATCAGGTCTTCCCAAAGCTGGGCAATCACCCAAGAGTGGAGTCTGAAGAAGCTGCAGAACGTCCTGCCCTGGTTCCAACACCCTACAAAGAGCAGGTTTGGATATCCCAGCCCACACCAGGGTCAATCTGGCTCTAAATGTGGCTCTCACTGTCACCCCCTGGTCTGTCCATTGTGGCATCACCCTCAGCAAACCTGCAGCAGGCAGGGATTGCAACAGCACGTGGCTGATTTATCACCTGTTGTAGTGACAGGATCTATTTCTCACAGAATACTTTGTACAGTGGTCTGGAAGCATTTTCTGTTGGATGTTCTGAGTTCAGATATTTCCATCACTCCCTGGTTTACTTAGGAGAATCACACAAAGATGTCTGTTCCCATTAAAATGCTTGAGCAAGTTCATTTTGTACCATACTATGGAAATTTACAATGTAGCCCCAAGAAGTTACAGTAGTTTGTCGAGTTCTCCTGGTATTTGAGGTTATCCTGAGTGGCTGAGCATTTGGCACTGGGATGGCATGAAAAAAGAGGTTTAGTCAACACAAAAACACCCACAATTTCTAAACTTCAGCCTAAAAACATGAAGGCAGCCTTTGCAAAAAGAAAAAGCAGGTTTATTTTCCTAAATACCTTAATTCCTAAACAAAACTCAGACTATTAAGGTCTTCCCCATACTTGAATTTCTCAGCATTTTAGTTAATAAATATTTCTTCTTTATGATATTTATTATGTAGTAAATTTATTTCTCTATTTTCTGTCTTCCTAGAAAATCCCATTGAGAAATCTGTGCATTTTCAGCTGGCTCACAATCTGTGCTGTGACCCACATGCTTTTGGGACACCTGTGTGTTCACAGGTGCAAAACACCTGGGGAGCCCAGATGAGCAGCCCTATATTGAGACAGTATTAGAATTTCTAACTCTTAAAAAAATTAAATATAAATCCCTATTAAATTTTTTATTGTTATAGTATTTTGTCCCCATTGAAAAAAAAAAATATTCATTATCTTAATTCCTAAACAAAACTTAAACTATTAAGGTCTTCCCCATACTTGAATTTCTCAGCATTTTAGTTAATAAATATTTCTTCTTTATGATATTTATTATGTAGTAAATTTATTTCTCTATTTTCTGTCTTCCTAGAAAATCCCATTGAGAAATCTGTGCATTTTCAGCTGGCTCACAATCTGTGCTGTGACCCACATGCTTTTGGGACACCTGTGTGTTCACAGGTGCAAAACACCTGGGGAGCCCAGATGAGCAGCCCTATTTTGGGACAGTATTAGAATTTCTAACTCTTAAAAAAATTAAATATAAATCCCTATTAAATTTTTTATTGTTATAGTATTTTGTCCCCATTGAAAAAATATTTAAATATTCATTATTTTCTTTGTAGATATTTGAAGATAATTTTTTTAAATTACTATAAAATTTCACATCATTCTCACAGTTCCCATATAACATCTTTTGCCATTAAAAAAAACCCCTTTTTTTTTCTTTGAGAAATTTCACAAAACAACTCATCAACTATAATTATTTTAGACTTCAGGACAAGGATTATTTTAATTTAGACTTGAGGATGAGGATTATTGCATAAGTGAAAAGCATTAATTATTAAATTATCACATTAATTATCTCTCTGTCCTTGGAATGCCATGATTTCTAAGAGAGACCTGACAGGATTTCCTAAACAAATCCCAATATTCTGCATCCAGCATTTCAGACCAGCTGAAGGACATTGTTTATATAAGGATCACTTCACCACTGAAATGCAGCTGCAGCTCAGCACCAGCCCATACTTGTGCAGATCAGATAAACTGGGAAGTGGAGATTTCCTTTAAGACCAAGTTTTAATTAGCAGATAGATTATTTAAATATTAAAGAGACAAGAATGCATTGTCCTTCTCAACTTCTGGGTGCTGGCAATGTCCAGTATTGCTCACAATAAAAAAAAACAAAAAACCTCGATAATCTGTATCTCATATATGGTTTCAAAGGTTTTCTTAATAGGCCATCAGTGTTCATTGGCTACACATTACATAGTTCTCTTTTAATTAGCCTTCTACTGGGTAATGATTCTCTTGCTTCTCATGCTAATTAGTGCCATGCTCAGTGTTTCTCTTCTCTTTTCTGCTGGTTTCTTGGGTCAGTGGTCCATGAGTTGGCAGTGGTGCTCTCCCCCTGCCAGAATTTCCTTTCGGCCAGCTGCAGGTGATTCAGCACAATGGCCAGGTTGGCTTTAGCGCTCATTCCTCATGGCAGCTCTGCCACACGTCTTTGTGGCCCATCAATTGTGCATTTCCTGTGTCCACCGCGATTGGCACATCCTCCTCCCCAGGCTTTGTTAAACTCCCTCAAGGTCTGAGATCATGAAGTGTGTCCAGGCCTAAACCTAAACAAGGCAACTCTACCAAAAATAACTTGTTTCTCTCACATCTTTTGAGCTGCTATTTGTTCCACGGGTTACACCTCCCCTCTTGCTGACGAGGCTTGAAAGCACACACGCATCAAACATCACAGAACATCCTTAAATTTTTTTTTTACATATTCCACATTTTGCAACAGTACCAACAAACGTTAAATTCAGTTTAAAAATTACTTCATTCAAAATGAATTCATTCGCGAATGACGCAGCAGAGGTACAATAGGCAGGACAGGTGAGGTGGGCGCCGTGAGGGCGGTGCTGTGGCCTGGCCGGGCCCTCACCCCGGCGGCGCCAGGAGACCACCGACCACCTGCCGCCAGCGCGACGCCCCCGGCAGCCACGCCACGAGGTCGCCGCCCCCGCGTCGCCGCTGGCAGCGCCGTGAGGGCGGCGGAGCTCCCGGGCCGCTCCCGCCTCAGCGGCACCCCCGGCGAGGCGCGGCCCCGCCGGGGGTCCCGGGGGCACCGAGCCGCACGAGCTGCCCGGCCGCAGGCCAGCAGCGCTGCCCCTCGGGGCCCTTCAGCTTCCTCTCCCCCAGGGCAGTGTCCGAGCATCATCGCCACGAGCGTCTTGGCATCACTTAAATAATAAACTTGCAGCTAAGCAGGAGCTGTCGTCACCGTCCGTCTCCTTGTTTAAAGCACGATGTCCTTGCTGCTCCTCTTAATTTCAGTTGTCCATGTCAGGCCACAGGGAGTCAAGATGGCAGCACCATCCACTTCTTGGGTGCTCAGGCTGTAACCATTGAATGGCTTCTGTTAGCCATGGCCATCCCAGGATTTGGCTGCAGTCCTTGTGTGACTTCTGTTAGCCATGCCCTTCCAGGACTTGGCTGTAACCCTCGTGCCAGTACCTTTAGCCATGAACATCCCAGCTCTTGCTCCTTCGTTGTCACAACTTGGGCCATCATTGGTACCTCTTGGTCTGTAAGCACACTTTCCCAGCTCTTGGTCCTTCGTTGTCACAATTGTGCCATCATTGGTACCTCTTGGTCTGTAAGCACACTGTCCATTCTCATCTACATTTGGTATCATTAAGGTTGGAAAACACCTCCAAGATGATCAAGTCCAACTTTACTTGAAGAATTACTTCATCTCTTAAACCAATGGAAGGTTCTTTGTGGCCAACACTTTGTAGCTGTGAACGAGCTGTGGGTGAATGTTTTAAGCAGTGCTGAAAATAATCTTGCCATGAGTCCAGTCCTCTTTCCTGCACACATGTGGCATTTAGTTGAAAGCTTTTTGCCAGGAATGAAGTTTAAATCATGTTTCTGCTTGTGTGGAAGAGTCCATAGCCCACTACAAGACTGAGCTGTCCAGTTCCCTTTTCCCACAGATGAAGAAGCTTTCCCATTCTCCAGCCTTGGGGAAGACAAGAGCAGAGGCTCAACTTTTCCATTGGTGCATGGGAGAGAAGTTTAAATGCTGGATTTGTATCAGGGAACTTGAAACTTGTGAAAGTAATTGATGATAAACATTGAAACTAATTGTTACCAAACAGAGCATGACCTCTCAGGGTCTCACTGAGTGAGTTGTGTAGATGTCTGACTGCTCTGCAGTTAGGGAATGAACATCATCTTTTTCTTAAACCTCTGTCTTTCAAACACTTCACTTACAGGCTCCAGGAATTTTGTGGAATTGCTCACAGATAGTACATAAACGTGCAGGTCTTTGGGGGAATCAGATATTGGCTAGCTGCAAGAAGTGTGAAGGGAAATGGCAGCATGTAGGACAGTAACTAGAGAAATCTTGAATTAAACTTCATTGCCAGGGATTGAAATGTTAGTGGGCAAAAGGAAACACTTGTACACCATGAGGACAGCCAAGTGTTGGAGCAGGTAGCTCAGAGGTCGTGCAGTCTGTCCTGGTGCCTCTGGTTTCTTCGTGCTCATTGCCTTGACGTGCTCCTTTTATCTGTGGAGTTACTTGGTGTTACCTGCAGAAGAAGAAAATGTTGCCTTTTTTCTTCCCGAGCTTGTCAGCTTGAGGAATAACAAATTTATCATCTGATCAATATCATCTTCTTTGGTCTCGGGAAAAATCATTTCTCTCTCCGTTGGCTAATTATTCCCTGGGTGCCAAGTCTGGAAGTCTCCATCAGTTACTGCTCCACGTGTCCCTGTAGGTTGTGGAAAGCTTCCCATACTGTTGGCATTGACAATGTTCTCTGCTCCTGCTGAAGCAGAGGACTTCAGAAAAAGTTAGGAATGATCCAGGAAAGTGGTGTTGCCCTGGGCAAGGAAGTTAGGAAAGAGGAAACACAACTTGCCCACGAGGCATCGTCCCAAAGCTGCTTTTGCCACAAGATGTTCTTGAGGAACGTGGGGAGAAGTGAATCCTGGGCTGCTCCCAAGGCTGATGGAGCCTGTGAGGAGTGAGGTTAGCAAACTAAATCCAGCACACAGAGATCTAATAATTAATGAGGTCGTGGAAGACCTGCATACATCAGTTCTCTTTCCCGAAGTGGCCCAGTTCCCTTTCTACAGGAGGTCATGATTTTGGGTTCTTCCAAATCTTGTGTCTAAGGCATAACAAGCATTTCTTGTAAAAATTATTTTCCTTTGTGTGGAGAAAATAAAGAGTGATTTAATGATTTCTTCAGACAGGAGCTTAGCAGTTGGTGGTGTTTTCAGAGTTGTTCTTTTCAGTATTAGAATCTCTGCAATTATTCCAGAAGCACATACACTGGAACTGGAGTGTTGCAAATCCCATGGATAAGCAGTCACCATCTTTTAACTCAATCCATGAATGAGCAACAAACTAAAGAATAAAGTTTTTGCCAGTCTAAGACTGACAGAAGTTTATCTAATTTGATTTTTAATAGGTTTTGGGAAGATTTTATGGCTAAATTCTTTTAGAGCAGGTTAATTTCTGCTCTAAATCAAACTGTTGTGTATGCTAAGGAAAGCATTTACTGCATAAGATCAATATTAACTTGAAAGATAGCTGCTAATATGTTTTTATGTAGTTTATAAAAATATTTTTGGCAATTTGACTTTAATTTGTGTATAATATTGTTTTGAACAGTTAATTGTTTTGACTGGAATGTTCATTTATTTACAACAGTTGTCTATAACCCCTTGGACTAAGCAAGACAGTTTGGGCTGTACTGAAATTTGACGCTTGAACTGTTGGAAATTAATGTGGTGTGAACAGGTGAACACTTGGGTGTCCACATTAATAAAACAGATGTTTGCAAAAGATTTTTAATTTTGCATGACTGTAATTAAAAATTGAAGGAGATCATCTTATTTAGAAAGTTTTGTTGCCAAATGACTCCAGAATGGTAGAAAGATGATGAAAAGGTTTCTCTGCCAAGTCTTGTGCACCTCTCAAAGGATGTTTTTATGTCATAATCTTTGAATTCTCTTTCCAAAAATGAGCATAATGGATCCCAGGCATTTAGGTTAAGACTTTTCACATGGTGTAAAATACAGAAAGTTAAGTCAGCTCTTTGTGCCAAATTCAAGGCCTGTTGCATCTTTAGGATTGTGGAATTTAATTCTGAAATCACTCACAATGTCCTTGAAGTGGTTATCTCAACTCTTCCTTTGTTAGGGGTTGGAACTGAATGATCTTTAAGGTCCCTTCCAACCCAAACCATCCTGTGATTCTACCTCTGATGACTCTTGTACCCCATCATTCCTTCCAGAATGCCTTTCCCTAAGTTTTCTCTCACAAACTCCCAAGGTTTTCTGTCGATGACTGACTCAGTCCAGATGATTTCCATCATCCATTCCATGAGTGTGGTAAAGGCCTAAGAGCTCTTGGACCTCACTCGTGCTGTTGCTCCTGACTCTTGTTCTCTGGGATCCTCTGAACTCTTCAAAAGAAGGTTTCTGCAGCAGAGAATATTTCATTGAGGACATGTCAGCAGGGTTGGGGGTGCTTGCAGTGTCCATCCTCTTAGCCTGTGTTCTGCCTGTAGAGCCATTCTTTTTTCCTCCCAAGTGCTCCTCAGAAATTCCAAGGGAAATAAATAGTTTAAGAGACTGTAACTTGCTTTACCAAATTGATATCATATATAAAATTGTGTGATGTATGTGTCTTTCCTGCAAATACTGATTGAAGAATGATGGTAATGTATTTAATTTTGGTTACTGTGTTTTCTAATGCTTTAGATACATTTGTTTAATTTTAAGAGTAGCTGGAAGTATTATAGGGGTTACATCTACATTAGATAGTTTAAAAGTGTGTTGTGTCTAAAGCCTTTGAATTTTTTAGTAAAAAAAGTGTGATGACCAATTGTTGTCATAACCATAGTTTAATACATCAGCTTTTTGGTAACAAAGCCAAGGCTTTAATTCTACATTTGGTCCTTTTCCCTTTTGATAGCTGGTCCACAGTCCCAGGGCAGGATAAATTGCTGCTGTCAGAATTCTTTAATTTCCTTTGGAAAGAGAGGAAACCTGAATCATTAGCCTAATAAACTAATGTTTAGTTGTCTAAATTTAGGTAAGAAGAACTTGAAGCAGAATTAGCACAACTCTACAGAGTTATTCCCACAGGAGACATTTTGGAGTACTTCCTTTTTTTATTATTATTTTTTTACTAACTTATTTGTGTACTTCTGTGAATCTTGATACTTCTTAAAAGACTTGAAAGGACATGAAAAGATTTCATCTGCATTGAAATTCATCTTTATGTGGTGCTGTTTGCTCAGAAAGCTTTATGAAATACAGCTAATGCAGGCTATTAACAAGATTTTGTTGTGTTTAATCATGGAAAAGGCAAAAAGGAAGCCAGAGTTAGGAAGGTGCTTTGAAGAATGAAGTAGATATTTTCTCTCTTAAGGACAGAAATGCTGAAATAGAATTGGATGTACATCCAGGCTCTCCCATGTGCACCATCAATTGCTGTTGGCACTGAACTCTTAGGAGAAGGGAGAGGATTTGCAGTACCTGATGGAGCTGAGCCCAGTCACCAGTGTGGGGCTGGGAGCACAAACCAGCCTGGGCAGGAGATGGTCCTGCTGAGTTTGTCGAGCAGAAAGTGCTACAGCTGTAAATTTTCCCAATTTGTGCACAAAAACAAAACCACCTTGTGGGTTTCTTAATTGAGGACAGATTCTAATGACAAGCAGAGAACTTGAGGTTCAAACAGTTCACTCTGTTTAAAAAATTAATTTACAGTGGGTTAGGTTTATTTTTTCTCCTGTTAGTAATATAGCTACTAGCAACTAATTACTAACATAGTTAATAATCTTTCTGGAAGAGACATTGAGTAGAGTGACCTTCCTGAGGTTCTAGTGCTGCTGCTCCACCCTGGATTGTCACCTTTGGCACTTCTGAGTTGTATTCCATGGACTGGCTTTCCCTAAAGGACACAGTGATGGCTCTCTCTTAATGAGCTGTTCAGCTTCTGGGCTAAATGGAATTAAGGGGATTCCATCCTTTGCAGAACATAATCTTCTCACTAGCCATACTTTTGAAAGCTTTGGCCAAAAGCACACATTTGTGACCTTGACAGTGCTGGCCTGCTTGTGGAATAAGCTAAAATATGTAACTGAACTGAAATGCTTGGATTGGAGTAAGTAACTGCTGAGCATCACAGCATAAACATACATATTGTGACACAGACCCCGCTCTGATATTGGGGATTTTTACATCCTTGTAATTTCCATTTAGTTGTCCTGCCTTATGCTGTGAGAAACTGGAATTATTTTTAGTTCAGCTCATTTACAGCCTCAGTGTAACCAAAATCCCAGCCTTAGTGGTAGTTTGTGTCTTACCAGCAGCAGAGAAATTCAGCACAGAGCCAGGGGTGAGGTTTTGAGGGAAGAAGTTCTTTGTTTGGAAACAAAGTCTTTCTTGTGGATGTCTTGGTTTGTTTGCTTGCTGTGTGGTTTGTGTCTGTTTCTTAATTGGAAAGCCCAAAGCACATCAAAATCTGGTGTCTTTGCAAAGACCATTGCAAGGAAATTTGTTGTTAATAACAAATATTAGGGAGAAATTCTTCCCTTTGAGAGTAGTGAATCCCTGGCACAGGTTGCCCAGAGAAGCTGTGGCTGCCCCTGGATCCCTGGAAGTGTCCAAGGCCAGGTTGGATGGGGCTTGGAGGACCTGGGGGAGTGGGAGTTGTCCCAGCCCACGGCAGGGTTTGAAACAAGATGACCTTTAAGGTCCTTTCCAACCCAAACCAGTCTGGGATCCTGTGATTGCAAGGTGAAACCATCACATGTGGAGCTGCTTCCTTCTCAAGTCCATGATTTTGTGTGTGACTGGGAGAAGGGCTTGGATCATCCTATGGTTTTTGTAGGTATAGATTAAACCCACCAATATTACAGAAAAAATAAGGCTCTCTGCAACTTCTGTGTGTTTGACAAATTCATCTTGACCCCATACATGTTGGTAACTATGCAGGTTCTGTGTGTGTGCTGGGTGGGTATGGAAAATATAAGGTGTGTTTGGAATTGGCCTGTGAATATTCCAAACAATCAGGAATATCAGAAAAGTCTGGTGACAGAAAGGGATGATAAAATTCTATGCTGAGCTGCTCCCTGTGATTTCTGGTCAATGATCCAGAATTCTTAAAATGCAGAAATGAAAGGGGAGCAGCACATGCCTAAATCTTCTGTCCTTACACTTAAAAATTGAAGATGTGTAAGTGAGATGGAAGGTAAAACTGTATTTCTTGAACAGAATGTAGAGAGCCACAAGCAGCTGGGAAATGCCTGCTTTTTCACATTTGGGATTTGCCTTTAAGAACTCCCATCACCATCACCACTGTATTACCTTCAGACTAGATTAAGAACAATCTTTTCAAGTGTTCAACGTGGCTCGGGGAAGCCTCAGAGACACCACCCAGCCGAGCTCACGCTGTGGCTGTCCCCAGAGGGATGGGAGCCCGTCCCCGGGCAGGGAGGTGCCGTGTCCCTGCGGTGCCGGGGGTCCCGGAGCCGGCTAGGGGGGGCTCTGCCGGCCGGGCCGCGCTCGGCTCTATGGCTGTGACCCCGCCAGGTTCTCTTCCTGCCGCAGCCTTTCCTTTCCTGTGGCAGGTATCTGCAGCAGCCTGGCTCTTTGTTACCCCGTCTCTTCCCTCCCCAGGCGCTCCGAAGGTACGGATCCCTAGGGCCGGCCGTGTTTCAGGGGGAAGCAGCTCCGGCAGGAGCCGCTGCGGAATTCCGCGCGTGCCGCGGAGTTTAGCGGCGGCAGAGGTGCAGCGCGGCTGGCTGCATGCCTGCCATCCCTGCCTGCCGTCCCTGCCTGCCATCCCTGCCTGCCATCCCTGCCTGCCGTCCCTGCCTGCCATCCCTGCCTGCCGTCCCTGCCTCCCATCCCTGCCTGCCATCCCTTCCTGCCATCCCTGCCTGCCGTCCCTGCCTGCCATCCCTGCCTGCCATCCCTTCCTGCCATCCCTGCCTGCCGTCCCTGCCTGCCATCCCTGCCTGCCGTCCCTGCCAGGGCCCTGCCATGTGGAAAAGGTCAGGGGATGCTTCCTGAGCTCACCCCGCCTGCCTCAAGAGTAGCGATTGAAATTTCAATTCCTTTTTAATTTTTTTATTTTTTGTTTCAAACGATGTCATGTCAGTTGAATGAATTCTGGAGTGGGGGTTATGCTGTGCATAGAGGGACAAGGAAACTACAGGCAAACTGGGAATCATTTCTGACTGTTTTTAATTGCAGTTCTCTTAACATCTGCTTCCTTTCCACGGTTTGCTTATGGGTAGGATGAAACTTCAGAAGCTTACTAGAAAGACATTCTGTGTGTGTAAAGTAGATACACTGTTTTGTTAATTTCTTAATAGAATTCTCTGTTTTGCATACAGAGCAATACTGTAGCCATAGGCAGCTTGTCTCTTTATATTGCACAAAAATAATCTATGAATTATTTGATTTATTGATGACATGGCTATGTTGAACACCATGAGGGTATGGATCAGCTTTTTAGTTATTTCAAATTAGCATGTTGCATTGAAGTGTAAATCTGTGTCCTTCTGTCCCCTGCTCCCAGCAAAGGCAGGTTAGTGCTGAGGCTGTGACACTGCTCCCTCAGAGTCTCATGTACATCTATGAAAAAACAGTGACATATCTGGTGGAATTTTATTTTGTTTATAAAGCAATGCTGTCTTTTTTTACAGAGTAGTTACTTTTAAGCAAGTCACATTGCTTTCAGAAATACCTTATTGTTTTGTCACCACATCTGTATTCTTGTTTCATTTCATTGATTCATTTATTTGTTTTTTACAGCCTGAGTAGGCAGAACACCACTTTGTGTGCAGTCCTAGCGAATGAGGCAGTCACTAAAAAGGTATAGCCTAAAACATTGAATTTCACTAATACCAAACTCAGTTCTGTATTAAACTCTTATGGAGTTAAATGATTAAAACCACTAAGAATTATTATTCTCTGGCAAATATTTGCCAAGGTGATTTAATGAAGGTGGTTTAGAATATTGTATTATTGAGTTTTGTTTTACAGCTGCCAGTGTGTTTTGAGGGCTGAGTTGAAGAGTTGAAGCCTCAGTATTTGAACAGAAAACTCTGTTCCTGAGACTTTCCTTTTGTAGGAAAGTCTTTTATCAAAGACTTAATGTGGAGTGTTGAGGTACCTTTCCCCTTAGATCTGGCAAAAGTGACCCAGAGGAAATGCCATCAGTTCCATGTTTGCCCCTCAAGTACTTTTGCTCCACTTCTCACTAAATTTTAAAAAATCTGAGCAGAAGAAATAAAAGGAATTAACAGTGATGAAAGAAGGAAGCATGAGGACTGGAGAGAGGGAATTGCCTTGCAGAACTGTAATAGAATAATGTAGAAATAGTAAATGGGGTGTTGTTGTTCACATTTCTGTGTGATACAAGGCTGTAATCCAGTTAAAAGCTAATGTACATGATTTATTACAGTGATACTTTTTTGTAACTGGTGATACACAAGATTTCCTCCTGAGATGGCATTAAACAAGACTGCAGTGATATTGGGGAAGGGACTAGAAGTGTATAAGTGAGAGAATACCCCACATTAATGCAGAGAAAATATGTATAAACTCTAATTTCAGGGACAGTCCAGTTATAGACTTATAGAATGAGTAATTTGTTTGGGATATATATATATATTTATGTGTGTGTAGATACATATGTGTACACACACAATCATCCCAACACTTCCCCTGGTTTTCTCCCTTTAAATTTACACTATGTGGGAGTTCTGATGCTGTTCACAGTCAGAAACTAGATGGTGGCTTAGATAAGGCTGCTGGTATTGTCAGATGTTGGAGTTCCTGGTTTATAAATATTTTCAGGGAAAGCTTTTGACCACAGACACAGATCTTCCTCTGTACTCAAAAACATTTGGAAAGAAGAAGATATCCAAGATGATCTCTTCTTCACTCACAAAATAATGAGTGAAGAAACAAAACAGGCTTCTTTTTTTTTCCCTAGGATGACCTTGTGTTTGGGAAGTGTCTTGGGTTCTTTCCAGGTAGACTGTAAATGTTTTCCAGCTTCTCCATAATGTTTATGGGAATCCCTCACGCTCCCCTTGTGCTGACTTGCCTCTGAGTGTATCTTTGAATGAAACAGTTGGAGAGATCCACACTGCAACATGTATCCCTTGGTAATACAAGCGTTCCTGGGGTTGTCAGCTGCTGGCAAAAGATTTGTTACCACCAGAAAAGGAGAAGGAGTACCTAGGGTTTGGGTGTGTAAGGCAGCCAGGGTTGTGTAGGACCTGGAACATTTTCCCCCAGGTTCTATGTGTCTCAAAAGATTTAAAGAACTACTTTGATACAAAGCTATCCTGAGAAAAGGATGAGCTCATCTCACAATTCCCTTCATCCTACCATCAAATTCTGTTGTGACATTTTTGGAGAGGATAGAGAATTCCTGACAGGAAGCAAAAAAGGATCAAAAAAAGGTCAGTGTAGAGTCAAGGACCTAGATATTGGTTTTGCCTCCTAAAACTTCATGCTCTGATATTATTATCAAATGGCAACAAGTTCCTTTCCATGTCCTTCTTTAAAGCAGCCCACCCCTGCTGTCCCTGTCCTCAGCAGCTTGTATGAGCACTTAGTATATCCAGTATTTATGGGGATTAGTTTTACACCTGTGTAAACTTAGTTGACTGTTAATGGGCTTCTAGATCAACATTAAACTTCCCTCTTTCAGACACTCCTGAGATCATTAGAGCAGGAGCAGAGCTCAGGCCTTGCAGACCTTCCTGGGAGCTGTTTCCTTACTCTTTCCCTGTAGATAATTACATGGAGAAGACTTGCATCAGCCTTGTGGAACTGTAACCTTTTTTTGTTTTGTTTTGGTTCTGTTTTACTTTTCCAGCCTCAAGTGTCTACTCAGAGAAACTAGAAAGTTCTGGTGCAGTATCCAACTGACTTGATGCCATGCTGGACATGTCCTCACTATTCCATGTGTGTCCAGTTAAGCTGAAGGAGCTACCTTGTCTTTGCAGACCTGCAAGTAGTATTGGAAAGGGACATTTTGCCATCAAATGACCTCTGGGACAGTCTGTTGTCATCCTTTCCTAGAGCTGCCTGCTACCAAACTGATAGCTCCCATCACAGTCCTGAGAAGTACCGGATTTATCAACTAAATGACTTGAGTTAAATGAAATTAGGGCTCATCCCTTTGCTATCAAATCCCATTACTTTCCCTAAGATGGCTTAAGAATTGCAGTGTGAGCAGGATCTACCAGGAAAGAAGTGTAGAGCTGGCAACACAGAGAAAGGAGAAAGGGCTTAAATGAATTACTGTTATCTCTTGGGCAGAAAAGAAGGCTGCTAATGAGTTGGACATTCTGAAGGAAACTTTAATTATCCTTCTCCAGGCACCATCCACGCATGCCAACAACTTCAACATCTGTCAGAGGATGTTTAATGCAGACAGATGTTTGTCTGCACTCAGTCAGCATCTGGGTCTTCTGTGCTTACGCTCACACTGACACTTGCTGTGTTGGAAAGTTAAGCATTGCATTTTCCTGTTCCTGGAAAGGGGAAAATTCCCTGTAAGACACGTGAAACCTTGAGCCCATGCAGCAGCCCCTGGCAGTGGGAGCTGCCCATGCTCCTGGTTTTTATTTAGGATGTTCAGAGGGAATGAAGGCTCATGGAGTATCAGGGCAGAATCTGTGGCCTTGACCTGGTACTGGTATCCCACGTAGTAGAGAAAATTGATGTTCCCTTTCCTCTCTCCTCTGGGAAGCAACACTATTTCTAAATTTTCCTTGTGTGCCTTTTCTATGTATTCTGAACTCATTAGGCTCATCACTGTGGCTTCTCAGTGATGGAACAGTCTTAATTCATAAAAATTTGCTTGGGGCAAGCAAGGAAGGAGGAGGAGGAATTGTGATCCTTCTGCTTGGTTTTGATCAGATACTTTTTAGCAAAGTACATGGCAGCTGACCAAGACAATGACACAGTGCTTTCCTTTTTTACAGTTTGAAGATAAATCTGATGCGGTATTTGATATTACAGAAAAATGTAAGTATTTCTATTTATTCTCTAATGTCATAGTTTCACAAAGCCTTTCTTGGAAGTGTCATTGCTGCTGAACAAGACTGCCTTGCCCTCATCCCAGCCCTTCCTGCTCATTCCCTCCTGCATTGCCTTCTCCACAAGTGCTACAAGTGAGGTGAATGGAAATTAATGTTTTTTTCTTTCTTTGGTTAGTTTTACTCAGTTCAGCTTCTGCTTCAGAGTGGTGAGGGGGACTGAACAGTTTCTTTGTCAGCAATGTTCTCACAGTAACGATGGCCTGAGAAGGCTGAGAATATTCAAGGATTTGCAGCATCAGCCCCAGATTAGGACACTCACACTTCTCCTTTGTTACACATGAAATTTGTCCATTTTCTGACAGCTCACTGGGATTTTTTCTCCCTAGGTGGTGAAATTCTGGATGCAGAGATGTCTGAGGACGCACTTCTCCTTTGTTACACATGAAATTGGTCAATTTTCTGACAGTTCACTGGGATTTTTTTCTCCCTAGGTGGTGAAATTCTGGATGCAGAGATGTCTGAGGACGCTGACCACAACTTAACACCCGCCCTGGACAGCTTGTCTTACGGAGTACCGAATCGAGCAGGACCTGAGAATTCACTGCAGGGTGATGATCATGATTATTTTCTGAACTCTGGGGATCTTGCAGGCATACCTGTTGTTGGGAGTGACAACGAAGATGATCAGAATTTCGCTCCAAAAGACACTCTTTCTTCAGCAATTCATGATGAAGATCGTCTGGAAGAGGGCAAGAGAGTTCCAGATCATGAACTGGACAGTGAAAAAGAAATTCAGGTTCAGAATGCGATCCAGAAGGATCTCACTTCCCCCTTTGAGCAGGGCCCCGTATTTAAATCACTTCGAAAAGATTTTAGCAGAACACGAGATAATGGCAAAGAGACTTTTTCAGCAAAGGACAAGAATAGAGAAGGACATTTTCAAGAACGTGAAAAACGGTTGGAAAAAATCCCTAAAGATATGGATTCTAGATTGAAAAGCAGTTTTCTTGACAAAGCAGGTAACTGTTGACATCATAGACCTGGCTGCCCAGCAAAGAGGAAGAAAGAACTAGAGAGAAATCAGCAATAGGGCTAATTATTAAAAACATCACCTTGTTGAAGAGAACAGGCAGAGCTGTGTGTAGGGGAACATTTTATGAAGAACCCTGAAATCCAATGAACTCTGTGTTAGGAGGAGGATTTGCAAAGGGCTTGGCAGTGTCAGGGAGGTCTCATCCTCCACAGCTTGTTACAGAGCCTCAACATGTCCTTTGTTGTTGTGGTTTCCTAAACCAAGCTGGGTGACAAGTCAAGCTTCCTTTTGGTTTTTCTCACTGTTTTTTATAGACCATGGAGCTTCCTAAAAGAAAAGGTGATGAAGTTTAGGTTAAGTTGATGGCCAGTAAAGATTTTTCCAGCAAAGCACCAATTCTTCACTAATGCCTAGGCTTTCAAATCAGTGTGGATTTGATAGTATCAGGGAAAGTCTTGCTAGAAAGGAGTTAGTGTCTGCAGGAACTAAGCCAGAACATAGCTTGAAATCTGCTTTTCCTGGGAGACTGCTCCCCTTCTTCCTCAAATACTTGTGTCTTGGACTTCATCCAGCCAACATGGAAAGAACCAAAGATGCCTAAAATCCCTTTCTCTTTTGACAGTCTCCATAATCTTGCTGCCCACACACTTATTTTTGTCTTTCCAAGCTCTGAAAGTTACAGCAGAACAGTGATTGAAGGAGTTAAGAATAACCAAGCAGGAACACATGGTTTAATCTTATTCAGCAGAGGGAGGGTGAGCCAGCACGTGAGGAACTCCTGGCTGCTTGTTCACATTCACAGCTTACAGTTCTGAGGTTTAAACTTTCTATGTTCAGCAACAGCATCTTAAAATCAGTGCTTCCAGGTGGCACCAATGATAGAGAAGCAATAAAGATATCTTTGAAAATAAAGAAAAGTTACAGATGTATCTCTACTTTTACCTTCAGTTAGAAGTCAAGGGAAGAATGTTTCTGTACCTAAGATGTATTTCAAAAAGTTGTAAACACCTACAGTTAGAAGATCAGGTAAAGTAGTCAGTAGTTGAAACCAGAATGATAAATGCTCATGGTAACATCCAGTATCTAGGCAAATCCAAAGTTTTTAAATTGTATATTCTAAAAAAGCAGAAGATGCTATTTCCTGAGAAGAGGGGAAAGAACAGCAAAGAAAAAGCTGGAAGATGTTGCTCTGAAAAGTATTTTCTGATTTAAATGTCAAAACAGGGGAGTTCAGAACCTGCAGAGGTGTGGAAAATTCTGAACGAAGAATTTGCATCGGAAGTTTGCAACTATTTTGCTGGAATGGGAAAATAATGATCCAGTAGAATAATTTAAAAAGAGTCAATTCTCTTTAGGGATTACCACCTTACCTACAGGGAGGAGAAAGGGAGTAGTTTAATAGTGGTGAGGTGCTGTCAGACACTGGGGTTGGGGAGCAGGATGAGACTCTGATAGTTTTAAAGGAAATGCATTGGAACCTGTATTCATTTCTATTTAATGTATATGTTTTCCTCAGTTCATAATCAAGTAGAAGAAACATTACGGACGCAGTTAGCGCCACAAACTCCAGAAACTAACTTCAGGGTAAGCTATAGATCTTTCAACCACTTTTGCAAGTGCAGCAATATGCTGGAATAATTCAAAATACGTATTTTGTATTTGAGTGTAAATTTGAGTGTTAAGGAAACTGATCTTCTGACTCTTAGACATCTTTGCTACTTAAACAGTACATGTGATTTTGTAAAATTTTCCTGAGCCTCTCTTTGGATTGAGGATTCTTTTGGTAGCCACTTTCCTGTTCAGCATGGTTGGAGTGACCGGTGAGCCGAACCTACAGCTGGATGCATCCACCTGACCTGCTGCTTTTTTTTTTCCACATGAGCCAGGGAACAGCTGTATCCACAGGAGACACTCCCAAACAACCAACTTACAGAGCTGGGTGTCTTCTGCTTTGGCCAGAGGAGTGGAAAGCATTGGGGGTGGGATGAGAGAGGGGGCTGCAGGGAGGTTGAGGCAGCAGCTGCTGCCCAGCATTTCTCCCACCTTGGCAGGACCCAAATCTCTTGGTCTGCAACACAAACTCCCCTTGGCAGCAGCCCAACTCCTCATGGCAGATGCAGGAGGGTGAATTCTTTTTCATATTATTGTTTCAGGAGTCTAGCTACCTATTTTCTAGTAAGGAATCTATTGGACAAGAGCTGGGGAATTCCTTTGCACCAAATATTAGAATTAAGAAGGAGCCTTTGGATGACGAATATGCTAAAGCTATGGCCCCACAGCAGGGACTATTAGACAAAATTAAAGATGAACCTGGTAATTCTGAGGTAAGTTTCCCATTGCATTTCTCATTTTGGTCTGACAGCTGACCGCTTAAGCTGAACAAAAATTCAGCCATTTATTTGGTTTCTTGACCGAAATTTAACTTGAAGAACATAGTTTAGTAGAAAGATTTTTCCCTCTTACACTACTATGAAACCACCCCCCCTCAACTTTTTGATGTCTTGTTACCTTGTCTCTGAAAATGTTTTGCTTTTCAGTTAGAAACAAAGCCAGGTGCTCTAAAACTTCTGTAACTAAATCTGTGGCAACATAGACACTTTCTCTAACTAGGAAATAAACTGTAAATCACATTTTTTAAAATAACTTATGAGTGGTCACAATTAGAGATATGAATTAAAGCAGCTATTGCTGCTACTTCCTTCTTAAAAGCTGCCTTTGCAAGCACAGTAGTTTGTTCTTGTTTTAAATTAGCACTTAAAGGACTTAGCAAAATATTTCAGTACTTACACATCAGTGAAGTCAATTTAAGTATGTGTTTAAGTGACTTTCTCATTCAGGACTGACACTTTTTATGATGATACAGGTAAAGCTCAGTAATTGCAACCTGGAGAAGGTGTGACCTATGGATTGAGCAGTGCTGGGGCCAGGGTTGCTGAGCTCCAGCCAATCTCTGTGCCACTGGTTTGCTGTGTGACGCCAGGGACCGAGCTGTGCTGCAATTCCTGTCTCCTCACTGCTCATATCTAGGTTACATATCAGATTTTATATGCTAAAGGTGTGCAAAACTTCCCAAAATGATGCATCCCTTTGTACCAACACGGGAGTGTTGGTGTTCCTGTGCAGGTGTTAGTTTTTAGCATCAGTCTTTGTCCTTCTGCTGAACCTCCTCTGCTTTCCGGGCCTGTCTTCCCAGCACTTTTTCTTCTTTTCCCATAATACTCTCAATTTAATAAGTAAAATATTTGCAACTTCAGATTTTACTGTCCTTCTGATTTGTTCAGTCTCTTTGTGGGATTGTTTGGGTTTATTTTTCCTTGAACCTGTAGAATGTCAAACCACGTGTAGATTAGTTAAATCTGTCTCTTCTTTTGTCCTCCCAAGATGGCATCTGCTGTGTGGATTTGTGTGGAATGCAAGGCGAGATGTCTGTGGTTATCAAAGATCATATTAATAAGTAAAAATGAAGACTTGAAGAATTTAAATGTCAAATATCGTATGGTTCAAAAAATTCCTTCCTGGAGTAAAATCCTGTGATTATCAACTCTGCCTGATACTGGAAAAGTAGGAGAACTGAGTTAATTTTGTTTTGCTTTAGATTGGAATTACTATGGGGGGGGATTTTATGGAATTTTTTTTAATATTTCCTGAAAGATAAGAGCATTTCTTGCTGTAACCAATAGTTGGAGCTGAAGGTTTTTGGCTTTCAGCACTGTTAAGCTGCTGTGAAACTGCTTGATCATGCACAGTTGATGTCAGGATTTGCCTCCATTTCTTTTCCTACTCTTGACTAATGATACAATTACAGTTAAAGTGCTTTAAAAATTGTATGTCTGCAAATGATTAACTTTTAAATAATAATAATAAAAATGGTCCTTAAGAATCTCATCACAGCATGCCCATACCCAGCTTTGACCTTCTCATCCTGAGATTTGATTGTTTCAGTCTGATTGTTCACGTGGTCAAGGAATACCACTGCCTGTCTTCTGGGAAACATGTTGAGAAATAGTTTGGTTGTCTAGTATAGAAACTTCCAGTTTTCCCACTGGAGTGAGAGGAGTGCTCAGTTTGAGCACGTGCTCAGTGGAGGTTGTTGTGGGATTTTGGGAGCAGGCAGAAGCTGGGGGAGCATCTCACTGCCACTGGGAAGGGAGAGCTTCCTTTTGCTTAGTGATTCTGAATTGGTTTCCCTGGCAGCCAGGCAGCAACTGTGAATTTAGCTCAGTCATAACATGACATCATGGCTCACTACTCCCAAACGACTGTAAGTAGGCTAAATCTTATCATCTCTGTAGTTCCAAGAGATTATGCTATTCAGCCTATTAAGATTTACATGTGGAGTGTTCCAAGCTGCTTTTTGGCTCAGATTTCTAGGGAGAGCAGGGGCAGGAAGTGTGCTGTCAGTGTGAATAGCTGCTGGGGACTAAGCCAGTCATTTATAGCATGTCAGCTATTCCACCAGCAGCTGTCCAGGGATTTTCTCATCCTGTACCAAATGTGAGGTGATTCCCCTTGTGCTGGAGCTGGGACTGTGATGGTCTGGCCCTGGTGGTGCCAGCCTTGGTCTGCTGCAAAGCTTCACCTTAGGCTGCTCCAAGGTCCCAACTCCTGATCAATACAGAATGCTCCTCTACAAGGTCCCAGCTCTATTTCATTGCTATCCTTCTTTATGTGAAAATAAAACTTCTTTCCCAGAACAGGGGCAAGGGCTGCACATCCAGCTGGAAAGTTGGAATTGAAAGCAGAGATTTCTTTAAGCTTTGGCTGAATTCTGAGGTGTCTTGGAGTGCAGCTGGAGAGGGGGATGCACCAGGCAGCCCCAGCTGTCCATTTGTGCCCCCTCAGGTGTGGTTTGCTGTGGAGCTCTGAGCAGGAGCTGTGTGTGGTGCTCACTTGTCACCCAGCCTTCGGAGCAGGCTTAGGACACCCACTCTTCCCTGAGGCTCAATGCAGCATTGTGAAAGAATGGAATCATGTAACCTGTTATTACATGTGTGTATTTGTTCTCCTTTTCCTTTCCCTTTGTTTTAGGAGTACGGCCAACAGCCAAAATCTCAGGAAGGGGAGCTGAAAATCAGTGCTGTATTTTCAGTCAGTGGCAATCCTCTTGGTAAGGAATAGAGAAGACTAATTTCATTTAAATCTGTAAAATGTGTCACCTTTGCAAATAGTCTTGCAGGTCACTCTGCATTTCATTCGCTGTGTCTGATCCCAGTAGGAATGAAGAACTAGTTTGAGAGAATGAAATTGAGATTGTAAAATAATTTGGTTTTGAGGCATAGGAAAATTGAATGTGAAATGCATAGGAGAACTGAATGTGTTAAATACTCTTAAGCTGAAGGAGGGCAGATTTAGATTAGGTCTTAGAAAACAATTGCTCCCCTGGAAGGGTGGGGAGACCCTGGCACAGGTTGCCCAGAGCAGCTGTGGCTGCCCCTGGATCCCTGGACGTGTCCAAAGCCAGGTTGGACATTGGGGCTTGGAGCAACTTGGGATAGTGGAATGGGATGATCTTTAAAGTCCCTTCCCACCTAAACCATTCTATGATTCCATGAAAGGGATGTTAAAAGTGCATTCTCCATCTTCAGAGTAGTTATAAAAATCTGCTATGCAGAAAACCAGCACAGGGCATGTATTTGTGGAGAGTTCATCTGCTATTAGATTCTCCTCTAGACCCTGACAACCCAAATAAAGCCATGAGCCTTGTGCTTGCCCCTGCACCCAGTGAATTCTTTGTAATGGATCTGTAACACTTACTCTGTGTTTTCTCTGCGTGGTTTTTTTTTTAGTTCCACAGCTGTCATCAGGTTTCCAGCCTGCTGTGGCATCCTCTGGCATGAGTAAAATGCTACCCTCAGTTCCAAGCACAGCTGTTCGGGTTTCCTGTTCTGGCTGTAAAAAAATCCTGCAGAAGGGGCAAACTGCCTACCAGAGGAAAGGCTCAACCCAGCTCTTCTGCTCCACACTGTGCCTCACTGGATACACCATTCCAGCTTCTCGCCCACCAGCTTCTACCAAGAAAACCTGCTCCAGCTGCTCAAAGTAGGACAGTGCTTTCATTTGTTCTACTAATAATTGATATTCAAGCAGATAATGAAAGGCTTCAGTTCTGTTCTTGTGCCCCTCTCTGTGTTGGTAGTGCTGCTCCTCTTATGCTTCCCTTCAAAAATTGGTGGCTGATGCTGTTCTTTGTTAATTGGTCTGTCTGCTTGCAGTTCCATTTCCTTAATTGGGTTTTGCACACACAGAGATTTAAAAGCCTCTGTAGTGCAGAATGCATCTTCTCTTTTTTTGATTTAAATGAGCCAAATATGAAAAACTGTGTTTGAAAATGTCCAGCATCTGCCTGCCATTTCAAAATGTCATTGCACTCTCAAAATTACTGACAAGAGTACATTTTCAAAAAGTATTTTATGCATTGCTTCTACTAAAGAAAAATAGATTTATGAATCCCTAAAATGCAGTAAAACATGGGTTAGTTAATGTATTCAAGGTTTCAATTAAATAGATCCACCCTCTCCTGGAGAATGTTTAGTCTCCAGAATAAGCAAGAACAGCAAGTTGACATGAAACTCACATTAATCTTTTACCTCTGTGTTTGTTTTTCTTTTTCCATAGAGAAATTCTAAATCCAAAGGACGTAATCACTGCCCAGTTTGACAACACAGACTTCAGTAAGGATTTCTGCAGCCAGTCTTGTCTGTCCACATATGAACTGAAAAGGAAACCCATTGTCACTATCCACACCAACAGCATTTCCAGCAAGTGCAGCATGTGCCAGAAGAACGCAGTGGTAATTGCCAATTCCCTCGTTTGAATTTCTTTAGCTCAGCACAACTTGCTGTCTCTGACATGAACACACATATTCTTCCTGTCCTTGCTGTATATTCCTTTCCTTGCAGATCAGGCACGAGGTGAATTACCAGAACGTGGTGCACAAGCTCTGCAGCGACGCCTGCTTCTCCCAGTTCCGCTCGGCCAACAACCTGACCATGAACTGCTGTGAATATTGTGGAGGATACTGCTACAGTGGCTCTGGCCAGTGTCACATCCTGCAGATAGAGGGACAGTCCAAAAAATTCTGCAGTTCCATATGTGTGACAGGTTACAAGCAGGTAGATGTGGTGGGACAAGGGGGAATGGATTCTCGTTGCCAGAGGAGAGGCTTAGATGGACATTGGGAAGAAATTCTTCTCTGTGAGGGTGGGGAGGCCCTGGCACAGGGTGCCCAGAGAAGCTGTGGCTGCCCCATCCCTTGAAGTGCTCAAGCGCAGGTTGGACAGGGCTTGGAGCAACCTGGGATAGTAGAAGGTGTCCCTGCCCATGGCAGGGAGTGGAACAGGGTGGGCTTTAAGGTCCCTTCCAACCCAAAACATTCTGGGATTCCACAATTCTGTATTTGGACAAAATACTAAAAATAGAATCCATCTAATTTTTTATTAGATTTTAAGTGTTTTAAGAAGCACCCATTTTACTGGTTGATTATTTCAGTTACTCTATTGGTCTAAAGTAACTGCTTTTGTCATCTCAAGAATATCAGAATCATTAAGGTTGGAAAAGCCCTCCAAGATCATCAAGTCCAACCGTCAACCAAATACCCAAAGCCCACTAGACCATATCACAAAGTGTCACAGGTCAAAGTGGATTTTGAACACTTCCAGGGATGATAATTTGCTGCTTAATCTTTGCCCAAACATGTTGCTCTGTTTTTTCCTCACCACTGGACCAGCTATGAGAGAATTCCAGTGTGGCAGGAGACACGGTGGGACTCCCCAGCAGCAGCCTCCTGTGGCTGTTTTCAGCCTTGAGATGCTCCATAAAGAGTATTCTTTTCTAAATTGTAGCCTTTGAATTAAGTGGAAAGGAAAAGTAATAATTAGTTGATAATTATGATTTTAACTTTTAAACTTTTCATATTTATTTTTGATTATTGGAGACCTGGGCATTTAAGAGAACCTTAATTTATTATAATAGCTCAATTATTTTTGAATGATTTATTCTAATGCAATTACTTTAGGAAAAATTGCCCTCTGATAAAAGAATGGAACTTCATTTTATGGCTTGGCTCTGCTGTCCCATTATCCAGGCCACTTAGGTCAAGAAAGGCCTAATGAATTAAAAAAAAAATTATGGTAAATGTATTTCATCCAGAAAATTACCTTCAGAATTAGTTTTCCTCCGAAACAAATCTGGAGATGAAATTAAATAAGCTGGAAACATTTTCATGCTCCTTTTATATCACACATCAAAACCCCATATGTGATAGTTCTCTTGAAAATACAGTATGTTCAAAGCTTATAAGGTTAAGTCAAATCTATTTTTAATTGATTTTTAAACAGTATTCAGCTCAATTGTCAGGTACATTCTGATAGTTTCTGGAGGTTTGTGGGTGTCTTTAAATCCCTAAAAGCTTGTATTCTGTTCTGTCCTGTGAAGAGCTGGAATAGCTAGTGATAGAACAAAGTGCATTTTTAAGGCTGTCATACTAAAATAATCTGGTGACTAATTCTCAAAGTTTTTTCCAAACTTAAAGACCTTTAAAAAAAACCTTAAACACAGAAAATGTGTCTATGAAAATCAGGCTTTTTCCTGTGTCTCTCTTCAAAAGAAGTTTGTAGACCACACACTGAAAGCTGTGATTATTACAAGCAGATGGATCTCTTTCCCATTTTGCTATCAAACATCATCAGGGGACCTGCTTCTCCCTGTTCCTTGTTTCCTCATCTCTTCAGTGGGAGTATTGTTTATCTGTACAGCTGATGCATTCAAAACCATAAGCAAAATATCAATCCCCTCAGCAAGATGTTGGAAGTTGTCTGATACAAGGTGCTGATCTGTGCTAGTACCTGTAGGAGTGTTTGCAGTACCCAGACTGGTACTGGTTAAAGTGGCCTGGGAAGGTGCTCAAACCACAGCTCAGATCAATGAATCTGCACCATAAATAACACTGCTATAAAACAAGTGCTGTTTCAAGCACACCAGCACATTTTAGAAATATTTTATATATTTGCGGCAATTTCCAGGTTAATAAAAAATGCCAAGTTTCAAATGAACAAGCAATTTCCCTGTTTCCACAGAAGTCAGCTAAAATTACACCCTGCACACTGTGTAAATCTCTGAGATCTTCAGCTGAGATGGTGGAGGGCACAAATAACTTGGGGAAGATGGAACTGTTTTGTTCTGTTAACTGTTTGTCAGCATACAGAGTAAAAATGGTCACTTCTTCAGGTAAGCTTATCCTTTTATTTCTATAGAAACTTCATTTCCTGTGGCTCATATCCCAACTTTATTTGTCTTGGAAGTTAAGGCTGATATTCTTATTTTGGGAGGGTGGGAAGTGTTTTTTTTAAAGGGAAGTGCTGAGATGGGAATGAAAGGACATTCTATTGTAGGTAAATGTAGCAGTGACAGTACAGCTATTTCAGTTTTGGTTTTAGGGAACTCCACATGATAACCAATCTTAAATCTACTTTTTTTTTTTTTTTTTTTTTGCTCTTGCAAGTGCAGCTGGTGGGTTTCCCAGCTAGACAAACCTGTTGTGTGGACATGTGCCATGCCACTGCTGGGACTCTCCTGGCCCGTGTTCCCTGGAGTGATCAGCTTTATTGCCTCTGCCCAATGTTGCATGGAGCTAGGCAAACATTTTCAGCTATTTTTCATGTGGAAATAGAAAAATGCTTACTGACATCCTAGGGATACTGGGAGATTAATTAAATTTCTGGCAAGCAACAGGCACAGCAGCTGCAGTGTCTGCTTCTGAATCTGTGGAAACATCGTCTTGGGCTTCTGTCTGTGCCTTGGCTCATCATTCAGACTCTGTTGTTGTATGCACGGTGCAAAATTAGCTGCAATACAACTTGATGTTGCATAAATCACTTTTTCTTCTCTGTTTCACCCTCAGGTGTTCAAGTTCAGTGCAACAGCTGTAAAACCTCAGCAAACCCTCAGTATCACTTGGCTATGTCAGATGGGAGCATACGCAATTTTTGCAGCTACAATTGTGTAGTAGCTTTTCAGGTGTGACATCTAGGATTTCTTCTTAGCTGAATTAACAGAATGCTAAATTGATGGTGGAAATACCCAGGTGCAAGATGTAACCCTGTAAAGTAAAGCCTGTCTATTTGCTTTCCCACAGAATCTGTTCAACAAGCCTGCAGGACTGAACTCCTCGGTGGTGCCCCTGTCTCAGGGCCAGGTCATTGTGAGCATCTCCTCGGGGACAGTGGTCTCAGCCACTGGCACCAGCTCAACTGTGTCCCCCAGCTCCACGAGCACCCCAGCTGCAGCAGGGCTCCAGAGGTTGGCTGCCCAGTGCCAGCAGGTCACCTTTACCCGTTCTGTTGTGAAAATCAAGTGTCAACACTGTAATAGATCATTTGCCACCAAACCAGAACTGCTTGACTACAAGGTAATAAAGATCAGGGCTTTCAAAGCTCTTTTTTCACAACAGAAACCTAAAAAATTGTAGTTTATGTGCATTGGTCTGTCAGTACTGCTTTGTTGCTTGCAAAGATCTGCTGTGGAGGGTTTTGAAACTGATTTGGTTTAACCAATATCAAATTAATACTGATACTATCTCTATGGTCTTAAAACCAGAAAAAAAAAAAACAAACCTCTGAAAAAACCCCAAACCAAATGATTGCCTATCTATAAATGCACATTCCTGTGTCTTGGACCCAGGGATGTACCTTTTAATCCAAGGACAAAGCACATTGGTGAGAGCTTTCTGCAAGAAATTTTGTTTTATTATAAAACCAAATGGGGAGACTCATCTGCCAGTGCTCTGTTGCTGATTTCTAAGGGAATAAATACTCTTCTGCATTTCTATTAACAATTTAAATGTATTATCTGGGATGTGACTCATTCAAACACTGAAACCAAAACATTCTGGCTGTGTTGCAGGGTAAAATGTTCCAGTTCTGTGGGAAGACCTGCTGTGATGAGTATAAGAAGAAGGGCAATATGACGGCTTTGTGTGAATACTGCAGGTTTGAGAAAATTATCAAGGAGACAGTGAGAGTCTCAGGCATAGATAAAACATTCTGTAGTGAAGGTAAGAAAGAGCAAAACCCTGCCTCAAAGAAATCAAGTCATAAGTGTTTTGTTGAAAAATTATCAGTAACACTAAAGGAAATCTAATATTTTTAAGTGAGGAATCTGTTTTTTAGGTTTAGGAACACAGAACCCTGTTTACACTTTGCATTTTAATGGTATGTTTCAATGAGTTATTGCAGACATCACTTAGAACAGGAATTAGGAGTGCTGAGGGGTTGTCCTATTGGTATTCAAGAATGTTTTTGCTGTTTTCTTTTAGTTTGTAAACTGCTCTATAAACACGACTTGTCTAAGCGCTGGGGAAACCACTGTAAAATGTGCAGTTACTGTTTACAAACTTCCCCCAAACTGGTCCAGAATCACTTTGGGGGGAAAACGGAGGAATTTTGCTCAGAGGAATGCATGTCTAAATTCACTGTTTTGTTTTACCAGGTAAGCTATATTCTCACATCCTCTAGGTTTTTATACCTATACCCCTCGTTGGTGTTTCCAAATGTGTTCAATTTCTCCCTCACTTTGTTTTCCTAGATGGCAAAGTGTGATGGTTGTAAGAGACAAGGTAAACTCAACGAGTCCATAAAATGGCAAGGGGAGATGAAGCATTTTTGCAATCTGCTCTGTATTCTGTTGTTCTGTAAACAGCAAGGTGCTCCTGACCCTTCACTCCCAAACAACACAGGTAAAGCAGGCTGGGGATGGCATTGCCTTTTGATGTGTGGGGTAGTGAAATTAATGTTTATCTGCGAATTCACTTCAGTGAACTCTTTAGGATCTGTCTTCTCCTGGAGAGCTTGTCTGTTGCTGTTGAGTGGGCTCTGGTTTAGATCACTCTTACTTGAGACCATTTCAGACTTCTGTAGGTATGAAATGCAATTGCTTCATGTACCAAACAAATTTTAAAGAAGATGAAG
Source organism: Onychostruthus taczanowskii (assembly GCF_017590055.1). Lineage (NCBI taxonomy): Eukaryota > Metazoa > Chordata > Aves > Passeriformes > Passeridae > Onychostruthus > Onychostruthus taczanowskii. The sequence goes on from NW_024503235.1 coordinate 2,494,548, forward strand.
CAAAAGCACTTGCCTTCAGACACTTTCATGAAACAAAGGCCTGTTTCATTGGGGTAAAATATAGTGATATCTAGTGCAGACATGTTAAATATCTAGCCTGTCTTCATAACACCTAGAAGATATGGTAGAATGTTAATATTCTTTTAACAATCAAGTGGTGAAATTAGTAGACTTCATGGTTTTAAATACAGACTCCTATATATGTATTTAAACCAGCCACTTCTGTGCAGTGTGCAGGCAAATGAAGACTTTCCATTTCTGTGTCATTAAGTGTTGCTTCTTGGGAAGTGTCAATCCCAAGGTGTACAAGTGCTGTAGCTGTTTCCTTGAGCAGGTGGGATGGGAATAAGGGTATGAATGAAGCCCACAGGAACAGGAGTTTCTGTAGGGAATGAGACAGAAAGAGATTAAAGACCCTGAAAGACAGGAAGAGAAAGGGAAAGAAAAAGCAGGAATATCACTGACCCTAAAGAAGGGCATCATTTCCCACGGAGTGGCTGCAAGAGTAGGATATCCAAAACCAATAAAATACTAACTGGAAGTTTTTAGTGTGCACCAGGCCGTGTTCAGCTTGGTGCACATTGTTTCAATTTGGTGCAATCTGCTGCTTACATTGGTGGGAGCTCTTTTCCTTTCTTGCTTGATTTGCTCGTGGAACTAGCTCCTGTTTAAACAGAAATGCTGCAACTTGACACCTGCATCCCTTCTCACACAGCAGCCTCTTTCATCTGGAGACAGATCTGAAGGGTGGGTGTTTTTTCAGAAATGCTTTTTTTCTCAATTATCTTACTGCTTCTTCTCATTTTCTTCTGTCCACTGTGTCCAGCAAACCTTTCCATGGCACCAGCCTCCTCCTCAGGCCCTCCTTCTTTAAGAAAGGACTCAACCCCTGTCATAGCAAACGTGGTGTCCCTTGCAAGCACCCCAGCTGCCCAGCCTACTGTTAACTCCAACAATGTTTTACAGGGTAAGGCAGCTGAATACGATGCCTGTACTTTTACATCTCTATTCCTGAACATTTATATTTGCTCAGGGATTTTACTGAGAACAACGGCCACTTCTTCATTATGCTTCACATCACTGCAGATGATTGCTTTTGTCCTTCCTTTATCTAGGTATAAATAATGACTTAAATTTATGTACATACATCAGGGAATGAGTTTTAATTGGAATTCTTTTTCTTGACCTTGGCAGAATATGGATTGTTGTTCTTGATGATAAGTAGACATGTTATTGTATGGTTTTTTTCCTTCACAGGTGCAGTCCCTACTGTGACAGCAAAAACAATAGGAGATGTAAGTTTTACAAGAAACTTTTTTCAGTTTTGCCCAGATTGTATCAATAACAAATAAAGTATCCAAGAGTTTGGCACTATCATTGTGTAACTAATTTTTGATGAGGATTTAAAATTCATGCAGCTTGCAGATGCTTTTTAAAAAATGGATAGAACTTAGATGGCACAAAAGTCTTGTGTCCACTGACAGATTTGGATGTTTTAAGGCAAAACTTGTCAGATTGTAGCTCTTGAGGTGTCTGTGGTTCCCAAGTAATTCATGTGTGACTTCTGCACTTGAGGCTGCCTTTTGTGCACAGAAGTGGGATAGGATAGCAAAAGGACCAGCCTGGGCTGCTGGGACTGACATGACCAAGCTCCTGCAGCTCCATTTTCCTTTCCCACTGCCTGGCAGTGTGGTAACAGAGCTGTGGGGAACCACTGTCACCACTTATCTAGGAATAACTCAGAGAGTTCATGTTCCTGAGCTCTTTGAGGTATGTGGTGTAACATCTTGCAACTCTCCTAAAACACAGAGATGCTTTTATGTAGCTTTAGGTTCTGGAAGACTGACAGCTTTGCTTTTAGCTGGAGTGTCACTTATGGATTAGAGTATGAGTGTTCCCTCTTGAAATAGATCCTGTTATTTGAATGCATGACTGAAAATTGCAGTTAGCAGGACATTAGTACAAGCATGAATAGTCTGTCTGTGTGTATCAGGAAATGCTGCTGCTGCTGCCAGCTTTGCTGTTCATTTTTTACATTTATTTGTTTTCAGTGGTTTCACATTAGTTTACTCAGTTTTATTGGTGTCTGTATCAGCCAGACTTTTAGTCATCAAAAGTATCTTAACATAATTCCTCTTTATATCTCTGCCATCAATAAAATTCCAAGGTCAAAAGTTTATAGCAGTTATTTGATGACAGAAACCAAATATTCTTGCAGATTTGTTCACTGCACTGTTAACAAAATAAGCTTTATTAGCAAAATTAGCTTTAAACAACATTATTGTTGGATCAAAGTAAATTGAGATGGAAACCAGAAAGCACCAAATAAGCAAGCTTATTTTGCAGTGGTTTTTTAAATGACCATTTTTATCAGCAAATACAATTTTAAATTGTTCAGCTTCCCGTAGTATAGAACAAACTCTAGTCTTGTGTTATCTTTCAAACCAATACTGACTCGACCCTCATTTGTGTTTTCCAAACAGGCAAGTACCCAGACAGATGCCCTAAAGCTCCCATCATCAAAACCACCCAGGCTTCTGAAAAACAAAGCTTTATTGTGTAAGCCAATCACCCAGACTAAGGCCACCTCCTGCAAACCTCACACACAAAACAAAGAATGCCAGACAGGTGGGTGTCTGATCTCCTACCCCTGTTGGAATTGTCTGTACTGCATTTGAGAGCAATGCATGATTTATGTAGCAGAGAATATTTTTGAATGTATTATTAAACCTTAATTAGTTTTCAGGTTGTTGTATGGTATTTTCCAATAATTTTTGATCTGTTCTGTTTTTGGTATAACAGAAGGAGAAGAAGCACCTCCTCAGCCCCAGATCATTGTGGTACCTGTTCCTGTACCAGTGTTTGTGCCAGTGCCCCTCCACCTCTACACCCAGTACACACCAGTTCCCCTGGGAATGCCAGTACCTGTAAGTTATGCTGCAGTTCACTACAGAAAGCAATGGTTTACAGGCTTGATTTGCATCCAGCACACCCAGCACTGTGTCACTGGGTGCTGGGTCTGGTCATGCAAGTGGTATTTGGAGTCCTTGAAGCCATTTCCCTCCTTATTACATCACATTTGGTTAAACATTGTCACACAAAACTACCAAATTGTAGGGAGAGTACAGAGCTGTCCAGTCTGGAGTTATTTTTTACTTCATTTTAGTAGTCCTAAAATATACATAAGGTTAAATGGGAGGGACCTCCCTAGTGTATTTACTGTTTCCCTTCACCCCAAGTATGTTCTGATATTTTCCACATGTTCCATAGGTACCAGTTCCCATGCTCATCCCAACCACCCCGGATAATGCTGATAAGATCATTGAAAACATTCAGGAAAACAAGGAAAAGATTTCCATTAATCCATTTGAAGCAGATCTCCTTCAGATGGCAGAAATGATTGCAGAAGATGCAGAGAGAGAAAAAACACACTCTCATGGTGGTAGGTGGTGGCTTTAAAAGGATATGAAATGCAGTGAGGTGAAGGTCCTCTCACCACAGAAGTTTCCCTTTCCCTGATTCTAGATGCTGATTTGACTTGTGTTGACAGGGACAGGTTACCAGAGGTAGAAACCTCCATATCAGTACATCAAGTGTTAGAAGGAAGAGTCAAAATCAAGAAGACAGAGCAGCTGCCTTAAAAGAAAGTTTTCCTCTCGGGCTTTTTACGGAGGATTCTTGAAGAGTGAGGCAGGTCAGAGTTTGTTAGAGAGTGACCAATCCATTTAATGAAAGTGAAACAAGCTGGAAAGAGATAAACAAAACATCCAACTGGTCTCCAGATGACTCAAATACCAAACAGGGAGGGATGGAAGCCTTTGGAAAAGCAAACCTACGTTAGCTGTGATTTCTGTTTCCCCTGCAATAGCATGACCAAGGTAGAAAGCTGCTAGAAAAGCTCCAGTGGAGGAGAAGGCACAGCATGTGTGTTCATGTTATGACCTAATAGCTAGGTTTTTGCTGTTAAAAGTATTTTATATTAGTTGTGCAAACTGTCAGTCATGTGTAGATACAGATTTCCTTCTTTTTCTAAAGGATCTCAAACATCCGAGCACGAGCTCTTCCTGGACCCCAAGATATTTGAGAAAGGTCAGTCAGATTTCTTCATTTTACAAATGGATTTTGTTCCTGCTGCATCTTTTCTTGCAAACTCCTGGTTCTGCCTTTCCTGTAGCACATGGTCCTTGTGGTCCCTCTCGTTGCAGACCAGGGCAGCACGTACAGTGGAGATCTGGAATCAGAAGCAGTGTCCACCCCACACAGCTGGGAGGAGGAGTTGAATCACTACGCCTTAAGATCCAATGCCCTGCCAGAACCTGATCCAGAGCTCAAGCAGTTCTCCAAAGGTGATGTGGAACAGGACCTGGAGGCAGATTTCCCATCAGGTCAGTGTCCTGTGAAGGAAAACTCATTGTTTGATAAAAGCACACACAATTTTCTGCATGAACATTGTCCCAGCAGCCTGCTTGTGCATTTTCATGTAGTGACAGTGGATGTTTAAAGCTGCAACAGTTGATCACATCTACAAAATATGACTATTTTTAGAATATTACTGCTGTTTTTAAAGACAGCACTCTGCAGAACCCCTGACAGGGGTAGCAGGAAGTTCTTGCTTACCTCCTTTGAATACATCACTTCTGTGTCCCTGGGTATAATCCATGTGGAGTGGTTGCTAAGATATTTGCCTGAATAAATACACACCCACTTTTTTAGGGACTTCTTTGTCCTACTGAGAATTTACTATATACAGCAACAGATTGCTGAATTAGACAAATGTCAGGATGACTTGAATATACAGGTGTGATTGTCAGCTGTAAGGTGTTCCATAGTATCTCAGTGACAGTGACACTTCTACCTATTGCTAAGATAATATAAGAATAAGAATAAATATTTATAAGAATAAATACACCCACTTTTTTAGGGGCTTTTTTGTCCTACTGAGAATTTACTATCTTTATACAGCAAGTGCACAGATTGCTGAATTAGTCAAATGTCAGGATGACTTGAATATACAGGTGTGATTGTCAGCTGTAAGGTGTTCCATAGTATCTCAGTGACAGTGACACTTCTACCTGGGCTGCTAAATCATGTGATTAAACTCTTCATGGTGTTGATTTGACTTCAGACTCATTTGACCCTCTCAGCAAAGGACCGGCTTTGCATTCACGTTCACGGGCAAGACGGAGACACAGGGATGGCTTCCCCCAGCCAAAAAGAAGGGTAAGGAAGGACTCCTGGAACACAAATCCCTTACATTTTCAAATAAAAACATTATGTGCCCTAATTTAACCATCTATAGACGAGGAGCTGATGAAATGCTGCTTTGTTTGGATGTCTTTGCTTGCCTGTAGGGACGGAAGAAGTCTGTGGTTGCTGTGGAGCCCCGGAGTCTGATGCAGGGCTCCTACCCTGGCTGCTCTGTTTCTGGGATGACCCTAAAATACATGTATGGGGTAAATGCCTGGAAAAACTGGGTCCAGTGGAAAAATGCACAGGAGGAACAAGGGGACCTGAAGTTTTCAGGTACATTTTTCTCTAAGTGGAAACAGAAATACTTAGTTGAAGAGCACTTGGCTTGATTCATTGTTCAAGTAAAAATTAGGATTAGATACCACTGAGTTTTGCAATGCCCATTAGTAGAAAACAGATTTTATAGAATTCTGTCTTGCATCTTTCCATGCGTTTAAAAATAGTAGCTATTACATTCTTAATTGATCTATTTCCTTTAAAAAAAGTCTTTAAAGCATTAGAAATCTCCACTTTGCCTTCCTTTGCATGCAGCAGTTCTTCATTTGCAGCACAGATGCTTTGTGCAGCTGCAGAGCTTTTCTGAGCTATTATAGAACCATGAAATTACAGATCTATCAGGCTATAATTCTAAGTTGACAGCACCAACTTGGCCCCATCCATTTTATCTGTAGCTGGCACATTCCCAAAGTATTTGTTGGTCAGCAGAACTGTTTGCTGTAAAAAAATTGTTTGATTCAACATCAAAATCTTAACACCTTATTTCTAGGCTTCACAGCTGGAAAGAAACATTTCAAAAGTCTGCCCATTCTGTGCTGCAACCTCCCTGAAACTAACTTTATTGCACCTCATGTCTCACAGGGGTGACACATGACTTTTTACACTGATTGCACATGCAGCTGGTCTGAGTTTTATTGGCCAAATCATTCAGTTCTCAACCAACACATAGGAAGGAGTTCACCATTTAGTCATACAGGGTAATTAACGCATGAGACAGGAATTTAGGAATTCTGCCTACATGAAATAATAAGGAATGTGGGAAGAGTTAATGTGCTGAATTATTTTTTCTGATCACTTCCCAGTTCATCCTGTGAAGCTCAAGGAGGACATTCTCTCATGCACATTTGCTGAACTGAGTTTTGGCTTGTGCCAGTTTATTCAAGAGGTGCGGAGACCAAACGGAGAAAAATACGACCCTGACAGCATCTTATACTTGTGCCTTGGAATTCAGCAGGTAACTCTGGCAGTGTTTGGCCCCACAGTCCACTGGGACATAAGAAAGGAAAAGAATCTGATGTGCTGTATCTTCTCTACAACGTTATATAATAATAAACTGCTTTTCTTCCTGGTTTTTTTTCTCTTGTAGTACCTGTTTGAGAATGGTAGAATAGATAACATTTTCACCGAGCCCTATTCCAGGTTTATGATTGAACTTACAAAACTTTTGAAAATCTGGGAACCTACAATTCTTCCAAATGGTAGGACAATTCATTTGTTTTATGGAGCTGCATGACAAGGCTGTATCATAAATTAATTTTTTTTCTCAGGGCCAGGAAGAGAATGTGATCTGAAGCTCTCACATGTCTTCCCTCTCTACACCATGGATTTTATGTCTGTTTCTACCACTTATGATTACACATAAATGTATCTTTGCCTCTGATCAATCCTTGGAAAGAAAGGATTTCCATTCTGCCACTCAACACTTCGTTTTCTTCTTCCCTCAAATTTTAATTCTTTTTTAATACAAGTAGCCAGAATTTAATTCTGTATTTGAGATGAGGTACTGTAAGATTTGTGTATAGTTGCACTGATATTTCCCTGTTAGTGCTGGAAATACTCCTGGTGAGTTTGGGGATCACATTAGCAAATCACTGGAATCTTGTCTCAACTCCAAATTCAGACTTCCCAAAGTCTGCAGATACTTTTTAATTGGTTTTCAAGCCTGATTATGTGGTTTATAGAGCTGGACACCAGCCCTATGAGCACACAACATTTTTAGAGGATCAGTGAAATTTGAATAATGTTGGCAACTCCACAACTGCCTTTTCATTTAGAAAAATGAACTTTTTATTTAACACAGAAATAATCCAATTACCTGTAGCTTGCTGCACACAGTGATATTTTTTACAACAAATTTCTTCTAAGCCCCCACATCTCCCTTTCCTGATTTAGGATAATCACAATGGGGTATTTATACACAAAATGGGACATTTTAAATTCATACTTCACGTTGTAGGAATTACACATTGTTGCAGTTGGCTGAGTGTGGTTTAACACAGTGAAATTAGAACTTAGTGAGAATCTGCTGGTGTTTGCAGTTCCTTTTTATCCTTCTCTTCAGGTATTGGAAGATCATGCTGTTCCACAGCTTGGTTCTCCATGCTCCCTCTTATGTTTGTGCATGCAGTATTCTGGTATTTTTGGATTACAGTTGCTGATGATAGGTGTGAATTTGATTTGATATGTGGTTCATTAATAGAGGTTAGCTGAAAGATAATTTATATGCATAAATAACTATTTCCTTTTTTCTTTGCCCATTCTTTGTAGGTTATATGTTCTCAAGAATTGAAGAGGAACACTTGTGGGAATGTAAGCAGCTGGGTGCATATTCCCCCATCGTTTTGTTGAACACTCTTCTGTTCTTCAACACCAAATACTTCCAACTAAAGAATGTCAGTGAGCACCTGAAACTGTCCTTTGCCCACGTTATGAGGCGCACCCGAACTCTGAAGTATAATACTAAGATGACATATTTACGTTTTTTCCCACCCTTTCCAAAACAAGAGGTAGAATCAGGTGAGTGCTCTCTGATCATTGGTGTTTGGGCAGTCACATTTGTGTGGTCTGAGTTACAGAATCAGAGAATTCTGTGATTTTGTGTTGTCTGCTTCTCTTTTATAAAGGACAGGGGAGAAACATGTTCTGCAGCAAGCAGAGCTAAGCATATGCTGTTATCCTGAATACATTTGCAGTGTTTTTCTCTGCTTTAAAGAGAAATTCTGAATGAGCCAAGGCACCCAGGAAAAATTTAAAAAGGTGTCACAGATTTGGCTGTAAATTTGTTTAATAGTCTTTCATAACATCCTCAGCTTGCATAAAGCTCTATTAATACTGCAAGAGTTAAAGGCCTTTTCTGAAGTCCTTTTCTCAGCACTTCATAATCCTGGGTTTTGCAGGTCCAGACCTTTATTATGCCTTTTTAAATTTATAGTCTTTCATAACATCCTCAGCTCTATTAATAAATAAATATATTTATTTATCTATAAAGCTCTATTAATACTGCAAGAGTTAAAGGCCTTTTCTGAAGTCCTTTTCTCAGCACTTCATAATCCTGGGTTTTGCAGGTCCAGACCTTTATTATGCCTTTTTAATTCCCATATTTGTCCTGGGTGTGTGTGGGGAACAGACCAGGCAGCCCAAGTGGAGAACAACAATATGGGGCTTGCACTCAGAGACAGACACACAGATTTTTGTTCTGTTAATTTTGGTACTTGGGAAGGGGAAGTCTTTGATCCTTTTGGCTTCTTCAGTTCACAGTTCCAGTGCATTACATGAATTCATCTTTAATAAGTAAAATTATGTCCTCCATATTTTCCTGCTAGTTCTTGTGGGTTTTCTAGATGAGGAATGGGCTGTGGACCTGGCCTGTAGGATGTGCAGTCCTTGCCCACCCAGCAGATCACACCAGGTGACCATGGTTGGATGGTGACACAAGACAGAACCAGTTCAAGGAGTGGGTTTGGGTGATGCAGTCACCACTGGGTGCTGGGCTGAGACACCAGGCCTTGTTTCTGAAGGTGCTCTTTTCACTGAACTTCTATGATGCCATTTTTGTGTATCCAGATAAATTATCAGTAGGCAAAAGGAAACGCAGTGAAGATGAGGAGGTTCCAACTGCAGTGGAAATGGCTGAAAACACAGATAATCCCCTCCGGTGCCCAGTCCGACTCTATGAATTTTACTTATCAAAATGGTAAGTGACAGAACTTGAGTTTTGGACTGTGTGTACATTAGAACAGGCACTGGGGCAAGGAGCCCACTCAGACCTTCTGTGCCTGTGCTGTGGTTCCTCTCCCCAGTTCCCAATCCCTCAATGGGAGCAGAACAGGAATTCCAACAGCTGCACTGCTGTGAGACTCCCAAACAGCGTTTGGTTGTTTTTTGTTACTGGTGTTAAGTCAAGAACAGAGTTACAGAGAGAGATGTATTTTAAATAAATAAATCTTTAAATAAATAAATTCTTTGACATTACTACAGTGCCCATGGCATTCTCATCTCCCTTAATTCCCATACACCATCCTTGTTGTGAGGAGATTATAACTAATACCCAAGGAATATCATGTTCCTTGTGAAAGAGTGTAGGAGAAGAATGAATTAGGTAAAAATCCTGATGAATTTTGCCTGCTGAGATGTGAGATTAACTTATGTTTAGGAGTTAGGAAGGAGACTATAGCAAGGACAGAGATATAAATCATTTTTCTTTCCTGTTTCTATATAAACTTCAGTTAGATCCTTGAGCAGGTGGAAGATGATGTTCTTCTCTCTTCAAAGAAAATACACATGCAGAATGAAACAGCATCTCATTAGTGTCAGCTGAAACTCAGATAAATCACCCTCAGAAATGTACCTACTGAGCTTACTACAAATATCCCATTACTGAGGCACAGACAGGCATGCAGCTGTCCAGATTCTTTCTCTCCCTCTTCTTACATTCCTTGTCTTCACTGGCACATTATTAGAAGCTTTTAATTGTTCTTGGTCTGGGAAAGCATTTTCCTGCTCCCCATCATATTTCATAGCTGAGTCCCTGCAGTGGTGCAGGCAGCAGTACAAATTCCCTTTGCTGTTTTGGTGTGATTATCCCAAAACCAGGCAGGAGGGACTTAGAACCCTACCAGAGCCTGGAAGCTGCCTTGGACTCAGTCAGGCTTTCAGGCAGATGGGCTTGGCATTGCAGCATGGTCAGGCAAGCTGGGATTTGGTTTTACTCACTCTTAAACACAACCTTAGAATCATTTAGGTTCAAAAACCCCTCTAAGCTCATCAAATGCAGCTGTTCTCCCAGCACTGCCAAGGGCAACACAACCCATGTCCCCAAGTGCCACATCCACATGGCTGTTAAATCCCTCCAGGGACAGGGACTCCACCACTGCCCTGGGCAGCTGTGCCAGGGCTGGACAACCCTTTCAGTGAAGAAATTTTCACTAATATCCAGTCTAAGCCTTGAGCCATTTTCAGCAGTTCTGGAATCCCAGAACCAGGTTCCCTCAGAGATTGTATGTCAAATGCATTTATCACTCTACCATTAATTGAATGACACTGAAGAACCACTGCTGTAAAGAAATTGCTTTGATTTTCTTTGTTTCTTTATAAGCAACTAACGCTGAGTGACCTGGAAACAACTTAACTGTTCTCTCTAGGAAGGGGGAGACAGTGTTGCCATGCCAGTGTAACTCTGATTTCTTTGCTGACTGTCTCTTAAACTGTTGGTAAGATTGTAAATGCAGCGTGATGTTCCTAAACCTTGTTTCCTTTGCCTTGGCAGTTCTGAAAGCGTGAAGCAGAGGAGTGATGTGTTCTACCTGCAGCCCGAGCGCTCCTGTGTTCCCAACAGCCCCATATGGTATTCCACATTGCCAATAGACCCAGGAACCTTGGACATCATGTTAACAAGGATTCTTATGGTGAGGGAGGTACATGAAGAACTTGCCAAAGTCAAATCAGAGGACTCTGATATTGAGTTATCAGACTAACTGCAGTGGGGTATTTTCCTTTGAATACACATCAGAAGCACCAAAATGTGAATACGTCCAGCCTTTGGAAAATGTGTATCAAATAAGCCAAGATAATGTCACCTACAGGCAGATTTTGTACCACAGTGGATGTACAAACTGGAACTGGAAGGAAGCAAGCTGTGTAAGCTGCAAATCCCAACGTCCTGCAGCACGGATCAATCCTCAGAACAAATCCAAGTGGAACTCACCCATTGGATTGGTGCATAAATCCTTTATCTGTTTAGGATTTTTAAAAGTTGTGAGATATTTTTAAGGAAAATGGTTGTGTAAAATCTACCCTCACACTGGTGGGCATGGAGAGCTAGATTGTGGCTCAGGTGACTTCCCAGCCTGCTGCCAAGGAACACGTGGAGATCCTTGAGCTCTTCCAGAGGATACGAGAGAAAGGGGTGAGCTTTAGACAAGCAGACACCTTCTGTTATAAATACACCTACACCTACACTTTTATAATTTTTTTTTTTTTTTGGAAACTGGGATCAAATGTTAGGAAGGCAGGAGCCACTGGCCATCCCAAGGGACAACTCTGGCTGCTGTTAACTGGTCACACGAGGCCGGGCTCCAGCTCCCGCTCCGGCCTCGCGCCAACCCTGGCTGTGTTGGAAGAGGTGCTCTAGGTCAAACTTCCGAGTGACCTTTGGGGAGTGTCCAGGAGGGGATGTCCTGGCTCTGTGCAGAATTCCTTTCCCAGCCCAGTAGCTCTGCAGTCTGTCCATATAACCAATGAATACTGTGGTGCGTGGAAAGTTTATTTCCCTTAAGGCAGCTTTCCTTTCTCCTCTTTCCCTACTCTATGGTTTTGATTCTTTTTTAAGGCAAATCTAGAGAGGGCTTTGTCATTTCAAACAGGAATACACACACACACTCTTTCTCTTTCCTTTGCAACACGGGCAAAGTGTTGTACAAGGGATGCAGTATTACTTCTGAGAACAGAACTGTGGTAGAAAATGACCATGTGTGTTTTTATCCCGCCCCACCCAAAGAGATTTAGTCATAGTGTTGGAAATTGAAAGAGATTTTTTTTAAGGCTTGGCTGTTACTGAGTCTTTTGGAAGAGTAAAGCTCCCATGTGGTGTTTAGAGGACAGGACATTATCAGATACTGTCTGTATCTCTGTTTTCTCAAGCTCTAGGTGTGTGTTTCTGATGACCACTGGTCACAAATTCATTGGAAACCCAAGCTATTTTTGAAGAGGAGAATTGTATGGTTTTTATCTAGCTCTGGTCAGTTATCCATCTTCTGTAACAAGGGTCTGATATTTGAGCTTGTCACTAAAATTTCAAGAGATGAAAATCAACAGCCTTGAATAATATTTCAGGTTTTTTGTTTTGTTTTGGTTGGTTGTTTTTTTTTTTTTTATTATTATTTTTTTAGCAGTTACAAAAGTAATTTAACAAAAATAAAATCAGAAAGTAGTCTATTGACGTTGTGTACTCGGTAGTCCTGTCCCTGCCTGTAACAGATTTCACTGATGTATTTTTTAATACAGAAAATTATGTGAAAAGTAAAACCTGCCCCTGATTCTGTCTGACCAAAGCCCATCTGTGTCTGTCATTTCTGAGCAAAGGTTCTGCTTTCTCCATGGCCTGGCAGGGGGAGATGTTTTGGCCACTCCTCAGCACAGGGATGCTCCTGCAGGCTCAGTTCTTGCTCTGTGACACCAACCTGCCCCTCCCCACTGTTACACTGAATGGTGACATTGCAGGCAGAGTGGTTTGGATTGGGAAGGTTCAGGGAAAGGAAAACCGTGCTGGAAAGATCAGTTTGTAGGGGATTAAGGATGTCTGAGGTGTGTCTGCTGCTCACAGCTGTGCCCAGAGCCTCGGTGGCCATAGCACAGGGGAGGCTCCAGGAATTCCTGTGTCTCCTGGGCAGCTGCTGGGGGTGCTCCCCCCTTCCCTGACCCCCCTGGGAATGAGCAAGGCAGCAGTGAGGACAGGCTGTGGGGAGGGCAGGATGGGGGTGGTGTGAAAAATAATTCCAAAGTTGAGTGTTCCTTAACAGAAATATTCCTGTAGAATAATGTAGGATATTTGTACCTTATGAGAAACACTTTTCTTCCTCTGAGCATCCTCACTTTTTCTTGTCTGGGAACACCTTCATTGAGGTCAATTTTTTGCAGGCACTTAGAATGAAAGATACTTACCTTTCAGATTCTCTCAGCAAGGCAAGAGAATCACTTCAACTTTCACTGGCTGACAGCAGAGTTGTTAAACATTGTGTAAACTCCTTTGGTGTGGTGGCTGTGACGTGAGAAACATTTCATTGCAGTTCCATGGTAATAATTAACACAGTAAGTAGTTTTAGTTTCTATTTCACTCCTGCTTGGAGGCTCTTTGGCAATGGTCTGCTTTTCCCAGAGTCTGCCTGGGCTGTTTTTGCCTCTTGAGGGATTTCTTGTCACCTCAGCTCAAGTTCACGCTGTTATCACAAGAAGGATTACCTTGAAGGATTAAAGTATATACAAATTATACACACAGGCTCAAAGTTCTGAACACAATCTTGTTTCTAATCAACATTTCTGACTGCTGAGCACACAACATTTATTGAAATATTCTTTTAAGCAAAAAAATCATGCTGTGTCCTGCTGAACCCTAAATTTAACTGGGCTGGAAAAGACCTTTGAGATCATCAAGTCCATCCTGAGACCTAACACCAGCTTGGCAACCAGACCACGGCACTGAGTGCCACATCCAGTCTTAAACTGTAGTTTCAGTGTGGACAGAGAAGCAATAAAGATGGGTGTGAGAAAGAAAAATGGAAAACTTCCTGCTACCAGGGTTCCAGCAGCTCCCAGTGCAGGAGGTGCAAACCTGCTGCTCCATCCTGGCTTCAGTTCACTAAAGAAGGGGACTGGGGGCACATGAAAAGCCACAGAACTAGGTACAAAAGGAAGTTAAATTACCTTGGGAATTATTCTGCCAACATCCCAGGATCTCTCTGGAATAGTTTCCAACTCCTCAGAGACTTAAAACAGCAGCAAAGTCCCTCATCACGTGTCCCCAGCTGTGCTGCTGCTTCAGTGCCAGGGCTCACAGAGGTGACTCAGAGGAATGTGCAATAAAGTCATTGGGCTTTTGGTAACAATCTCAGTAACTGCCCAGCCCCAGAGCAGCAGTTTCACTGTTGCCTTAAGAACCAAAAACCCAGAACAAATGCTCCTGCACCCAATGCTTACTGTGCTCATAACCCTGACATGGCTGGAGCTTTGCTCCTCTCAGCACAACAGGTTCCTCCCCATTCTTCCTTGACCTTTTTAAACATGCCAGAGGAAAAACAAATATTTGCTACCCTCATTAAAGAGCTGCTCCCTGGCAGTACTTCCCCTGTAGCATCATCAGCCTTGTAAGATGCTATGTAAGAAATTAGTTTTGAGCCCTTGAGCTCCTGAACATTAACTGTTGGGGTTTTTTTTTTTGCTTTACCTGTGTATGAGCACCAAAAGTCTGTAAAAATCACAGACCATTGCTGAGAAGAAAGGATAGAAGGACTTTTGGGAGCACTGAAATGGGTGTGTTGTGCTTTTGAGAGCTGCAGGTCTTGTCTCATGTTGCCAGAGCTTCACACCTGCAAGGGGTGACGTGACAGAGGAGTCCCCATGGGATCCCCTCCTTTGCCTGACAGGGAAATCCCTTTGCTCCAGCACCACAGAGCTGGGCAGGTAGGACTGACTCTGCTTTGCATCTTCCCCAGGAGGAAACAATTGCTTTGGAAATGATGTGGAGGGTCAAATGGTTTTGCACAGTGTTACTGTTTGTTAGGAAGTTGACCCCAGCCCTTTTTTTAGGTGGATTTTTTAAAACTAAGGGAAAAATCACTCATTTATTCTGACCACTGGCACCATCTTCTTCCAGCAGCAGAGTTATAAGAACTTGTCTTTTTATCTTCAGTTTTACCACCACAACCCCGAGGAGCATTCCAGAAGTTTTCTGTTGTGTTGTGCTTTCAGAGGGAACAATTTTGGACATGCCAGGAAGAGCAAGTGGCAGAAGAGCTGTTGCAAGGTGCTGGGAATGTGCTTTGGGGAGGCAGGTAATTGATGGTACATGGCAAACCAGTAATATAAATATTAAGTCCCTAAGATTAATGGTTTTATATTCCAAACATCTCACTGAGGAGGTCCTTGGTGCTCAGGCACTGACACCAGTGCTGGCTCTGCTCCAGGGAGTGTTACACAGATGCAGAAGGCTTTTTAAAGTCATAAAGGCTCAAAAGAACTTGGGCAGCTTGGATTCCTCTAGCCACAGGACCGAAATGTCCATTGGACATCACATTGCCTAAGCTGATGGATTTTCAGCAGATATTCAGCTTTTATTAAAGAAACAAGACCTGGGATACCTGACTTTCACCTCTCAGGTGGGAAATGGGAATTTATGACAATGAAACAGTGAAGTTAGACAGAGCTTTACACCCCACATCTCAAAACGAATCCCAAAAACATGGTTTAATCTTGGAAGATCCAAGTGGATGTGGGCAGCACAAGCCACACACTCCAGCTTGGGAGTCTTGATTCTTAGTCAGCCTTTGGATATGTCAACAGAGGGGCTTGGGCCTATGTGTGCTGGGCTTTTTATCCTCTCTTTTGCATATTTATGGGACAAACAGCCAGAGCAATTTGCATTGGTCTTTTTCACCTGCTGGGAGCCAGGCTGCAGATTTGGAGAGAAGGGTGAGAGTGATGGCACCTGAACTTTGTCCCCAGCTAAGGTGCCAACTCATCCCCCAGCCCCAGTGCACACCTCCTGTCACTCCTGAGAGTCGATGTCCCCATGTCTGTCCCTTCCAATCTGTACCTGGGTTGTACCCTCTGTAAATTGGCCAGACTTTCCTACCTCGTTTGGGCATTATGAGGCAGAGTTCCACAGGATGCTTTGCAGCCCTGTGATGAAAGGTGCTATAAAACTGCAAAGTTTTACTTCAGAAGATGTAACTAGATCACCACTGCATCATCACCTATATTAAACAGACAATTTTTAATACGAGAATTTATAGAGCTCAATGTATGGTATTCATAGGTGAATAATGGAGACCCTCAAAAGAGTTTTTGTTTCAATCGTATCTGTATTCTGGAAGAGTGATGAAAAACCTTTAAACTTAATAAAAGAGCGCAGCCATCCTCTTTTCCTCTATGACGTTGGAATCTAAAAGCAGTTTACAAAGCAGTACACAGAATCTCACAGATTTCCTAGGGGGAGGGCTCAGCAGTTTCTAAGCCACAGTTAAAATTGCAGCAGATCACCTGCACAGCAGCACCTGGTGGTTCCCACCTGGTGTTCCCACTCACACTCGGTTTTGCTCCTCTGGCATGGGCTGTAGATACTGCCCTGCCCCAAAGTGGTGCAGGGGAACTGGGGGCACCCTCAGCGAGCAGGGCAGGCCTGGGCACTGAACATGCCCTGTGCTCTGTCACCCTCCAATGCCACCATCACCCAAGAGCTGCAGCCACACAGAAACACCAAGTCTGCTGCAAGCAAAGCACATTTATTGGCTTCAGGGAAATTGCTGCTCACAAGAATCCAAAGCTTTTAAAAGCAGAGGCAAAGCCCTGAGGGGTCTGTGGGGGTTTTCCAGCACCTGCAACTGTGCATGGCAAGGCCTTGGGATCAGGAACCTGCTTGGCTTCTCTTGGGTTGCTTGTCTGGAATTGTCTCATCCTCACGTTTGTCACCTGAGTTATTTTTTCTTGGGTTTGTCACTTGAGTTTTTATCATTTTTTAGGTTTGTCACTTGGAGGTTTCTTCCCTTTGGACAGCCAGGCACCACTTGCTGCACCAGCTGAGCCCAGGGCAGAAGTCAGGCCAGCTTTGGCACCAACAGAAAGACCTGCAGCTCCTGCAAAGACAAATCGAGATGTGAACTCCCTGGAACAGCACGGGGGACACAACACGTGTCAGCCCAGTCTGTCACCTGCCACCAGCACAAGATGAATCAGAGTTTATAACAAACTCACCCACTGCCTTGCCAGCCCTTCCCTGTGCAGGGGGAGAGGGAGCAGGGATGGCAACACTGCCCACTGGAATCCCTTTCTGGAGGACAGCAAATTCCAGGGCACTCAGCAGGTACCCACACCCCAACTGCACACCCACCACCACTACAGCCCCTCCTGCAATGCACTTCTGCTTTCGCAGCACCTATCGCTCCTACAGCTCTTCAGGGGTGTAGGAGTGATACAGGAGGAGGTGCCCAAGCTTCTGGGGCTTCCCAGTGCCTACCAGGCTGCCTGGCAGAGACCTTGGGGTCAGGCATCTGCTTGGCTTCTCTTGGGAAGTCACAAAGAATTACAGAATTAACTGGGCCGGAAAAGACCTTTGAGATCAAGTCCAGCCTATGACCTAACACCCCCCCATCAACTTAACCATGGCACTGAGTGCCACGTCCAGTGTCTTTTTAAACACATCCAGGGATGGTGACTCCACCACCTCCATGGGCAGACAATTCTAGTGCCCAGTCAGTCTTTCAGTGAAGAATTTTTTCCTGATGTCTCACCCAAACTTCCCCTGCATTTTACCTGGATTATCCACATCCTTGGGACCACCATCAGGACTATTGTCAGGACCACTGTCAGGACCACTGTCAGGACCATTGTCAGGACCATCTCCAGGACAATCCCCATCCTTGGGCTTGTCACCATGATTTGGGTCATCCCAGGATTTCTCATCTGAATTTGTCTCCTTCTTGGGCTCATCACCAGGAGCTGTGTGCTCCCCAGATTTCAAATATACAATTATCGCCTTCTTGGGTTCCTCCTCTGGAGTTGGCTTCCTCTTGGACATCTTGGCAGAGTCTCCTGCACCAAGTGACAGCAGGATAGGTGTCAGCCCAATTTTGGCACCAAGAGAGAAACCTGCAGCTCGAGGCTGGTGCTGCCTCTCCCTCACAGCAGCACCCTGAGTCTCTTGGGCCCCAGCACTCGCAGCCCCCAGCCTGGCAGTGACCCCGAGTGCCAGACCTTTACCTGCTCGGGCAACTGCTCCAGTGGCAGCTCCTTTGCCTCTGTGTCTCACAGCTAAGAGGGAAAAAGGCAGGAAGGCAGGAGAGAAAAGAGAAAGAGGAAAAGGAAAACGAAGAGGAAGAGGACAGGGAAAATGGAAGAGGGAAGGAAGCAGCGCTGCCCGCGTTGCCCACCTGCCACCAGCGTTGCTCACCTGCCCACGGTGCCCGGTTGACTGGAATGGTCCCACGGTATTCAGTGGACTGGAACGGTCCCGCGGTGCCCGGTGGACTGGAATGGTTCTGCGGTGCCCGATGGTCTGGAAAGGTCCCGCGGTGCCCGGTGGACTGGAATGGTTCTGCGGTGCCCGGTGGTCTGCAATGGTCCCGATGCTCGCCCCGGGGCCGCCCCGTCCCAGGAACGCCCGGGCCGGAGGCAGAGGGCTGAGCGCAACTCTTCATCCGGGCGGTCAGATACAGCAAGGGGGACACGGGACAGAAGTGGGGGTCCCAGCCGCGGTACCAGGGGCGTTCCAGAGTGTGGGGTCACGGCAGACAATTGCAAGGGTCCTGTTGTATACCGAAGAGTCACGGCACGGCAGCCAAACCAGAGCCCTGTGTGGCTGTCGAAGCTTAACCCCAGCAGCCCCAAGCACCTCGCAGCTGCTTGCTCATCACCTCCACCCCCCACCGGGACCGGGGACAGAATGGAACGGTAAAAACTAGAAAACTTATGGGTTGAAATAAACAGTTTAATAGGGAAAGCAAAAAGCCGTGCACGCAAGCAAAGCAAACCCGGGAATTTCATCCCTGCTTCCCGTGGGCAGGGAGGGGTTCAGCTCCTCCAGGAGAGCGGGACTCCTGCAGACGGGACAGACGCGAGAAGAGAAACTCCATCATTCCAAATGTCCCCTCCTTTGTCCATTCCTGTTATGTCACACGGCCTGGGATATCCCATTGGTTCTCTTGGGGTCACCTGTCCCTCCCACGTCTCCTCCCAACCTCCCACACACTCCCAAATCCCTCCCCAGCATGGCTGTGTGAGTGCTTGCAAATGCCTCGGCTCTAGGCAAACTCAACGCGAAAAAAATCTCTGTATCATCAACCTCGTGTTTGGCACAAAACGAAAACACAGCCACAGAGCAGCCCCTGGGAGGAAAATTACCCCTGTCCCAGCCCAAAGCAGCACAACGACCAAGAGCTGTGAGGAGTCCTGAGGAGGAGAAATCAGCTCAGGGGTCCCCAGCTGGCCCTGCCTAAGCATAGGGTCCCCACCATTCCCCTAACAAGGGGGAGCACCCCACGGAGGAGCAGGTCCCCCAGATCTCACCTCCCTGCTGCCATCAGGTGTCCCCATGCCCAGGGTAGTGCAGGCAGCAGGGCCACACGGGCACCCCTGGACCTGGACCCTGCTCCCATGACCACCCCAGGCCCTGGACATGGGCACTGCCCTGGGAGGCCAAAGCTCAGGGTGCTGGGGAAATACTGTGCTGCCTTGTTTACCAACACTGCTGCAGAATGTGTGTATGTGAGGTAAATAATAGAGAGAATTCAGGAACTGAAACTCAGCTGAGTGTGGGGAGAGCCCTGAGGTCACACATGGGGCACAGTACAGATCACAGAGCATTTTGTCACCGGCACAAGGTGATACAAACACGGTTTATAACAGAGCCCTCAATGTCTGGATGGGAGCCAGTGGCCACAATGAAGCCAGAGGTTGTGCAGGGGCTGTGGAGAGCACCTCCTGCCCACCCCCCGTCCCATCCTCAGCCTGTGCCCAGTGCAGCCCAGGCAGAGGCACTGCCCACATGGCTCCTGTGCCTGCAGCCACCCCACTGCTCCTCGTGCTTGGAGCAATGGCCAGCCCATGTGTGCCTCGGACCCAGAGCCCCTCAGTGGCTGGAAGATGCTCATGCTGGTGTTTTGGAGGGAGTCTGCCCATTGTGGGTGATGGGATGCTCCAGGATGTAGCCAAAGCTCAGTGGTTTGGGCTAAGAGGGCTGCACACCAAGGGTCTCCCCAGTCTGTGCCAGGGAGTTGGCCTGCAGTGAGCTCTGCTCCCTGAGCACACCCAGCCCCTTTCTGCTCTCCCTTTCCACCTCTGACCACTGCTGCCAGTGGACACAGGATTTCTTGCCACAGAGCAGTCACCCCCCTGCACAGTCCTCAGCCCTGACTCCTACCTCAGCAGTCCCTGGCGCTTCCCACCACATTGGGGATTTATCCCTTTGCTAATTTTCAGTTGGGTTCAGACCACTGAAGGGTTCAAGGGCTGATTTGGCTCTACAGGAAGCCCAGGGTACAACTCAGTGTTCCCCCACCCCCAGCAAAGCCCAACTCTCCACCCTCCCCACTCACCAATTCGGAGACTGAATCCAAAATACTTGAAATTCATGGAGAAGTTGATGGTCTCACCTCTTGCCAGTGCTGCAGGGAGGGCAGAGGAACTTTATTGTACTTGCTGTGACCCACATGTCCCCCTGCCACCAGCACCAGAATCGGCCTCCCCAAAAGCACTCAGGGACCAGAGCAGGGAGCGAGGGCTGGGGGTGCAGGGACAGGGACACAGCCATGCAAATCTGTTAAAGGGGCAGCTG
Source organism: Onychostruthus taczanowskii (assembly GCF_017590055.1). NCBI lineage: Eukaryota > Metazoa > Chordata > Aves > Passeriformes > Passeridae > Onychostruthus > Onychostruthus taczanowskii. The sequence goes on from NW_024503235.1 coordinate 2,515,114, forward strand.
CTGGTCAGTGGGGGCATTCTAGTCCATGCTGTGGGAAGAAATGAAGCAGGCTGTTCGGAAGGAAGGAAATCGCCTTCTGTTCACTGGCCATAGTAATCAGGCTTTCTTCTTGTGGTCACCAAGGCATTGGCTGCAGCCTGTGGGGCTGACCCTTTGTTTCCCCCCTATAAAGACAGGAGAGTCATGTCCCAGAAGCATCGAGACTGCCTGCTGATGGACAAGCACAAGGCAGGCACGGCCAAAAATGTGCCTCCAGCAAGGGTCTCCCCAGTGTGTGCCAGAGAGTTGGCTTGCAGGGAGCTCTGCTCCATGAGAACACCCAACTCCTTTCTGCTCTCACATTCTACATCTGACCAGTGCTGCCAGTGGACTCAGGAGTTCTTGCCACAGAGCAGTCACCTCCCTGCACAGCCCCTGATCCAATGCCAGACTCTCACCTACAAGTGCAGGTCTAATCATGATTCCAACGAGGAATGCAGCAACAAGTAGAAGAATGTCTAAGAAGGAAAATGACAGATGAGCAGGAGTTGGGCACTAAAGCTCCTCCTGGCTGGAGCCCTGAGTCCTGTGCCAGGCAGGGCAGGGGTCCTAGCCCCAACCCCTACCCCAGCACATCCTGGCTATTCACACCACATTGGGATTGAGCCCTTCCCCACATTTTGAGCACATTCAGGGCAGTGATGGGTTCAAGGGCTGCTTTGGCTTCAGAGTGAGCCCAGGCTACAACCTGGTGTTCCCAGCCAGCACAGCCCAGCCCCCCGGCCCTCCCCACTCACCAACTTCAAAAGAGAAGGAAAAAGATCCCTTGCTTATTTTCATGGCTATCTTCTCTTTGCATAGTGCTGCTCCAGGAAAGATAGAGAAGCTTTTAGGGTCCCCTCTGTGACCCACATCTCCCCCTGCCACCGCCCAGGGCTTGGTGGTTGCTCCACTGATACAGCGAGGGGAGCAGCCCCCCGTTACTGTCCCCCCACCTCAGAGAAAGGCTGCTGTCCCCAAACACCCACTGTGGGAGCACCCAGAATTGAAGCCGAGTGCTGCTCATCTCATGCCAAAGTCTCACTTATAAGTAGAAGTCCCATGATGAGTCCCAGAAGGAATGCAATCACGAGGAGCTGAAAGCCTAAGATGGAAAATGACAAATGGCCAGGTGTGCAGGCCATAAAGCTCCTCTCAGCTGCAGCCCCGTGCCCTGTGCCAGGCAGGGCAGGTTCCCGCTGGCAGCAGCCGCTCTCCCAGCCCCGCCCTCCTTCAGCCCTGCAGACACCCGGGAGGAGAGGGGAGAAGGGGCAAACCCCAGGGTCACTGTGCCTCCCCATCTGTCCTCATGCATATCCTGTGTCCCTCACCCCACGAGTCACCCAACTTACCCATGGTAGAGGGAGCGAGAGCTGCGATGTGTCTGCTCTAATCCCGGTGCCTTGAGAAGAAAGAACGAGATGTTTTTCCATGGGCGACTGGTGGGGTCAGCGGTCTTTGCCAACTTGTAGCATCACACCAACCACCCCTCTCCCACCCAGGAGATCCTGGCCATGCCATAAAAGCAGAGACCCCTCAGCCCCCGCCCAGGCTCCTGCCCAGCCCATGGCTCTCCCATGTGTAAACAAAGGAGGCAGGGACTCAGACCTGCAGGGATACTGAGAGATTTATTGGGAGATAGGAGCTGGTTTTATACCCTTCTTCAAGACCCACTATTTCCTTGTAAGTTTTTTTCACTATGTAACCTATCAAACATTGCCACATCAGCAACGCTCTTAAAGCTTTATTATCATCCTTCTATGGGATGATCTCGTGCTGTTCAGGTGTCTGGAAGATTCCGGCAGGCTCCTCTCCTTAGGGCGTTCACCAAGTGGCATTTCCTCCCAAGGTCAGGGGAGACAAGCTTCTCTGTGCTGCCATGGCATTCTGCAGGCACATCCCACAGTCTGTAACTCAGTGCTAGCTTACCTCTCTCCACTGGTGCAGGGAGGGGAGCAGCCCCCCGTCACTGTCCCTCCTACCCAGAGAAAGGCTGCTGTCCCCAAACACCCACTGTGGGAGCACAGCACCCCACACCACCAACCTGTCCTGTGTGTGCTGTGCTCTGAGGGTCAAAGTGCTGCAGGAAAGATCCCAAAAGGGAATGTCAGGACAGGTAATTTCCCTGAAATTGCTCAGTCACTGAGTTTCAGTTTCATTTCCATCAACTCTTGATGTTGCTGTCTCTGCTGGAGCAGGGCTGGGGCTCCCCCATCTCCAGGACATTGGACCTTGGGGATGTCCCTGCAGGGATCCTGTGGCTTTCCACTGTGGGGAACTGCAAGGAAATCTTTTAAATATAGATTATCTGGAACGAAGTTAAGTTAATCGAGACAACAGTGTATCTGAAAACAGTTTATTGATAAAGAAAAAAGCAAACACAACAAGATACAAAAAAGTGCTAGAAAAGTTGGAGAAGCAGAAAGGAAAATGGAAAAGGAGTGGGGGGAGACTGAGAGAGAGGAAGCCAGAGGCAAAAAGCGGGAGTGAGCAGCAGCAGATCGGGCAGCGCCGTCGGTGCTCACAGGACGCGGGATGCGCTGCGGTCCCGGCCGGACACGCGGGGAGTGAGCGGGAGCCGGGGCAGGAGCTGTGGGAGCCGGGACAGGGCACGGCGGGGATCGGGCGGCACGGCGGGCTGGGACGGAGGCGGGCGGGGTGGGACACAGGCGGCTGAGGCAGGAACACACGGACGGAGCGGCAGGGCGGCGGGCAGGGACACGGGCAGGCGGGACAGACGCCAGGGGGAGAGGGAACCCGGCAGAGGAGAAGAGCCAAAAGGCAGGCTGGAGCCAGGGCAAAAAGCGGGCTGGGGTCATGGGGCCAGGGCAAAGAAGCATAGATATTCGGCAGGCTGGAGCCAAAGTAAAAACGCCAGGCTCAGAGGCCCCAAAATTGAAAAAGCCCCAGAGCTTGTGGTGCAAGCCATTCCCGCTTTTGTCTCTGCAGGGATCCTGTTGCTTTCCACCGTGGGAAACTGCGAGGAAATCTTTTAAAAATAGATGATCTGGAAGGATGTCAACCGAGACAACAGTGTATCTGAAAACAGTTTATTGATAAAGAAAAAAGCAAACACAACAAGATACAAAAAAGTGCTAGAAAAGTTGGAGAAGCAGAAAGGAAAATGGAAAAGGAAGTTGAGCAGGAACCTGAGTCAGGACACACAACAATCACCACTATACAGATATGCTGGCACTGTTCATTTATTGTTTAACATGATTTTATAAGTAAAATTAATCTAAACCAGTTACAGTGAAGTTGTGGGAAGGATTTCCCCTTCCATCACCTGCTGTTTGGAGATGAATCAGCATGCTTGGAAGGAAGGAATCTTGCTTTTCCTCCCTTGTGGAACAGAGGAAGTTGTTTCTGTGGTCTGCATGCTATTGGGTGCTGCTCAGAGGGCAGAGTCAGGCCATTTTTCCCCCCCCTGTAAAGACACAGAAGTGTGAAGTTCCAGGATTATCGATGACACTGTCTGCTGATGGACAAGCACAAGGCAGGGACAGCCAAGGACTTCTCCTGGGTTGTAGAGGCAAGAGTCTCCATGGACTGTGCCAGGGAGTTGGTCTAGCAGTGAGCTCTGCTCTCTGAGCACATCCAGCCCCTTTCTGCTCTGGGTTGTAGAGGCAACAGTCTCCATGGACTGTGCCAGGGAGTTGGTCTAGCAGTGAGCTCTGCTCCCTGAGCACATCCAGCCCCTTTCTGCTTTCACTTTCTAACTCTGACCACTGCTGCCAATGGACACAGGATTTCTTGCCACAGAGCAGTCACCTCCCTGCACAGCCTCCTTCCCTGTCACCAGCAGCACCACAAGAGAACCCAAAGGATGCTTATCCTGTGCCAGACTCTCACCTATAACTGTAATTCCTGAGATAACTGCAATGAATCCAACCACCTTTATAATTTCAAGGATGACTGGAACTGGAACTAAGAAGGAAAATGACAGCTGGGCAGGAGAGTTGGTAGTAAAGAGTAAAGCCCCCCTTAGGTGGATCCCAGCCCACCGTGCCAAGCAGGGCAGGTTCCCGCTGGCTGCAGCCGCTCTCCCAGAGCCTCCCTCCTTCAGCCCTGCAGACACCCGGGAGGAGACGGGAGAAGGGGCGAACCCCAGGGTCTCTGTGCCCCCCCCGGGCTGTCCCACTGCAGATCCCGCACCCACCACCCCACGAACCCCCAACTCACGCATGATCGGCTGTGCAGAGCTAGAGCTGCGATGAGTCTGCTCTAATCCCAGTCCCTTGGGAAGCAAAAACGAGATTTTTTTTGCATAGGCGGCAGGTGGGGTCAGCGGGGCTTTGCTGCCCTGCACGGTCGCCCCCAGCCCCCCCTCTCCCACCCAGCTGGACACCCCTGCCCCTTAAAAACAGAGACCCCCCCCATTCCCTGCCCAAGCTCCTGCCCGGCCCAGGGCTCGGGGGCTGCTCTGAGTGGTGGTGGCCCGCTGAGGGGAGCAGCCCCCCATGACTGTCCCCCCCTCAGAGAAAGGCTGCTGTCCCCAAACACGCACCGTGGGACCGCGGCTCCCCTCGCCACCAGCCTCTGTTGTGTCTGTTGTGCTCGGAGGGAGGAAGGGAAACGGCCGAATATATCCCGACAGGGAGGGGAGGGGTGGATGGTGATATTCCAGAATTTTCTGAAACCGCTCGTTCAGTTTCACTTTCGGGTTAACTCTTGATGTGGCTGTCTCTGCTAGAGCGGCGCTGGAGCTCTCCCGTGCTCGGGTTCCCACCCTGGGCTGTCCCCTCAGGAGCCCTTTCGGCCCGAAGGGCTCGGGCGGGAGCTGAGGGGGAAGGCCGCGCCGGGCTGGGGCGGCTCAGGCCTGTGCCAGGACTCCTGCGGCTTCACGGGGCGCTTCCCCGGCAGCTTTGGGATCCATGAAACTGTGGAGAGCAGAGCTGAAGCGCTCTGCCTGTGTCCTCCCCACCAGGCAGTCTCAAAACCAACCAAAACCCCTCTCTGCACACCCAGTGTGCTGCTGCTGCTGTCCTGGGTCAGCAGGGTTGAGGGTTGGTGCAGCTGGGCCAGTGTAGGGGGACAACCACCTCCCACAGCCCCATGCCCCTGCCCACCTCGTCTCTGAGACCATCTAACCACTTTCTGCTTTCACTTTCTGCCTCCAACCAGTGCTACCAGTGGACACAGGAGTTTTTGCCACAGAGCAGTCACCTCCCTGCACAGCCCCTGCTGCCCTCAGCCGCAATCCCTACCCCAGCAGGTCCTGGCTCTTCCCACCACATTGGGATGGATCCCTTTTCCACCGTTTGGGCACATTCAGAGCAGTGATGGGTGCAAGGGCTGCTTTGGCTTCAGAGTGAGCCCAGGCTACAACCTGGTGTTCCCAGCCAGCACAGCCCAGCCCCCCGGCCCTCCGGCTCCCTGGCAGCAGCAGCTCTCCCAGAGCCTCCCTCCTTCAGCCCTGCAGACACCCGGGAGGAGAGGGGAGAAAGGGCGAACCCCAGGGTCACTGTGACCCTCTCCGGTCTGTGCCATTGCAGGTCCCCTGTCCCAGACCCCACGAACCCCCAACTTACCCATGGTTGGCTGGACAGGAGCAAGAGCTGCAATGAGTCTGCTCTAATTCCGGTCCTTTGGAAAGTAAGAACAAGAAATCTTTCCATGGGCAGCAGGTGGGGTCAGCAGGGCTTTGCTGCCCTGCATGATTGCCCCCAGCAACCCCTCTCCCACCCAGGAGACCCCAGCCATCCCATAAGAGCAGAGACCCCTCAGTCCCTGCCCAGGCTCCTGCCCTGCCCACAGTTACCTGGGCTGCTCCGCCGGTGCATGGACTCCGACCCGCAGGGATACTGAGTTATTTACTGAGGGAAATGAGCTGGTTTTATAGCCTTCCTCAATACCCATTATTTCCTTGTACAGTTTTTTTTTTTTTTTTTCAGAAAGTGACCTTTCAGACATTGACACATCAGGAAGGCTCTTAACGCTTTCTTAGGGTCCTTCTATGGGATGATCTCGTGCTGTTCAGGTGTCTGGAAGATTCCGGCAGGCTCCTCTCCATAGAGAAATGCCACTCCCCAAGTGGCATTTCTTCCCAAGGCCAGGGGAGACAAGCTTCTCTGTGCTGCCATGGCATTCTGCAGGCACATCCCACAGTCTGTAACTCAGTGCTAGCTTACCTCTCTCCACTGGTGCAGGGAGGGGAGCAGCCCCCTGTCACTGTCCCTCCTACCCAGAGAAAGGCTGCTGTCCCCAAACACCCACTGTGGGAGCACAGCACTGCACACCACCCACCTGTCCTGTGTGTGCTGAGCTCTGAGGGTCAAAGTGCTGCAGGAAAGATCCCAAAAGGGAATGTCAGGACAGGTAATTTCCCTGAAATTGCTCAGTCACTGAGTTTCAGTTTCATTCTCATCAAATCTGGACGCTGCTGTCTCTGCTGGAGCAGGGCTGGGGCTCCCCCATCTCCAGGACATTGGACCTTGGGGTTGTCTCTGCAGGGATCCTGTGGCTTTCCACCGTAGGGAACTGTGAGGAAATCTTTTAAAAATAGATGATCTGGAAGGATGTCAACCGAGACAACAGTGTATCTGAAAACAGTTTATTGATAAAGAAAAAAACAAACAGCACAAGATGTTACCCTACAAAAAAGTGCTAGGAAAGATAGAGAAGCAGAAAGGAAAATGGAAAAGGAGTGGTAGGGGAGATAGAGAGAGGAAGCCAGAGAGAAAAAAGGGAGAGTGAGCAGCAGCAGATTAGAGGAGTGCTGTGATGCTCACAGGATGCAGGAGAGAGCCTACCAGGGCAGAAGAGCCAAAAGGCAGGCTGGAGCCTGGGCAAAAATGCCAGGCTCAGAGGCCCCCAAACCCAAAAAGCCCCTGAGTCACCAAGACCCAAAAGCAAAAGCACAAAAAATCCCCCCAATCAGACAGCCCCCAGCCAAACAGCCGGTCTCCAAACCCCCAGAGCTTGTGGTGCAAGCCATGCTCCCCCCAGGACGCTCTGGCAGCAGCCCAGGAGCTCCCCCATGGCTGGTCCCCAGGGATCGAGCCCTGAGGATCCCAGACAGTTCCTCACCTTTATACATCATTTAGGCCTCTTAATTCTAGTTGGCTTGTTGTTTTTAGGGTTTTTTTCAGGGAAAATTGCAAAATTTGGTGAAATGCATTCTCATCTGCATACCAGCTCTGATGTCACAGCCTTCCCCTGCTACCTGCAGGGGTCCGGTGTCACTCCCTGGCAACCAGCCAGGCTGATCACCAACCATTAACAGGTAAATGAAGAAGAACTCTCAACAATAGGTGACTGCATAATGAAGCTAACTTATCAGCAATTGGTTCAACTTCTTTTAGCTCTGCAACCATAAAAAAAAAAATAGATAACTTTATACTCATAATACACCCACTGCACCCCTGGGGCTCTGCCGGCCCTGCAGTGCAGTGCCATGCTGCCCTGAGCATTTGCTGCAGCACTGCCGGGCTCCCAGGGACTGCCAGGACTGTCAGGCTGCAGTGGGAGCCAGCCCCTGGCTGGGCAGGGGGACAGGGAGCAAGGCTGGAAACACTGCCTGCTGCAATCCCTTCCTGGAGCACGGCAAATGCCCAGCTGTGGGGCAGGAACCTGAGCCACGACACACACCAAGCAACCCATTTGGGCATTATGAGGCAGAATTCCACAGGATGCTTTGCAGCCCTGTGATGAAAGGTGCTATAAAACTGCAAAGTTTTACTTCAGAAGATGTAACTAGATCACCACTGCATCATCACCTATATTAAACAGACAATTTTTAATACGAGAATTTATAGAGCTCAATGTATGGTATTCATAGGTGAATAATGGAGACCCTCAAAAGAGTTTTTGTTTCAATCGTATCTGTATTCTGGAAGAGTGATGAAAAACCTTTAAACTTAATAAAAGAGCGCAGCCATCCTCTTTTCCTGTATGACGTTGGAATCTAAAAGCAGTTTACAAAGCAGTACACAGAATCTCACAGATTTCCTAGGGGGAGGGCTCAGCAGTTTCTAAGCCACAGTTAAAATTGCAGCGGATCACCTGCACAGCAGCACCTGGTGGTTCCCACCTGGTGTTCCCACTCACACTCGGTTTTGCTCCTCTGGCATGGGCTGTAGATACTGCCCTGCCCCAAAGTGGTGCAGGGGAACTGGGGGCACCCTCAGCGAGCAGGGCAGGCCTGGGCACTGAACATGCCCTGTGCTCTGTCACCCTCCAATGCCACCATCACCCAAGAGCTGCAGCCACACAGAAACACCAAGTCTGCTGCAAGCAAAGCACATTTATTGGCTTCAGGGAAATTGCTGCTCACAAGAATCCAAAGCTTTTAAAAGCAGAGGCAAAGCCCTGAGGGGTCTGTGGGGGTTTTCCAGCACCTGCAACTGTGCATGGCAAGGCCTTGGGATCAGGAACCTGCTTGGCTTCTCTTGGGTTGCTTATCTGCAGTTGTCTCCTCCTCGTGTTTGTTGCCCGAGTTACTTTTTCTTGGGTTTGTCACTTGGGTTTTTATCCTTTTTCAGGTTTGTCACTTGGTGGTTTCTTTCACTCAGAGAGCAAATCACCACTTGCTGCACCAGCTGCACCCAGCACAGCTGTCAGTCCAACTTTGGCACCAAGAGAAAGACCTGCAGCTCCTGCAAAGACAAATCGAGATGTGAACTACAGCATGGGACACACAACACGTGTCAGCCCAGTCTGTCACCTGCACTGCCCAGATGACCTCTGTGCCCGCAGCCACCCCATGAGCATGGAGCTCCTCGTATTTTCAGCCATGCCCAACCCATGTTGGCCTCAGACCCAGAGCCCCTCAGTGGCTGGAGGATGCTCAGGCTGGTATTTTGGAGGGTGGCTGCCCTTTGTGGGTGATGGGATACTCCAGGATGCAGCTGAGGATCAGTGGTTTGGGCTACAGGGGCACCTGGAAGGCTGCTAGGTCTCCCCAGGGTCTCCCCATCTCTGCCAGAGATTTGGCTTGCAGTGAGCTCTGCTCCATGAGAACACCCAGCCCCTTTCTACTCTCCATATCCACCTCTGACCAGTGCTGCCAGTGGACACAGGAGTTTTTTTTCCACAGAGCAGTCACCTGCCTGCACAGCCCCTGATGCATTCAGGCCTAACACCTACCCCAGCAGGTCCTGACTTTTCCCACCACATTGAGATTGATTTCTTTCCCACAGTTACCTTCAGACCAGTGATGGGTTCAAGGGCTGCTTTGGCTTCAGAGTAAGCCCAGGGCACAATCCCGTGTTCCACCCAGCACAGCCCAGCACCCCTGCCCTCCCCACTCACCCTCAGAGGTGTGATCCTTTGCTGCTGCTCCTGCAAGGGAGGACAGAACAGAGTTAGGGTGCTCTCTGTGACCCACATCTCCCCCTGCCACCAGCACCAGAACCGGCCTCCCCAAAAGCACCCAGGGACCAGAGCGGGGAGCGAGGGCTGGGGGTGCAGGGACAGGGACACCCATGGGTGGCAGGAGAGGAACAGTGTGCAGGGCCGCAGCAGCGGGGACAGGCAGAATTCCAGGCCAGAGCTGCCCCTTCCCTCTCAGCAGCACAACCAGCACAGCTGAGCACTGCTCACCCCGTGCCAAATTCTTACCTACAACTGTACATCCAGTGACGAGCAGAGTGATGATTGCAACAGTGACTACACTTGTACCTAAGAAGAAAAACGGCAGAAGGGCAGCAGTGCGGGCACTAAAGCCCCTCTCAGCTGCAGCCCCGTGCCCTGTGCCAGGCAGGGCAGGTTCCCTCTGGCAGCAGCCGCTCTCCCAGCACCGTCCTCCTTCAGCCCTGCAGACACCCGGGAGGAGAGGGGAAAGGGGGCGAACCCCAGGGTCTCTGTGCCCCCCGCAAGCTGCCCCTGTCAGGACCCAAGGCTCCCACCCCACGAGTCTCACAGCTTACCCATGGTTATCCGGACAGGAGCGAGAGCTGCGATGAGTCTGCTCTAATCCCAGTCCCTTGGGAAAAGAGAACAAGATTTTTTTTTGCATAGGCAGCAGGTGGGATCAGCGGGGCTTTGCTGCCCTGCGCGATCGCCCCCATCAACCTCTCTCCCACCCAAGAGACCCCTCCCCTCACAAGAAGAGACCCCCTCCTCCAAGCCCAAGCTCCTACCCGGCCCAGGGCTCGCTGGCTGCTCTGCGTGGTGGTCGTGCAGCGAGGTGAGCAGCCCCCCATGACTGTCCCCCCCTCAGAGAAAGGCTGCTGTCCCCAAACACGCACCGCAGCTCCGCGGCTCCTCACATCAGCCTCTCGGGTTTGTTGTGCTCTGAGGAGCCACGGGCTGCAGGAAACGTAGAGGTAGGAGGTGTGGCCGGTCAGCTGATTTCCGATAAATCAGCAAGGAAAACACTCGCTCAGTTTCGTTTCTGGTTAAGTCTTGATGTTGCTGCCTGCTGCAATCCCTTCCTGGAGCACGGCAAATCCCCAGCTGTGGGGCAGGAACCTGAGCCACGATGCACATCAAGCACCAGCACACACACCCTCACCCGCAATGCACTTTTATTAAAGCTTTCAAAGCATTGATTGATCAAGGCAATCCTAATTTTTTATGGGTCAGCTGTGGGTCACTGGTGGCTTTCTGCTGCTTCTCTTTCCCCCAGCTAGCTGATGACCCTGGAGCTCTGTTGAATCCCATGTGCCAAATGTTTTGGCGCCTTATAAAACACAGGGAAGCACACGGGTCCAAGGGTAACTTTATTTGATGGTAAACTTCCCCTTTTCCTCTCCCAGGACCCCGATCAAGGGGCAAACAAAAACTTCTATGTGTGGGCAGGTCTCAGGGGAAGGTACAATCGTCAACAAATCAGGAGAATTGGGAGTAAAAACAAGGCAAGGATCACAAAATATGAACCAATAAAATTCCAAGGGAAGAAAAACAGTTTCAGTAAACTGCTAAAGACTGGAGAAACAGAAACTAGCTGAAAAAATAACTGGGAAAAGGTGGAGACAAAAGGAAAACAGCATAAAGAAATCAACCAAATTACAAATCAAACCATAAACCTACTAATAAAACAAAAAGCACAATACAACAGCTTTCCAGTTCCTGCAGTGGGAAGACATCAATCAGACCTCTTAGAAGGCAGGAAATCTGTTTCTGTTCACTAGCCGTGGTAATCAGGAGTCCTTCTTCAGGACCTCATTGTATGGGCTGCACTTTGGAAGATCATCCTCTTGGTTTTCCCCTGTAAAGACAGGAGAGTCATGTCCCAGAAGTTTCAGTAAACTGCTAAAGACTGGAGAAACAGAAACTAGCTGAAAAAATAACTGGGAAAAGGTGGAGACAAAAGGAAAACAGCATAAAGAAATCAACCAAATTACAAATCAAACCATAAACCTACTAATAAAACAAAAAGCACAATACAACAGCTTTCCAGTTCCTGCAGTGGGAAGACATCAATCAGACCTCTTAGAAGGCAGGAAATCTGTTTCTGTTCACTAGCCGTGGTAATCAGGAGTCCTTCTTCAGGACCTCATTGTATGGGCTGCACTTTGGAAGATCATCCTCTTGGTTTTCCCCTGTAAAGACAGGAGAGTCATGTCCCAGAAGCATCGAGGCTGCCTGCTGATGGACAAGCACAAGGCAGGCACAGCCAAAAATGTCTCTCCAGCAAGGGTCTCCCCAGTGTGTGCCAGAGAGTTGGCTTGCAGGGAGCTCTGTTTCCTGAGCACACCCAACCCCTTTCTGCTCTCCTTTTCTGCCTCTGACCACTACCAGTGGACAGTCGTTCTTGGACAGAGAAGTCACCTGCCTGCACAGCCCCTGCTGCCCTCAGCAGTGACTCCTACCCCAGCACATCCTGGCTCTTCCCACTACCTTGGGATGGATCCCTTTGCCACACTTTGGGCATAATCAGACCAGTGATGGGTTCAAGGGCTGCTTTGGCTTCAGAGTAAGCCCAGGGCACAATCCCGTGTTCCACCCAGCACAGCCCAGCCCCCCTGCCCTCCCCACTCACCAACATGGAGATGCAGACCCGTGGAATTTATAGTGAAGTCCACGGGCTTATTCCTTGCCAGTGCTGCAGGGAGGGCAGAGCAGCATTAGTGTCCCCTATGTGACCCACATGTCCCCCTGCCACCAGCACCAGAACCGCCCGTCCCACGGACCAGCGGCTGCACCGCCGGCGCAGAGAGGTGAGCAGCCCCCCGTTACTGTCTCCCCCCAGCCCCGCCCCAGAAAAAAGGCTGCTGTCCCCAAACACCCACCGTGGGACCGCGGCACCTCAACGTCTGGTGTGTGTTTTGTGCTCTGAGGGGGCTATTGGCGCCCGAAAATATGTTGACCCACCCCTGCCCCTCCCGCCAGGAATGGCTGGGGTGAGTCAACTGATTTCCGAGAAGTTGTGGAATCGATCGCTCAGTTTTGCTTTCTGTTTAAGCAGGGGATGTTGCTGTCTTTGCTGGAGCTGGACTGAGGCTGTCCCATCCTCGGGGTGCATATAGGCATATGGAGAAGTATGTAGGGATGGGAGGGAGAGGCGGGCGCTGCGGGGCTGGGGGCGCAGCGCACGGGGCTGTCCCTGTGCCGGCCGTGTCCTCCAGCCCCAGTGAGATCCTGCAAGGAGCCAGTGGCCATGGTGAAACCCGAGACTGGGCAGGGGTTCTGGGGAGCAGCTCCTGCCCTCCCCCAGGGCCTCTCTCCGGTGCAGCCCAGGCAGAGGCACTGCCCTGATGGCCCCTGTGCCCGCAGCCACCCTGCAGCTCCTCGTGCTTGGAGCCATGGCCAGCCCATGTGTGCCTCAGACCCAGAGCCCCTGGGTGTCTGGAGAGTGTTCAGGCTGGTGTTTTGGGGGGTTTTGGCAGCCCTTTGAGGGTGATGGGATACTCCAGGATGCAGGCCAGGCTCAGTGGTTTGGTCTGTGGGTGATCCTGTGGAACTGCACCTGCGAGGAGAAGGGGGCACAGCCAAGGGCCGTGTCCTGTGAGACAACACGGGCCAGCACAGATGATGGATGTCAGAGGTGGGAACCTGTGCTTGGAACCACTTCCAAAGGGGAATCCTCCTTGGCTATAGCTCTTCGCTTGGCAGGGGTCTACCCTGATGCTGCTGCTGCTGTTGTGCTGGGTCAGGATGCGCCAAGTCGCTCCATTTCTACCTCTGAGCAGCACTGCCAGTGGACACAGGATTTCTTGCCACAGAGCAGTCACCTCCCTGCACAAGCCCTGCTGCCCTCAGCCCTGACCACCAGCCAGCAGGTCCTGACTTTTCCCTCCACGTAGGGGGTTTATCACTTTCCCACAGTTTGAGGAGATTTGAACCAGTGAGGAGTTAAAGAACTGGTATGGCTTTAGAGCAAGCACAGGGTGCAACCCCATGTTCCCTGCCAGCACAGCCATCTCCCCTGCCCTCCCCACTCACCGACTGTCAAAATGAAGGCAGCAGCCTTGGTCTTGCTAACCCCTGCTGCAGCTATGGCTACTGGTGCACCACTTGCCACGGCTGCAGGGAGAACAGCACAGAGTTAGGAGCTTGCTGTGACCCACATCTCCCCCTGCCACCAGCACCAGAACCGGCCTCCCCAAAAGCACCCAGGGACCAGAGCAGGGAGCGAGGGCTGGGGGTGCAGGGACAGGGACACCCATGGGCGGCAGGAGAGGAACAGTGTGCAGGGCCGCAGCAGCGGGGACAGGCAGAATTCCAGGCCAGAGCTGCCCCTTCCCTCTCAGCAGCACAACCAGCACAGCTGAGCGCTGCTCTTGTCGTGCCTGACGTTCACCTATGAATGCAGCTCCAATGACAAGTCCCACGAGGAGGCCAATGCATAAGCATTTTAAACCTAAGAAGAAAAGTGACACAAGGGCAGGAGTGCGGGCACTAAAGCTCCTCCCGGCTGCAGCCCAGTGCCCTGTGCCAGGCAGGGCAGGTTCCCGCTGGCCGCAGCCGCTCTCCCAGAGCCTCCCTCCTTCAGCCCTGCAGACACCCAGGAGGAGAGGGGAGAAGGGCCGAACCCCAGGGTCTCTGTGCCCCCCCAGTTCTGTCCTACATCAGCGCCCACAGCCCCCACCCCACGAGCCATGCAACTTACCCATGGTCGGCTGGCTGGGAGTAAGAGCTGCGATGAGTCTGCTCTAATCCCAGTACCTTGGTAAGCAAGAACAAGATTTTTTTTCTGTAGGCAGCAGGTGGGGTCAGCGGGGCTTTGCTGCCCTGCACGGTCGCCCCCAGCCACCCCTCTCCCACCCAGCTGGACACCCCTGCCCCTTAAAAACAGAGACCCCCCCCATTCCCTGCCCAAGCTCCTGCCCGGCCCAGGGCTCGGGGGCTGCTCTGAGTGGTGGTGGCCCGCTGAGGGGAGCAGCCCCCCATGACTGTCCCCCCCTCAGAGAAAGGCTGCTGTCCCCAAACACGCACCGTGGGACCGCGGCTCCCCTCGCCACCAGCCTCTGTTGTGTCTGTTGTGCTCGGAGGGAGGAAGGGAAACGGCCGAATATATCCCGACAGGGAGGGGAGGGGTGGATGGTGATATTCCAGAATTTTCTGAAACCGCTCGTTCAGTTTCACTTTCGGGTTAACTCTTGATGTGGCTGTCTCTGCTAGAGCGGCGCTGGAGCTCTCCCGTGCTCGGGTTCCCACCCTGGGCTGTCCCCTCAGGAGCCCTTTCGGCCCGAAGGGCTCGGGCGGGAGCGGCGGGAGCTGAGGGGGAAGGCCGCGCCGGGCTGGGGCGGCTCAGGCCTGTGCCAGGGCTCCTGCGGCTTCACCGGGCGCTTCCCCGGCAGCTTTGGGATCCATGAAACTCCGCGGCGCTAACCACCACCCCTGAGAGCAGATCTGAAGCCACTCTGCCTGCCTCCTCCCCACTGGGCAGCCTCAAAAACCAGCCGAAGCCCCTCTCCGCACCCCCCTCTGTCCCGCTCCCGGCAGCCGCTCCTCAGCCCCAGCCCGCTCGGGGCAGCACGGCGGCAGCGGTCAGGGCCAGCTGGTGCCGTAGCTCATGCGCCGCTGCAGCTGGTTGAAGGGGACCAAATCCAGTTGCAAGTTGATCTGGTTCCTTTTTACCAGCCCCAGGGGACGCATCGTCTCTCCGGAGGTGCCGTCTGGCCGCTGCTGGTGATGGAGGCTCCTGCTGTGGGGGTCCCAGCCCAAAAATACATACTTCTTAACATTCCATAACACCTGCCGGCTCCATATGGGCATATGAAGAAGTATGTAGGGATGGGAGGGAGAGGCGGGCGCTGCGGGGCTGGGGGCGCAGCGCACGGGGCTGTCCCTGTGCCGGCCGTGTCCTCCAGCCCCAGTGAGATCCTGCAAGGAGCCAGTGGCCATGGTGAAACCCGAGACTGGGCAGGGGTTCTGGGGAGCAGCTCCTGCCCTCCCCCAGGGCCTCTCTCCGGTGCAGCCCAGGCAGAGGCACTGCCCTGATGGCCCCTGTGCCCGCAGCCACCCTGCAGCTCCTCGTGCTCGGAGCCATGGCCAGCCCGTGTGTGAGCCCCTGGGTGTCTGCAGAGTGTCCAAGCTGGTGTTCTGGGGGGTTTTGGCAGCCCTTTGAGGGTGATGGGATGCTTTGGCATGCTGCTGATGCTCAGTGGTTTGGTCTGTGGGTGAACCTGTGGAGCTGCACCTGCGAGAAGGGGGCACAGCCAAGGGCCGTGTCCTGTGAGACAACACGGGCCAGCACGGATGGGTGGCAAGGGTGGGTGCCTGTGCTTGGAACCACTTCCAAAGGGGAATCCTCCTGAGCCCTGGCTTGGCAAGGGTTCCCCCTGCTGCTGCTGCTGCTGCTGCTGTTGTGCTGGGTCAGGATGCACCAACTCATTCCCCGGCCCCCTGCATCCCCCAAAACCCCCAGACTCCACATCCTCATATCTTCCATGTGCCAGAGCAGTGGTTCAGACTGGTGCACATGAAGCAAGTGTAGGGGGGCACCCACCTCCTACACCCATGCGCCCCTGCCCATCTCGTTTGAGGGGCCAGGAGGAGGACACAGGACCCTGGGCCCCTCTCACCCCCTCCCTACCCCCTCCCCACCCCCTCCCCACACGGCAGCTCTGGACTGGGAAGGCTGGAGGTGCCTTTGCCCATGGGAGGAGGGATTCAGCTGGGAGCTTGACAGTGTAAGGGAGGTGTGGGGGTTTCCCGTGCCCAGCACAGTTTGGCGACAGCAGGGTGACAGAGGGGATGCACCCTGACTTCAGTGATCTTCCCAGCCCCAAATCTGCAGTTGGAATGGGACAATGGCAGGTACAGGGAGTGTTCCTGGGTTCCCAGGCCTGCCCCCTCTCAGGACAGGGAAGTGAGGGGTGCCTGGGGGTCTGGTTGTGGGCAGGAGGGGCTGGCTGGATATGGCGTGGCCGTGACTCAGCACTGGGAGCTGTGGCCACACACACCGCAGCTCCCTGCAAGGAGCCCCTGGGTGCCAAATACAGCCTCATGTCACCAGCCCAGCTCACAGCAGCTACAGCCAGCAGAGTCACTGCTCAGTGCCATCCCTGAGACACCAGCCATTGCTGTGGGGCACAGCATGACACAGAGGATGCTCTGGCAGCAGCCCAGGAGCTCCCCCATGGCTGGTCCCCAGGGATCCAGCCCTGAGGATCCAGACACGGCTCCCAGGAGCCAAGACAAGTGCCCAGCCCAGCAGGAGCAGTGGGGCACAGCGTGTCTGGCAGGAGCAGCTCCCCTGTCCCACCCCAAATCAAAGAGAGTGGGTGTCCTGAGCCCGAGGCTGCAGAGATGCACCCACTGCACCCCTGGGGCTCTGCCGGCCCTGCAGTGCAGTGCCATGCTGCCCTGAGCATTTGCTGCAGCACTGCCGGGCTCCCAGGGACTGCCAGGACCAAAAGCTCAGAATTGAACCCACCCTGAAACTGCTAAGCCAGGGCTCTCACATCACAGCCGAGTTCACCTCCAGTCACCTCGGCTGACCTTGGGCAGTCTCCCAGTATCAGAGCGGGTGGGTGTATTAGAGACACCCCAGCCCAAGAGGCCCATGCAGCCCCAGCCCATGGCACTGTTCCCACAGCCCTCGGCTGGGCTCTCCCAGTGACCTTGGAGGGCTGCACCCAGCTCCACAGGATGCTCACTGCATCCGGGCTACCTCGTGTCCCCTGCTCCAGCCCGGGCCCCCCCTGCCTGTTTCCACCACCCCTCCTTGCCCCTGCCCTGTTCCACAGACCCGTCCTTCCCCACTGCCCTCTCTGCGCCCAGAAATTCCCTGTCATCACCACCAACCCCTCTGCAGCCCTGGGTGTGCCCCCCACCACCGAAGGCATCCCTGAGCTCTCCACAGCCCCAGCGCTGCATTTTGCAGCTGTAGACCCCGAGCCGAAACCCACCAGGGAGCTGTGGCCTGGGGCAGCCCCTCTTCCACGAATTCTCCATGCCTGCAGACCGCCTGTGAGTCCCCGGGCAGGGCAGCCCCCCGTGTTCTCCACCTGCCCCGAGAGCAGCTCCGTGCCCGGGCAGGGTGGTTTGTGGGCACCACACGGCTTTGCAGGGGGAGGCAAAGGCGCCGGGGGGCTGCCGGGGCCGGCCGCAGTGGCACCCTCGCGTCCGCAGGCACCCAACAACCCCAGCTTGGCTATAAAAGGAAGAGTCTTTTTTTTCCCCCGGCTCCGCCAGCGCCGCGTCCCTGGCCGAGCTCTGCAGCCGCTGCCCCGCAGGGGCCTTTCCAAGTTTTCCCATCCAGCGCTGCCCCCCCAGCCGGCTTCCCCCGGCTCATCCATCCCCGGCAAACCCACTGCAGCAGCTGCTGAGTGTCTTATAAAATACCAAGAGGCCCGGCAAGCAGGAGAGAGGTGGGTGCAAGGGGAGTCCTGGCACAGGGTGCCTGGGAGAGCACCCTGGCTCCTGTCCTGCCGTCCCTTCGCCCGCGGCATTGCCTGTGTCGGGGCGGTGGGCGCATGACCCTGGTGCACCCGGCCGTGGTGGCCAGCACTTCCCCCCGTGCGAGCCCAAAATGCGATGCCGAGGTGCCCAGAAGTTTGGTTTCTCACCCTATCCCACAGGCGTGGGGTGTCCCCACTTTGCGTGGCGGAGGGCGCCTCGGCTCCCTGGGGAGGGGGTGACCGGCCCCGGTGCAGGGGGACACCCGCAGGCAGGAGGGCCGGGTGCTGCCCGCAGAGCCCGAGCATTCACCACCCAGGACCCCTCTGCAGCAGGGACCTGCTGCGGGCCCCATTGTCCCCCCAGCCACACAGAGACTTTCTGCCACCCCCCGCTCCTCCGCCTGACCCGGGCTGGCCCCAAGCAGGGGGGGCTGCGGTGTCCCCCTCCCCAGGGTGTCCCCTCCCCGCCCACGCCGAGCCGCTGCCGGCGCCCCGCAGCAGGAGCATCCCCGGCCCCGGCGGGCTCAGCACCGGCCGGGCTCGCTGAAGGTTAAACCTTGGCGGCGGGGAAAGCCCCGCTGCCCCCCGCAGACCCCGCACCTCCCGCCCGCAAGGCCACTCACGGTCCTGGAGGTGACACCGGCCGCAGCACGCTGGGCTGGCGGCAGCGAGCTGCGGTGACACCCGGCATGAGCACGCTGCTTCTCTGCTCGCCTTGACTTTGCCACAGGACTCCTCCGGCTCGTCCGCAGGAGCTTGCAGCATCCTCCAGTTCAGCGGGAGAAGTTCCTCGCCAGGGAGGGAGGGAGGAGGGAGGGATTTAAGGCAGACCCTGCCGGGGATGCAACATCTACGGGTGCAGTTGAAGACCCCTCGCTCGCTGGGCATCCCAAATCTCCCTCCTCGCTCTCCCCATCCTGGTCTCGGTGTCCCGGCACATGTGCCCGATTCTGGGTGATTTCTGCTGAGAAACCCTCTCCCTCCCGGACAGAGACAGGGCTGCCAGCAGCACGCAGACAGCCGGCCAGCTCTGCCACCTGCCCCACATCCCCCGGGTGCCCGGCGGTGCCCAAAGCCATGCCGTGGAGGAGCCGACACACACCGCTGGGCCCAGCAGCAGCCCAGGGCAGCTCGAGGGCAAAACGGAGCTCGTGGAGTGCACAGAAGGGTAAAACCTGTCACCACCTCAGCCACACGAGATTCCCATGGCCAGCTGACCCCGTGGGGATGGGGATCCCTGGGTTGCTCCAGGCCACCCGCCTGGGGTGTCCCCAACACCCACGGGGCGGTTGTTCCAGCATCCCCAGCCGCCAAATCCGGGGGTACAGGGCTGCTGTGCCCACCCGGAGCCCCGCCTGTCCTACCTGCAGAGAGCTGGCAGGGCAAGGGGCACCCCCTGCCCGGGGCAGGATGCTGGGAGACACCTTAGCGTGGTTCCCAAAGGGAAAAGCCAGGACCAGCAGCGTGGCATCCCTCCCGCGGCGGTCCCGGCGGCTCCCTGCCTGCCACGACACCCTCCCCACCCCGGGTGCGCTCTGTTTGCCTGCTATTTTTGGCAGCCTCCTAAGAGCTCCTCTCAGGCTATTAATAATGAGAGTGAGAAATTCGTTTGGCCTCTCCTATATAAGGAAAGGTAGAGGCTTAGAGGCAGCTAAATATACTGGCGCGTGCGGGAGCGAGCGGGGAGCCTTTGGCACCGCGTGTGGAAAAGAGATTGTTTGAACAATGGAAAGACGGACTCACTCGGAGCACGGGGCCCCGCCTGGACCGACAGAGGGATGGACGGAGGGTGACGGTGCCCGCGGGCCTCCACCGCAGCACCCGCATCGCCCCCGATGCCCCCCGGGCTCTGCCTCAGCAGGAGGAGCAGTGGGAGAGGGGAGGCAGGAGCAGGGATGCTCTGCAATTCCTGCCCCGAGCCAGGCACGCCACCCCAAAATGCTGTAACAACCCCCAGCGGGCCAGCAGCGAGCCGGGGAGTGACGCTGGGTCTGTGCCCGGTCAGGAGGGACGTGAGGGTGGCGGGCAGCAGGTGGGCTGTGGTGGGGCGACCAGTTCCCACGGGGACATGACCGGCACAGGGTCAGTCCCCCAGCTGAGCCCCCGCAAACCCCGGCCCCTCTCAGGGCCGTGACCAAAGCTCCTGCCCGGCTCTCGATGCCCCGGGGGCATCTCCCGCGGCCGGGCGTGGAGGTGCCACATCGTGGCATCTCTGGCACTTCTGCAGGGTGCCAGCGGTACCACAATGTGTGCCCAGCCCCCCGGGAGCCACCAGCACCCCTGCAGCGTGCCGAAACCCTCGGCACAGGATGATTTACCGAGCACATCGTTATTGTAACTGCGTCCCCGCCGTGGTTACGGGAGACCCGGGCGAGGTGCGGGAGCTCCCGTCAGGGAGAGCCCGGCTGGAAGAAGGAAAGCAGCAGCAATCCAGGGAATCCTAATGACAGGAAGGCGCTGGGGAGCAGCGCCAAATCCACACGGTCGGAGCAAGGACAGCACATGCAGCAGGATGAGTACAAAGAGAGGAAAAATCAGGCTCCTCTGGCTCCGGAAAGAGCCTTTGGGTTTTTTTAACTCTTCGCAGCCACGGGTGCTGCTTAGGGAGGCACAAGTGGTGTAGCTGCGACTGCAACCCCGACCTCCCCTCCTGGCCTCGGTGCCTGCGGCCAAATCCCGGCACCCGAGGGACTGCGGGGCTTCCCGGGCTGCTGAGCCACCAAAGAGCGGGACAGCCGTGCTGGGCAGAGCCCTCGAGCTGCTGCCTTGGCCACCGTCACAGCTGCCTCAGTTTCTTGAGCTGCGAAATTCCAGCAATAAAAACCCATTTCACAGATTGTGAGCCTGGGGCTGCTCTGAGGCTCCAGCCCAGGCCCTGATCCCCGCCTCGGGATGTGACACAGACCAAAAACTGCTGGAGGCAGGAGCAGCTCTTTGCCCTCAGGGCTGTGAGAAACCCCATTTTCCTCTGCTGGCGCTGCCCCGGGGCTGCTGCAAGTTCTCCCCACCCAGCAAGCAGAGCCCGCAGCTGGGGAGCTCAGCAGATCCGGCTTCCAATGTCCTTAGGTGACATTGAGGGAAGTGAACTCGGAGGCTCCAGCCCACCCCAAGGACCACGTGAACTGTGCACGGACAGAAGGGCAACTCTGAAGGTGAATCTCCTCCCCTCTCCAAAAAATCTGTGTCCAGTGCCATCGGGTCCCTCCTGGTGGCCGTGGGGCTGAAGTGTGCTCCCTACACAGCCAGCCCCAGCAAGAGCTGGGTGGCCACAGCCATGTCCTTCAAGGACTCCACGAACTAATAAATGTTCCCCTGCTGCATGAGGAGGTGCTGCTATGCAGGCGTGGGGCAGATGCTGTTTTGCTTTCCTGTGAAATCAAGTCTCAGGTGAGAACTGTCCCACAGCTGAAACTGGACAAAGCAGCAAAACATCTTCCCATTTGCAAGAAACATCTTCCCATTTGCAAGAACCATTTTGTTAAAAAAAAAAAAAAGAAAAATCTAGTCTTGACCCAAGTAGCAGTGGAATCACCAAACATCATTAACCAAAGTGCAGACAGGTTGGGCACCCCCAGCTGTGCAGCAGGATGTGGAAAAGATTTAAGAGCAAACTATTTCAAAAGTAGAATTTGCCTCAAACATCTTCACCAGCACTTGAGAATATGTTAAAGGAAACAAATCTGAGTGAAGGTGCTGGTTCATCTGACAGATGTCTCAGCCTTTAACTTCCACACGTGGGCAACTTGTAGCCAGTGTCTAATTGTGAAATCATAAAGCATAGCAATGCAGAAACCTTCCTGAGCAAGGTCACGCTCACGGCACTCGGGTAACAAACCAGCAGTAAAATCAGTGACACTGGGAGAGGAGGAGAGCAGGGAAAGGGATTCCAAAACCCCAGAAAGCTCTGTGCACACACCTGGGAAGGGCTGTGCTCCTGGGGCACTGCAGCAGACAGCCCACCCTGCTCCTACCTTTGGCCAGAAGTTCCCACCTTCAGCCTGGGGGGTCTCCTCAGCTCTGTCAGCCCCACACGTCCTTGTGCCCCCCAAAGCTGGGGTGCAGAGCCTGCCCCCATTCCTGAAGGCTTGGTGGCACTGAGGGTTAACACGTGGAGGGGGAAGAGGCTGCACAGCCAGGGAATACTTATGGGAGCCAGGAATCTAATGTGAGCTTGTGCTGTGCTGTCACAAACCTGCACTCAGAGATGGCAAGTGACTACGAGCCACTGGGCAGGGAGGGAAGGCCAAAGCCCTCCCCCAAAGCCCAAACTTGGGTTGGGGTGCAGCCCCTCAGTACAGCACCCCTACGTGAAGGGCTGTGACCCTACAGTGAAACACAGGGCTGAAGGAAACAACCACAGCTGAACAAGGGTGTTGGAGGTTACAGCTGCATGGATTGTAATTCCCTCTGCTGTAACAAGCAGCCAGGCTCACTGGAAAGCCCACCCTGGGTCTGTTGAGAAGGGCACTGACCCCTGCAGCAATGTCCAGTGACTGAGCCCCCACCTGCTGCTGGGGGCCCTCCCTGGGATGGGCAGGAGCGAGGGGCTCAAAAAGCACAATCCCCAAAGATCAGAACCAGGCAGAGCCCAACAGCTCCCTTCTCCCAGCACAAAGTGCTCCCAGGTCAGCCTCAGGGCCACACCTGCTCAATCCCTGCAGCTCCAAACCCTCCTATTCCCACAGTTTGTTCACTTACATCCAAATGAAGGCACACGCAGAGGGTGGTGTCACCCAGGAGTTAAGTGTGTGGCCATGGGACAGCCAGCGCTGGGCTGTGCCCTCTGAGGAGCACCCCAGGGTCCATCCCCTCCCCGTCTGTGGGCCTGGGTGGTTTGGAGGGAAGGAGCCCTGGGGAGGACGGGTGCAGGAGCCTCCAGGAAGGGGAAGCCTGAGCCAAGCCCCAGCTGCATGCCAGACAGCCCAGGCAGAGGGTGGCCCGTGCTGTGACACCAGCAAATGCCATGGCCTCAGCACTGGGAGAGCTGCAGGCTCCAGTGCTGCGCCTGAGGAACAGCTGATTGCCCAAAAAATAAACTCAGCAGCAGCCAGGACTACATTCAGTGAGGGAACACCCCCTCACGTTCAATAGTGTTTAATCTTCATCTAGCTCAACACAAATCAGTAGTGCAGCAATATAAATACAACTGAGGAACTTAAAGCCTTTTGGCTTTCATAGCTCAATAAGAAGAAAAAAAAAAAGCCAATGAAACCAGTTTCCAGTTTTTAAATTAAACACAAAGAAAGGCAATGAACTGCCCACCCATCCCCAGAGAAGCAGTGGCATCCTTCATGCCAGCACGAGGCTGAGCTCTGCCCGAGGACAGGGTGCAACTCACGACAGCAGCACAGTGAGATAAGGGAGTGGGAATGGGAAAGGACCCCCTGTCTGCCCTTGGGCTCAGGCAGAAGGGACAGTGGCATGCTGTGCCACGTGCTGCTGGCACTGCCCACCACCCCTGGGTACCCAGAGTTCCCTTTTCCACCACAAAAGGACACCACGTGTGCTCTTGACGCTGTGACAGGAGCACACAGGGCTCTGCAGCCACAACAGCACAAGGCCAGTGAGCTGCCAGCCTGAGGGAGCAGCCAGCTGGGGACTGCAGAGACCAATCCCCATTACCTGGGATGTGCAAATTTTAAGGGGAAAAAAAACCCAAACCAAAAAACCACAGTACATAGTGTTCCATAACTGAGATATGGATAACGTCCAGCCTCATGGACGGCCTGGTGACCAACAGAAGGTGCTGGGGCCACAGAACATGTCACAGCTTTGGAATGAAGCCAGACGTTGGACACAGGTACCAAAGGTGGGTGTGTGTCCCCCCAGCTCTGGTACCAAGCAGGACTTTGCTGCAGGAGGGGGTCTCCCAGCCTGGGCAGTAACCACAGGGCAGCTTTTCACACATGAACAGGCACCAAGTCCCAGCACTGCCCATGAGAGCAGCAGTGATTTGGAACAGCCACAAACCCCTCTCCTACCTGCAAACTGCCAGAATGTTTACATTCCCCCTCCTCTACAACCCAACAGCAGCCAAGTGCATGTGAAAGGACAAGTCTACATTAAAATAGTGCTCAAACCATTAGGGAAGGTGGGAGTAAAGGAGAAGAAAGCTGTTGGACAGCACAAGTAGCCTGTGATAGGCTATGGGAGCCTGAAGGGAGCTCAGAGCAAAGCTCAAGGACTTGACTTTCCTTCTCAAGGCAAGTGAGCTGGAAGTCCACAGGTGCTCCCTCCACGGCAGTCTGAGGTGGCTTAGGAAGGTCCTGCACATTCACAGTTGCTCCAAGTGGTTCTGTCCTGCCCTCTCCAGATGCCAGCTCCATCCTTTTCCGACTCTTCTCCTGGGGTTCACAGTTGCCTTCTCCTCCCTTTGATTTCCCTTGAAGTTCAAATTCAAGTACAACCAGTTTTAACTGAATGAAAAGAAACCCACAAAACCAAAGTTATTTTCTGTGAAACGAGTTAGCAGCGTTGTCCTAATCAAAGTGGCCTCCAAGGGCCCTGGTAGGACAGGGACAGGATTGGCCTTCCCTGCTGAGCTCCAGCCAAGGCTGCCCAAGGGGAGCTATAGGATTTCCTCCCTCTGGTTCTTGGCTTTGAGGGTCAGCTGTCCGTTGCGCAAGGAGCCGTTCTGGCTGCGGAGCAGTTTCCCTTTTTCCCGGTCGGGCCACGTGAAGATGGCTTCATCACTGTCCAGCTCGGACTCTGAGTGCATCAGGCTCGTGTTGAGGACTTGGGCTTTCTGTCTGCCACCTTGAAGGGGAAACATTCCCAGGTTAGAAATTCTTTTAACACCAGTGAGCACCTCACCTGCTCCATCCCCTCTAAGTCTCCTTTTCTGATCACGTCTAAGAGGCAGCAGAATCTGACTTTCCTCTGTGTGTCTCTTATTCCCTGTGATGCTGAAGCCAAAATGATCCTGTCTCAGACACTCTGGCATGTCAGAGGTCACAACAACACTCCAAGACAGCACAAAGCACAACAAGCAGACAGGAAGGCAATGATGTGACCAGAAGGGGCTGTGAGTACACGTGGGAGCTCTGTCTCCCTGACCTTGCTCAGGGCATTGCCTAGAAAATGCTTGGAGGGCTCACAACTGGAGTAAGAGAATATGCAGGTGTGAGGGAATATCTCTGCCATTTCACTACCCTCTCCCTACTCTCCTTTCTGCTACTACTGCCTGCAAGGGAAGAGAGATAAATTAGCAGAATGAATTTAGATTAATGCACAAGGACAAGAGACATTTACTGATATTGTCAGCAGAGGAAATATTTAAATTTAGCTTTTCCTTAATGGAGAAATGCAACATTTCCTCGGTTAGCAGAAAGCTCCCTGGACATATCTAGCAGGGAAAAAGACTTCAGTCAGCAGCCAGCCCCAGAAGCAGCAAGATGAGTTCAGTTACCAGAGAGCAAATGGTGAGGCACATTTAGCACATTTATTGCACAGTGGGCTCTGAGGTGACAGATGGCCAGATTAAAGCAGAGTTGGGTGCTGAGGGAGGGAAACACACCCGGGTTTCCTGCAAGGGTATCTGTGTTTGAGAAGTTGGGACAGCCTGGTCCTTGGAGGAACAGCTGATCAGTCTGTCACTGCAATGCCCTCCATGCTGCTCTTGGGCACTGCTCACTTTGCTGGAACACCATTAAATGGGATAATACCAGGATGAGCAGTCATTTTCTGCTAGCAAACAAGGATCAGGGACCCTTTTCCATGCACAGTTAACACATCCCCTTCTCTAAAAAAAACCAGGACACACTCTGGTATGAAACACACACACAGCAGTTGCAGAGCTCCCTGGCATTCAGCAGGGCTGTACTTGGCACATCCTTCCCAACACTTCCCTCTTTTCCTGGTCAGTCAGCAGGTGGCCATGGCTTTGTTCATGTATCAGATAAAAACACTCCAGGCCTGAAATAACTCCCTGATCTTTGCAAAGCACTGACAAGCACTCTCAGGACAGCAATGCAGGCAGGAAAATGCTGGCTAAGAACACTGAAGACAAATCCTGTCTTTCTAGAATGAGCCAACGGACCTGTAGCCACATGGAGCACTGAGGAATTCATGGATCTCCCTCTGAAATGCACCTGCTAAGTGGAAAACTAGAGGATGAGCTAAAATGTGAAATTTTCACAGCCTGATGCACACAGGAGCAAGAATAAATAAGATTATGAACCAGTTGTTTGTGGTGGGTGAGTAGCAGAGCAGAAGTAAATTTCAATCTCTCCAGTACACAAGTATTTTGAGGTTATTCTCAGGTGTTGATCAGTTTAGTGTGATGTTTACTGCCACTGAATTCCTGCTTTGCTGTAGAGAATGACCAAAGAATTGTATACTGGCAAGAAGGGAACTACCAGAACCCAGGGGAAAACTCCAGAGCAGGAGAAGTTACAGTCAAGACCCAATTTTGGGCTTCTTGAGTTGGACTGTTCTGCACAGCTTAATGCATCCACTTCCTACTTCTAAGGTACCAAGTGGAGACATCAAGACCAGGCCAGTTTCAGCCCCAATTTCCAAACCTAAAAAGTTAGATGACTTTACTAAATATCCCACATACAGATCTGAGACAAGCCCTCAGATCTTCTAAGACCCCTCTGTCAGTCCCTACATCACGTTTGTTTCACTGTTATTTTAAGTCCACTGAGGAAGAGTCCTCAGTCAGCACTCTGGAAGTGCTGAGCTCTTCCCTCTCATGTTTTACCTGCTTTGGGATTTGGTTTTAACTCCAGGCTTTCTTGATCCGTTGCATCCAAAATCTTGTATTTGCTTTTTCTTTTGGATTTTCCTTTCCGTCTAAAGGGGAGAAAAAGGAATTAAGAAACAGTCCATTTCCAAAAGAGCCAGAAGAAAAACAACTCTGATCTTCAAAGCTAAAGCACTTGCTGTTTAGGATTATATTCACATTACAAAGTGAAACATTAAAATGTTGCTCAGTTGCACATTTATAGGTTAATCCAAATTTTGCTTCTTAACGTAACCCAGAGTTCTGGAACTTCAACATTTAACTTGAAACACTTGAGTGAGAAAACCCAGCATCCCAAGGCTCAGCAGATGACCTGCTGGGACAATGGGTTTGAATCTTTAACCTCCTACTGGGGACACTTGGCTGTGAAACCTGGGTACAGCAGGGGTCTGGTCTCAGTCCCACCTCTTGCAGCAGCAGATCACCATCCACGACAAGATCCCAAAGGCAACCACGATGACAAAAGATGCAATGATCACATACAGCACACTCCACTCTGCAAGCAAAACCCCAGAGATAAACATGTCTTGGTACCTCGTACAATTGACAGTGCAGATTCTACGGGACTGTTTTTGGGAAAGAAAAGGCAAGGCCTGCCTCTTTGCAGAATAGAGGCTGGCATTTCCCAGCACCACCAGATCCCCTTGGGAAGCTCAAGATGCAGTGTGTGGATTTGCTGGGCAGTGTTCACTGTGTGCTGGTGTATAAAATTTGCTCTCCTGTGGCAGGACAGAGATGACAGAAGAGAGCTGTGATTTATACACCCAGAACAGACTCAACTCTTAGTGAGTGTTCACCGGGAGGGTGTGAAGGGGACTCACTCCCCTATCAAACATCTGCCCAGAGGTGAGACAAGGGTCTGTGTCCTGGTGTCAGCATCTCAGCAGACAAAGGGGAGACAGCAGGTACCCATCCTGGGTTTCAAACAGGGGTTCCTGTGCCAAGGTGCCCACCCCGGGGGGCTCACGTACCGCAGTTGCTCTCGCCGTCCCCCATCTGCACCCTGAGGAAGTTCTCCATCCAGAACGGGTCACACACGCAGCGCTTGGTGAAGGAGTCACAGCGCCCGTGCTCAGAGCAGTTCAGCTGACAGGCTGGGGGCCAAAACCAGCAAGGTGAATGAAATGACTCACAGGTGAGGCAAAAACGGGACAAAATAGTTCAGTACAGCCAACCCCTCCTGCAGGCTCTGACCTGAATGTGGCCCCTCTGTAGCTCATTCATAGCTCAGCGTAATCACAGGAGGTGAGAAGTGCAAACGTAAGCACCTGGGCCTCCTGCCAAACTGAAACATCCCACTTCACCAGCAACATACATTTTGCCTAATAAATCCTCATTTTGATATACAAGTTATGGAATTTATGTATTAGTAAATGTTTTTAAACAAAGTTTTGATTTTCCAATTCAAACCCCGCCTGTGAGACAGACGAGAAACAAACAGATCCTTTGGAGGCACAAACAGATCCTTTGGAGGCACCAAATAGAACTGAAAAATGGCTTCTGAAGGCCACAAAATGGTAAGACCAGGAAGTAATGAAAATAATTACTTTACACAATTCTAGTTTCAAATCTCAAACTGATCAGCAAATGATCCTCACGGGATGGATCTCATAAAAGAAAAGCAGTGCTAATGTAAAGATGTAAAACAATGACAGAAGGGGAACATTTCCTGCAGACTGATGCTTGTGCTGCACAGGAAACAAGTGGGTTCACAGCTACCAAGATGTGCAGTTTATTGTTTTCAGGATGACACTCATTTCAGTGGCTGTAGTCCATTAACACTGTATTTTAGTTTCATAAGTATCAATCTGCTTTTGGTTTTGTGAACTCTTATCTTCACAGCAACACTGCAAGTAATTATTTATAAGAAGTTGAATAGTGAATAGATGGAAATAATTGGTAAACAAGTGATTAGTGAATAGTCTAATAGACTTAATTTTCTGTTTCCCATTTATTAACATGAAAGCTCCTGCAGTGAGTGTAAGTGTGTGGGCATTTTTAGCACCCTTTTTCTGTCAGGCAGCTGAAAAGAAGGTAAAAGATGTTCAGTCTGTCCCCAGAGACTCTCACTTACTGACTGTGTTAATCTCCAGGGCCCGGAAGATGAGGAAGTCTGACTGTTGTTTCCTCAGCTCATTCTTCAGCGTCCAGGCCACCTCTCGTCCTTTGAATATCTGATGGGGAGGCTGGTTCTGCACAAAGAACACCATCTTCGTGCTGGAAGAAAGGCAAGAATTATTAATTACCTACTGCTTCTCCAAACATCAGGTGGAGAGCCACACTCTCCAGTCTGTCATTAGAGGGACTTACTCAGAATCCCAAATTTATTTGAAGACCAGACTTCTGGCTCTGTTTGAAAGCAGTAATGGCAGACTTGGTCCTGCAGTTGAAACCCTTCAAGATATCTGATCCATTCATATTTTCCAAGATAGGGCTGCCACTATTCTTGAATTTGCACATCAAGCAGATCTTTGCATGTTCATGCTAAGCATCAAATCCCCAAACTTTAAGGTATTGCTGTTTTCATACTCTCGTTCCTTCCTCGCTGTGGGATTCTCAGACTTTACTACCCTGAAACTTGGTCCATTTACATGCTCAGCACAGAGCTTCAGCACCAGAGAGTGGAAGTGTACAGTCTTTTGCAAAGTTGAGTTTGAATGCACCCAGTGCTGTAGCCCAAAAACAACCCAGGTGTGAAGGATTCTGTATTCTGCAGCTTTACTGCATTAACTTTATGATAGAATAACTTGTTCCTCATGGCTTGCTCACCTTGCAGAGCCCTGTGGATCCTTTAGACTCACAATGGATGCAGAAATATTTGGGATTTATTATCACTAGTGAGCTTATGAGTCAATGGCATATCAGTGAAACCCTCAGAGTATGTGAAAAAGAACAAACCAAGAGTCAGAGGAAAAAGCTCTTTTTTAAACAGCACAAGTTACTTTGACAGTGGAAGCAAAAATGGGATCTTAAAGCCATCTGTCAGGAAACAATCTCTGCTCCTTTATAACACTTCCCACTCTTTTGTCTGCTTGAACACATAAACAGATGAAGCATTAATGACAAGAATCCCTTACTTGCCTTACTCAGGGGCGACTGGCTTGCTCATGGCAGAGACAGAGAGCTACAGTTACAACAGAAAGTGCTGGCTCCTCTGTTCTCAGCTCTCTAGGTTTGCATGGACAATGAATTCTGATTTTCCTGCTACAGCAGGCCACGTGGACACAAAGGAATCAATAGATCAGAGCACTCAGCCAGGTGTACAGTAACAGCAGATTTATTGCTGACTTGCTGCAGGACTTTAAGCATGTCCCTTAAATCTTCTTCAATGCTTTAGGCACTTTAAAACTACTCCCCTTTTAATAAAAACTAAGTGCAATATTGCACTTGTTTCAACAGATTTCCACTCATGGCTTGTTGCCACTCTCCTGGCAGGCAATACCACCCTGACCTACACCCCTGTTCAGCAGCCAACTTCCATGTGTTTAGGATAAATGCAGTTTTCTGTAAGCCAATTAGCAATCAAAATTAAGCTTTTTTATCTCTTCAAACAGAAATTACATTGGCTGTCAACATTTTTTCATACACTAAGTTGAAGCAGTTGTGTAGGCAATAAGGCTTCTGCAGAATTAGTGGAAGATGTCCCTGCCTGGGGCTGTGTGGCTGGAACTGGATGATCCTTAAGGTCCCTTTCTACCCAATCCAGTCTGTGATTGTATGAGCTACCAATTTGGCATGAAGGTGAGGGGGATTGTTACACACTCTGGTGTGCTGTGTTTCAGCAAACTCCTGCACCAAGCCCTGTTACTTCTCCAGCTGCAGAACATCCCTT
Source organism: Onychostruthus taczanowskii (assembly GCF_017590055.1). NCBI lineage: Eukaryota > Metazoa > Chordata > Aves > Passeriformes > Passeridae > Onychostruthus > Onychostruthus taczanowskii. The sequence continues at coordinate 2,545,445 of NW_024503235.1, forward strand.
CACACAGTGTCCACAATTTTCAATAAACAAATCAGATTTGTTCTTATTTTACAGGTTTGAGGTGAAAATACATCAGCAGCAGCAGTTTTCAAGGGCAATGCACCAACTCCAGAGGGGAAAGATACTCAAGACCTGCTTGGCAACTCTGATCTGAGCAGGAATATCAACATTAAGCAACAACTCCACAAGTTCCAACGATCCAATCTGCTTTCCAAAAGGCCTTGATTTTCCAAACCCTCAAGCAATTCCTTGCTGTGTACCCTCCCAGATGAATCCCACCTTTGTTCAGTGTATGGCTGGATCTTTTGCACGGTGATGTCTGAGTCCAGGACCCCCAGCAGCACCCCAATCTGCCGGATGAACATCCCCTTCTGCCGCTCCGTCAGCTGGCTCACATTCACATCCAGAATTATCTCCACCAGGTTATTTTTCCTAGGATCTAGAGAGAATGTAGATAGTACAGATCTTCAGAGTTTCTATTTAGCAGCCTAGGCACAAGGCAGGTTTTTAGCTATCTTTTCAGGATGTTTCTGATTTGAACACAGAACTACAGAGTGGCACTGTGGGAAGGGACACAGGTATGGTTTCACAGGTAACAGTGAGAGTCAGCTCTCAAAAACCACAGGAAAACACAACCACATTCCCAAAACCTTTGACATTTACAGTTATAAACTAGATGACACATTTTAATCCCAGTACACTGTATCCAGAGGGCTGCAGGCAAATGTGGTACAGCACAAAACCCAGACTCACCAGGTTTGACCTCCACCGTGGTCCTTTCCACATCACTCTCTCCTTTGGCATCTGTTACTCTGAGGTGAAATGTGTAGGTCCCTTCTACCAGATTGGACAGCAGAAGGACAGGATGATGGTCTGAATTATTTAAGACTTCCTGGAAGGCAGAACAAAGTAAGCATGAGGAAACAAAGGATCAAAGTAGCATCATGTATTGTCATATTTCAGGATATGACAGAGTAACAGCCCAACAAGGAGCTCTGTATTTCCTCAGGAGCTGTCAACACTACCTTGCACTGATTTTTGTGATCCTTTACAAAAGAAAGCTCACCCCAGCTGCAGGGCTCCCCTCATCCCGGGTCCACAGGTAGCTGACAATCCCTTTATCATCAGAGGACTTCGATCCATCCAGCTCTGCTGTGTTTGTGGGCAAGGTGATGACAACATTACCAGCAATCTTTGCAACGGGTGGCTTGTTTATCTCTAAATAAATAGAGAGAAAGCACTTGGAGAAAGATGCCCAACCAAAAATTACTGCATTAGGTCTCCAGTGTACTCCAGAAATCCCTGTCTAACCCTAGGGAAGAGAAGGGAAATACTGCAGGATTAGGCTGAAAACACTATTCCTCCAGAAAAGGGCAAATCTCAAGGCCACTTCAGCACTCTCCACATTGTCTCCCTCCATTCCTTACTTTTATTGTGTCTCTGAACACAGGTTTTGTGTTAACTCCCAGTGATAACCTGGGAGTGAGCAGCTCTGCTCGTGGCTGGACGTACCTTCCTTGACGATGACGTTGACGGAGCTTTGGCTCTGCAGGTTCCTCTCATCTTTCACTGTCAGAGTGAACTCGTATGTCCCAACCTGGAGGCCTGTGACAGTGGCAATGCTGCTGTTGGCATTCTCCAGCTTCACACCATCTGGACCCCTAACCAAGACACAAGAGGTTTGGTTAGTTTTGGAACTTTATCAGAGCTTTTGATAAGTTTAAACTTTGCACAGAGCACTGGAGGCAACCTCGCTCCAAACAGGAGCCTGGAAATAATAGTCCATTATAAAAATCAAAATTATGTTCTCCAGTTACAGCAAGATAATCTAACGAATAAGTGCAGGATCCAGAACAAAAAGAATAATTTCTGGCAGGTTAATGTTTTGGTTAATTTTAAACCAGAGGAACACTGATAACAGCACTTAGGTGGTGTTTACAAATAGTGGTACTTTCAGCAACTTGGCCTGTGAACTGCACAATGAGCCAATTTAAAAAAAAAAAACAAACAACAAACGTGCAAAGCAAGAACAGATCTTCATTTCTAGGGCTTTGCACAGACTTTGCATTAACAAACAGAAAAAGCTACTGCAAGTTACTCATAGGCCTTTTCCTGAATTCCCTAAAGCATTTCAGGGAATTTAGAGTGGAAGAGAACTCTGCCTCATTTAAACAAACTGCAAAAGCATCGAGTCAGGAGGCCCTGCTGTTGTTTGATTACAGGGGTCAGTCTCTGACTGACCAAGCCCAAGCTCCATTTCTGTGAAGGGAAACAGCTGAGCCACACCACGCTCAGAGTGGGAGCCAGGCCTCGAGATGAAGGCAAAGCTATTTCTCATGCTCAAAGAAAACTCCAGTTCTTTCCAATCAAACATAAATCCTTGTCTTATTTAGGTCATTGGTAAAGCTTGTCAGGCCCCAATGTGACCATGACTGAACACAAGGGAGGTGTGGGGGTGTTTGAAATGAAAGATTTGGATACACAAGCACATGGAAGGTGATACACACCGTGTTTTTTCCCAAAGATAGAAGACTATCTTCTGGTCATCTGAGCTCTTGCTGCCATCTAGAGTGGTGCTGTCCACAGGAAGAGTCAGTTCTTTATCTGGACCAGCATCTGCCTTTGGGGGCTTGTTGTTCTCTGGAAAAGAATGCAGGATTTCTCAAACACACACCATAAAGGTGAAGCTTAAAACACCACCATTAAGGTCTTCTCCATGATCCCCAGCACATCCCTTGCCCACTACCTTGTACTCAGATAAAGTGAGGTTAAAAGCAGTCAAGAAATCCCATAAGCATTTCATTCACACATCACAATAAAATGAGACTGAAAACTAGCAATTCTGATTTTTGCTCTCTTTCTCTCAGTACTGCTCCACTTTTCCTGCCCTTGTCCCAGGACCCAGCACTGTGGGCAGACACAGCTGTTTGGAAATACAATCCTGCCTTTATTGTAAGAAAATATCAATTAGGTTACACTGTGTAAAATAAGAGAAAGGTCCACAAAGGCAATATTCCTACAGGCTTTCTTCTGCTCATTTATCAGCAATATACCAGCCCAGAATGTTCCTAAATCAGAGCAGCTTTTCTGAAAGTCACTGTAAGATCTAGAGGTTGCTGACAGACTGCTGCTCACACCAACCCCTGGAAGAGAAGCAGCAACAGCAGGTAAAGGCAGCTTACCTGGCTGGACTATCACAGTGACCTCTGCAGTGGACTGGTGCCCAGCAGAATCAGTCACTATGAGCTGGTAGGTGTAATCACCTTCCTGCATTGCAGAGAGCTGCAAGACTGGTGTCCTCACACCCTGTGAGAAAAGATTTTCATGGATTAAAAGCAATCCTCATGCAGATAATGGTGGACCAGAAGACTCTGATTCTAAAATAACTATTACCAGCACATTCTAGGGGGTTATTACCAAATCCTGCTATGGGAGCAGGAGTCTGTGCCACTTCAGCATGCAAAGCTCTTGCAGCTAAATTTATGCACACTACAAGGACACTGTTGTGGGACATAATAAAAGTAATGCCATACAAGCAGACCTTTAGGGATTCAGTGGTTCCCAACTCCAGTAAAATCTCTGGGGAGCCCTGTGCAAATCCCACACATTGTGAACCTAATTCATGGACTTTCTTATTCTATACATTTGAAAGTAATAATCTCTAAAAGAAAAATGATGACACAGAAACAAGTTTCAACATTTACTGTTTAGCACTGAGAAGAGTCTGGCCAGTATCAGCAGAATTTAGACTCCAAGATTCAGCTCTAAAGTTCCCACCTCCCTCAATCCCCTTTCTTCAGCAGGATTTAAAATTGCATTGCTCAAGAAAGGAACAGGATGCCAGTGGTGAGGCTGGTGCACCAGCTCAGCCACTAAACCAACGCCAGCTTCACAAGGACTTAACTTAATCATCACACATTTGCTCTGTATGATTCAAAAAGACATTTGCTGACAGTCCATTAAAACTGGTTTGATTATAGATAAAAGCCCAGCTAGTGAGCAGGCCAGGTGGAACACTGGAGACCTGCACTGACCTGCATCTCCATCACCTTCCCTTTGCTGTTGGGGCTGAGCAGCCACTCGTAGCTGACGATGCTGTGGTCGTCCGTGCTCTGGTTGCCGTAGAGCGTGATGGAGTTCTGGGGCAGGGTGATCACCTGGTTTGGGCCAGCATTGGCCACTGGAGGATAATCCACTGCCTTCTTCACAGTCAGGTTGGCAGTGGTGGAGTTGCTGGCACCATCTGAGTCCACGACTGTTAGACTGAAGAGGGAAAAAAGAAGTGAAAGCACTGGAAAGTGACGGTGATCAAAGCTGAATACAGCCTTATCTGAATAGAAACTTCCTCCAAATGTCCAATTATCAGCCTCAAAGTGATGCAAGGAATTAACAGTCACATCCATCTCCCACTTGAAATCTAACAGCCAGTTCCAAGGTGAAACACAGAAGTGCACTACTAACCCACAAGTGGCCTGGACACAGCACATCTCCTCAGGCAGGCTGGTACCACAAAACACAACTGCTTTTTGCTAAATCTACACCTGAACATGGATCTGATTAGTTCATGCCAACTGCTTAACAAGAAAGCAGTGTTCAGTAAGAGGTACTCCAGGTTATTTCACTTTAAACAGAACTGCTGGTGCAGTGATGGATACCACACCAAAATACAGGCCAAAGGAAAAACACAGGACAAATACAAAAGTAAAATCAGCTACGACCTATTGCCCAGGTTGTGCACAAAACCACGAGACCTCATTCACTTATCTGAGACAAACACATTGCATTTAAAAACTGGATTTGAAGACTGCATTTCTTCCTAAGCCTTTACCCAAAGAGTTCAGATTTGACATTTCAAGAGACATTTTGTAGCACTGACAGACCAGCCATCATCTTAACCAGGGCTACAAGTCAAGAATAAGAAGTAGCTGGACAGTTTATCTCTCTTGAAGTGCAAAGCTACAAAACTACTTTAAAGTGTAGGAGTGGAGAGAGGGAACATCACAAAATGGAGTTCTCTCCATGTTTTGTGTTGGTGTTTTTTTTTTTTTTTCTTTTTAACCAGATAAACACTTCAGGAATCTCATCTATTTCACTCTTAAGGGATGAGAGCTGATGGACTCTGCCAGGTGTGACCTACCTGAAAGTGTAATTCCCAGGTACCAGGTTGGTCAGTGTCAGTATGGGAGTGTCACTGGAGACCTTCTCCTCCCGCAGGGGACCCTTCAGCTCTTCCCAGTGGTAGCTGATAATTTTATCATCATCAGTGCTTTCTGTTTCAGTAATTGAGGAAAACACACACACACAAGGAGTTGGAAAATGCTGCTTCACAGATTCCAGATGGTCAGTCCCTACTTCTGCCCTGGACTTAGTGGGAAAAGATATTTTTGGTTGAAGCCCAGAGTCTCTGTTATGCTCAGACACCCAAACTGTAACAAATCAATCCTAGATGGGGCTAAGACAACCTGAATTTGTATAAAGGAACTCCTGAAAAGCTCTAGTGCAGGCCAGGATCACTGAAGGTGTCCTGTCAGTAACTTACACATTTGAAGTTTAGCCAAGAGCCCAGTAATTTTGACAGTAATTTTTTTTTTTTTTTTAATTCCAAGCAGCAACCTCCAGAGCTTTTCCTTTTTTAGGAGATTGGCTCAGGCCAGTGCCCTTCAAAAGGAGCATGGAGAGGTGCTGTTGTGTGTACTTTGCTCTCCTGGCCAGAGAGGCTAATTCTTTTCACTGAACTGTGTTTGCCAGTGTCACTGTTTCTCTTAACCTTTATACAAAAGGCCAGCCCAGGACCAAACACAAAGCCCCCCTGCTGGATGCTGCACTTAAACCTGCAGGTACTCACTGCTGCCGTCGATAAGAGTGGAAATGGTTGGCAGGGAGATTTCCTGGAACTGTGGGGACACGATGGCAACAGGAGGCTGATTCACCCGGGGCTCTGCAACAACAACCCAGCTGTTACCATGACACTACAGGCAGAAAGCCCTGGCCAAGGAACTGCAAAACTATCAGCAATTACCAGTGATTTGTGCTTCCAGCATGTTCTATACCAGCCTGGGGAATCAATGCTAGCAAAAGGGGAGCAGCCAGCACACCAGTGCTCTGGGAAGGCTGCACTGCATCAGTTTTTCCCTACTGGGTCAAGCACCTACAGCTTCTTGTCACAGTGTGGCTGCTGCTCTGGAAAGTGAAGGATTTTGGTGCATGCTGCCAGCTGCAAAGTCACTGCTTATAAGGAAATGATCAGCCACAGCACCCAGAAGACCAGCCACACACTTGCTAATTTAGGGAGTGCAAGAGCCCTTCTTTACCCACAAAGCTTGTACAAGGACTCTTGCTGAAGACTGCAAAATGAAGGGGTTTTATTGACACCTGTGGTTGTCTCTTTACACAGGCCACCTAAAAAGTGAGGCAGTCAGCACAAGATGCTGTACCTCATCTGCAGCTCATCTGCAAACCACACCTTAAAATATGGAATGAGATTTGACTTAACCTGCCTGTGGTTGGGAATGATATTCCTTATGGACTGGAAAGAAAGGAACCTCCAAAGGAGCTTCAAAGCTCTGGCTTCTCTTCAGTTTTTGCTCAAAAAGCTATAAGCTTTTTGTCAGACTGCAGCTAGTTTTTATGGAAGGAGTGGCCTTTCAGGGTGAGGTGTTTGCTGAGCACTTCCCTATCAGGATCAGAGCTCTTTTATCAAGTAGTTGTCTTGATACAGTACAGCAAAAATAGCTGTGTGTTAGCAATAGCTTCTGATCTCAGGAAATTATTTAATATATACACATATATATGTGTGTGTGTGTATATATATATACACACATATGCTGCAAGTTCACAGCACAATGAACTATCACCACACCAAACCAAATAATCTAACCCCAGGGTACAGCTGCCTTGGCATGTCACTGACAGGTGAAATCAAGGAAAATCCAATCCCAGCACTCACTTGGATTCACTGTTACATTCACATATCCCTCTCCATGAGCATTCTCCCCATCCACAACGACTTTGAACTCGTACAGGCCAACAGTAAGCTGGAAACAAGCACAAAGGATTATTTACCTACAGGTTGGTGGCACCTTGTCAGGACCTACTGGAAGGTCAAGTTCCTGTGCTTTGGCACAGGAGCACACAGAAAATTGTGCTTCAGCCTCTGCATACACAGCAAAGGAGGGTTTCCAGGCCAAAATGGTATTACAGATATTTTAGTTTACAATGGCTATGCAGAAACCAAAGACTGGTATTTCTCTCTACCACAGGATTGTCAGTCAAGCTTTATTTTCCAGCAACAAAAGGCAAACAGAAGAGAGATAACAGAGATTAGTTCAGGTTGTCTGGCCACAGGAATCTGAACTAGCAGATTGCATTTGAGGTGAAAAAGGCTGCATGTAAGAAGAAAATCTCTTCTTGTGTATTTTTATAAATGCAAGTGTTTCTTCTTTTCCTTCTAGGTGACATGAGCCAGGCAGTCACCTCTTCACCATCCACTGGATGGTGATAACAATCTTGATACCCAAAAGGCTGAAGCCCTGACAGAGACCTGCACACTCCTTTCCAAAGGTTTGGCTCTGCATAATATCCTTACTAAAGCCTGCAGATTTTTTTCTGAGTGCAGTAGAATCCAGGCTGCTCAAAGGAATGTCTCAAGTACAGAACTGTATATTCACAGTACTTAGAGCCATTTCCTTGTTAAGAATTCCCCACGTTCAGGAACTGGCAACCCCTTCCCTGTTAGAGCTTGTCTGAGAGCAGCAGCCAGGGACATGCCACGAGGTATTGCAGGACTCTCATTAATGGAAGCAGCAAGACTCTCTTCCAGTGGGCAGTACAAGGCTCAGACCTAAACAGACTACCACACTGCTTCAGGAATATTCCCACCCCTCGTTACTGTTAAATTGTGCCATTTGTGTGCCTTGTCACACTGCTTGTAGGCAGCTTGTACCTCCTGAAATCAATTTCTTCCTTCCCTCGTGCCAGATCAATCTCCTTTTTCTAAGAGCCTCAGAAGAGGGCTTGCAGTCAAATGTTGGCTGCCTGCCCATCATGCAATTTCCTATTCATCCTGAAATCCCATACAAGTTTTTCCTGGCTGCTGGGGTCCCCATATTCTCCACCTGGCATTTAACACAACAAGATATGAAGTAGCCAAAGCTTTACCTTAGACAACTTCAGGGTCTGGGAGTGCTTCTCTGCCATTACTCCACTGTAGTCTTTTGGATGAGTAATCAACTCCCACTCATAGGAATATGTGGTTCCTTAAAAGAAAAAAAAAAAAGAAAAGGTCCAGATGTTTGTTTTCAAAGCCTGTCTTTCTGCCACGCTAAAGAACTGCAAAGGTATTAAACATTTACAAGGCACATTCTGCTGCACTGTGGAGAAATGAGACAGCTTGGGCTGTGGCTTTTTGGGAATATACCCAGGAAAAGAGACAATCTGTGCTTCTAAACTCGTTTACTCTGGAATCAAAACCCATCTTTCAGCCTCCAAGGCAATAAAGAGCTTTGGAACAATCACAGCTCCAGGATAATAAGAGAGAAAAGCCTTATCACATCCTCAGATCCTGCAGACACAGGAATGCCACAGGAATTTTTGAACAGGAATGAATCAATCCCTGCTGCCACACAACATGGAGCACACCTGCCTCTACAGCTCCCACTGCCACAGTGGACAGAGTTAAAATAAGAACTTTAAAAATACCTGCCAACAATTTGCATGATGAAATGAGGAGTGTACAGAATGTGTTCCTCAGCAGGCAAATACCCCAATTCAGATTTCAATCACTTGCTAATACAGCTCAGTTCCTATCAGCAAATATCAAGAATAGATGCTAAAAGTCCTAGAAGTCCAATTCTTCCTCACACACCACCCTGAGAATGTGCCATCTCTTCTCCCATCTCTTCCCACAATCTCCCAAATCCACTGGCTTTGCAGCACTTTCCATTTTTTTTGTGCCTCACTATTTTCTCTGAGAGGCAGCACAAGGTAATAGCTGAGTATGAAAAACTTCCACAGGAAAGTGCTCTCTGACAAAAGACATTTTCAAGACTGCCCTTACTACATGCCACACATAATGACTGTTTGCCTTTTCACATCCCAAACCCTTAGCAGAATTCCCAGGGAAGCTTTACCAGGCGGTGGTTCAGGGAGCACAAATGCATTCAGCTGAACTTCATTCTTTGGCAGGGTCACTTCAACACTGTCTCCAGCAGAAACCACCAGCTCCTTCATAGCTGAAAGAGATAAACACAGAATTGGAGAGGAACAGGGAAAAAAAAACCCACCTTGGTTTCAGTTTATGGAATAAACCCCAGCTACACATGATGATGTATTTTGTAAACATCCTGTCCCTCAAGAGCCCTCCCATTTCAGGTTTTGCTCTCCTTGTCAATGCACAAGCACTAATCGGGGGTTTACAATTTTAAACAAGCCCAAAATTACTCAGTCACCTCTGTCTTTGCAGATACTGTGCTGAAACGTGGCCCCTGGGCCCTGCACAGGGAGTCTCTTCACCCAGGTCTAGCAGGATGGGAAGGGTTTTACTTGACAGCTTTTTGGCAGAGAACTCAGCTGCAGGCTCGTGGCACAGCAAGACAAACACTGCTACTTCCAAACTGCAATTCCAGAACTTCACAAATATATAAAGAATCCACAGAATTTCTTTTTTGAAAAACTGCTTGAGGGCTAAGAGAATTTTTTTAAACTAGCATAGCTGCCACTCTGGGTATGGAGGCTCAAGATACAAACCTGGTCCTTTTATTTGTATTTTCTTTTCCACCCCCACTCAAGAATTTTCTTTCCATTCCATTTCAAATAAACTGACAGGTTCCTTTTAAAAACTACAGGATAACCTTGAAAACTATAGCCAGGGACATATTTTTTCTGCTTTTTATTAGCATTAAGATAACCAGAAAGTTCAACACATTTCTTAAAAACACCTCTTGGCCTCCTCATCTCTCTCTTCCCTTCCCCTTTGCTTTATATTTGTCTTTTTATTAATGGACCTGGGAATTATGCATAGAAAATATTCTTTCTTTAGTTTGACCCTGTCAAAGGCAATGTTTCGGAGGTATGCACAAAAAACCCAAATTAAAAAAATGGGAAAAAAGGACCTCAGACATTCAGCTATTTCCCCACCTTTATTATCTATTATTTATCTATCTTCCAATTTTAATAACTAGTGGAATTAACCACTTTTTTTTCCCCCTCTCAAATACTCCATCAATCTTTCACCTTCAAAGAGTTCCAAGGCAAAAACCAATCAGATCTCATTAGGAAATAATAAAAACAAAACCCAGACAAACAGATAAAAAACCTTGGAAAAACTACTCTTTACATCATCTTTGGATTGGTTAGCAAAACCAGGAGGCCCTGACAAACCAATGAAGATGTTTAAAGCATGTTTTCCAGTTTTAGCTGGGGTAAGCCCTTAAAATAAATTAAAAAAAACCAAAAAACATTAACTTGTCAGCACAAGCAGCAAATGAGCTTCCTGCCAAAAACCATCTTTGCATGCAGTGCTTCCCTTACACTCTCCATTTGTTCCCTTGTAAGGGAAAGGCACCCTAAATTCAAAAGAAATTCAGCTGTGAATGCTTCAGCACACTGGATGAAGTGAATTCTGAGACACCACACGAGCAGTACACGCCATTCCCGGTGCTCAGCCATCCCCACAGGGAGAGCTGACAGCCTGGCTCAGGGAACAGAGCTGCCAAAGGGCATTCTGGCCTTTGTGCATTTTCAACAGTCTGTTTTAGGAAATACCAGTGTGAACAGAAACACCATCATGCTGCAGAGCAAAGCATGGGCTAACAGCCAAGTACTCTGTTCTCCACGGCTGAACCGTGCAGTGACACTTCAGGGACACAAAATAATCAGTTACACCCTTTTTTGAGCACACATTAAGATTTCTGCTCGATTTGATGGATTGCAGCGTGCCAAGGCTACTGGAAAAACACTTCCCAGGACTCTGCCCTGCATCACATCTCAGCCTTCACTTTGGGAACTGAGATATCCTCATTAGTTCCCAGCTGTCCTCACAGGCAATGGTCACATGCAGATTAAGGAAGCTCCAGTCCCATTCCAGACCTCAGGAATTACTAGGATCCAACAGCACGTGTGCTGACACAGATGCCTCAGTATTTTCTCCAAGGTACCATAATTGTCTACTATTTTTCCACACTGCTGTGGCTTGAAAAAGCCTGAGCAGGTGCCATTTGCTGGAGCCCTACAAGTCCTCACCTGGAGTGGTGGCAGCAGTGCTTGGGGCTGCAGCAGTGCTGCTCTGGGCTGTAGGAACACTGCCATTTGTGGGGGCTCCACTGGGCACAGAAGTTGCTGCCTGTGCCTTTGCTGTGCTTTTCACTGGCACAGGGTTGGCTGTGGGAAACTGAGGGTGGGCATCATCAGGCTGCCCAGGCTTCTCAGTCTTCCCTGGAGCTGTCAAGTCCAGTGCCACAGGGCTGGAGAACGTAGCCAGCACTGATGATTCTGGTGCAGATGTTCCTGTGTGGATCTGTAAAGGAAGAAGTTGTCTGAGTTTGACCTGAACACTGAATGGCAGTTTTAAGTTGCCTTTCTCCTCCTTCAGAGTTAGGGAGGCTGAAAAATCCCTGGTTTGTTTTTCCAGAAGCAGGAATTTTTACAGCTTCCCCTCTCTCTTCTGAAGTGTTTCTCCATGTTCTTCCTCCAGAGCAGACAGGCCATTTCTACCCCAGCTGAACACCAGTTAACACCAGATTTAGCTACAGCATTTAAGTACCAAGGCTGTTGATGTGGCAAATATAAGAGAAGATCCAGGTTGAAAACTGCAGTGAGTGGAGCTAAAAGAAGAGAAAGGTGGGATAAGACAGCCCCTGAAGACAGGGACCACAAACTGGGGCTCATTTACTCTGGCTGTGATTTCGTTTTCCTGAAGCCATGCAGTTGGCCAACATGAAGCAGGAGGATTGCAGTGGCATTTTTATGTAATAACTGAATTATTACAGCAAGAGGAAATTTATTTTGGAATCACTCTTCAAAGCAAGGTGAGCTGACACACACAGCTCCCTGCATGCCTGCCCCACGAGATGCTGCTGGGCAGGGAGAGGAGCTGGAGGGCACAAAGTTTGCTCACATCCACACAGGATGAGCCACTTGATTGAAAATAATCAGAGTGGCAGGAACAATTTCCTTTCTTTCATCAGAAAATTCCTTTTACCTAGCCCCATTCTAGTTCCCAGCCTGCCAGACCATACTCCTGACAATTTACCCTCCATGGTGAAGTCCATGTGTGTAGCACATCTTTTTTTTTTTTTTTTTAACTAACTCTATTTTGAGAACATCTGCTAAATACTTAAAAGGGAGCAATTTACCATCTTTGACTCATAAAGTGCTTTGGAGCTGGATTTCCCACCACTACTCCCCATTAGAGGAGTGATTAAAAGCTCAAAATTGAAGGAAATATACTCCATATACTTTTAGACCATGCTGTTGGCATTCAGTCCAGGAAACAGGAACTGGGAAAACACTCCAGACCATGGTGGGCAACATCCTTGTCAGTAAACGGGCTGGGCTTTAGAAAACACTAAATGTTGGTTGTAAAATAAAGCTGTGCTGCCCACACTGAACAAGCAGCCAAGCCAGGTGCAGCAGTGAAGGCACTGAGGGCTTCTCTGCAAGGTTTTTGTTTCAGCCTTGGGCAAATAATTACCTCTCACCATCTCTCAGCTCACTTTGCTCACAGAATGTAAAACAATTGTTTGATTAACATCTGAGCTTTATGTACCAAGGAATCCAACACTATTTGTTAGTGTTACAGACATAAGCTGTCTTCCTTTATTTGGTTTCTTGCTAATGGGCTTAAACAGAAGTATGGATTCTTTGGAATCCATACAGAAAAAAATCTGGCATGCTGCTCTTCCTCAGTGGCCTCAGGACAGCTGGATATCCCAAGCTGTATCATCTTCCACCCACTGACAACTGCAAAGGGTACTGACTCCCTTTCCTCAAGATAAAGTTTGAAATGCTGGCAGGAGAAAGAGGGGAACAGCCAGGCAGGAACCCAAGTGAGACAGACTCTTTAGGAAAGGCACAGGACCAGAATGTTCCCATGACTTCCTACCACTATGGGAAATCACTTTTTCCTTCTCAAGAATCAACCCAGAAGGGTGACAAGAACAAAAACAAACAGGAGATCCACATTCACCTGCTGGCCACAGCAGAGTCCCCACTTTGCTTGGCAATATTAATAGTGAGCTGAATGCTTACTTGACTCACTTTTAATTCCCAAAAAAACCCCACTTTACAGTTAAGAGAGATCCTCTTCCTTCCAAAAGTCTTCAGGATAAATTGACAGCCAAATGTCTGTGGAGAGCTCGAATTAGATAAGCTTTGCCTGGGGCAACACAACAGTCAAAAATGCCTCTAATGCTTGCAAGCTGAGACATTTCTTATCTTTGCTTCATAACTCTGAATTCTTTAAAGCAAAGAACAGATTATTTCATTCTTGGGGATAAATGACAAGGAGACTAGAAGTTTGCCAGCTGTCCTATCTTATTAGCTTAGAAAATAGAGAGGAGTGACACATTGGCCTGAGTCAACACAGGAGCCTCAGACAATTTTGATTCCACCCCTAAATGCCTTTGGCCTGAGACAAATAACCCAGTGTCCTTGTCTGAGAGTCCCATGCCTGTTAGAGGGACTAGAGCAGCCCTGTGCATCAGAATCCACACCAAGCCCAAGTTATCTGAGAGAAAAATACCTCTGTCCTGGAAATTACTTCTATTTTTTAATTTAAATAGGCCTGGTCTGAACTTACAAATTGGGCTCTTCTCAGCTTAGATGTTGTCCTTGCTGTCTGCAGTAAGTGCCACATCTGTGAAGACTCTTAAGACACTAAAATGTACGTAATGTCACAAACCATTACAGAACTACTGCTGGTGGTAAAGAGAGACATTTCCTTGTTCCTTGTGAATGAAAAACTTGCAGGAAGTGTGACAGCAAGAGCCAAACAGTGGGCTTGATGTGAGGGCAGGAATGAGTTCTCTGGCTCTGTTGCAACACTCCTGCTGCAGCCTTTTCCAGTCTGTCTGCAGAGCTGCTGTGCTGCAGCAGCCCTGCTCATCAGCAATGCCACAGTTAAATACTTCTCCTGACTGGCTATTAAATGTGTGCTATATTTTAAAATTGACAGGGAATTTTACAACGAGATAGAAAAAAAACTGGTGCCTGGAAAACATCACTCACTTTAATGAAAAAGTACCAATCTCCCTCAGTTAAGGGCTGATGAGCAGGATGCACTGTGGTTTATCCTGGTCCCATAGCATGGATACAGTAAAACCAGAAATTAATGCTCACTGCACATTAGCAAATGCTATCCCAGATGGCTGTGGAGGCATCAGAACTGCAAGAGGAAAATGAAAACCCACAGAGGCCATGTTTTCCCAAAACTGTCCTTCTCCTTCTCTCTGAGCCTGCAAGACCAAAGGAAAAGATTTGCCTTCCATACATTCAGTGCTCAGCAGCAGCAGAGGAGAAAAAGCACTCTGATTTCAAATGTCCTTTCCTACTTCAGGTGTTTGATGCTCTCAGGTATGAACAGCCAGTACTGTCCCCATCTTCCAGCCCTTCCTAAAGAACAGCATTAAGCACCCAGCCATGTCCTCCATGGATTGGGCCAAATGTAGCCCAGGAGAAATTCTACTCATGGGTGTAACTTTATTTTGATCCCAGCTTGGAATACCTCCCTCCTGGAAGGTCTGGCCATGTCCCAAGAACACAGCCCCCAGTGCTGGCTCACATTAAACTGCTCTTGGATTTGAAGGGCAAGGACAGCTGCAGAGCTGGCTTTGCATTTTGCAGGTAAAGTTGGATGGTTCAATAATCCTGGAATTAGCCCAGGTGGATATTTTAATTCTTCCTTCTGCTCAAAAACTCCATCCTAAACCTCAAAAATGCAAACGCCAGGAATTCCATCATGTCACAATATTTTTGTAGAATGTTTTTATTTTTAAGAATTTGCATTTCATTAAGAGCCATGGACTTTCTTATTAGCAAAAATCATCCAGGAAAGCAAAAACCTTTCCCCAGCACACATCCAACAGTGCACATTAATGACAATGGAAGCAATTCCTAAAGGTAGGAAATCCTGCACGTTCAGCAACATTCACAAGCTGATTAATCAGTGTAATTTAATATTTGCAACCAGTTTACTAGACACACGTTGGACAGTAATAGCAGGATAACCTGGAAAACAAAACTGCAAAAAGAACAAGCAGGGAGATGTAAAAGCTGTTCCCCAAGAGCAAGAGAAGACATTTAGGAGTGGCTGCAAAGACATCTCCTCACATGTATGACAGCTGAGAGAATGGGGTCACCATGCTCAGCTCAACTCCTAGGAGGAGGAAAGAGCAGGGAGGGTGGAAATGCTGCAGCATTGCAGGGGAGAGAGAAATCTGAGCTCAAGTCAGCCTCGAATGCTGGGGGGGTTCTGGAAAATCAAACATTTGTCAAGTTTTAGTGCCTGGTTTCACGTGTCACCCGGGCTGCCCGGGAGCTCTCAGCAGTGTCCCTTGGCTGCTCGCCACATCCTGCTCCAGGGTGGTGGCTCAGGCAGTCACAGCCCTACCTGCAACCTGATTTGAAAAATTCAGGCATTTCCAGAACCAGAGGCACCAGTTTTGTACAAAGCCAAATCCCTGAAACATGACAAAAGCTATTTCAGGAGCAGTTTAACAAAGTAGAATTATATTTCACCATCAGGAGTGCACAAGCATTTTTGAGATAAGGTTCAAAAAATCATTTGCAGATGTAAAAATACAAACATCACTTAACAATTCAAATGTGCCAAATTCTCTGTAACATCATGATGTGCTGGCTTAACACTGTATGTATTTGGAGTAGAGACTAAACTGATTTCATTCACCCAGTGCCAAGGTAAGCTTTGGAGGATTTGAGAAATTGGAGCACTCTTCAAAAAAGAGAACATTTGGAATTAAGATGCCAACTCAAGCAAGCAGATTGACATTGAAGTACACTGTGAGCTCTGTGCATGACTCCATAAAATAATGTATTTAACTACCCCGATTCAGGATTTAAATGAAAACAGCTTTTTTCATTGTGTGGATTTGAACAGGTAACAGTTTCAGCTCCCAGACAATTGCCACTGACATGTCACCTTTCCTTCTCATCTGGCAAGCACATTTGTGTGTGTGATTAGACAGAGGATAAGCATTATCATAGACTCCATCCTGCCTCACCTTCCCACTTCAACACAGTTTATCCCACCTAAGAAAAGGGGGGGAAAAAACCTACCCCAAAACCCAAACAAAACCCCAAACCACAGGCTGTGCCTTGTTGATTGGAGGCTGAAAACTGGCAACCTGAAAAGGTATCCCATCCCTGGGCAGTTCCAAGTCAAAAATCAACCTAAAGCCAGACTGAGGAGGGTGACAGCTGTCCCAGACAGCCCCACCCCAGCCCCAGCAATCACTTACCTGGGGCAAGCCACCGTCAGCATCCTGTGACCTGTTCACATTATTGCTCTTAGGAGGGAGTGGGCTTCTGGGGTTCAGTTCTCTTGAATTCTGTCCATTTTTCAGCAAGTCTTGCTTTTGATTTTCTTTCTCAGGAGCATCTCTGTCTGCCACTAAGTGCCTCAGGACCTGATCCTTCAAGTGTTCTGTTTCCTCTGTTCTGCTGCCTCTGGAGTTCTCTGCCAGATCCCTTCTCAGCAGCTGCACCCTGTTACCTGCCAACCTCCACTTCTGGAATGATCTCCGCAGTCTTTTCTTCCTCTGGACAGGGATGTCCCAGTCCAACCACTTGTGACTCCAAGTCTTCATATCACCCTCCACATGGAAGTTTAACAAGTGCTCTGTGCTTTTCGATTTCTTTAAGAACACCAAAACAGAATCTGAAAAGCCAGTCTTGTTGGCCTGACACGTGCCAGGCACGGTGCAGTTCACCTGGATGCACATATTTTCCAAGAACCAAAAGGCATCACAGGTGGGGCGCTGGCAGCAAGTGGTCTGACAGGAGCTCAGAGAATGGAACCCTTCCAGAAGCTGCAAATGGTGACCTGCCCACGATCTCAAACGGCCACCAAGCAGGATCTTCCCCAGCTCACATTTAGATCCGTTCCAATTTGCATCTGGGAAAGAGAGGGGAAGACAAAAAGACAAAATTCTCAGTCCTTTAAAGCAGTGGATAATAGATCTCATCACTATTGTTAAGATGAATTTGGGACACAGGAATAACACAGGAGAGGAACACAGGAAAGTAAATCTGACTTCTCAGAATCTCTACCTGGCCTCACTATCCAGTACTTACACAAGATTTTAAGAACAATCTGCTCCTCCTACCTAAGCCACCACCCTTTCCAACAGGGATGGAGAAGCAGAAGTGAAGACAGAAATGTTCCTGCTTCAGAGGAGCCCATAATGCCCACAATGAGCAGCTGCACCAAGGCCACACAGCAAGTTCAGAGCCAGAAACTGAACCCCGAAATCCCAAGCACAGTTCTTCACTCTAACCAGTTATGGCCTTGCCTCTCTGCCCATAGTCTGCCCAGAAAGAAAGCACTGCAAACAGTGGCACTGGCTTGGTGCACAGTACAGAGGCATTTTTAATTCTTCCATGCTGATATTTGACATCAGTTGCTTATTTTGACTGAATTTGCTCCACTTGGGAAGTTGTTAACAGTTTCTAGAAAAGGGTTCTGCAAGGCAAAGCCTTGCCACCCACCCTGCCATAGTGTTTTTCATTAAAAACCCTCAAACATTTGACATAATTTCAGTTAAGAGTCAAGCCACTTCAGGTCTCAGCTCTGCAGTAAAGCAGCAACTGCTTTGCATATGGATTCTTTTTTTCTTAGCATGAACATTTTGAGTGCTTGCAGAGATCAATGGATTAAAGGCTTCCAAAATTCAGAGCTCTGCAGATTAAGGACTCCCTAAAAATAGCCTAATGACCTATGGGACTGTTACTCTGTGCTGTGTTCAGCATCCAAGTGATAATAGGTCATTGGAAGATTACTTTACAAACAGTGTTGCTGAAGTGGGAGTTGCAAAGCTGGAGAATATGCTCCAGATCTGGCTCCCTCCCTGTCAAGAATGGAGTTCTTTAACATAACACAAATGGGAAACATTTTTCTCCATTAAAATAAAGTCTGGATTTAAATTGCAATATCCTGATTGAGAATGAACTTGAGTTTAGTGACCAAGTCATGGGGGACAGAGCTGCCTGTGGGTGTCTGAACCCACCACTGTGCAGAAGGGGGAGAAGAGCCTCACTTGAGCACTGAAACGTGTAAAAGAAACTCTGCAAATGTTCAACAGCAAGAGAAGTTGACATCAGCACCTTTAAAAATCTCAGCACTCTCATCACACCTCATCAATACACAGCACTTCCTTGGAGAGAGAGCAGACAGGGAATCTGTGTGCCCAGGGCAACAGCCAGCCTCATCACACCTGGAATGCCTGGACTGCCAGTCCCTGGCACTGCTGTCACAGACACAGGCAGGGACAAGCTCCTGGCACCAACCTGATGGGGCTGGAATTAGCACAGAATATGGAATGTGTGTACACACCAAACCCACGTGTGTGCACACACACTCTCTCCAGACTTGGAAAAACAATAACAAATTGAAGAATTACACCATTCCCGTGAATTTCAACAGGATCTCTTCCACTCAGATTTATGTTTTGCCTGTAAAATTCCCTTTCTGTTAAAGGTGAATCACCGTCGCTGATATATCCTTTGCATGAGGGAAATGTGCTGCTTCCCACACTCCTAAAATCCTTCCTCCTCCTCCTCCATCACTGCTCATCCATCTCTCCTCATGTGTCAGGCCTGGCTCACACATACCACTCAAATGAAGGCTTGATACGAAGCAGTGAAATTCAGCAGCAGTTTCTAGTACCAGGCTTAGAACTGGGGCACACACAGAATGGGGCACATTTAAAAGAAAAATGTTCCTAGGGAAGATATCCCTTGTGATAAATCACTACATAACACAGGTATCATATTTATTCATCTCAAATATAAATCCTGCACCCCCAGAAACATCTCCTCAGCATGTCAGAGCCATGACTTAGCCTGGGTAACACAACACTGCCATGCTGAGAGTATTCTGCTTCTCTTTTAACACACTGCTAAAACAAGATTTGAATAATATTTTGGCTACATTTCATTTCCAGAACTCTGCTAATGGCCACTTGGGACATATTTATTTGAAATTAGCCAGTATGTTCTTCTGAATTGCTGTACATGGACAGCTTAAAACTCAGATAACTCTCAGCAATGACAGAAGTGAACAGGCAACTCCCAGCATGCCAGATGTGAATTTTCCACAGAGACATACTGATTTTCACTTTGCATTTTCAAATTCCATGGCCTTTGGTGGGCATCAAACATTCAGACAACTCTACATGCCCTGGGAGAAAACAGAATCTACACTTGCATTCATCTGTGGAAAGCAGGAACACTCCTGAGGATGAGTTCCCTCCTAAGCTCAGCACCACACAAGTCACAAGACACCTGCACTGTGGGTGTGCTTAGTCACTTTTCCATACTGGTTTTGTCACATTAGTGGAGAAAACTGCTCTTCCCAGGAACTCAGGAGTTCCTGTCCCAGGGATGCAGCTCACAGCTTTGCTGAGCAGCAGGAGAATGGAACACACAGGAACAGCTTCTATTAATAACTTCAGGTTTACAGACTTGCCCAGGAAGTTAATCCTGCCTGATAGCAGATTAATGATTAAAGACTTGACTCTATGGACTTTTCAAACCCGCCACACAGCCAGTCAGTCAGTTATGTCAACACAGTCCCCCTTGCGTAACTCCACATGACCACGCTCATTTCTAGGAGCCATAACTCCTCCTCAGCTTCACTAACTCCGCTGCCTGAGTGACACAAACAAGCCCAAAATAACAAAAACTCTGCAATGGAAAAAATGGCCACATCAGGGTAACTATGCCCATATAATTACATTTATTTCTGCACACGCAAAAGCCTTAATTTAATGGACTCTTCACTCATTTAACCGCTGGACTTGATGATCTCAGACCTGCACTGTTCCAACCTTAACAAGTCTGTGAGTCCTGGCTTTAACTCTTCCAAGCAGAGCAGCCCTTAAACACACCAAAACTGTCTAGAACACCCTCTAGGAGTCTCTTAGGAGCTCTGACTTTGAACTTCCAAGAAATTACTAAAGCCAGGAAATGCAGGGAGGAAGCTCAGTTGACAAGGAAACACTCACCATTCAAACACACAACCCTTAGCAGGAATACAAACATGTTTTTCCAGGGTCTGAATTAGCTAATTAAGATCACAGAGCTCATTAGCTTAACCAAATCTGCCACTGGGAGCTGTCCAGGAAAGTCCAGTAACACAACAGGGATACTGCAGCTGCCTGGAGAACACAGCCACATAACTGGGAAACAAAGCAAACCAACCCCCTTCCCAAACCAAACCTCACACAATCTATTAGAGGAAAACTTCCATCCAAGCCACTAACTTGGTTATTTACTTGAGCAGGAGGTTGGTTGCTCAAGTTTGAACAGGAAATAAAAAAACAAACATAACCATTGCCTGTAGGCAAATAAAGACTTCTGACATACGGCTCTTGGGAAGAACATTAAACATCTTAGGGTTAAAAAACATTCCAGCCTTTCCAGGTTGGTTTCCTTAAATTAAATTATTTTCCAGATTATCACTTGTCCATTTTGTCAAAAATTAAGGTCAGAAAAAGCTCTCTCTGAGATACAAGCTACACTTTTGAGAGCCCACTTAGTAACTGCTAGGGGTGGTGCTTTGTTTGGTTTGAAAAAAACAACTGCTTTGGTTTCTCAGTTAAAAAAACAATTAAAAAGGAAGCCTATAAAAAAACCAATCCTATAAATCTACTAGTAAATCATTTCACTTTTCTCTCAGAGTATTTTAAACAAGTAAGAGGGATAAAGACCATAAAAATCCATACCCACAGTCCCAGAGAGAACAGAAAAGTCACCTGCAGAGGAGCACGAGGCACACAGGCAAGTGCACAGGTAGAACAGCTGCAGAATTCCCAGCTCCCTCACAGCTTTTCCCAGGCAGTATCGGGACAGGAACCGGGTGCTGATGCTGGGTTTGGCTTCCAACCTCTTCTCCATGGCCTTTGTGGGCAGCAGCAGGGTTCTAGAAACACGCAGGGTATGAAACACAAAACATCCCGTGGCAATTGAAATGTTCCTGCACAGATCCAGCGAGAGTGCAAAGTGAACAGAGCATTTGTGGAGGAAAAGGAATGTCTTATCAGCTGTGATTAGTCCAGCTGTTGCTAAGGAACTATCAATGTCTGATACCAAAATGAAATCTGTAGTGGCACAGCTCCCAGTGCCGAGTGCACAGAGCCTTTCCCTTGTGGTTTTCTCCTCCAGACCCCATTTTTCATCTGATATCACAACAGCTGTCCACTGGTTTCCAAACAGGCGTTTGGGAAATTCCAGTTTGAAACGTGCCTGAGGACTGGACACCCAGCAGCAGCACGAGGATAACCCAGGCACTGACAGCCCCTGCACATCTGCCCGGCGATGTCACCACAGGCACGGCCGTGCTGGCTGGTGCCAGCCACAAACAGGGAAACGAGAGCACAGCAACGCTGGGAAACTGGCAGCTAACGCCCTGGCTTGCTTCTTGTTTTGCCCCACAGGGCAGAGACCACCAAACTTCTCCGCCTTCCTGAGGCCGAAGGCTATTTAACAGCCCCATATGCTAATGGAATGTAAATTATCTCTAGGTGATGCGGTAGGAGAACATTAATTATTTCACAGGTAATAAATAGTATCTATTTTAAGGGAGCAATGAAAGCATCATTAGGCACTAAACGACGTTAAACAGGCCAGTTCTGAAGAACCCAAAGGGAATCTGGGACGGCAAATCCAACCTGTAACAGGGAACGCTGTCACAGCCAGACCCACCAGCGCTCCGCAAGCACTCGGGGCTGGTTACACCTCGAGGAATTGCACTCAGCCGTCCGCAGCAGAGCAGGAACAGACACGGCAGGAAACTTCACGGGGGAAGATGTAAACACGCGCCCGCTCAGCCAACAGGTCCTTGAGGAAACTTTCCGCCGCCCCAGAGCCCCGGTGCCCGTTCCTGCCCGGCCGGAGCCCCGGCACCGAGCCCCGGCGCCGGGCCCGGGCCCCGCGGGAGGCGGCAGCGCCCCGTGCCGCCGGCGCGTACGTACCAAGGGCGCATGGCGAGGCTCGGCGGCTCCTCAGCGGCTCCTCGGCGAGCTCAAGCGGGCACCGGGCGCCGGGCACGGCCGGGGCTCCAGCGCGGCGGGCCCGGGGGCACCGCGGCCTCCTGCCCCGCGGCCATGGCGGCGCACGCTCACCCGGAAGCTGAACCGCCTGAACAGCACCAGGGCTGGGTCCGGCCGTGCGGGCAGTGCCAGGGCTGGGAGCCACGGGCCCCCGCCGCTCGCTCCCCCGCCGCTCCCGGTCACACCGGGCGGGGCGGGCGCGGAGGCCGCGCAGCCACAGGTGATTTGCCCACAGTTCCGCGCGGAGGCGGCGGCTTCGGGCACCGCCCAACAAGGCGGCACGCGGTTGGCCGGCGGCGCGGAGGCGGCGCGCGGATTGGCTGGAGGGGCAGGCGGTGCAGGAGGCGCGCTCCCGCAGGCGGGGCGCCGTGAGGGAAGGGGCCGGAGCCGTGAGGGAAAGGGCCGAGGGAAGCGGCCGGAGCCAGAGCCGTGAGGGAAAGGGCCGAAACCGTGAGGGAAGGAGCCGAGGGAAGGCTGCCCACGTTCCCCTCTAGTTCTTCAGCCGCGCTTCCCGGCCATGGCCTCGGACTCCGGGGACGGACACGCCACGCTGAAGCGGTGCCTCAGTGTGCTCAGAGACGCGAGGAACGACAGCGAGCAGTTCGCAGCGCTGCTCCTGGTAAGGAACCGTGGGATCGCCTCCGGAGAGGGCAAAGGGGAGGCCAAACGCCCTGCTGGACACGGGAGTGCCCGGGGGATGCGGAGAGGTGGGGATTGGAAGCTCAGAGCAAAGCTGCTTCAGAGCTTTGGGGTTCCCTTCAGCAAAGCAATTGAGCGTGGCCTTGACTTGGGAGTGTGGAGGGTCAGTCAGTGCTGCCACACTCTTGAAACACCGTGGTAGATGTCTGGATTAGCACTCGGACCAAGTGCCAGCTCAGTGGGTCCTTCCCTGCACTAAATAAAGTTGTTTTAGTTTCTGATGTGCAGCAGTTCCATCCTGTACATGTACCAATTCCTTTTGCTATGCTCATGCTCGCTGCTGTTTTGCCTCGTAGGTGACCAAAGCGGTCAGAGCCGGAGAGGTGGATGCCAAGACCCGCCGCCAGATCTTCAGCGCGATCGGATTCACATTCCCGACCCGCCTGCTGGTCTCCCAGCAGCCCCCAGCCGGCTGCCCCCCGCACACCTTCCGTGCCCTCGGCCTCACCCTGCTGGCCTGTTTCTGCACCGACCCAGAGCTAGCTGGGCACTCCCAGATCCTGAACAAAATCCCGACCTTCAATGACGTCCTGCTGTCCCCCTGTGACCCAGACTGCACATCCATGGTTGATGACGTGTACCAGTGCCTCAGCGCTGTCCTGGCCACGGCCAGGGGCCCCAGGGAGTTGGTGACCAAAGGGACAGTGTCTGCCCTGTGCCAGGCTTACCTGAACGGTGGTCACGGCTCTGAGCGTGCCCTCACGCTGCTTGTGGGGCTGTTGGCCGTAGCAGAGGCCAAGTGCTGGCAGAGAGATGCTCCACAGCTCCTGGCTGTGCTCAGCAAGCTCTCCAGTGACTTCCTCAAGGCTGAAGACATGACCAAATTTGAGCTGTGTCAGGTTCTGCCTCACTTCATCCCCCTGTCACCTCCTCTCACAGAGAACTCGCAGGGCTCCGAGTGCCTGTGCAGCCTTTACAAAGGGCTGGCTGACGTTTTGGGCAGCAAACTCAGCCAGTCACAGCGGGACCCCGCTCTGAAGCTCGCAGCTGGCCTCGTGCAGGCCTGTGGGGCTGAGTGGATCCCTGCAGGGAGAGCTGGCAGCAAGTTCCTGGCCCTGCTGGTGAACTTGGCTTGTGTGGAGGTCCGCCTGACCCTGGAGGAGCCAGATGCCGTGGAGGTGGAGGGGAAGAAAGAAGTGATGGCAGCCTGCTATGTCATTATGGAGATGGGGATCCAGGAGTGCCTGAGGGAAGAGAACCCTCTGCTAGAAAATGTGCAGAAGATGCAGCTCATGAGGATTATGGAGGAGGCATTTGGAGCTGTAATTTTCTACTTGAGGCAGGTAATGCAGGGCTTTTAACAAAGAACAGGTTGTGGGGGTGCCTCTGTGTGGAGCAAACTCTCCCTCTTGACCCACTGTGATTTCCAGACCTGTGGAATGTTGATGTACAGTGACAGTAATGTGTCACTTTGCTTTCTTCATGCAGGTCAAACAGGAGGAGCTGCAAGATCCTTTCATCTTTGCCTCTGTTCGAGTCCTTGGAGCTTGGATGGCAGAAGAGACATCCTCCCTCAAGCAGGAAATCTGTGAGCTCTTGCCTTTCCTTGTTGATTATGCCAGGAAACTTTTCAAGGAGGGCAGCCCAGCTGTGAGTGTTCCCCAGGCAGAGCTGGTCAGCAGCGAGGGCTCTGCCTTACCTCAGGATGCTCTGAGGTGAGCATTTTAAGCACACATTTGTTGCATTTTAGCGCAAACCTGCTCAAATATTTTTTCTATTTTTATTCTCCCTGCAGTGCCACTTCTATGGGGCTTTCTCCCCCGAGATGGATGTAAATGCAGGGCTTAGACCCATTCTACCTCATGCTCCCAGTTTCTTTCCCCTTCCAGATTTCTGCTACCTGGCTTTTGCCATTTGACAGCAGAGGACAGGCCCCGGGACATCCTCATTGCCGAAGGGGCACCAGCACTGCTGTGTGAGTACTTCCTGCAGCAGTGGGAGGTTCTGACCTCCGAGCCCACGGCCCCAGCGCCTCTGACGAGCACTGAAATGAGTCTCCAGACCATGTGTGGGATTTTCCTTAACCTGGTTGTGACTGCTCCGGACCTGGTCAGGTAACAGAGCTGTGGGAGCTGGCTCTGAGGTTGGCAGTGGGAAGAAAGGGTGCCTTGTACATCAAGCTTGAGGATCTGTTAACTTGCTTTGTTGAAAAGGGATGTTCCTTTTTCAACCCAAATTTCATTGTATTTTTGGTGCTGTGTTTAACCTTGACATTCTCAGGTGCTTCTGGCTCTGCTCAGGAAATGTGTCAAAAAGGGTTTATTTTCTCTCTAGGCGTGACAAAACCTTTTCCTCCTTGATGGATGTGTTGCTGAAGTCTCTTCCACTTCTGCTGCCCCAGAAGCATCACCTGGTCCTGGCAGCAAACGTTGCCACTCTGGGCCTGATGATGGCCAGGATCCTGGCAGGGTCAGCAGGTAAAGGAAGTTCCTATTGGCAAAGCCCACGTTGTGCCGCATGGGCAGAGACCAGGAGCTGGAAAGTTGGGCTGGAGAAAGCAAATAGAAGGGAAACTGGTCCAGTTTGTCATTGGAAAAGTGATAAACCAAAAATGTTCGGGAGCAAGGAATGCGTGAAACATTCAGCAGGCTGATGTGCTGGGATGAAGAGATTTTTTAGGGCAGGAAAATGTTGTCCTCTTCCACACAGCCCCACCACGGGGCCCTTCTCTGACTGAGCAAACTCTGCATTGTAACCTTAATTTCCTTTTATTTCCAGCCCTTCAGGGAGCACAGTCTGCCAAGGAGTTTTTTGGAGCTGCCATTCGCTTCCTCTCGCAGGCCCACGCGGCGCAGGCAGACCCCAGCAGCGATGGCCTGGCCGTGGCCGTGTCACCCGCCTACACGAGCTCCTGGGATGACATCCGTGAGCTCTGGTTCCTGGCAATGCAGGCCTTGGCCGGCTGTGTCCCGCTGCTCCCCTGGCTGCCCCGCGCCGCTCTCCAGGCAGGCTGGCTGCAGGGACTCACGCAGCTGCTGTCCCGTGCCACTGCAGCCTCCGTGGATTTCGAGCTCGTCGCCGCGTTCCAGGCTGTGCTGGTGGAGCTGGCCAGAGCCAGCCAGCAGTGCAGGGATGTGATCCTGTCCCACCACGGCACGGAGTGGGCCAATCTCTATGGAATGGCAGCCCTGGAACAGTGTCTGGCCGAGCAGGGAGGAGCCAGCAGCGCTCTAGGTGGGAAATGAAGGCAGACACCTGCACAAGGTCTGTTCAGCACTTCTGCTGTGCTCTTTGCTGCCAGATGGGCACAAAAAAACCCATTTTAATGACCAAACTTTACAAAACTGGAGTGATGCATGAGCACCCAGCATGATCAGCACTGTCCACATTGGTGTGCAGAACTGCTGCTGCCTCAGAACATTTCAGCATGCCCTTGCTTGACCTGTTGTGAGGATTTCTCTGTAAAAACAGCCTGTTTTGTTATTAAAGACATTTTGTCAGTTTGTTTTCCAAACTCCTCAGTGCTGGAATTCTTTTCTGCCCAGGGCCCTGAGAGGATGCTTGCTCATCCCGTTGATATGGTCACAGTAAGCCCTGCACCTTGTTTTTCACCTTTATTTCACCTTATTTTTTCTGAGTCCTGCACATATTAGTAACTACACATAGAACCCTGAAAAAGGCAGGAATGGGAAAAGCTTTATTATTTACTGATAGCATTGGGAATAACTCCTTGTGGCTTGAAGATTCCATGCTGCCGGATAATCCCCCAGTTCATACCCTCTACTGTACCATCATCCCAAGTTCACATCTTGAAAACCTTCCCAGCACTACTTGTTGCCTGTTTTGCCCCATCAGACACCTGCACCAAGTACATCCATGGGATTTTCTATTTGCTCCTTCTTGCTGACAGGATGGGACGTACAGGGAGAGATTTCCACTCTTGCAATGTGAAGGATTCAGTCTGCTTCTGCTCTATTTAGGGTGTGAAAGCCAAAATGAGTGAACTCCTCCTTGCTGATTCCCTGCAGAACAAAGAACGTCTTGCTTTAAGAAGAGAAAGGCCACATGTACCATGGAGTAAACCTCTGGTAGTGCCGGCTTTACAGCTTGGCCTTGCAGTTCTCTGGTACCGCGTTATCCCACGGGTATTTCCCAGAAGGAGCGGCTGCACGGGGTGGCTGCTGAGGCTCATCCTAGCGGCGCTCCCTGCTCCCGTTTTTCCACCAGGTGTCAGCCGAGGAGTTCTCTGGGAGCTGCTGCCTCGCCGGGACCGGCTCTGCTGCCAGCCCGAGGCGCTGATGAGAACTCATTGGAGGGGGCTGTGGAATCGTCTGATCAAGGGAAAATCAAGCGCGAAGCTGCCTCCAAAGGAGGGCTGGCGGTGTATTCCTGCTTTACACTGTGTTTTTGGCTCACTGCTTTATTAGAGCCAGTGCCTTACACAACTGGAGAGGAGGCTGCTGCTCAGGGAAAGTATCTTTAGATCTTTTCAGCTCAGCCCTGAGCAGCCAGTGCAAGTTGGAACAAAAGCAGGCGCTGCCAGCAGAGCGGTGTGAGCCAAACCAGCAAATGAGCCTCCTGGCCTTGGAAAAGAGCAGAACTTTGTGGAGCTGGGCTGGGAGAGGCTCCTGAGCCTGCCGGGAACACATCCCTGCACCACAGGGACACACCAGCAGGAAAAGCTAGGAATACAATGCAGTGTCAGAAAAAACACCCAAACTCTCAAAGCCTTTACCTTCAGGTGTTCCCAGTCCTGTATGCTCTCTTCCCTCTGGTCAGGGGTGTGGGCTTCCCTTTAATGGCAGCCACTAATTAGTGCTAATGAGAGATATGACCTGTATCACTAGGAGGATGTTCTGCTATCCCAGGGCAGTGCTGGGCTTGCTGTGGGCAGCTGATCTGTTTTGGCCATGGTTCATTCCCATGGGTAGTGGTTGGAGCTCCAGCACCTGACCAGGGATCCAGCCTGCACCCACAGTTTCAACACTAGCACAGTCCTAACCCAGAGGCCTTTGGTTGCTGGTCTTTAATTTCCTGAGGCTACTGGGAGCAAACCAAGAGCCCATTCTTATCCTTCCCCATCTTAGGGAGTAGGGGTTTGGCCACTAGCAGGTGCCTGGAGAGGAACATCTGCACTTCATTCTCACTCTTTGGTGTAAAGTCCCCTCAGGTGTGAGCAGGACCATCTGTGCCCTGCCAGAGCTGGACCCTCCCTGAGACCCTGATGTCTTGTCCTGTATTTGTTTCCTTGCATGAAACAAAACAGTCTCCCTATGAGCCCCTCCCAGCTCCTGAGCTGACAGTGGAAGGGGTGAGACACCCACGTTGCTCTGGGATGTTACCAGGCTGAATGCCAGTGGAGGGGGCAGAGCTCCTTGGGCAGTATCATTGCTCTCTTGTCCCAGGGCACTTTCCAAACATTCTTGGACAGAGCATCCCCAAAAAGACTGTTTTGTCTCCCCAGGACTGAGTGCTAGCAACATGAGCACTGCATGTTCAGGAGGGGAGGGCACTGGGGCTGTTGGAAGCCTCCTACCACGTGGGCATCTCCGTTGGCTCCATGTGTGCCAGTCCACAGGCCCCAGCACGCCCGGCTGGCTCAGCCCACGCGAGGGAGATGGTGCCCTGGCAGCCTGGCCAAGCCTTCAAAGGCTGCAGGATGTCCTCAGCCACCCCAAGCTTTGCAAGCCCAACCACAGGTTCTGCCCCTGGCAGTTGGCAGCCACGGGCACTGATGATCTGGTGCCAGAGAGGTGGATGTGGCATCATCTGACATCCCCTCTCTGCCAGGGTTTGAGATCCCAGCACAGAGTGGGATTGCAGCCAGCAACACCCAAAGCAAACTGTGCTTTATCTCCCATTGCATTTCCAACACCAGGACAAGCTCTCCAGGACCCAGATGATTGTTCACTGTGCTCCAGCAAAATGGACAGGGCCCCAGAGAAGCAGATCCACATTCTGTTTCTCTTTGACTGTTTAAATGTCATAATGCCATTGCAAACCTGGCCATGGTATATGTTATCTTACAGCAGTTATTCATCTCACCCCAAAAGCACTGGCAATAAAATTAAATATTTCATAAGGTTGTTATTTGGCTGCTGTGCTGCCAGAACCCAGCGCAGGCCCCTCTCTCCTGCCATGAGATGTAGCAGGGGTGGTCAGAGTGGAGGCTTGAGGAGCAAGGGGGCTGCCACACTCCCTGCCCACCCCTCAGCAGGGTCCCTGATCTCCCCAAAGCCCTGCTTGGCTCTTCAGACCCATAGCAAGGACACTCCTTCTGAGAAGGGGATGTGGGAATTAGTAGAGGCAGCCTGTATTTCCCTGAGGTGTTGATGGGAGCTGAGCTTCTGGAGAAGAATTGGTTCTTCTTTGGCTACGGAAGAGCTCTGCTCACATACTTCAGTCTCAGTGCTCTCATCACCCTGCTCCACCAGTCCGTTTGTTGCTGACCCCCAGGAGCAGAAGTTGCTGCCTCAAGCCCCTCACAAGCTCCTGGCAGTGCTGGGGATCTCCTGGGAAGGAGCTCTGGGACCTTTGTTACAAAACCAGTTTTTCAGAGATTTCTGGCTTGGATCCATGTGCAAGAAGTGGTCCCTGGGGTGGAGACCTTGCCCAGATTCACAGCGAATGCTCTCTGTAGCTGGGGAGTGAGGGAGCAGCTCTGGTGTTGAGGTCATCAGCAGGACCACATCACTGTTAGGAAACACAAAGGATATTTGGCAGAGCAAAACACAAGCACAGCTGGACTCGTGGTCCTTAAACAGGGATGCTAAAAAGCAGGGAGCTGTGTTTGAGCCTCCTGTGCTCAGGTGACCCCAGCAATTGTCCTGGCCAGGTTGAACCACTAAAAAACCAGGCAGCTGCTGGGAGAGTGTGTTGACAACCCCTTGTGTGACAGTCCTGGGCCCTGCATGGGACCTCAGGACATCAGTAAAAGTGAATAACTGTTCATCATCAGCACTTGAGTGCCTCCTGTCCATGAGTGGGTCTTGGACATCTTTCAAGGACAATTCTGCTTCTTGTAGGGCTCTGAGGGTGCTGCTGGGTGGGACACCAGGGCTGGGAAGGTGCTGATTGTGCTCCCAGAGAAGGTGAGAGAAGGTGCCAGGGCAGGGTAGCTCCTGGGGGTTTCCTAAAGCCCAGAGTCTGTTGCAAGGTCCTTTTTCTCCTTCCTGAGCACTGCTGTGTTGTGCTGGGGAGAGCAACACCCCCCACAGCCCCACAGCTCCAGGCTGGCCTGGCCCACTGCCCCAGCCTGATGTGTTCCCACGACCCCAGTTGGCCCAGCATGTTCTTTGAGGGGCAGTGGGACAGCTCTGCCTTTTGTTTTTCCTTCCCTTTGTCTGTCAGTGTTGCAGGTTTCCTCTGCTCTGTCTCATTTTTGGGTGGAAACACAGCTTCCCTCCAAGCTGCTGCAAGGGACCATCCTCCTGCTCGCCTGCTGTCCTGTGCAGGCTGACTTCACAACCCTTCCTGCCTGGAT
Source organism: Onychostruthus taczanowskii (assembly GCF_017590055.1). NCBI lineage: Eukaryota > Metazoa > Chordata > Aves > Passeriformes > Passeridae > Onychostruthus > Onychostruthus taczanowskii. The sequence continues at coordinate 2,575,850 of NW_024503235.1, forward strand.
TTTGCACAGTTTCACCTCTTTCAGATGAATAAAGACTCGACATTATACGCACTAGACGAGCGAGGGACATTAAGAATGAACTGGAACATAACTGCAAAATACAGCATGTCCAATCCAATTTTTCCTAGCAAATGAAATGGATCTGGTGGAAAATAAATACAGAACTTCCAGGAGCAGCGTCCTTGAAGAGCATTTGAGGGGGATGAAGAGATTTGAATGGATCAACCCTCTATACCTCTTCATATCCCTCCTCCCACCCTTAAATGCCATCTTTAACAGAAATAAATTAGAATAAACGATCAGCCCATGCCTCCTAAAGACAGGTGGCTGGGTAATATTAAAAGAAATGAATAAAAATTCATTTAATGAGCATTGTTAATTAAACCTGGAAATCAAAGAGGTCTGAGTTGTGGGAATTCAGAGGAAAAATGAAAATGAAGGGAGCTGTAGCTCGGGGCGGGAAGAGTGGAATTAAATTAACTGCAGTGTGGGGCTGTGTTTGTTGATGGCGATCACACAGCGCGGCGTGCTGCGGCTGGGGGTGAAGGGTTTGTGCTCTGCTCCACGTAAAACACGCGCTGCCAGCGATGGGCGGCCGATACCCTGCGGGTGGCACGGTGAGACCGCGGGGACCCGCGGTGACACGCCACCCCACAGCCCGGCCAGGGCGCCCGTGGGGAGCTGTGACCGCGGTGTCCGGGAGCGTGTGCGTGCGCCCGTGGCGATGGGCATCGCCGCTCCGCCGTGGCACCTGCGTGGCCGTGATATCGGAGGGACGGGGGGATGTCATCGGGGTCACTCGGCGTCGCTTTCCGTCTGTCCGGCTCGCCCCGCTGCTGTCCGGTGTTGCGGCCCCGCCTCGTCCTGCCCCGGAGGGAGGGCTCAGACAGAGAGTGAGGGAGGGATGGAGAGGCGGAGGGAGGGCGGAGAGAGAGATGGAGGAGGGCGGAGAGGCAGGCATGCTGCCCGTCGGTGCTCCCCGTTTTCCCCTGGCTCTGTTGCACCCGGCGCCCGTTCTCCCGTCCATCTCTTCGGGCAGGGAGCCAGACCCGGAGCACCCCCAGACACTTCTCGCTGTCCCCAGTCCGGGATGCCGCTCCTCGCTCCCCGTCGGGGAGGAGGGTGAAGCGCCCCGGGAGGAGCCCCGAGCTGTCCCGGCAGGACCGGCCCCGGGCCCCGCTCCTGCCGCGCTCGCGGGCGGTCGCAGCTGCCGCCGGGGCCCTCGCAGCGCTCCCGGAGGGGTCCCGCACCCGGCTCGGGCTAATAAAGTCAAACCGTAGAGCATCGCCGCGGCCCCGCAGCCCGCCCGCGCTCTTGGGCTCTCCCGACCCTCGGGGCTCTCTCGGTGCGGCCCGGGGCGCTCCGTGGCAGGACTCTCAGGCCCGGGGCAGGGGACCCGGGGTGGCACCGGGGGGAGGGCGTGCTGTACCGTGCGACAGGGGACCGGGGCTGCCCGACGGCGCGGGGGTAGCACCAGCCACTCTTCCAGGGGGCAGCGGGTGACCCTCGCCCCCAGCCCCGGCCGCCTCCCGCCGCCGTCCCGCCGCGCCCGCTGTCGGGAGCCGTCGGGGCCCCGCGGGAGCGGGCGGCGCGTCCCCGTCCCCGCGCTCTGACGCGCGCTCCCGGGGCGGCGGGCGCGCCCCCGCCGCTATAACTGGCGTGCATGGAGTCGGGGCCGGCGCAGAGGAGCGGGCGGGCGATGGGAGACGCCGCTCCGGCGGGATAGAGGGGCGGAGACGGGGGCACCCCCGGGGCCCGGCCCGCCCGGGGCTTGCCGCGGGCCCGCACCGATGCTTGTGCACAGCTACCCGGGCATGGTGAGTGCGGGACGAGCCCGGTGGGGCGGGACGGGACGGGACGGGGGGTCGGGGACTGGGGCCGGGGGTCCGTGCCCGCCTCACCGCCGCTGTTTTCGCCGCCGCAGGACCGAGCCGAGGGGCTGCCCGGGGCGCCGGCCGGGGCCCGCCTGCCGCAGCTGCCCTCGCTCAACCAGGCGCCCTATGGCTCGGCGCCGCCGCTCTGCCACACGCCTGCCGCCGACTTCCAGCCGCCCTACTTCCCCCCGCCGTACCCGCAGCCGCCGTTGCCCTACCCGCAGGGCCAGGAGCCCGCTTACCCTCACCTGGCGGACCCGTACGCGGCGCTCAGCCCTCTGCACCAGCACCAGCAGCCGGCCTGGCCCCCGCAGCGCGGCCGGCAGGACGAGCCGGGGCTGCTCTCGCAGACCCACCGCGCCCTGGGGCTCGACCCTCGCCGCGAGTACCCCGCCGTGCCCCGCCTGCTCCACGGGCTGCCCGACGGCGGCCACGGCCTCACCGACGGCCCGCTGGGCCTCCACGGCCTCGGCCACCACGGCCTCGAGGATATCCAGGTACGGGGGGACGGCGGGAGCACCGGGAGGATGCCCGGGGTGGGTTGGTTGCGCGGGGACGGGGCCAGGTCCCTCTGCCTGTGCGACCGGGGACTCCAGGCCGGGACAAGTCGGGCTCCAAGGCGTCCGTACCCCCGAGCAAGCAGAAACACCGGACGGGGATTCCCTTTTACTGGGGCTCGTTGGTGCCCTCAGAATTCCTCCTGGCCGGGGGCAGCGGGGGGATCGGGCCGTCCCTGCACCCGAGCAGCCGGTGCCCGGAGCCGGCTGACGGCTCTTCCTCGGTGCTTTCAGGCCGTGGACGACGGCGGGATGAACCTGCTCGATCAGTCCGTGATCAAGAAAGGTAAGAAAAGCGCGGCGGCTCAGCGGAAAGCGGCAGCGGACCGGGCCCCGCTCCTGCCCTCGGGGCTCCCCAGCGTCGGGTCCCCCCGCGTCCGCCCTCCCGCGGGGCTGCCCCCCGCCCGTCGGGAAGGGTTCGCTGCTGTCCCCTGCGAGACTAAAACGAAAGCGGCGGGTCCCGGCGGGCCAGCGCACCCACCCGCCCCCGGCCCGCTGCTCTCCCTCGGGCGGTACCGCGGCCGCCGCTTCTTCCCGGTACCGAAGGGCCCGGGCGGGCGGACCCTGCTGTCGGGGAGCCCCGGGGCCCACCCTGCCGGCGGCCGCGTACGGTTTGTGTGGAAAGCCCGGGGATGCCCCGGCGGCCCTCGGTCAGATCCCCGCGCCCGGTGGCGGGGGAGGCAGCAAGGGCCGCGACCGGCATCACACCGCCCCGGATCGGGCCCGTTCGGCGGGACTGGTACCGAGGTGAAGGACGCGTTTAACGGAGACGAGAAGTGGCGCGGCTTTGGGGCCGGTGCTGCCCGTCCTTGCAGCCGGGAGCGTCCCGCATCCCCACCTCGGCAAAACCCGGGTCTGCGGAGACCCCTCTCTGCCGCTCCAGAACCGGGGCTTCGCTGCGGGACCGGAGGGGAGGAGCAGCCTTCCCCTCCGGGGCCGGCGCGGAGATCGGGGCTGCGGGCAGAGGTCCCGCTCGACCCCCGAGATCTCCCGCGTCCGGTTCTGCCCCGCACCCTGACCCAGTCCCCCACATCCCAAGGAACCGGAGGGAAGAACAGCTGAACTCCCCAAATATTTCTGCACTAAATTTTCCGCCGGGGCGTTGTGAGAGTGATGAGGGGGAGCCGGGAGCATCCGGTGCGGTGCTCGGGGCTATCCCTACTATGGAATATTCCAGCGCTGCTCTTGGCTTCTCCCCGCGATTTTTTACAGAAAAATGTGGATGGGAAGGACGCGTTTAACCGCCGAGCCCCGGTGCGAACGGGACCGCAGCCACCGGGACGGCTCGGTAACGTGGGCCGGTGGGTGCTACGGCCCCGCCGTCCCGGTGCTGGTCCGGGCCGTAGCCGATCCCCGGTAACTGCCTGAAAAACCTCCCGGTCGTGCGGCTCTTCCCCAGCTGCCACCGGTCGTTCCGGGGGGAGCGGCGCTCCCGGTGCGCCGCAGCCCCTTTCCCTAGAAAAGGCTGTTCTAGGAACACGCGGCTGCCAGCGGGACATTAATGACCCGCATTAATTGAGCTTTAATCAGAACGCTGGAGAGGCGTTTCATTAAACATTCGGGAGTGAGGAATGGCTGCAAGAAGCTGAGGGGTGCGTGAGCCGGCACCGACCTTACCTCGGCAGCTTGGGCCGGGCAGGAGCACCCGGAACGCTCGGGAAATATCCCGCAGTGGGAATGCTTGTCTGGAAGTTCGGTTGGAGTTATAGTGGTTCATTGGGGTTTTTTCCCCTCCTTTTTCCAAAAGCGCCATTACTTAGAATTTTTTGTCTTCTATCAGAAGGATTTGTCGTTGTTTAGTGCCTGTTTTTTTTTGCCCTTGGAGATTTTCTAATTCTCTGGTCTTGGAAAGGAAAAAAAAAAGAAAAAAAAAAAAAAAAAAAGGAAAAAAAAAATTAAAATTTTTTGGGCTGAGGGGAGGAACGGGGCAAAAAACCCTTGGAGATTCTCTAGTTCTCTAGTCTTGGAAAGAAAAACAAAACAAAAAAAAAAAAAAAGAAAGAAAAAAAATTAAAATATTTCTGGCTGAAGGCAGGAACGGTGCAAAAAAGCTTGACCGCAGCCCCTGTGCTCACGGACACTTGTTCTTCCACGCCCGTTCTTGTTTGGGTATTTTTAAATTTTTAAAATATTAATATATCTTTTCCGTCCCTGTTTTTGCCCTCTTTATTATTATTTTAATTTTTTCTATTACTATTCCTGTGTTTGGAGCGCGAAGCTCCGAGTTTTCTGGAGAAATCGATAAATGCAAAGCGTGTTTGCGGGGGGAGCTGGGCAGCACTGGGAGCGGCGGCAGCAGCGGGGGCTCCGTCCCGGCACCGCTCCGTCACCCACCCCGCTGTCAGGGATCGGAGAATGGGGACCGGAGCCCATGGCCACGCTCCCCTTTCCCTGCCCCTGGAAGCTTCCAAACGGGCGAGTTCAGCTCGAAAGAAATCGGAGGAATTATGGAAGCTGCAGCCGGGAATCCCGGATCAAACGCCTCTGCCCTCCACACGGCCCGGGAATAAATTCCTTTACATTTGGCTTTATTTAATTTTTTTAGAATGTATAAAATGTGGTCGTTCTCCCTCCGCTGGCTCTGTCAGCTCTGAGCTGTGTTCTGGAGCCTCAGCGGGGCCGGAGCCGAGCCCGGGCCCCCGCGGGTGAATGACACCCCAGGAAAAATAATATTAAATTAAAACCATCTGAGGCAGCTCCCGGCGGGTCTCGGGCAGAAAGAGCCGGAGGGAGCGGCTGGGCAGCAGGGCTTGAGGACCCCCTCTCTGAAGGGAGCGAGGGTAAACCTAAAAAGCGCAGTTTTGTCCTAAATCCCACCGAGATCCCAAATACCGATTAATCCCGGAATGGCCGTCGGACAGAAACCTGATAGAAATCTTTGCGTGTGAAAACAGATTTATCTCGCCTAATTAGTTGCCCAGATACTATTGCCCTGGTTCAACAAAATATTAATCACCTGCCCCATACCCCCAAACCTCCCTTTTAACTCCCGTCCGTGGTCCGTGGAGACGCGTTTAGTCAGAAAGAGCCCGGAACGGGAGGGAAGAGCCCGCAGCTCCGCGCTGTCCCCGCAGCCTGTCCCCTCCGGTATCCCGGGGTTTCGGGGCCATCCCCGCGGCAGGGGGGTCACTGCCGATGTCCCCAGCCCGGACGGGCCCCGGACATGCCGATGTCCCCCGCTGCCCGGCGCGGGGAAGATGCTGCCCGGAGCCTCGGAGCGCTACTTGGGAGCATCCCTGACTGAGTATCTGCTTTCCCTCCTTTTCCTTCTCAAATAAACTTCCAGCCGTTAATATAATTCCAGGGATTTTGCGGGCATCACGGAGACGCGGTGCATCGCCACCCTCTCCCCTCCGAGTGTTTTCCCCAGCCCGCAGCGCTCCGGCCCCTCGGCTGCAGGTAACCCCGAATGAAATAAGTGCAGAGAAAAAGAGGGGATTCGCCCCAGCCCGCCCCGGGACCCCCATCCCGGGACCCCCATCCCGCAGTCCCGGCGGCGGGTGCAGCCCGGGGAGGCAGATCCCGGCTGGAAACCGGCGTTCAAATTCCCATTTCCACCGCTGCCCTCGGGACTGGTTCTGGTTCGTTATCGCCGTGGTGATCCCTAGGGCTGGAGGCTGGTGTAGGGCACCGAGGAATCCCCGGTGAGGGGGTCCCGTTTGGTTGTGGGGTGCGGTGTGTGAGCTGGGATTTCACTTGGGGCAGGGAGAGATGTGATAACTCTGAAAAACAGAGGATGAGTTTTTCCCCAGTGCTGTCATGACAAATGGGGTGATAGATTTCGTTTGGGAATTAAATGGATAAAATCTTGGATAGGGCAGCAGAGCATTTATGAATACTTTGTACCCCCATTTGTTCATTCTCCCTTTTTTCCCAGCAGTATTTCAGAAATTGTTTTCTTTGCCTTTCTTTTGTTGTTTTGTTTGTGGTTGAGTTCATTGTTAATAATAATAATAATAATAATAATAATAATAATAATAATAATAATTTTACTTTCCCTTCCAAGCATTTATATAAGACCAGGAAATATTAGACTGTGAAACATTAAAATCAGCTCTGAAAAAGTTTAGTTGGGGCTCTGGCTGCTTTAGTCTACAGCAGCTCAGGAATTTTCTGCTCCACTCACCTGCTGCCCTGATGTTTAGATACCCAGGTCAGCTACCGAGGTCTGGCTGTGAGACCCCCCCAGAGATAAAACTGGGGACTCAGCAAGTCCCAAGCTCCTGGTGCAGGGTGTGACCTTCTGCTTATGAAATCAAGCATTTAGGTCGTTGTGCTCAGTAGCAAAAAATCCTGCAGCTCGGTTGTAAAATAAGGAGGGGTTTTATTGCTTTCACATCCTTTTGGGATCAGCAGAAAGCTTCTGGGAGAGCCTTTTTATTACAAAGAAAAATACAAATCTCTTTCCCTGGCACCTGGGGACACGCTGGGGTGCGGGAGCAGCCCTGGGTCCTGCTGGCAGTGGGCAGGAGCAAGCTGGGGCCCTGTGGCAGCGGGAGCAGGGAGAGCCACAGGGGCCTGTGCACCCGCTCGCGGGCACAAGTTTTGGCTGTGGCATTTTACAACCTGGAGTAGAGACAGAGCAGGGTGTGACCAGCGTGGGCTCACGCTGGCACCCAGGCACGCACAGCGCACGTCCCCGGGCTCCGTGCTGGGCCAGCGGGACCTGGTGCTGCCACTGTGCCTTGTTCTTGTGGATCTGGTGCTGCCACTGTCCCTTGTTCTTGTGGATCTGCTGCTGCCACTGTGCCTTGTTCTTGTGGATCTGGTGCTGCCACTGTCCCTGGTTTTTGTGGATCTGGTGCTGCCACTGTCCCTTGTTCTTGTGGATCTGCTGGTGCCACTGTCCCTCGTTTTTGTGGATCTGGTCCTGGCTGCTGCCGCCCTCCCTCATGTTTGTGACTTGTTCCAGTTTCCATCCGAGGCTTTCGAGCTGCTCCGAGGGGCAGTGCTAGCGTTTCTGCTCAGGAATGTGGACCTGTTTGGCTGGATACTGGACAGGCAGATGGAAAGCTGTGCCTCAGAGCCCACAGTCAGGAATATTGCAAGAAGTAGCTGTCACTACTAAGGAATGCAGCAGAGGAGGGAGATTAAGACCGAGATCCTTAGATCCACTCGCCACCGCACGCGAGCTCCAGGTTTTAAGCTTCTCAGCTTCTTCTCAGGCTGCTGGGACTGGTGGGATTGGGGCACTGGCATGGTGGCAGCAGTGTCATTTCTCCTTTGTCTTGGTGCGAGGAGGAATTGAGCTGTAAGAAATGTAAGAAGCCAGATGTGGCAGGGGAAAAAAAAAATCCTGAAAGAATGGTAGATTAGATAAACATCATTTCCTGTGACGAGCAAGGTAATAAATGAGGTCATCCTGTAAAACACCTGGGGCTGTGAAGACTCAGCTTTTATAGGACTGTCCAGGACCGTGGGTGGAGGTACTTGGCTTCCAGTCAGCTGCAGGGTGCTGGGCTCGCTGGGGAGCCCTCCCAGCTCTCTGCAGCTTCATCTGCGGCGGTAGTTTGCCTGAGTAGGAAAAGGGGCTCACCCGGGACAAGCCGGGTCTTGACTGGAAGTTTTGCTGCCTTAGTGCTGCTCATGAATGCTTTAAAGTTTCGACAAGCCCTCGCACACACCGGGAGATAGAGCAGCGTTCCTCAAAACACAGTCACACCTCCCGAGCCCGGCGCTTCTCCCTCGCGCGCACACGGTGCGCGGCAGGAACACCTACTAATCAAACAGAGAAACTTAAAAGAAAGTTTTTGCTCTGAACTGCATCCAGATCACCATTCCTCCATTAAAATTATATTTTTAATGTCCTATAATTGCACCAGGATAAGCCCAGGTGTGTGTTCATGTGAGATAACACACGCGGGTACCGGTGAAGGCGCTGGGCTTTGTCTCAACCTCCCCAGTGCCTCCCAGGCATGTGTTATCTCCAAGTTTCATGTACCTTGTCATGACTTACTGTTTAATTAGATGTTTCTAAATGAATTTTTTTCTTTGTTTGAAATAAAGAGCAGCTCTTAAAGGGTAGGTTCAGGAAAGCCATCTTGGGTTGTTTTTTTGGCATGTGGCTTGAGCCAAAGCAGCAGCACCTCTGCTCTGGGGGGAGAACCCAGGTGAGGCTTCTCCATGGACAGCACTGAGTGAGCAGCACACACATGTTGGGCTTGCTCTGGAGCACCTTTCCCTTAATTTTAGGGGCTGTTAGGTATTTTTGCAGTTTGGTGGCCACTGTCACATCACTACCCTGGCTCCCACAGGGGCTACTTCATCCACAGGTGGACTGGCAGCAGGACAGCCTTGGCCAGGTGACACCTGTGGTGTTTGTCCCTGCAAAGGAAGTGGTGCCAAGATCTTAATTTGTGTGACAGCACAGGTACCTGCCTCACTGGGGTCCATAAGGACACACACCCATGGCAGCATAGACACAGGCAAGACCCACAGGAACCCATCAATGTCACTCCAGACCAGGGTCACACTAAACCTGCAACAGAGCAGAGGCAAACACAGACTATTCCTCCCAGTTTAATAACATTCCAAGATACATGATCTCAGAAAAAAAAATGTTTGCAATCTCTCTTAATTATTTGAAGAGCCTAAATGAGGTTCTCTGAAGTCCTAGTCTAGCACTCTAACCACTAAACCATCCCACCCTTTCCTGTGTGATCCAGGGAGTTACTCACTCTTGCTGTCCTTCCATTTGTTTGTTTATTTTAATTCTTAATGGAGGAACTAATTAGCAAATCTGGATGTGATGCTTGGAGCTGCTGCGTGCTCAGCTCTCATCTCCCTGGACTGTTCCCAGCCCAGCTCCACCGTGCCCAGGTATTGCCTTCCCTTTGGTTGTGGTTTGAGGGGAAAGGGCAGAGAAGCGCATTGGAGTGAGAGGGAATTGTTAGAAAAGAGCCCAAGGTACCCACTGCAATTAAACAACCCCAAAACACAGCATGGCAGGAGCTTGTGGCTTGGAGCAGCACAAGAGGAACTGGGAGCAGGTTCACCTTCGTGGCTTAAAAATCCATCACAGTGTCTGTGGTGCGTGCTTGGGATTCCAGCCGGGCTGAGTCTCCCCACCCTCTGTCTCAGGTATTTATCTGGCATCAGTCACCAGAGTGCTGAGGCGCCAGGGAGAGAGGGATTGGGTCAGGCCCTGTTCCCTCCGGACTGGTCAGACAGGTCCCAGGGAGCAAGTGGTGTCCCCAGGGCTCCCTGAGAGCCCCAAAGTGGCCACATGTGTGGGAGAAAGCAGAGCCACCATCGCAGGGCTGGAGAGCTGTGAGCAGAGGATCTGACCGAGGGTGCTTTGAGAGGCTTCCAGCACAAGATCCCAGTTAGTGAGAGAAGGGGTGGCCGTTGAAAAACCATCATCAGAGGGTTTGGCTCAGCAACCCAGGGCATCTGAGCAAGGAGAAGGAAAAGTCTTTTTTGCTGTGACAGTGGGTGAGCAGTGCCTGTCCCCAGAGTGATCCCTGGACAAGCTGGCAGCTCCGGAGGAGCTGCTGAAACGAGAGATTCACGTTGCTGTGGTCAGACCCAGACTGAAACCCCGCCAGCTCGGCGGGCTGGCAGCGAGCTCAGTACGAAGGGAAGAATTTTTTCTATTATTATTCATGTCTAATCTTTGCTGGATGGTCTTTTGCCCTTCAACAACCTGAATAGATTTAAGAAATTGTCAGGAACATCGCAGTGGCTTCCACAGGATCGGCCACCACTCACCGTGATGTCACAGTTTTGTTCTCCCCTTTTAGCTTATGGAGATGCCAGCCACACAAATTCAGGTGCATCTATAGGGAATACAGAGAAAATCTCCCCTGCATGTTGTTGTGAAATGGATTAAACTGTTTAAACACATAAAGATCTCATAGAGTGCGTGCCAAAGTGTTTGTGCTGCTAAAGGAGTAAATTTGGGGTGGTTGATGCTGCAGGCAGAGTTACGGAGTGTGTGGGGCTGGGAGCACTTGCTGCAGCACAGCCAGGGGTGACACTGGGTGGGGAACTTCCCTTGGTGTCAGCATGGGGCACTGTGGGTTTCCAATTCCTCTGGTTTAAATCCTCTGGCTCTCCAGCCTCCCGTTTCTAAACCTGCTTGGTTTGTGCTGTGAAACATGAATTCTATACAGGCAGAATTTGAACTGAATTTTAAACAATTATTCAGTAATGGAAGTGAAATTGAAATAGTTAATTTTCTAATGTAGATGTGGAAGGGCATAGCTGCAGATTCAGAAAAAGTAATTTAGAATCAAGAGGGAGGGAAATAATGTGACTAAACTGACTAAACTGACTTCTCCAATGAAGTCGCTGCATCGGGGTGGCTTCCAACCAACAGCACGGGAAATATCTCCAAACACTTTGTCACTCAAAAGCAGAACCCAAATAATTTTCATTCATTCCCTTTAAAGGTTCGGGCACCTGAGTTTTATTATTTAGGGGCACATTTTAATCACTGATGTTTGGTGCTTTTCAGTGAAGTGTTTCTGCAGTTACTGCTCAGGCTGCGACATCAGGGTTCCCCAGACAGCAGAATCCACTCCATGAAACGAAGCATGGAAAGGAAACATGTGGGAACTCACCACAAATTAATTGTGAGCAGTTCCCAAAAAACTGACAGACTATTCTGAACAGCAGCGTATTTGAGGTCGAGTCATTCCTAAATGGTGAAGCAGAAAATGCATTAGCGGAAATGATCAATTGCAAAGCTCTTTCTAGTCCCCTTCCCAAGTCCTGCAGGAGCACAGGGTGCTGAGTAAATTTTAATTTTATATCAGCTGGCCATTCCTATCAAAGCATGACGTACTCAGCAGGGACCACTCTTAACCAAGCCATTGTACCCATGGATTTGGGGGAGTATGAACCTTCCTGCTCCATCGATCCATCCCGAAGCTCCCCAGGAGACACCTGCAGTGACACATGGTTGGGACTTCACTGGGTCAAACAGAGGTACAGAATGAAAAATGGAACTAATATCACATGGCAACTTCATATTTCTTTCCCAACCTGATGAATGGATTTGCATGGGAAACAAAATGTTAAACATGGGAGTTTTGCATAGGCATGGGACCTCTCCTGATTAGCTTTCTCATGGGAATAGATTGAGGTTTTATCCCTGCTCTCCTCTGAGGGTCCGAGATTCATTTCCCTATCAGAGCTCAGCGATCTTGAAAACCCACAGATAAAACCAAGATTCTTTCCATCCTTCCATTTGAAAAGGCTGATGATGGTGGTTCCTAGAGAGGCTTTTTGACAAGGGGACTTGGTTCAGGTTGTGCATTCGAGATAAAGAGAATACCTGTATAATCCCCTCTGGGAAGAGAGGATAATTACAGACTGAGGGTTTGAAATACAGCTGATGGCTCTGACCTCCTTCCCTGGACCATCAATAAATACCTCTCTGCTGAAACACCAGGAAACTGGTGCAGCTGAACTCTGCAGCATCTCCTCCCTTAAAAAGAGCTTTTAAAGGGGCGGCAGGAGCAGCTGCCCCTGGCTCACACCCACATCCAGATATTTTTTTATATATGCATCTCCATCTTATAATTTACATCAGAGACATTCCAACGAAGGTTAGATGAGCTCACTGACAGCTCTTCCCGGAAGACAACAGCAAATCCCTCACCTCTCTGCAGCACTTTCATCAGGGACTGCGCACAAACATCCATCAGCCTGGACCCGGAGCGGCTCAGAGCAGCGGGACCCCCGGCCAGGGAACAAACCGGGGGGTCGGGGCAGTCACCGCTGCACCTGCCTGGAACCAAAACCTCGGCACCTGCGGCAGCTCTGGAGGGTGCAGGTGTGCCCTTGCCGGGCAGCACGGCGCAGCTCTCTGCCCCGCAGCGATGCCCGAGGCAGCCGAGCCGACCGGGGCACGGCCCCGGAGAGGGACGGGGGCTTCGGTGGGGGGCTGGAGATAGAGCTGCTGTGCCTGGAGATGAGCGATTGCTTTGTCCCAGGTTGTCTCCTAAGGCGATTCACTGCTACCTCTTTAAAATGCAACCTCAACAGTAGCACACTCCCACTTACAAAGGGATGTCGCAATAAAAGATCCGATATTCAGGGATTCCGCCTTACCGAGGAAGAGAATTTACCTGTAGTGTCTCTGGAGAGAGAAGAAAACAGACTTGTAAGACGGGCAGCGATTTGCATGTTCCCTCTGGACCTGTTTTTCCCCTTACAGCACCGTGAGCTCCAGCTGGAAATGGAACAGAACAAATAACACCACGATAAGCAACTCGGTTCCCAAGTACCACCATTTTTCCTGCTTACAGATAATTTTGCAAGCAAGCAGCGCATTTCTCCCATGGAAACGAGTCTGTACTTCATATTTTTCTCTTTTTATAGGCAAAGTTTCTTTTCCCTTAAACCCAAAAGTCGATGGTTTGCTGCCAGCCCTGAGCACGGACACCGGCACCCGCAGCTCCCGGCAATCCCGGCATCGAAGACTGAGCCGGGCTGCAGCTGCGCCTTTTTCACCGAATATTTACACTTCAAAGTGCCCTTTTCCAGGAATCACAATGGTAATTTCACCCACAAACTTTGGTGAACAAATATGAGGAAGGAGAAGGAATGCAGGAGCATCCTCAGCCCGGACCGTGCTCGAGAGGGAGGATGAGGAGGCGCAGGGCTGGGATCGGCTCGTGCTGGGTTTCACTGGGCAAGAGATGGAAATTCTGCAAGGTTTTCTAGGTAAAAGCCTTGAAGAATGAGTTTGTTTTGCTCCTTCTTTTTACCTCTTAAACTCAAAAGCCAAAGGATCTACCTCTGCAAGCCAGGACAGAAGTGACAGAAACTTCGTGCTTTCTTTTGGGACACTTTGAAGGCATGGGGCTCCTTATTCCATTCGCTGGATTCACAGCCGAGCAATCCGTTCAGCCGTGTTTTTATCTTTCTCCCGGCTGTCTCTGAAAAACCCTCAGGGAGAGAAGGCTGTGACATCCCATCCATGGGCTGCAGCATCGCTGGAGGTACGGGACTCCTGTTGTCCATGGAATTGCCTTTCCATTTCCTGCCTGCTCCAAGGGGCATCATCACATCCCGTGCTCAGGGGCTGGACCAACTCCTCCTGGTGCATTCAACACCCAAGGACTTCTCACCTGGAGAAATCTCCCACCAGAGATTACTTGGAAAGTTTTAATTGGGTATCATAACATCCCTCCCAGGTAGACATTATTATATTATTATCTGCAATTTGTTGCTAGAGACAGTCAAGCCCAAACTAGGATAGTGACTTGTTCTGTGTCATAACAAAATTTCATTCTGGCTGTGCCAGATACAAAGAGATAACCCCAGGCAGCAGGGTGTTCTCCAGCTCAGGGAAGCCAAGGGATGGAACCCTTGGTGTTTTTGGACACCAGGACTTGTTTGAAATCACTCTCTGCATCAGGGTTTTTGAGCCACAGCAAATGAAGTTGTGGGGGTTCATTTTCTGACAGTTACACCAGGGTATGTTTTAAAGACAAACCAGAGCTGATTCAACACAAAAGGCTCCTCTGTTGGGAGATCACAAACCTTGAGGTTCACAGGAAAGATGGAGTCACACGTACCTGCTCCAAGCACAGGGGCAAATGACTCACTGGGAGTTTGGGTCTCTCCAGTGCTGCTCACACACACCTGGAACAGGACAGGTTGAAAGTGGCACCTGCCCTGTGAGGTTCAAGGCTGCAGTGAGAGGCTGAGTCTGATGGAAACGCTTCTTGTGAGGTGCACAGAAGAAATGAGGATCATTTCCCGTCCCACACTCAGCATGATTCTGCTGTGTGCCTGTTACTGCCGTGCTGCCCTTCTCCGAGTCACCACAGCACCAGGAGCCAGGATGATGGGGTGACAAACTGCTCGATTTCACAGCTTCCTGCAGAAAATCCAGAGCTATGAAAACAGAGGCTGTATGTAATCAGCCTGCAGCACAGCACTTCCCAGCACTTGGGCAACAGCTGAAGCCTGGATTGCTTAGAAAGGCATTCCCACAGGCTGGAATTGCACACACACAGATCATGCCCATGTACCTGAGCTGTGGTAAATCATTTAACTTGCTCTGTGCCTCAATTTTCCCCAGCTGCACTAAGGAGCTGGTACAGCACCAGCCACCAAAGCCATTAACTCACTCCTGGCTTGAGTCAGGAGTGAGTTAATGGCTTTGGTGGCTGGTGCTGTACCAGCACTGGGCTCAGGATCAGCGATGTGTGAAGCCCTTTGAGGCCTGCCAGCATAACCTTATTCCAAAATCTGTTTTCCCTTTCAGATCTGACCCCTCTGACCTGTGTCCAGCCCACCTGCAGCATCCCCAGGGCAGGTCAAAATGCTTCAGAGGGGCTTTAGTTTTTGAAATCTGTGGCCAAGCTCACCTGAATTTGCAGATTTTGAAATCTGCAGCTAAGCTCACCTGAATTTAGCAGGATTAATCTGAATAAAAAACACTTCCATGGGAAAAACCCTCTCAGAAATGCCAGGCAGTTTAAGAAAAGGGGGAGGACAGAGTGAAGCAATCAAGCATCAATAAATAATAATTGATAAATAATAAGAACAGATTACAAAGATGACCTTGCATTCCCCAGGAGTGCTCTGAGCAGTTTTTAAAGGTCTAAGGTCTCCTTCTTCCCCTTTCTTTGGCTGAATCAACCCAAACTCCCACTTTTTCCCAGTCATTTATAGCTTCCTGGGGTGGGCTGGGGTGACCCAGGGGTACCCCATCCCACTCACCAGGCAGGGCTGGAGGTGTGGTTGCTTGGGCACCAGCATCCAACCCTTCCTCATCAGCCTTTGCAACGTGTTGGCGTGTCACTGTGTGCACGAGCATCTCTGGGATGTCTTCAGGTTTCCATGGTCAGGAGTGGGACCTGAGCCTGCCCCAGCTCCTGCCAGGGGCACGCGGGAGGGAGAGCCGGGTCGCTGTGGGAAAGGTGATGTCCTACTCTGCCAAAACCCGGTGTGTCCTGTGGCTGATCCCGCAGAAGGCATGACGGGTGCAGTGACACGGTGTGACATTTCTACCCCCAGCTGCAGAGCCGCACGGGCGGGTCTCCGGCCCCCGGCGTGCCCGGCTGCTCCTTCTCTCGGGCGCCGCAGTCCCCGCTCACATCGGGGCTGCTCAGTGCCTCAGACCTCGCCGTGCAGACCCTGCCTGTGCTCCCAAGGGTCGCTCCCCTGCGGTGCAGCCGGGATGAGCGCTCGGCACGAGGCTGCGGGAGCAGCTCCGGGCGCTGCCCGGGCTCCGAGGGGCGCAGGGGTCGGCCCGGGGCGCGGGGCTGTCCGGCCGCGCCCGCAGCGCTCTGATGCTTCCTTCTTGTCTGCAGGCTGGCTCAGGTGCTCCGATCACCTGCTGCTTGCGGGAGCAGGAAAGCAGCAACTGAAGATCGAGGGGGACTTTTGGTTTACTCAGATGACAAGAGACAATTTTGGTTCCCCAAAAGCCAAGGAAACAAAGCTGTCAGGCTTTAATGGTAGCTTGTCTCCCTCCTGCAGCATGTTTATGGGCAAACAAGCTGCAGATCAGACCAGGCAAACAGCAGCAGGTGAGGCTCAATAACAATAATTCGTGATTAATGGCGAATGTGGCTTTGTTTATTCCTGTTGTATTGAGGCGACGCTGTCTAATGGATGAAGCACTGCTGCAGGACTCCGGGGCCCGGCTCAGCTCCCAGCACTGCTGCCTGCCCCGTCCCTCCCTCACATCCCCTGTGCCCCGTGAGGGCACAAGCTCTACGTGACACAGCCACCCTGTCCCACACCTGCACGTGCCCAAAGTGACGGGGCTGTGGCCTTGGCTGAGGCTTCGAGGCAGAAGAGCAATGCCAAAATCCACGCTCAGTGCTGGTGCCTGCCTGGTTTGCTTGTGGCACAGAGCTGGGCTGACCCAGCTGTGCTGGGCTTCACCCTTCACAGCAGTCAGCTCCAGGGCTTTGTTTCTGATGGTAGCATCATTCCTGAAACCTCCAGTATGTGTTTCCCAAGTGTTGTGTCTCCATGCTGCACACCAACATCATCCGTGCCTCCCTGTCACTGCCTGTGGGGCGGCTGGCAAACACAGAGAGGGATCCAACCCTTCTCCATAGGCTCTGGTGTTAAACCACACTGGTGCCAGCTGGCTTTGCC
The DNA here is from genome assembly GCF_017590055.1 of Onychostruthus taczanowskii. Taxonomy (NCBI): domain Eukaryota; kingdom Metazoa; phylum Chordata; class Aves; order Passeriformes; family Passeridae; genus Onychostruthus; species Onychostruthus taczanowskii. The sequence continues at coordinate 2,592,357 of NW_024503235.1, forward strand.
TCCTCCCCAGACGTGGTGTCCCATGGATGTGTGGTGAGGCACGAGCTCTCTCCCTCTCCCTGCATGGCTCTGCTGTCCCTGGGGTGTGCACAGGTCCCTGGCCACGCATGCGGCTTGAGCGCAGCCACGGCATGATGGCAGGCATGCACGGCTGTACCCAGACATAATCCAGGTTACAGAGTGGATCAGTGATGCACAGCTCTTCACACCATGCTGCAAGCAACACCTGCTCCCCAGGGGAGTCTGGTTTGGGGGTGGCCCTTTCTGCAGCAGAACCCCATCACTGAGACCCTGCAGGGCCTCACAGCTCAGCAGCACTACACGGATATTTTGGATATTTGCAAACCACGCTCTGACTTTTGATTTTAAGGGATCCCCTGGAGACTAACCTAACCTGTTCTGGGACTGCGGAAGAAAGCTTTGAAGTTGCTCCTTCCTGGAAATAGTTCTGGTTTCCTACATCTCAGGAGGACTGTGTTTGTTCTGCCCTGAACCAACCTCAGTCATGGCAAGCCCTGACCACAGCTCCAGGAGGGCACTGGTGTATCTCGCCCTTTGCTCCCTGACTTGGTGCAAGTTTTGTGCTGGGAGAAAACTCCATGTCCTTCAGCTCCTTTCCATTCATCCCTTAGTCTTAAAACATGACTCATTTTTGTGTAGCGTGTGCTGATTTTTATTGCCATGCTAGCGAGTCGTGGAGCTGGATTTACAATATGCCGATTGTAGCCGCCCCCTCGCAGGTCCAGTCCATGTACTGATTAATCCTGGGCTTCTGATTATTTTGGGCATATGTATTTCCTTTATAAACCATGGCAGTCACTGCTGCATTAGTTGCAGGAACCATCTGACTGTGGAACAGTCATTCCTGAGGAATAATGCCAGGGCTGAAATGATCTTTGGATTCTTTCAAAACCTGCTTTTTTTTTTTCTTTTTTTTTTTTTTTTTTTTTTTTTACCCTGAATTAAATTGGTTATTTCAGAGCATAAAAGCTCTGGTTAATTACGCTCTGGTTAATTTCAGAGCATAAAAGCCAAAGAGATTTGGCACAAGTCTCACCCACAGTTTTAACTTATAAACCTTTAATGTGTCTAAGAACATTTCTTATGGAATGACAAATGGGAAAATCGAGCCCCATTGCCCCGGTGTGATGCCGTAGGCCCAACAAGATGCTGCAGTTACCAGTGCTTGTGTTAACTGACTTTTGCCCATTAAGCAAAGGGAAGTTTGTGCTGGATTAATTGGGTTTGATCTTCTCAAGCTTCCTTTAAGCCAGGGATGATGAAAGTTTAGGGCTGTGGCTATTTGTGGGGTTAATCCCAGAGCTGAAGGCAAAGAAACTCTTTCCCCTGGTTCCTGTGGGCACATAATGGAAGCAGAGCTCTCGGCCAGCCCAGCAGCTCCTGGGTTTGGGGCAAGGAATGGAGGTGGTTGATCCTGCCTGGTGGGGTGCAGTGAGTGCTGGCACAGAGCTGGGCTGCAGCTGCAATCCCTGGAGAGGATTGGCATCCCCTGCAGTGGGACCAGCCACGTTTTGCCCGGCCACCCACCTTCACAGGGCACCCAGAGGGGGCAGGGAGGGCAGCTGGTCAGAGGTCCAGCCAGCCACACTGTGGACAATCCTCAGTCTTCCAGGAGACCAGCCCAAACCTTGGCTTTAATTACAGCTGGGCTGGGAGGTGTGGGAACGCAGGCGAGGGCAGCGTCCAGGCTTCTTCCTTCCCTTTAACCTTTATTTAGTTTAGTTTCATCACCCCACCTCTCACTGAGGAAAATAAGGAACTAATGAGACATCCCAGCAGCCGTGCTGCTGCCTGGAGAGTCTGGGTCTCTCAGCCATGGTCTCCTCTTCTCTCCCTCTTCCTTGTCTCCAGTGCCCATCCCCTCGAAGGCCAACGGCACCAGCATCCCCGCGCTGTCCATGAGCAAGGACGGCCTGATCGGAGGGGTCACCAACCCCAACGAGGTGTTCTGCTCCGTGCCCGGCCGCCTCTCTCTGCTCAGCTCCACCTCCAAGTACAAGGTGACGGTCGGGGAGGTGCAGAGGAGGCTCTCGCCCCCCGAGTGTCTCAACGCCTCTCTCCTCGGCGGGGTTCTCCGCAGGTAAGATGCCCCAAGAGCCCCAAGGTCTGTGTTCAGCACCAGCTCTTGCCTCAGATAAAGAGATGAGAAATTCTGGTGTGCGGTACGTTGAGGAATAGTATTTTTGTTGATTTTTCTTCTTTCCTTTCAAACCTCGAAGCTTAAATTAGGATTATGGTTATTTTAACGTGAATTATGTGGAAATTTATTTTTCCTCTTTGTTTTCTCTTTTCAGAGCCAAATCAAAAAATGGGGGTCGGTGTTTAAGGGAAAGGTTAGAGAAAATTGGACTAAATCTACCTGCAGGAAGGCGCAAAGCTGCCAACGTCACCCTGCTCACATCCCTCGTGGAAGGTAAGGCTGTCTCCCTGCTCCCGTGGAGGGTGGAGTGCCGAAACTTCCATCCCCTTAATTTCCAGCTTTCCACAAACTAGAACTCTTAAAATATGGAGTGGTCACCACTGAATGAGCACGGCAATATCCCTGTGTAAGCCTCCACACTGATTCAAGAATGTGACCTTTTAAATGAGCAGACTCTTGGGAAGGCAGCGGGCAGAACAGAAATGAAACCAAGACAGCAAATGTCCAAGCACTCTTCCCCTGCCTGTGGTAGGAGGTTGGAACTGCTTGATCTTTAAGGTCTTTTCCAACACAAAGCATTCTAGAAGTCAATGCTTCCATGTCTGTTTTCCAAAACCCAGCCATTTATATTGGATCAGGTGTGGCCCATGGAAAAGGGCTCCTCATGGGTGCCAAGCAGGACTGTGAGCATCCTTCTGGCTGGAGCTCAGGGTATCCCTCATGTCTTACCCAGACATTTATATTGGATCATGGGTGAAAGAGCTCCTCATGGGTGCCAAGCAGGACTGTGAGCATCCTTCTGGCTGGAGCTCAGGGTATCCCTCATGTCTTTGAGCTGTTTTTAACAGTTGGGTCACAGAGACCAAACCCCCAAAAAAGCCTGAATAAAGCTGCCAAGAATTTCCCAGCTGCTCTGCAGCCCTGTGTGCCCACCTAAGGCACAGCTCAGGTGCTTCCAACCATGCCACCCTCAGGCAGCATCCCAAGCTCAGGCTGGGTCATGTCACCTATAAAGAAGGAAATGTCCCACATCCAAGTCCTTCCCTCCTCCAGGAAATGAGTGAGACACCAAGGGGATGTCAAACTGCTCTGAGGTTTTGCAGGTGGAGCTCAGGTGTGCAGCAGGCACCCTCAGAGCTATGGAAATGTGCTGCCCTGGCAGGCAGAGCCCTGCCCAGACATGTGAGGTGCCCCTGCCCAACCCAGTTTCTTCCTCCCCTCCTACTTCTCTCCACCATGGAAATGATGATGTTGCCTCTGCATCCTGGGAGGAAAGCACATGGGGATGCAAACAAATGGAATGACAGCTCTGCCTCCCTCTGAGCTCAGGAATCCATTGTGTCCCTGCCCAGCTCGGTGCAGGCAGCTGCCTTCGGATCCTGAATAGAAAATCGTCCCCATTGTCGGCAGCAAATTAAATGACCCGCTTCATTAGGCGGAGGTTGTTACCCAGGGCAGTTGGTTCGTGCTGAATGAAAGGCTGATTTCCATGAGAAGAAAAGAAAGAAAAGAATGAAGGAAAGAAAGGAAGGAAGAAATGTACAGTTTGATTTCAAGTGGCTGCTGATGTTTTGGTTCCTGCTTCCCAGCTCATAGTAAATAGGAGTGGTGCCATTGAGTTTGATGGATATAATTTCCTTCTGCTTGTGAGCATGATGGAACCAGGGGATGTTTCACCCAGAGGAAGGTGCTGCACTGCCATCACCCAGCACACACAATCTGGTTTGTCCCCCTCTGCCCCAAACACACTCTTTCCTGAATATTTGCTGTCTTGGCTTAATTTCTTTTCTCCTCTCTGCCTTCCTGAGGTCTAATCATTTAAAACAGCCAATGGATGTGGTCTTGAGTGCTAATGAAATATTTTTTCTTACACTGACCCACAGCCACTCATACAGATGGGGAGGATGTTCCTGGAGAACCAGGGAGCACCAGGTAGAAACAGCTCCCTTGGGAGTCCTCTCCATGTACAACAAGCACTGGACCTCTCTTTGGAAAGGGCTCCATGAGAGCACCTCCAGCCTGGACCCAGGGGAGCAGCAGGGCTGTATTTGCACTCCAGAAACATCCTTAGGCTCTTGGAAGGAGGTTTGCCCTCAGCCAGGCTCTTGCTGCCCCCCTGCCCACCACAGCCCTCTGTGCACTCGCCTGCAGCCTCTCCTCCTCAAGATCTGGCTCAATGTGTCTTTAACACTAAAGCCAGAGTGTCCTGCTCCCCCTGGCACCTCTGTAATCCAGCATCCAAACTGCCTTTAAAAAACATTAAAATGTGCAGCCACTCACACACTCATGGAAGAAATAAATCCTGGCTCTGGATCCAGCCCTGGCTCTGACTTGAGGTCACTCAGCTCTTTTTTATTATCCCAGTATCAGTTTTTCAGCAGTTATTACTTTCTGACTTTTTTTTTTTTTTTTTTTTAGACTTGTAAATTGTTCAGGTGATCTTAATGAAAGGACACAAATAGAGAGTTTAAAGCATAAAAACTTGTTTAAAAAAATAAAACCCAAAAAACCCCACTCTCCCATGGGATTCCGCAGTTTCTCTTTTTAACTGATTTGCATTCAGTAAGTCACCAAAAATTAGAGCGCTGTGCTTTACAATTTTGATAGCAGTAACCCTCTCATTTCACATTAAAACTTGATGCCATCTTGATGGCAGACTGAAAACACACAAACAACTGCAGTTCTGATTCTTTAGGTTTACCTTATTTGCTCTTTCTCTGGAGGAGGAGATGAAGTGGAAAGTGCTGTTGTTGTGTGGGCAGCAGAGACACTTCCCTGTGACAGGGCTGCACAGACTGAGCTCGGGGAGCCGGGCAGGCAGGGATGGGATCTGGGTTAATGCTATTAGGATGGATGGCCTAATACGTGTGAGCAGCAGGGGGGCAAGGCAAATTAGCTCTGCCTGCCCGACCGGGATTTCGGGTGTTGGGCATGATCAATTGCCATCAGCTCTGATTATTTCCATGGGGACGCCTGGAGATGGATCAATTCCATCAATGGGTGGGCATTTCCATGGGGTGATGGATACGCTGCCTGCACGTCCAGCCCGAGGGCCCCCGGGCACTGGGGGGGATGTAATCCCCTTCCTCCTGCCCCTTCCTCCTGCCCTGCCTCGTCCATGGGGCTGAGCTCACTCCGTGACCCTCCAGTTTCCCTTTCAATCTCTTCCCTTTCAATCCTCTTTCAATCTTCTCAGCTTGGGGAAGCCAAGCAGGAAATTTTGGAAGAAGTAGGGAAGGATGCAGCAGGGGATGTTCCCAAGTAAGAAATGCCTCTGCTATTCTTCCTTTTGCAGCAGGTGCCCAGAGTCACTCCTCACCCTGCTCCCAGGCCAGCACTGTCTTGATGCTCTTGTAAAACATAGTAAAGGAAGGACCCAGCTGCTGTTTAGAGCTGGCACTGGTTCATTTGGCCCACACAGACTAATTGCCTTATAGATGAGAATAAGGAACTCAGCGGTGTTTCTGCAGCAAGAGATGAAGGTGGGGAGAGCTTTTGGGTGCCCACGGAGGCAGGGAAGGGCGCCAGTCCCACCAGGACTGAGCCCCAACAGCGGGATGGCTGAAGCTCTACAGGAGTTCCCAGCTCCTTCCCTGTCCCACTGGTGACAGCTCAGTGCTGATGTCCCTCTGTCCTGCTCGCAGGTGAAGCCATTCACCTGGCTCGGGATTTCGGCTACGTCTGCGAGACCGAGTTCCCGGCCAAGGCGGCGGCAGAGTACCTGTGCCGGCAGCACTCCGACCCCACGGAGCTCCACACCAGGAAAAACATGCTGCTGGCTACCAAGTGAGTGCAGAGGGCAACGAGCCACTGGTGCACTGGGTACCTGCAGCCTGGGAGGGCAGCGTTAGCCCCCAGACTTTGCTCTTCTGTGGGGAAGAGATGGGCTCACACTGCAGGAAGGTGTCCAGCGGAGGGGATGGCATGCATGGATTGAAGGGTTTGTTCCTGCATGGGAGAGAGTAACCCAACCTTGGAGAGCATTTTGGTATTGCCTCAGTGCCCTTTCAAAGCTGGAGCAGCTGCAGTGGCTCCATTTCTGCTCTCAGGGGCTTTCCCCAAGCTGGAGACAAAAACTCCCAGTGGGGAGGTGGCTGTTGAGGCAGGGAGCAGGAAGAGAGCCCCAAAATACACCCGAAGAAGTTATGGATGCCCCACACCTGAAAGCATTTAATGCTGGGTTGGATGAAGCTCTGAGCAGCCTGGTGTCCACACCAGAGGGGTTGGAACTGGATGATCTCTTAGGTCCCTCCCAACCCAAACTGTTCCATGATTCCATGATTGCGTCCTGCAGCTCTCCACGTGCATTACAGTGACCAAACCTCTCTCTTTCAGGCAAATTTGCAAGGAGTTTGCAGACCTGATAGCCCAGGATCGCTCTCCGCTGGGGAACAGCCGCCCCTCGCTCATCCTGGAGCCCGGAGTGCAGAGCTGCTTGACTCATTTCAGCCTGATCACCCACGGCTTCGGGGGCCCGGCCATCTGTGCTGCCCTCACCGCCTTCCAGAACTACCTGGTGGAGTCCCTCAAGGGGCTGGATAAAATATTCATGAACAGCACGGGGAACGGGCACACGGCCGGGGACTCCAAAGCGTCGGACAAAGAGGGGAAGCATCGGAAATAACAGCGCTGCCTCCCCCCGTGGGAGCTCCCCCGGGCACCGGGGGGAAAGGTGACCCAGAGCACTGTTTTCTGAACTGCTGAGCTTGAACGTGGGGGGAAACTCGTAAAGCAAACAAAGAAAAGACAGGAAAAAAGAAGGCTTAAAGAATTTAAGAAGAAAACAGCGCTAATGGACGTAGTGAGATTGAGAGAAGCCAGGCTGATGGCTTTGGGGTTTTGCCTTTTTTTTTTTTTTTTTTTGGTAACGTGGATGCAGGAAGCCAAGTCATGTGCAATTTGATTTTATTTTGCTTTTTAAAAAAAAACCCCATAGTGAAATCCTGACGTGCTCCAGGAATTTGTTCCAACTGAAAAACTGAGAGGAAAGAGCAAAAGCCTCATCAGTGCAAGAGCCAGAGCAGGAGCAGCCGAGGGCAGGGGGATGGAGCCCTGGCTCTACCTGGATTTATCCACTGGTTTTGAGGCAAACACCCAGGAAACCTTCCCATTTCCCCACCCACAGCCCAGCCCTGACACCAGGCCGAGGAAAACTGCTGGCAGAACTGCTGTGGATTTGTTTACAGCTTCAAACTGAGACTCACTGTGGATGTTCCTGTGGGCTGAGGAGCCCCAAGCCACGGCACGAGGGAGGAACAACCACAGAGCCAGCAGGTCCCAGGGCAGGAGCAAGGGGAGTCCCCCTGAGTGCTGCCCTCCCTGCTGGGGACAAGGCAGGTGAAGTCAAACCCAGGACTAAACAAAACTCCACAACCCACAGATAACAGCACACAAGTTTCTAAGATTAGTAATAATAATAAATAAAGCACAAGGAGCAGAACTTGAACCAGGCCAAACGGAACTCTTCTAAATCTGTATATATTTATTTATGTGTAATTAAAATCTGAAAGTTTTAAAATGTCCAGTGCAAGTTATTTATATCAAATTGAGTTGGGTTTTTTGTTTTGCCTTTTTTTTTTTGATTGTTTGTTTGTTTTGGGTTGGGTTTTTTTTCTTTTGAAAGATGAAAATCTTTGGATTTTCTGCCATTAGAAATGGGAATGAAGTTTTGGATCCACCAAACTGTAGCATGGACAAGCTAGGCTGTGATGATGATGACTCTAGAAGTTCTGCAGGATTTTGTACTTGCTGTTGTTTCTCTTAATGCTGCAATAGATGTACAACACCCACACTACAATGTCATTCTCATTCTCTTAATAAACCTCTTTTTATTTGAAGAAAGCACCTCCATGGTCTTTGTGAGAAGATCCTTCGCCTCTGTGGTTGTATCTTAAAAGGGATTATATAGTTTATGATATGGAAATTATGCAAAATTGCATAGATTTAAGAAAGAATTCTCCAGTTTCATGGCTGGGGGTTGAGTGCTCAGGGGTGACAGGAGCTGGTGCTCCTGCCTGGTGTCCCCAGCCCTCGTGCTGAGCCAGCTGGCGCCAGTGGGGATGAATGAGTTTGCTGATGTTTCAGAACTACTCAGGGTAGTCAAATCTAAACCTGTCTGTGAGGAGCTGCACAAGGACCTCATGGTATCAGTGATAAAACAGAAGATAAAACAGCCCCACTGATCTCCAGGCAATGAAGCTCCAAATTAGTTGTGTTCGTGGCGTCGCCACGAGCGGGACTCTGCACCAGCTCCCAGAGCTTAGAAATAAACACAAAGGGAATGGCCAGAAAAAGGACTAACAAAGCAAAAACCAGATGATGTGAGCTAGCCTTGTGCTGCTCTGTCCTGAATGGCACTTACAGATCTGGTAAAATCCAGCAGGTAAATCCATGGGGAGCTCAGGTGGGAGCAGCTCCCAAGGGAGGCAGGACCAAGGGCTGGAGCTGCAGGGCTGCAAGCACATGAACAGGATGTGACAGAGGTGTGGAAAATTACGGGATAAAAGGACACAAAAAGGGAAAGATGACACAGTCAGGAAGCAGGTTTAAGTGAATCTTACATGCCTCAGGTAAGAAGCTGGGACTTTTCATGGGAACAGGTGTAAAAATGGCTTTTGACACCACAGAAGGGGGTGATTTTAGGGAGCCTCTCTGCTGCCTTCCCTACACATCATTGCTCCTCACAGAGGAGCAGCTGCAGGGACTGAGCTATGGCAGCACTCCCTGCACTGGACCCTTCTCAGAGTTGCACCCCCTCAGGTTTCTCTGGAGGTGCAGAACAGGCTGATGGTAATAAAGGGAAAACCCCAAACAGTCCCAAAAGAGACCACAGGAGGTTTGAAACACAATCCTCCATTTCAGGAAAGTGTGAAAGGAAACATTTAATGTCCTAATATAATCTGTGGGGATGGCTCAGCGTCAGAAACTTGCATCTAAATATTCCCTTCAAAGCTTAGGGAGGCATTTAAATTGGGAATTGGATTGGAAACGTCCCTTGGTATGAGGTTTGTGAAAGCAAAGACCTAAATGACGGGCTCTGCAGGTCTGGTTTTGCTCTGGACCTTCCCAAAGGAAGAGCCAAGAAACAAGGAGGAGTCAGGGAGCAGAATGGAAATAGCACAGACACATCAGAGGCTTGTTTACACTTCAAAGCCAGTTTGGATAATGCAGGGCGTGAGCCAAAAGCACAAAAACTATTCCTATTTAAAATTATTCCAAAGTAGGAGTGCCCTGTTCTGCATCAGCATAATCCACATTTAAATGGATTATGATAAAGGAGAGTAAGGTGCTTTTGTGCTACAATACAGGTTTCCCTACGTGGGGTTATTTAGGATAACTATCCTGAAATAATTCCATTTGCAGACATCCTCTGGTGCAGGGTATCAGAGCAGCGCAAGCGACGCTCCGACACAGGATGAAAGTGTGTGTGTGTGCACACTGTAATATCCAGGCATGAAATATCATTTCCTAATTTAATCACATTATGCAAACCTGGCTTGGCTGGGGCACTTTGAATATCAAGGAATTCTTAGGCACAGCACGGATGAGCAATGCAGACAGAGAATCAGGATCTGCCTCCAGTAATTACACACCACATCCATGGGGTGGAAAATACCTCCCTCCTCATTTTCCTTTTTGGGTACCTGCAAGTCTTTGGAATGTTTTATGAAGAACAGTCTGGTGCCTGAAAGGCCAGGACACCTCCAATGACCTGTGAGTGGGAGGAAGTTGCATGATTTGGATTCACTTGTTGATTCCACCACAGATGCTCAAGGTGAGTAATGGACATGTCACATAGGAGCAACTTTCTAAAAGCATCAAGACTTTCCAAAATTTTGGACACTCTCCTTCCTGCAGGCCCACAGAGACAATTCAGCAGAGTCAGGGGTTGTGCAAGGCCAATTCTTGTCTGTACTGAAGTCCCCTCCCAGCTCACTGTGAAACAAGGCCATCCCCTGACATGTCCTCTCTCTTTCCATCCTAAGAGGAAAAAAACATTTTACACAATTCCAGGCTCAAGCCCAGCATAAATTCCCACACTGATTACAAATCTCATCGTGGGAAAATACATAGGATTGTGTCAAAGAGTAAAAATAGATCCAGGCTCGGGGTTTCTATGCTTGTTACAGAACACGCTGGAATTTCAATTCTAAAGGGGAATGAAACAAAAAAAAAAACCAAAACTTTTTTGAATTAATTTTGAATGAATGACAAATCCAGGGAAACCACATACCAATCCTTGGCAAGTGAAAAATAAAAAGAGAGAAACTCTTCAGTCCCTAAGAGTCAGCTGTCCCAAGGGCAAGCCAAGGGGAACACGGAGCTGTGGCTGTGCTGCATCATTAACACCAGGGAGCAGAGGCTGTGCTGGAATTCCACACAGCTTTGGACAGACTAAATAATTACCTTTAAACAGGCACCTTAAAAGCAACGGGGTAATAACAGCTCTTGGTGTGAAACAACCCAATAAGCAGGGTTTGCTGACCTGTAGTTAATGCATTCCTTCCTATAGGAGAGTCCATTAAATTCCCAGGCAGAACCCAGGAGCCACACAGCCTGTGAGCAAGGGAAGCCTTTCCTGGTGGTGCAACTGAATCAAAACACCAACACTGGAAATGTTTTCAAGCCAGGCAGTCAAATAAATGTTATTTGTGAGGGTGGCAGGATGCTCCTGAGATTATTGGTGTAGACCTTGCTGTCCCTGTCCCGGTGCAGGATGTGGAGCCTTCATTACCCAAGCAGAGCTGGCACTCAGAGTCTGACCCAGCCATCACCCAGAACGTGGCAATGCTGAGCCACAAGTTATCACTTTGGTCTTCCCACCTCAGCTTCTTTACATGGTAAAGAATTCCCACTGTGGCCACCTGAGCATTTCCACAGGATACCATAAACAGCAATAATAATTCCAGACATTGAACATTCACCCAAGCTTTGTCCCCATGATTGTGGTGCTGAAGCATCCCAGAACTTTTCCAAGGCAGCAAAAATTATGGCAGTGAAGTTCTGATTCCTTTGTATGTTTTAATCCTGACACCTTCAGATGATAATCAAATTATGATTATTTTCAGCACAGAAAAGGCCAAAATCCCTGAGATCCAGAAGGATTTCTCATCAGGATAGCTTTGTTTTAGTAGCAAAGGTTATAGCCAAACAAAATGTTAAATGGAGAAAACTCAGCTTTTTTGGGGGTGTGAAATGAGTTCAGAGAAAAATCAATTTCTTGCTGCAAGCCAAGAAGTTCTGCAGCACCTCAAGATGTGTCTGGGTGCTGCAGCTTCTCACCTGACAACGGCTCTGCTGTGCACAAGTACCTTAAATCCTTCTTGAGTTTTTCCACTGTTTAGAGCCTTAAATTCACTTAAAAAATCCCCAAGAGGCAGCATTTTCTTGGTGTAACTGAACAACTTGCACCCAACAAAAGACAACTGGTCCATCATCTTCCTCTGGCCCAAAATTCCACATGTTCTCTGTGATTCTATTTATTATTTCACAGAACAGAAACGTTTCAGCTAATTCTGCAATGGCATCTTGGATTTCTTTATCATTAAACACGTGCTATAAGTAAATCACATTCTTCCCACTGGACACTCAAAGTCTTCCAGTCAAACTTTTCCTCTGTCACAGACGTGATCAAAGTGGATCCATGGATTCTTTTACTGGATGAGATTCAGAACATCAGTGGCTGAAATGCCAAGTGCCTTTATTCAGGAGTTATGAGAGTTCCACCATGAGTTGAAGATCTCATTGCCAGCCACAAGAAATTCTGACCAGATTCCTGTGCAGATTGGATCTCCCAGGGATGATGCTTTTTCAGAGATATTTTTTTTCCTCAGCATGCAGCAAATACTTTCAAAAAAAAAGGAGCATTTCCTATGAAAACATTTTATCCAACCCAAATATCTGTCTCTGTTTTGGGAGGGTTACATTTATGTTCCCACAGTACCTGGTTGTGCCATCAAATATCAAATCCTCATTGTATTAGACCCTGAAACACCTTACCTGCAAATTTCTATTTCAGTAGATAAGTTTACAAAGGAAACAGTTACCTGCCCCTCACTGAAAACAGATGTGACATAAAGAGCTGAAGGAACATGGGGCGTTTAGGAAATGGTTGGGCTTCAAACACAGATAAATCAACTTGAGCATCATAATTACAAAAAAACCCCAACATTCATTTCAACAGTCGGTTTCAAAGGTATAATATGAATGTTTATAATTTCATTTCCAATGATAAAAACCTGTCTTCTTTAAGGATCTCTGTTCTATTCACTACCTGCAAAAGCTTTCCAGCAGGGAGGCAGGACACGGGATGCAGGCACTGCTGAGGAGGAGGAGGCTGGTGGAAAGGCCAGTTTGCTCAGTTTGGTCCATGAAAACAACCTTTCTTACACCCTCTTGGTAATGTGCTGCTGTTTTGCCTCTTAAATGGACCCTGGCACCACAGGGAATTATTTCAGCCCAGGCCTCCCACTCCTGACCCATTTTCATTTCATTTCCTCTCCCAGCCCTGTCATATGGCAGCAGCACATTATATATTATATATTACAGATTATGGCTTTTGGAGTTTCCTGCTAATTTGGTCATCACAAGGATTCTCCAGGAGCACACAGTAATCACCATGAGAGATGAGACCAGTCCTGTAGCACACACAGCCCTAGCTTGGCCCTGTTCAGGTTCTCTTTGTGAGGAAGATGGGCTTTGGCACAAAACTTCACCAAAAAAACTTCTCCAAAGTTCTCCAGAGCCAAAACAGGCACAGGGCATCCACAGCCCATCCCTGCCTTGCCAGGGCACTGGGAAAAAGGGAAGGTTTCAGACAAACTGAAGCATTCAGCTCTCAGAAAAGTGAGGAAGGCCCAAGAGATGGGAAAACCCTACGGATCATCTTTCAGAACGTCTGATATAGGAACCATTTAGAGAATACAAAGGTCTCTACCTGGTAAAGCAGAAAACTTAGATGAAATGCTAAAAAATTTAAGGAGCATTCTTGTTTTAAAGTATTCCTAATAAAAGTTGTCAATGCCTTTGAACCTGCTGAGCCAAGGAGTAATTCAGCAAATCCTGTGAGGAAAACCAGCTCCGTTCAGCTCAGCTTGGGGCAAAAATGTTTTCTATTAATTCTATGTGTTAATGAGCTTTTTCAGCTTTTGAACATAAAGAACCTTTTGCTTTAGTACCCTGTAAATTTTGGAGCCAGCATGGAAACCAAAACTGTAACTGTGTGGCTTCACAGCTCCTAAACACACCAGGAGGGGTCAACCTCAAATCCTTTCCTGGCTTATGTGAACATGGAGCTCACACAAGCAGCCTTGCCCTGGTTCATCACAGCACAGGCCATCAATCCTGAGGCAAAAACCAGCACAAAATCCTTGGAATATTAGATGTGCCCAAGCAAAGCCCCCAGAGTGATGCTCTGGGCAGGTTTCTCATGTGTGTTGAGTGAACACTGTAAGACAAATAAAATGAAAACCCTGTTTTAATTATTTTCTTCTTGATGGTGCTCACTAAGAACTATGTGAGTTTAAGGATGGTCACAAAAAAAAAAAAAAAAGAAAGAAATAAGAAATCCAGGTTTGAACTGCATCATTTTAAATCAGAGAAAATAAGGAATAAGCAAACCCTGGAAATCCTTTCATATCCCAAACTCAGCTTTGCCCAATAACAAAAGTTTCAAAGATACAAGGAACTGCTGTCCAAAAAAAGGAAAACCACCAAATGAGCTGACAGCTTTGGAAATGTTTTCCTAATTCCCATGTCAGAGTCTGGCTATGTACTTGAAAGTTTCTGATTCCCATATAATCCAACTGGGGACATTTTAATTACACAGACAAGTGCATTTTCTGCTCCAGCCAGGCCCATAATGCCACCCTTGAGCCACAGCCTCAGCACACTGCAGGCTTGTTGGGAGGGAGCAAATGAATGGCTTGTGATACCCCACATTCCAAACCAGCCATTGCAGACTTTTCCTGATTTTTTTCTTCAGCAAATTTTGCTGTGGGATCACAGAAATTCCTTTGAAAACAGGACCATGTGGTGGAAGAGCTTTTCCTCCCTGGCACAGCTGCTGATAAAATCCTGTGAGCATCCTCACTGCGAGCACACAGCAGTGAATGTCCAGAGCAGCTCTGCAAGGGAGAATTGCAATATCCTAAAAATCCTGAACATTCACCTTAACTTCACATCCCTGCTTGTCAGTGCTTGGATGAACTACGACAGGATGGAATCCAGCTGCTCTTTTTTGGGTTTTTGGTGAATCACTGGCTATCTTCCTTTGTGAAAATATGGATAATTACCTGTTTCATGGCACAACTGCCCAACAGTTGTGAAAGATAAAATTGTTGAAAAATAAAATAAGCGTCTTCCAAGAGAAGAAACAACCCTGTACGTCCCACCTGCCTCTGCTGGACAGGGCTCTGGTCCTCTCTCCATGAGTTCTGTGACCACCAGCTGATCTGCAAGGCAGGAAGAGGACAAACCAGTTTGGGAGAAGGCAGCAGCGTGCAAGATCACTGCCCTCTGCTGAATCCAGAGCTGGGGAGACACACGGGAGTTCCCTACAAACCAAAAACTCTGGGAGCAGGGAAGGGCATCATTCAAATTCCCAGTGCAACATTTGGCAAAGGGAGATCAAGCACCACTGAGGCCCACGGATGTTTTGGTGGTACACTAGCAGGATATTGTCAATAATTCCCAAAATACTGACACAAAAAAAGACAGAGTTTCCTTTGTCTGATGTGAATTAAATCGAGGAGATCCACAATTTTCATGTTTGTGCACAAACACGAGAAATATTTAACAACATCAAGGAAACCTCTACTAAGCAAAAGGTAATTTAACCAAATCAAAACACACCCAACCAAGAAATCACTTCAGAGGATCCCGTGATTAGGTTGGCCCCACCTTGTAGGGCTGTCTTAGAGTTGATTTATAGATCAAAAACTATTCCACACTTGCTGGCATTCATTTTGATTTTCTCTCTATAGACCTGATCAGCAGAATTTAGTTTTTCATAAATCTTGCTAACTTTACTGTATTACACAGGGGAAAGTACCATCCTGGCATTCTGAAACAGATCTTTTTAGACACCCTCTCCCCATGCCCCAACAGCAAAGGGTTTTCTCTGCCTTCCACAGCTGTCTCGAGTTAAACTACATGAATCAGCTTATTGGATAACGACCTAATTGCACATTAGCACAGAAACAAAACACTTAAACTGTCACTTTACATTTTCAAGACAACTAACTTATTTTTTAATATAGTCCTCAACCAGTCAGATCTAAACCAACATAGTCAAGGGCATGGAAAATAGACAAGTTGTATATTTTAATCCCACCATTTACATTTTCCTTTTTTTTTTTTTTAATCTCTTAAAACAATTGATGTCTGTTTAGCTTGATCAGTGAAAAATTTCCTGCACTAAATTACTGTTGATGGCTGATAACAACACATGGAAACTCTATGTAAGGTTAAACCCTGAAAGAATTAAAAATGGCTTGAAGGATAAACTTTTTACAAGCAGGATAAATTAATTTTTCCTTAAATATATAAATACAGTGCTTCA
The DNA here is from genome assembly GCF_017590055.1 of Onychostruthus taczanowskii. NCBI lineage: Eukaryota > Metazoa > Chordata > Aves > Passeriformes > Passeridae > Onychostruthus > Onychostruthus taczanowskii. The sequence continues at coordinate 2,608,079 of NW_024503235.1, forward strand.
CAGGTAGCCAACAGAGGTATTTTATTCCTTAAATGCCAAGTTATTGAATACAAAAGGAATCTTCTGTCCCTGCTTCAGATGGGAAAATGGACTCAACCAAATCCCATGAGCATAATTCCTAATGTCAGCCCTGGCATGGACTAATGCCTCTTGGAGGAGCCTACTGTCAAAACCAGAGACAAGAGCAAAGAAAAACACATCCTTGGGAGAGCTCAGCCTCATCTCTCCCCTCTGCTCCCAGATCTTGACTCTGGGAAGTGACAGCTCCATTTGGTGACAAAGCTTCTGCCAGTGACTGATCACCATGAACAGAAGTCAAACCCAGGGACTGCTGAGAATATGCTGTAGGATTGATCACTCACACTTTATTTCTAGTTGTATTTATTAAAAATTATTATTATTATTATAGGCAGTCTCATGAATTTCTGCTGAGGACACTCAGGTTTGCTCTGAAATCCTGTCCCTGTCTGAGGTGTTTCACCTGCCCAGGGCTGGAGCATCTCTTGGTTTAACAGAACAGGGCCATGCATTTATTGAAGAAATCCTGGGGAAAGGAAGGTGGATCAGCCTGGGGGGCTCCCCCTCACCAGCAGCTCCCCATAAAAGTGAATACAGCAGGATGGGAGACAGTTTCACCTTCCAGGCATTACAGTTTTTGATTGATGTCCCTGTTTGGCTGTCACTTCACTCAAGACAACTTTTGAGTTGTGGAGTCACTTTTAGGCAGCAGAACTGTCTTGGCATAGTTACAAATTTCTGTGAGACCAATTCCACCAGGCAGCTGAGCTCTGACAGATCCTCTGGGCCAATGCTTCTGGTCACAGGGAGGTCTATCCCAAAACACAGATTTTCTTCCATGGAAAGGTGTAATTAACACCAAGAAAAAGCCCTGTGAGTGCTGCACCTATGCTCACATTCCTCTTCCAGCAAAGCACTCCCAACCCAAAGTGGCCTAAGGCACAGAGAATCTGTAAACTGATCTTGGAGCGAACTCCAAGCTCTGGAGAGATGAGCTGGTGATGATCTGCTCCCCAGGAAAAGACCATCCTTAAACAGGAAACCTAACACGAGAAAAAGGGCCTTGTTAACTCTTTGGGCCCTGAGGCTTTGAGAGTAAAACATATGGTCAGAATTACCAGGCAAGGCGAGGCAGAGCAGCTCACCGTGGCCACAGTGCCCCAGGAACAAGGTACCTTGACTACTACATTCATTTCTCATAATATGAACCACAAAAATTAGTATAAAGCAGTATTTTCTTGCAGTGCTCAATTATTTCAGAGATTTCTCATGAAAGAGGCTTGTCATGACAAATACAAATGGAGAACTGAATTCTTTCAAAAAGGGATTCCTGGATTCCAGGCAAAATATGGTTTTCAGAAGCTTCAGGGCTAAACTTGAACTTCTTCAGGTAAGAAGTTTTCTACTCTTTCATTAACTTAAATATTGGTTTTTCAAACAGATTCCATGTAATACTGTCAAAAATCAAAACTGGTTTCTGAATTTGAGTATCAGCACATTTTAAAAAGTAAGTTATGCAGCAAAAGTATCACACTTTTCCTTAAGAAGTATGAATTCTTGGAAAGTCCTCAAAAAAATCTCCTTTGTTAGAGGCTACAGTCCAATCTCATCGTGGGCCAGTTCTTTTGTTCCTGGTTTGGAATCAAGGCCTGTATTTATTCATTCCTCGAGGTTGCTGCTCCACTGGCTTCAGATGCAGCCCCTTGGATCTTCCTTTCCGTGGGGATTCAGATCCTAGGCCCTGCCCTTGGGCAAAACATATGTTCCCCTCCAACCTGGATCCAACCAGAGAATAATTGTTTTATGTTTATTAATCACCTGCATGCAAATAGGTGCCAATAAAAACTCCAGGCAGATTCTCTGCCAGGCTCACATCCTCCAAGAGCTCCACAGCACAGTTTGGTGTCTGAACAATGAATCCCTCCAATGAACAGGCATCGCTGCTTTGATATGCAGTGACAAAAATATCACATCAGCTCAGCCCCTCTGCAGTGATGAGTTTGAAATGAAACAAGAAACCTGCAAAAACACTCAACATCAGTGGTAAAATAAATTAGAGATGCTGCATTAAGCTAAACAAGTAGATTAATGCAAGACGAAGGGGTGAGATTTCAGTGGCAGAACGACAACGCTCCGACTCCGCTCGTGTTAAATGTGACCTGCCAAGAGGAAATCATAAGGCTGGAGATTGCTGAGTGTGAAAGTTTAAAAGGTTTTCAAGAGATAGAATGAGTTTTAGCAAAACGTTTTAGAGTTCTGTGCCATTGGCCTTAAATAAAAGCCATTGCAGCCATTACAGCAAAACCAGCTGTAATTAAACTCATTCTGGGAAGAATTTAACTACAAAGCCTGATGGGACTCCAGGGAAGAATCAGATTTAAGTAAGAGGCAGGGTGAGTTAAGGCACTGGAGCTGCAAATTTCTTCTGTGTCATTAAGCAAGTCTCAGTCTTACCCAGTTCTCACCCATTCCAGAAGACAGGAATACTTTAAGACTGACAACTTTTCTTTGGGAAGAAATGAACCTTCTCAAACAGACCACTGAGCTAAGACCAAAAAGCTTAGACAAATTAACAGTTAAGTCTGTCACTCACCTTCTCCAGCTGAGAACTTGGGTGTTGTGCCACAACACACAACTATCAGTCTGCACACTATCCTCTACACGTCTAGCCTATTTCCAAGATTCTTTTTCTGAGCTTAATCAAACAGAAAAATAAGCACCCAGAGCAATTTTAATGCCAATTCAAGTAGGGAAGGAGTCACACCAAAAACTGATCTCAGAAAAATCACTTCTGAGCAGAGCACACGTATCAGCCACATGGTAATTATCTGAGGCTGCTGCATGAATGGGGGTTTCATAGGGAAGCAGCATCCTGAGCCTAGATGGATAATCAGGGATTATTCTCAAGGAAACAAAGCTCTAGCTAGTTGAGAGTAATTCAAAGATTTATGAGGAGTGTTGCAGTTTAATTTCTCACTGAACTGCTTTCATGTACTTCTAAATGTACAGACACATCAATTAAGAAATATCACACAATTGATATATTAGTTTCTATTTAAAATACTACTTAAATTCTATTTAGTGTAGTGATGAACCCACTGTGCCAGCAGAATGCTGTTTCCCAGTAACAGAACCATTGCCAGGTGAGTTAAAAGTGCATTTCAAAATTCATTATACTTGGAAACTTTCGTATCAATCTAATTCAAGTGAAAAAAAAAAACCCTCTATCAAAAGCAAATTAGGTCTTTGAAAACCTCGTTAATATTTTATACAGCAAAAAGTGGTAACATCTTTGAAAAAATAACGTAGATGCTGTATGTTTGGCATGGACCACTTGCCTGGGGTTTGATGAGCTTTAGTGATGAGAGGGATGACAGCACAATGTCATCTAAAAAATACAGTTTTCCCACAAATAAGAAATTTGGAGAGCAGTAAAATCTCAGAAGAGGAAAGATAAATAAGCTGAATGTGCCCCCATGAACTGTAAATCAAGTTTCACTTTCACTGTGGAACAATTTACTCAAATCCTCTCAGGAAGGATCAGTGGAATAAAAAGATAAAACTGGCTATATAAATGTCAGGCTTTATTCGAGCTCCCACTGCAGTACATTACTCATGTGCTTCAAATGAATAGAAAAAAAAAAAAACCAAGAGAGAACAAAACAAGACTACTGACGAAAGATCTTGGGGGTTAGGACTCCACTTTGGCAAGGGGTATATTGTCCACTTCGTGGATGCCCTCCTTGTCAATGAAGCGGGCGTTGAAGGAGGTCAGGTTGAGGATGAAGCGTTTCTGAAGCTGTTCAAAGACAAAAAGAAGGAATGAGATTCACTCAAAGCTTCAATAAAAGAGGAGAGTATACTTTCAGTTTCCATCCTGGTTCTAGTGACACAAAATATTAGGAACTAGAGCGGGTTTTTTCACTGCTCAGGAGTGAATTAGTGGGAGTTTGTTGTAAGATAGTTCACATTAGACAAACCTCGGGCAGAGATGCAAAATAGCCAGGCCTGTTAACAAGACATTTAAGCAGGAAAACTAGAGTGGGCTAAAATTTTGGACACAAAGTGTACATATGACAAAGATACTTCAGACAGGACCTCCTCAGAGCACTTCTTCTTGATGTTACATCCAAATCAATCTCTTAAAGACAAGGATAAAGACTATTTTCCTACAAAAAAAGCCTTGGTGTCTGAAATGTCTGGAGTCTAATGTTGACATTAAAATTGGTCATGAACTTTAAGGTCAAGGCTTTACCTCAGATATCACTTCACACGCTGGAAAAGAATTAATTTATGCTTCTAAGAGTTCTTAAGTGTAACACAAGTGACAAGCATGCTGCAGTACATTCAGAAGAAACATAAGAGGAAAAAGTCAGGATCAGTATTACGCTAAGCACGCAAAAAGCTCAAGTTTACGTTCTGGAGGACGTGAACCGTGCAAAGGCAATGCAACTGCCTCTAAATCCTTTTCCTCAGTAGCTATTCCACATCTGGCCAGTGCCTTTATTACCCTTCTGGCAAAGGCAGCAAGAAATGCGACAAGAGGAACAGGAAAGCATCAGCGAGTGAATGCAAACAAACATTCCTTTCTCAGGAGCATCAGGGCCTGAGCTCAGCAACTCACCTCCTCTAGACATTTTTTTAAGAGATCCACAGCTTCCTCACGTGTGATACCTGAAAGGGAAAACATCCACAGATTGATTTCATTAGAGGCCATCTCTCTCCACAGAAACTTTTATTAAATTTAAACAACTTTTCAGCTGAGCACCAAAACCTCTCCTTCCCAGCTCACAGAAAACACTTTCCAGATGTCCCGAGGACGCCCTGCACCGCAGTGCTCACGCCCCAACAAGCCATTGAGAATCGATTTGTTACAGGGAATGGGAAGCATGACGGAATTCTGCCTCCCATGGCCAGGGCCTGGCTCAGAGAAGCCCAGCCACCTCCCTCTCCTGCAGTTTATTGCAGCTCTAAATCAGCTCCAGCTGCCCCGGCCGGCTGCGGGTCCAGGGCAGGAGGTGGAGATGGGTTTAGCGTGATGCTCCTGCTGTTCCTGAGCTCAATAAAGGACAAGGCACGTGTGGGATGCTCCTGCTATTCTCACACTTCAGGATAAAATCCAGCACTCCGTAGGGGTGACAAGCCATGACAGTGAAGTTCATTATTTTCCTCTGTTCCACAAGGAATGGTGAAAATGGAACAATAGATTGTTGGGGGACATGACTAGAAAACAAACAGGGTCGGTGGGTCTAAAACTTCTTTCTAGGCTTTGTTCCAGACCTGCATCCACTGCTCAGGCAAGTTAAATGAAAATGATCAGTTTATAGCTACATTTCTTGAAGGAGGTAGATGAAAGGATTTCTAATCTCAGAGCAGAGATAATAACTTAAACTCAGCTTTGCACACAGGAGTCAAATAGTTTGTACCTAAAGCCAAAGATGTCAGATTAACAATATTCTGTGCTTTGCACATTTCCTTATCTGCACAGTGGGGATGGGGCCATGTATATTCCTTGGCACTGGATTATGTGTCTAAACTAAAAGTTTAGACAGGTACAAACATGTACAAGAGTTATGATGAGCAGCTGCCAAGTGCACAGAACTGTGAATCAGTCTAAAACCTCTCCATTGCCCACAGAAGCTGTGGCTGCCCCATCCCTGGAAGTGTCCATGGCCAGGTTGGCCAGGGCTTGGAGCATCTGGGACAGTGGAAGGTGTCCCTGCCCATGGCAGGAGGTGAAATGAGATGAGCTTTAAGGTTCCTTCCAACCCAAACCATTCCACACTCTGTGATTCATCATCACCACTCCAGAGTGCTGGAGATGATCTTGCTAGGAATATCTTTTCATTTGAATGTTTTAAATTTATCATAGACAAAGCCAATCCAAGATATGGTGCAATAGGATCTGGGACTGACCTCTGAATATTGATACTCTGGGAAAATGTACATGTCAGAGCCAACAGACAAGAAAGAAGATAGAGCTGTCAAACTGTTATTTATTAAAAGCAGACTACCAGCTGCCAATGGTCCAGGAAAGCCTAATCATATTTTAGAATAACTGAAATGTCCTTTATTTCCAGTCTGTATGCTGCAAACAGGGAAAAAAAATTAAGGAGTTGACTAGTTTTCTGTTACCATGCTAGCAAAACCAAAGGCAACCTTTCGAGCTCCATTTATCTAACAAAAAGTCAAGTTCCAATCTGTTGCACCACAGCAATGCCACCTGATTCAGCAAATGTCAGTCTCACTGGTTAATAAACTCAAGGCCTAAATTGAAGCAGGAGAATTTTCCTGTCCAGTGGCTCCACTCACCTGGCTTGTAATAGCGGTCAAGGATGCTAAGGGTAAGGAATGCTCCATATCCATGTGCTGCAAAGGGAGCCTTTGCCAGAGCTGCCAGGTAGTCCATGTAGTACAGGGCAGGGCCCTCGTGGTCATCATAGCCAGCCAGGAGAAGGTTCACGTGGTAAGGGGTCTGCCAAGAGAAATGATGTTTTTGTTAGAGCACTCACACCAGATCTTTGAATCCCGATTTCCCGTGCACCAGGGAACAGCAGCAGAGCTGATTACCCAATTCCTTATCGTAAAATGCTACATCAGTCTTGTCTGCAGAACACTGTGGGTCTCAAGGTAAAAGTGATCAGGTCTTCTGGTGACATGGACTGCACAAGCAAATAAAAACACAGAACTCTTCCAGTGTGTTTGGGGTTTTTTTTACAGCTTTCACAACACACTCAAACTTTAAAGAACTTGAATGCAGTTTTCACGCCAGATTCTTTCCCCTCAACATAAAAATTATGGATTTTTACTGCTGACACGTGAGCACAACGTGAACATTTTGCAGTTTCTAAGAAGTCTTTGTTCATGTAACCTGCTCTTTGCTCTCTTCCCACTCCCCCTCCCAGTGAGCTTGGCCCGTCCCAGCATGTATGAAAGCTCTCACACACTGCAGCTACACACAGTGTCCTGTTCACTGGCAATTTGCTTTTTATTGCATGTACCAAGTTTAATATTTGGCAGTCTACCCCATGTTCTGGGTTTAGTGTTCCACCATCATGAATAAATCAGACATCTCTTCTTCTCCTACATCTCCTTCCAAGATCTGTACTTTGTAAAACCATGAAACACACGTGCACTGTATTATTTTTAAACGTAGGATCAGAAAAAATTTGGGCATTGTATGTATTTTTAAAAGCAGCTTTTATATACTTCCAGTATTTCCATATCTACACAATGTTTCTTATTAAATTAATTGTACTAACAGGATATCTCCAAACTGCTGGAAAACCTGGATCAACAAGCAACAAAATAAGAAAAAAAAAAATTATGATGCAACTACCAGATTAAAAAAGCAAACAAAATTTCACCCTAAAGCCAAAACATTAACTGCATCATAGAAAAAGTTCATTTTTGATACTCAATACAGGAAATTTACGCACACACACACAAAAAATCACATGCCACTATATTTTTACTTTCAGACAGTATGAAAGAATAAAGCAGGCTAGAGTTATATATAAAACATCACTTTAAATTGTGTGATTTAATCTTCAAAGCATCCAAGAATATTTGGAAAGAAGTTACCATGCAGCTGTATTGGTTTAATTAGGCTGTATTTCATCATTTATTTATTCTGAAACATCACACAAGTTGATATTTAAGAGCCATGACACAAGATCACTCAAATTATTGTGTGACTTGGAATTACCAACATTGGCATATGCGAGATACTCAACCATAAATAAATGGTGTTATACAGACTTAAACCCATCTGTAAACTGATTTTCAGTTTTAAGTTCTCCTGCTAATGGTCTCTGAGACTTCTTAAAACTCAAATGTGAATAATTATCCCCCATGCCTTATTATTCTAGAAAGGCAGGATTTAAACATTAGCAAATATACATAATCTATTTACGACTTCCATGATTATAAATTAAATTTGCAGCATAACACCTCGATGCTGGGACTGAATTTCTTGTACATCCCAAACCTTTTGTCCATTCCAAAGGCAGCCTTTCTTGACTTCTGTAACTTGGTCCATGCCAACAATTCTCAACTCTTTACAAGGCTGGTGTGGTTAAAGGGCCATCAAATGAGTGATGGCTAACAGGAACAGTTGTTTTAACTCAAACTTCCCTTCCTACAGAAGCACCATTTTTCACCCCAAGTAGTTTTGCACTTGGTGCTGTTTGATTTAAAATAACGACAGCAATTAGGAGATGTGTGAAATTGTTCAGAATTTACAGCTGAAGAGCACAGTTGTGCCAAAGAGCCCAACCCCAGCTCGGTGGTGACACAGCCCTGTGACATCTGGCGGAAGCCAAAGTCACAGCGAGGGGGGAAAGGTGGGAGCAAGGAAGCCTCCTGCCAAGTGTGGACATGGGGAGAGGAGCTGAAAGCTGCCTTTGGAATCCAGCCAGACCCTGCCACCTATAATTAAACAGCATCACAATCAGAGACTGAACTTCATCACCTTTGGAGGGCAGGGGGCTTTTTTTCCTACTTCCCCCCCCTCCAACATACACATAACCTCAGCAGTGAGTTCAATGTACCAAACCCTGCACTGATTCAGCAGGTGAACCAGGTGAGGTGCTGGAACAGGTAACAACAGAATCCTGAAATGGTGTGGGTTGAAAGGGACCTTAAAGCCCATCCCATTCCACCCCCTGCGATGGGCAGGGACACCTTCCACTATCCCAGGTTCTTCCTCTTCCAATATCCTGGCCTTGGACACTTCCAGGGATCCAGGGGCAGCCACAGCTTCTCTGGGCTCCGTGTGCCAGGGCCTGCCCACCCTCACAGGGAACAATTCCTTCCCAATATCCAATCTAACCCTGCTCTCCTTCAGCTTAAGGCCATTCACCCTTGTCCTGCCACTACACACTACAGCATCACTCACCTCCGTGAAAGCCAAAGCACCTTCCAGGTTTGCCTTGATCACAAACCACAAAGACTCTTTTCAGATCCTGCTTTGGAGCAGAAATCTTGTGTTTTAAGAAGAGAAATGTCATGAAAAACCACATGGTGACTATCAAGTAGAAGCAAAGACAACAGTGATGTAATGGCCTTAAGATACAAGTCCAGTGTCATTACACTTGATACTTTCCACCAGAAGAACAATTTCAAGGCACTGCCTTGTGAGCTGTCCCCAAGATATCAAGAATATGGAGTACAGGACTAATGGGAATCCTAAATGAAATCAAACTGGATAACAGGGAGGAACCCAGATGGTGATGAACAATGCAGAACAAACTGTTTTGATCTTGGCCACAACAAGAGTCTAAATGCCTGAGAAAGTCCTGCTGCAATTTAACCTTCCCTTTCATACACCTTCTGACCTCCTGTAACAGCTTCACACAGTGAGTGCCAATAAAGCAACAAACACTACCTTTTCCCTACCAAACCTTTAACTTTTCAACTATTTTCCCACTCCTAACAGGAGGCACTGGCATGTTTTACCTTTTAATTTTTATTTTCATGATTCACATGATTACATTAGTAGCCTCTTATGCAGTTTCAAGCACCAGCGTTAATCCTTCTGGTATCCCACATATTATGACGAAAATGTAACAAAACTCATAGGGAAAAAACCCCAACTCTCATGGCAAGGCTTGTATTGTAAAATTGTAAATGTCACAAACGAACCACGAAGTGCTAAGTTAGAGAAAAAAGCTTCTGCCTGCAATGTGGAGATCAGTGTAGTGTGACAGCAGTGTCAGAGAGCGCCGCGCGCCCTGGGGCGTTGCCATCTGCACCAGAGCAGCGTTTTGTCTCCGGTAAATAAACACATCTGCCTCTGTCAGTGTCCTCCCCACTCTGCTGCCCAGCTGGAGAAGGTGAGCTGGAAGACAGGCGTGGGCTCAGCAAGGAGTGGAGCCACAGGGAGGATCAGGCCCCAAGGGACGTGGCAGAGAGGAAGACAAAGGTGCCACGTCAGTGATGCCTCCTGATGGGCAGGTTTACCAAAAAGCCTGTTAAAGGTACTTCAAATCATACGTAAGAAATAGCTGCCACTGCTGAAAAGGACAGGACACTCAGACTCATCTGTGCAGGTCAGAAGTCCCTGAGATGAGCCATCAGCACCAGGGCCAGGCCCCAATAGTATCACTGCTTCACATCAGCCTCGAGAACTGCACAGGAATGCACAGAACACACACAGATCTTCCAAATCACAGCTCAACACAAGCTAAAGCAAACAGCATCACTGCCAACCATCACCTGCCAGCCATGCAGTTGGATGAAGCCATTTAAACCAGAAGAGCAGTGTGAAATTACAGAATATCCTCAGTTGGAAGGGACCCACAAGAAAAAATTCCTACCTGCAGCTGCGATATGCATCAGAAAGGAGAACAATAATCTCTGGCTGTTCCTGTGCATGAGTTCTGGAAGAACTCTCACCCCACGTGTGTAGTTCTCAACAATACAGCTCTGAGGTTAATACTGGCCCTTATTTGCTACTGTAAAACCTGATTTCAGGCCTGAGCAGTGCACTGTTAGAACAGCAACACAGTTTAACCCACACTCTATTCCTGACAGAGCTCATCAACTTCATTCTCAACATCCTCTTTCTTCCTGTTTTCTTTCATGTAGCACATTAACATTCTTCTCAATGAAATGCTTCCTAACCTTAGATCATTAAAGGTTTGTTTGCCCCCTCACAGCAGCTTTTCATACTTTGAAAAAAATCACCCTGGGAAACATTGCTAATTGCAGTACAGTAACTTGAAAACACAACCCCAGCTTGGATGTGGTATTTACCAAAAGTCTCATGTCGCTGTTTACAAAAGGCACTTGTTTTCCTAAGTACATCAAACAGCTTTGCTCTATGAAATCACTTTCCAAGAAGATTAAACGGATTTGGAGCATTTGCATGAAAACCCACAACCTTATCTCGATGTTCAAGAAGTTTAATTCACTTCACGTCTGCAGCGTGTGACAAAATGTTTACTGGGCCCAAGGCTGGAATTTTAAGTCTATGGCTGTATCAGTTATTGATAAGTGATGTGATAAGTTTTTAAAATAAGCAAATCAAGCTCTATTTTACTAAGGCATTATTTCAGCAATGTGAACTCACAGAATATCAGAATCAGTGATGTTGGAGAAGACCTCCAAGATCATCGAGTCCAATCCATGACCCATCACCCCTTGTTACCCAGACCAGAGCACTGAATGCAACATCCAGTTGTTCCTTGACCCCACGACATCCCTGAGCAGCCAGTTCCAAATTCATCACTAAAGACAGCAGCTCCCACCTTTTTCAGACTCCATTATTTGAGGATGGAAATGTTCCCTGGAAGCCTGTGCCAGAATCTCCCAGCTTTACTCACCCGACTCCGGAGATAGTCCGCGAGGTTTCGCCGGGTGAAGTTTGCAGCTGCAGTGGGAGACAATTCATAACCTGGAGAAGAAATGGGACTATTTACTTGATAACAAATCATTCATGTTTCACCTCCCACCTTCCCATGCCTTTTTTGAAATAACAAAATGTTCTTTAGTGATAAAATGTAGTGCCTTTTGTCTAATTCTGGTTTATTCTGAAAGCTACAGACATGAACAGGGCCCTCAGACTCTGGGTATTTCATATCTGTATGGACCATAGAAATACATGGCTTCAAAAAATTCAAGTGTTAAGGACATGTAGCTTGACTTTTTTGTCCAATATATCAGAAGAACTAGTGACAGTTAGCATGCAATGGACGTATTAGAATAGTAAGTCTGTCAGTAACATATTTGTGTCATTTATATTGCAAAGAAGTTTGATAGGATTTGGATAAACCATTTAATTTATACTGTACAATCCAGATTCTAATTCTGCATCCTGCCTGAATTATCACCTTTGCTGGGAACTAAAAATGCAGAAATCTTTACAGAAGGTTTGAGAACAGCCCTCTCCACCAACATTCACCTGGAAACCACTCTTAGCTCTGCTCCCAGCCCACAGGGCCTGTCCTGCTTCACTCACCATTTCTCATTTTGTAGAGCTGAACATTTTTCTGGATGTATTCTGCAAACTGCACCGTGTCTCCAGGCTCCCCCACACACAGCAGTAAGATCTTTTCACTCATCTTAAACATTTTGTCATGGTCTAGGCAAAGAAAAATAACATTGAGTGCCATGGGTCACGAGGAAGAATAAATTATTTTGCCAATATCATGACACATCAGGACTTTACAGAAGCAAGAAAGACATGTGGATAACTGCATCATGACCTGGAGCACCATGATAAAAAGCCCTTTTGAGCACACACTGACATTTGGTGTCTCACAGCTGGTGGCACAGAACACAAGAGTTGTTAAAGTGAAACAAAGCCCTTCAGGAGGGAGGCATTCCAGAAATAGACAGTATTTCTTACCTTAGAAGCAAGGTAGGAAAGAATAAAGCTTCACACAGAATATTGTGTTCAAAGCATAAGGGTTTGCTTCCTGGGATCAGGAGTAAGAATTTTGCTCAGTGACTATTCAACTTTATTCAAATATTCTGCAACAGAAGCAACCAATTTATATAAAGTTGAAATATCAACACACTGAGCAAAAGCAATCTTAGGAAATCCAGAAACAAATTCCATGTCAAATGATGCCCTTTTACTTATATCCAGCAGTCCCAAAAACCAGAAGCATATGTGAATGAAGCTTTTCCAGAAACATTTCTTTTGCTTGTCATTTTTTTTGGAAAAAACCAAACCAAACTATCAAAGAGAATGAAAATTAAAACAATTATTATAAATCATAATGAAGCTGACCTATAAGCAGGAAATGAAGGAACAGCAATCCATATTTTTAGATGAAAGTGCAGTTTAAAACAGTTTTAAGTTTGTGTTGAGGGGATCCAAGTTGTTGCAATGACAGTGCTGAAGACAATCCTGTGCTCACAGAGTCTCCTCTCACCAGAGCAGGTACCTGGCACTTGGATACCCCAGGCAGACACTGAGCAGCTGCTGGAGTGAAGGGAAAATCCTTGCACAAACACCAAGCCTCCAGCTCTGAGCTTCCTCTCCAGCTCACGAAATGGTGCTGAACAATCTGTGCTGCAAGGCAGGCACCAAGTGTCACAATCCTCTAAAATGATGTCAAAAGTCATCACAGCACTGGAGCTCAGGGAAAGCCACTGACACTGCCCAGCCCTGCAATCCCCGACTGCTTTGGGTTGGAAAGGAGCTTAAAGCCCATCCCCTCCCATGGGCAGGGACACCTTCCACTGCCCCGCGTCCAGCCTGGCCTTGGGCACTGCCAGGGATCCAGGGGCAGCCCCAGCTGCTCTGGGCACCTGTGCCAGGGCTTGCCCACCCTCACAGGGAGCAATTCCTGCCCAATTCCCATCCATCCCTGCCCTCTGGCAGTGGGAAGCCATTCCCTGTGTCCTGTCACTCCAGGCCCTTATAAATTGTCTTTCTCCATCCTTCCTGCAGGTTCCCTTCAGGTACTGGAAGGGCAATTAGGTCACCTCAAAACTTCTTCAGGCTGAAATTAATTTACAAATAAACAGTCTAAATATAGATCTGAAAATTATGGGGTTCCCCCCCCAGCAAAAACAACTAAATCCTATGTTCAAAGTACATATTTCTTAAAGGTTGTGAACAAACCTATCTGGAACCAATATTAACTTAGAAAACATTATTTAAAGTGATTAAATTTTTATTTTGTATGTACCACAGCCTCTAACACTGCTCCAATTTGCTATCACAGACTTGAAGTGAAACATTTGATGTAAAAGCAGTGCTATAACATTTTTATATAATTTACTTATATTCATTTGTATGGACCTAGCAATTTTCTGTTCTACAACTTTTTTAAAACGAGCTAGTAAAGCACAGTCTTTAGAATAGAACAAGCTTCAGTCTAGCAGGAAAAAAAAATTGATTTCAGAGAATTTAAATAATTTTTTTAGAGAGACTTGGTGAGACCCTAGATGTCTCACCATACAAAGAAACCAAAGCCATGTTTCAGTCTGGCTCCTGCTCCCTGTGCTGTGAATTTCACTGATACTTTTAGTCCCCACAATGCCTTTTCTCCCATTAATTACGTTTTACCACTGAATTGGGCACAAGTGAGCATCTCCTGTCACACATCGTTATCCGAACAGGGTTTTAAAACACTTGAACACTGCTGCTCAGAGCGAGGTTTGGGATCACAAGCCAGCGCTCACCTGAACAGGTAAATTAAGCTGACAACCCAACACAGAGCGGTCACACGCGGTCACGACTGGGGACTTTACCCGGAGCAAGAGGCGATTTAAGCCCCGCTTTGGCTCCGTGCTCCAGAGGCCGCCTGGCACTTCCTACAGCCACTACACCTCCCTGAAGGGCCCTGCAGCGCTCACACCGAGAAACCTCCCCGCGAACAGCCTCCCCTCAGCCCGAGCGCCGGGCCCACCCCGCACACCGCGGGCGCGCCCGGGGCCCTGCGACACCCTCCCGAGCCACGGCTCAGCACGGGGCCCCGGCGCCTCCCAGGGTCTCACCGTGCTTCATCTGGATGATGCTGGTGGCCGCCACGGTGTCCGCGGCCACCAGGACGTAGTCAGGGCCCTGAATGCCGATGAGGTACTCCATGGCCGTGACACAGCGCGGCCCGGCCCGCCCCGCCGCGCCTGCGCGCCCGCGCGCGCCGATGGCGTCACGGCTCGCGAGAGCCGCCCGCCCGCGCGGGGCCGTGGAGCCCTGAGGGGAGCGGGGTGGCCCTGAATCTGAGGGGGTCGAGTTCCGTCCCTTTGGGATATCGGGGTCATTAAATGTGGAAAAGGATGGGGTGGCCCTGAATCTGAGGGGGTCGAGTTCCGTCCCTTTGGAATATCGGGGCGGTTAAATGTGGAAAGGATGGGGTGGCCCTGAATCTGGAGGGGGTCGAGTTCCGTCCCTGTGGAATCATGGGATGGTTAAAGGTGGAAAAAGACGGCGTGGCCTCGAATCTGAAGGGGTCGAGTTCCATCGCTTTGGAATACCGGGGTCGTTAAAATGTGGAAAAGGATGGGTTGGCCTCAAATCTGAGGGGGTTGGGTTCCCTCCCTTTGGAATAAGGGGATGATTAAATGTGGAAAAGGAGGAGGTGTCCTCGAATCTGAGGGGGTTGGGTTCCATTGCTTTGCAATATCGGGATGGTTCAAGGTGGAAAAGGACGGGTTGGCCTCGAATCTGCGGGGGTCGAGTTCCATGCCTTTGGAATTGCTGGTGGTTAAAGGTGGAAAAGGATGGTGGCCTCAAATCTGAGGGGGTTGAGTTGCATCCCTTTGGAATCATGGGATAGTTAAAGGTGGAAAAGGATGAGGTGTCCTCGAATCTGAGGGGGTCGGGTTCCATCGCTTTACAATATCAAGATGGTTCAAGGTGGAAAAGGACAGGTTGGCGTTGAATCTGAGGGGATCGAGTTCCATCCCTTTGGAATTGCTGAGTGGTTAAAGGTGGAAAAGGATGGTGGCCTCAAATCTGAGGGGGTTGAGTTGCATCCCTTTGGAATCATGGGATAGTTAAAGGTGGAAAAGGATGAGGTGTCCTCGAATCTGAGGGGGTCGAGTTCCATCCCTTTGGAATAAAAGGATGGGGTGACCTCAAATCTGAGGGCTGTGGGTTCCATCCCTTTGGAATAACGGGATGGTTAAATATGGAAAAGATCCCAGAGACGCAGTGTGTCTGAATGAGGCACTGAGGTTGGAAAAGACCTCCAAGGTCACCCTCAGCCCAGCGCTGCCACCATGCCCTTTACTAAACCATGTCCCCAAGTTCTGCATCCACGTAAGATTTTCAGGAATCATCAAGGTTGGATTTAAGATCATTCAGTCCCTCAACCAGCGCTGCCTCTGGAGCCACATCACCCAGCTCCTCTTGGACACCTCCAGGGACAGTGGCTCCACCACCACCCCAGGCTGCCTGTTCCAATGTCTAACCATGCAAACAGCGAACATTTTTTCCAATATCTGATGTGGATCCCCTCTGTCTCAGCTTGAGGCCAATTCCTCTTGTCCTTCGCTGAGCTACTCTTCTCATAGTAGGAGAGATGGCCCCACCTCACCCGCCTGCCTGTCAGGGAGTTTGTGCAAAGCCAAAAAGTCCCATCTGAGCCTTCTTTTACCCAGGCTGAGCCTCTCCAGCTCCCTCAGCCATTCCCCAGCTCTGTTCCCTTCTCTGACACGCTCCAGCCCCTCGATGTCTCTCTTGCCATGAAGGGCCCAGAACTGCCCCAGGATCCAACGTGCAGCCCAGCAGTGCCAGCACAGGGGATGGACAGTGTCCATGTGCCCCAAAACCACTGAAGTTGGTTCCCCACAGCCAAAGGGACAATCCCCCTCTCTCCCAATTGGTGATCCCAATATCCTGTTCTCCTTCCAGGTGCTGAGCCCTCCTGGGTGCATTGCTGCTGCCTTGGGCTGGGAAACGCTGTCCTCAGGGATCTGGGCTCTGCTTTCTGCTCAGTCTCCATCTCATATGACCAGTGTGGGGCTGTGGTGTGACCAGGATGGTGAGATGGGAGGGATTTGTCGTTCCAGGGGTTGTTTGAGCAGTCTCTCAATGTGATGTTAGTAAAGATGATGTTACAGTTACTGGAATGCCTGGATGAAGTTTCCTGCAGGAACCCCTGCTTGCCAGAGAAGTAAAGAACCCGCATGTTCCTGCTGTTGCAGGTGCAGGAAATGAAGGTGCAGAGAGGAGAAGTGATTTAGGAGATCACAGGGCAGGGTGATGGAGTGGATGGGAATAGAAATGTCTTGATTCACTGAGCTTCTCTCCAGCTGCCAGAGCGGGCGGTTCGGATCGCCAACCCCAACATGAACCCTGCAAGGCTTACACGGGGCTTTGCTCCTAATCTCCCTGTCTGGGCTCCACAGAGCTCCCGGAACTGACTTTCTATAGGCCCAAACACGGTGTCTTTTAACAGATTCCCCTCAGGATGGGCAGGGATGAGCCTTGCCTTGTTCATCCCATGCCCAGCCTGTGGCAATCCTGGTGCCAAGTGTGGCTTTAACCTTCCCCCCACAATGCCTAGAGAGCAGCTCTTGCTGAATTTTTAGTGAGCAAAGCTACAGAATCTCTTTCACATGTTTATTTTGACAACGTTAGACACTACCTGGATGGAGGTGTTTGTCAGTGGGATTTCAATCCTGAGCCTGGCTCTCCTGGCGTGCAGAGCAGGCTGTCGGCATCTCCCTTCAGTGCTTGCTTTCAGGGGTACAGCAGCATTCCAAAATGATTGTTCTGATCTTGGAGTGCCCCATTTCCCTTCAGACATTTCCCAGGCTAACATCAGTGTGCAGACACCTTCCTCCTTGCCCCCACCAGCAAAACTCTTTCCGAGGGTTCTCATTCTTGTCAAATGTGACGGGGAATGTCCGTGCCTGGCTCTGTGAATCCCACAGGCATCCCTCTGCCTCCCAGAGCTGCTCTGCTCCTCACTCCCAGGCTCACTGCACAGTGTTTTCCCTCCACCTGTGATGGCAAGAACAGGGCATCCATCGGAGTGTGCAGGTGAAAATGGATTGTAACCTGCCCTGCCAACAGCTGATTAACGTTTGTATCTCTGGCAGGATTGATCTTGTGGGTGAGAGCATTCCAGAGTCCAGCTGGGGCCCTGCTCCTCGGCTGGATGCTCCTTCCCTGTGCTTCTGTCATGGTCACCATTGTCTGCTTGGGGTGGGGAAGAGGATTATCCACTGTGGGCAGCTGGGACAGCTGAGGACAGGCTGTAATTTCTCAGTTTTCGCTTTTCTCCCTCTCCAGCAGTGAAGACCATCTCCCCACTGTGGTAACTTTGGGTTCCCTCTCCCAGTCTGATTTGTCACTCAGACCTCAGTGAGGTGGGAAAGCAGCAGGCACTGCAGGCTCTGCTACACAAACCCAGGCTGGTGACCCCAAAATGATGTCCAGCATTGAGTTGTGTGTGACTCATAACTGCACATAACAGCAGGACAATCAATTTTATGATTGTTGCTAATTATAAAATCAAACCATAAAAATAAAAGCTGTTTCAAACCAATGAATAGTTTTTTCTCCTGTGTGGAAACACAAATCAAGAAATCTAAACATTTAGCCAGAGATTTCTGCAGTGCTGTGGGGGATTTATTGACAGCCACATCTAGTCAAAGCTTCCCCCAGTTCCTCTAGCTCTGTACTGTTTGAATTCCTGCTGGTCACTGAATTATTTCTTTTCTTACTATTTCCTGTGCTTGAAAAGTGGGGAAAGCGCAATCAAATTGTCGTCATGCTCATTTGGTTAATCACCCATTTAGTTACTTATTCAGTTCATTAACAAGACGCTGGCTAGTGTCAGTGTGGAGGAAATTCTGAGAGGCAGGCAGTTAGCAGACAGGATATAGGAGAAATAGGCCATTACTCCAGCCCACTGAATGGCAATTTCTGTCCCTCTTTTCTGCTACGTCACTTCAGTGCACAGTTTGTTCTGGATTTAAAAAAGCAGCCAGCAAATATGAAAAAAGCACTCTGCTGCAGATCACTGTTGTTTGTTAGATTCCATTTAGGTTCAATCCAAAGCTCTGCAGAAGACTAAACCACCTATTTTAGGACTCCTTTTTTTTCAGTTGAGAAAAATGTGCTGCTCCACAGGTCATAAGATGCCTGTAATTATGACCCCGAATGGATAGAAATGTTTCTTCTTGAGACAAATTCTATCTGACAGTTTTTACAGTACGTTCGTTCAGAGCAAAATGCCCTGTCCCCTGTCACCCGGATTGAAATTATTAAGGAAGACAGACATTTCACTGACAACTCTAGCCTCAGGGGGGAAAATATTCCTTCTGTTCCCCTCTGAAGGTCAGAGCTCACATAATGCAAAACACTTAGAACACGCGCGTACACATGCTCACGCACATGCGGATGAAACTTTCTCTTCAGCAGAGCTCTGGATGGGTTTGATGGAAAATAGGAGCCCACTGTGCAGGCAGCTCAGGGAGTGTGGGCCAAAAGACACGGGCCTTGCCTTTCTTAAGTGTTAGTTCTCATTGTCTTGTAAGTAATCACTTTCTCCTCCGCTTGTAAATCACATCAGGAGATGGTCATGTGTGCTCACATGTTCGTACTTCCCCTCACATGATACGTGCCCAGACATGGCACATCAGTCACTGGCAACTCCTCCGACAGTGTGGGATCTGTGGGATAGTCACACTTCCCTGGTATCTGTTTATTCTTTCAAAACATTTCGTGCCTTCTTTTCCGTGCTGTTAAAAGCCCATTTGCAACCTGTATGTCCCATTTCTCACTTAAGCTGCATTGCCAGCTGTCATTTGGCCCAGTCTGTCACCCAGCAGTGTCCCCGTGCTAGGGATGTGCAGGTCCTCTCCTGTCAGAACACCAACTCTGGCTGCTCCAGAGCTTTTTTTGCTGGAGGAAGGGCAAAGCCTGGCCCTTCAGTGCCTCCCCAGCCCCGGCTGGACGTGTGAACACAGCAGTGCAGCCGCAGATGAGCTGTCAGTCACCGTGTTGTGCCTGTAGATCACCAAGCTCACTTAATCTAGGGCTGAAAATTGGACCTGAGCCAAGGTGACTGGAGGTGAGAAACCAGCCCACAGCTCATTAACCTCTTCCCATTGCACAAAGGCTCTGTCTTCCCAACTTCCCGGCGACTTGGATGGCATCAGGCTCATGCTGGGTCCCTGCTGACCACACACGTGTCCTGGTGTCATTTGCACCGAGTTTCCCTGGCAGGACCCAGCTCCCAAGCACTGACCCTGCTTTTCCAGCCCATCCTAGAAATACTTTCAGGGTGTTAATGGGCA
Organism: Onychostruthus taczanowskii; assembly: GCF_017590055.1. NCBI lineage: Eukaryota > Metazoa > Chordata > Aves > Passeriformes > Passeridae > Onychostruthus > Onychostruthus taczanowskii. The sequence goes on from NW_024503235.1 coordinate 2,627,813, forward strand.
GCTGCAAAACAGCTGCCCTCGCAGCACTCCAGGACTGAGCCCTTCACAGAGCTGGCCTGCTCATCTTCAGAAATGTCTGGATTAATGCCACCGCTTGGACCTGAAGGAACTGCCCAGACCAGCTCATTCCCATGGCAAGGATGTTCTCAAGTGAGCATTGGTACCAGTGGCAGAGTGGGAAACAGAGCTGGGAAGCTTTTGTCCTGAATTTACTCACAGAAAAAGGGTGGAAATCCCAAATCCAGCTCTGTACTGCCTGTTCCATGCATCCCACCCCACTGTGCTACTGCCAGGTGGGAACACAGCCCTGTTCTGCCCCAACTCCTGCCCCTGTCCTGGCTGCCCTTCCCAGAGGGACACCAGCTCCTGCACAGCATCTTCCTTCAGATCTGCAAGAATCTCCAAACTTTTCTTTCTTCTTTCTCCCACTCCCTCTTTTTCTAAGTTTAATTCTGAACAGCCGGCTGTGTTCAGCCTGACTGGTTTGTTATGGCTTATAATTTGTGTTAGGATTAATTAACTAATTACCGACAAATGTCCGTTGGCAAGATTCTGCTTCTGCTTGTCAACTTGAAGTATTTAATTATTTTAATCATTTACTTTCATCTTCAGAATTTATGCTCTTCCAAGAGCGTTTCTAGGCATCTTTTAATTATTATTCTGATTTTTTTTCAGAGGGGTGGCGAGCTGGGGGGAGAGAGCTGGGGGATGGGATCAGTCCTCATTAACTATTTCCTTGGAAATCCCTCCCTGCTTTTCAGACACTGGTGCATGGAAGGGACAGTCTGGAATGCAGGTGTGTGGGAATGCACAGAGAGGGCTGGGCTGGGCTCTCACTTCCCAGTAAAAGTCCTCCTTTTCCCCGAAGGATTTCAGGGATGCAGACTGAGGATGTCACAGGTCCTGTTCCTTGGTCTAGGGGTCAAGCAGGTGTTGATTTACACAGCTGCTTCATCCACCAGGAATAACCCCTAAATCCAGGGGAGTGCTCAGGACACCCTATAAGGCACAAAAGAGTCTCTGCAGGATGAAAACTGAAGTGGACTCACAGCCACTGTCCCACCATGTAAATAAAGCAGGATCATAGGAAAGCATCCATTTATATAGGTTTTTCATCATTAAAAGATTGTGAATGGCTGAAGACCCACAAACTGAACCCTGCTTTGATCATCCCTTGGGTTTAACATGGAAAGTGGGAATGCATCAGAATAGATTTGGGCTGGGATCCTGTCCTGGGACTGGGGGCATGTATGGAAATCCCATCCCACATCTGTGGGCATGCACAGGAATCCCAGTCCCTGAATGTGCTGCCAGCATGGGACAGGAGGGCAGCAGGTAACTGGGACAGTCAAGGGCATCTTTTTCTACAGGAAATTCCATGTCGGTGCCACAGACAAGATCCCACCTGAGCACACTCTGAATGAAAAGTCAATTTGCTCAGAAAAACAATGGGCCACCTGGAAATATATTGCATAAATAATTCAATGTATGCATTTAATTCCTTCCTTCCAAACACACTGGCCTTGCTGTTCCTTCCCTGTTTTGATCTTCAGGTGGGGCAGAGCACCACAGTGATTTGAAGGTTATGCACTTTTGATTTTCACCTGCTTACACAGTATGATCCCAGACTTTGAGTGTTTCCCCTCTTTTTCCTTCACACACCAAAGCTGCAGCACTTGTGTGGGATTAAAACACAAGAGAAGGAAGTGTAAGAGGCTGATAAAAGACAGTGAAACTCTGAGTCTTTCACTAATACTTTCCAGAAGACTTCCAGGCTTTTTTCCCTGCCAAATGCTTTATGCTGCCAAGAAACCAAATTCCAAGGGGCTTGGTAAATCTTCCTGTGGTGGGCACTGCCCAGGAAGGCACAGCCCCAGATCCTCCAGTGGGACACACATACCCCACTGACTTCAGCAGGAGTCTCTCCAGGAAAGAATAATGAAGGATTCAGCCCCAAGAATATTTCTTTCCTGAGACAAATGAATCCCTTGGACCGGAGCACTGAGGAGAGTGTGCTATTTAAAAGGTTTCTTGAGGGTACGTAATTATATTGAAAATAATTAGGGGCAAGGCAGCAGTATTATTACTACTTATCATATCAGTCTAAACTTAATCCAGACTGATCTTTGGGAATGGATTTGGAATGCAGAGGATGGACCTTCCTTGAACAAGATGCGTCCATAATGTTGCTGGTTTCGGGTTGACATAGGAGACAAGGGTTTCTCCTTAGGAGTCACCTATGGAGACAGCAGTTTTGTCCCAGAGGGGAATGGAGGATCCAGGAAGGCTGGAGCATGGCCCTGGAGTCTGTGGAGTCTGGACTTCCATACTAGTCCTTTGTCCTTTGGACAAACGTGTTGCAGGACCTGGCAGCCTTTAAGTGACACCCCAGACCCTCTCCTGAAGACACAACAGCCCCTGGGGTGTGATTTATCAGGTGAGCAGTGGCTCCCAAGGAGCCCAGGGAAGCAGCATTGCCCTTGTGAGCACTCATGGAGAGATCTAAATGAGATTGTTTTAATTAACTTCAGAATCCTGTTAATTAGAAGCCTCTCTGCATTAAAAATTGCTCCAGAGACCAGACCAAGTCATGGCTACACATGAAGGCAGAGGAAGAGGCAGGTCAGGTATGGATGGATCACAGTCTGGACTTATTTGCAGCAGAGGCTGACAAATGTCAGGGTTAAAAATCCACCTGGGGTCCCATGGCTGCTCAGGAGGCCCAGCTGAGAATCCCAGGGCAGGTCATGGCATGGCAGGAGCAGAGCAGGACTTTTTGGAGAAGCTAAGAGCTGCTCTGGGACCTTGGGAGTCAGGAGATGTGACCAAAGCCCCAGGAGAGCTGGGCTGGAGGGTCTGGGAGAGTCTGCAGCCAGGGAAACTGAGGCATGGGGGAAGCACAGGGTCAGGGGAAGGTGCTGTAAAGCTGTGAGCAGCTCCTGGGGTGGGCTGTATGCTCCCCAAAAAATCATCCCTGTGGAGAGCACAGGGGCTTGGAGGGCTCTCCAGTGGAAGGGGAACAGCTCTGGGGTCACAGAGGAGCAGGAGCTGGGCTGGGGCTGAGGGTATGGACGGGTCCTTGTGGGAAGGAGAGCCTTGTCCTATTGAAGGCTGACAGAATGAACTTCAGTTTATGCCCCTGGCAGTTTTTTACAGCTCAGCTATTCCATTTAGGGGTTGGGAGCCAGTGGAAGGAAGCTCGGATCGCTTCACTGACCAGCCATAACATCCAGCCAGTACATTAACTGCCCTGCTGCCCTGATCTGATGTGGTTTTACAGACAATAGCTACTGGCTATTTAGGCAATGTATAAATTAACATATTCTGCACAAACTAGGAACATATTTAAATTAAAGGAAAGTGCCCTTTATTTGTCAATCATCCAAGATCCACATTTTTACATTCCTTTAAAAAGACAATTTCAGCCGCCTTAATCCTACCTCAAACTGTTCATCTTCAGGAGGGAAAAATGTTGTTTGATTGCTTGATTGTTGCTCTGCCCCCCTTCCCCTGCCTCTTTCCTTTAATTAAAACAATCCCGATCTGCTCTCCTGGAATTTCTTTCCCAGATTGGCTCAGTAACTTGTGACCTTCATTTCTGCCCAGGCTGGAATCTGCTGGCACGCAGGGTCAGAGATGAGGAGATAACAGAGTCACCCCACAGGGTCACCACCAGAACATGGGTGCACACAAGTGTTTGGGTGTTGCAGCAGCGAACTTCATCTGCTGCTGTTTCAATATTGATGCCCGACATAGCATTGTAAAGGAGAAATGGGCATTGGGGAAGTGTTGGATTTGACAAAATCATGCTCAAAGGGCGAAAAAAATGACCTGAATGATATTTTCCAAACTGTAGCAGCCTGAATCACTCAACTCTCAAGTGCCATTTCCAGTAATTTTAAGACCTACGTGATGCTGGTGAAAAACATTTCCAAGAAGCTCGGGGTTCCTTGGAGCTCTACAGCTCTTGCAGATGTGAATTGCCACAGCTCAGCAAATTATCAAAGGGCTTTTCTCTTGACAGCAGCTGTCGGCAGTGAAGCACCTTTCCCTGCTTGATGGTCTGATCAGGCACCAGCAAGATCCAGTGGCTCTTGGCAGCACAATTCTGTTTGAATGTTTGAGCTCTATTTTCTTTCTTTCTGTGTTAAGTTGAAGGAGTAAAATGCAAAATAACTCTGTTCTGAAACCCTCCTGACTGCCCTATCCCAGCTTCTGCACAGCTCCCATGGCATAGCGCTGAAAGAAGGGAAATTAATTTCAAAGAAGAGAAATATTGCTAAGAAATGCCCATTTGGCAAAGTTTGCCTCTCTCTCTCTGTCAGCCAGATGCCGTCACCTCACTCTTCTCAGCAAAGCAGGGCCAGTGTGTTTATTTAAGACCCAAATCAGCATCGATCAGGGTCTGTCAGTCACTCTCCCGGAATAAAGCGCCGGGGTCTGGAGCGCGGACGGTAATGGACACACGCTCCAATGAGCTTGCAGCCATCCCACCACATGCCCCAAGGCTGGAATTCTTTTTTTTATTATTATTATTATTCAGAAAATAAACATTTTGTTTGTTAGGAAACTGTATTTAAGGTGCTGAAATGGAGCTTTCTTTAGCACCAAGGGGCCTTTCCTGTAACTCTCTGTTATGGAGGGGGTTTGGAGAAGCTGGCTGAGTGCTGAGCCTGGAGTGTGGGGCAGCCTCAGCTCATCCTACAGTGGTCCTAAGGGATGAGGAGGAAGAGAGCTGCTCCAGCAGGCAGCATGGATCCTGCATAGTCTGACAGCATCGTGATGTTGGCTGGAACCAGGCTGTGAATAATGTCTGAGACGTGTGAACACTGCAGCGTGCAGGAGCCTCCAAATTATAACAGCTCACCAAGGGAAAACCACCCCGACAGCCTTCAAAATGGAGTTGCCTCCTCCCTGCTCCCCTCCTCCTCCCACCTGCCTTTCATTTTTCCTCATGCATGGAAGGTATTAATTACCCAACGTGCTTTAATGGCTCGCAGGAAGTGCCCTGCAGCGATCCCGGTGCACAGAGAGCTTTGCCGGGTACGTGGCCAAGGAAGAGGAGCACGGTGTGACGCTGCTGGGGCACGAGGTGTTTCCTGTAGCTCTGTGGAAGGGACCCCATTTTTCTGACTCCTCTGAGCAGCTCTTTTATCTCTGCTGTTCAGCTATAGCAGCTCCTGTGCCCTTAGGGTGGCTGTGCAGGGTTTGTTAACCTCTGGGACAGGCAAACTGTGACCTCTCTCCTCCTGGGAATGAGCACGGCCGCTTGTTCCTGCTCACTGACATTTGCTGCTGCTGAGCTGTTCCTAACCTGGCTGAACTGTGCCTAACCTGACTGAACTGTGCCTAACCTGGCTGAGCTGTGCCTAACCCTGTTAATCTGTGGGGAGAAGCCAGAGGAGCATGGGCAGGTAACCCACCCCACTATGGGACAGTAGATGGGGAAACATTCCACCTGCATCCCCCATCCTGCAGCAGAATGCAGTGTTGAGATCAGCAAGTGCTGGGCTCCAGGACTCCCCCTTTCTGCTTCCAGCTCTGTGCTCCAGCTGTCAGAGGAGGAGTTTGGGCACCAGGCTTGTGTCTGGCGTGAGGAACTCATCAGTAGCCTCCTCCTGCTTGCAAGGACTGCAGGAACCTCCTACAAAATTGTGTTTTTACCATAAATTTTAAGAAAGAATTTGGAAAATAAGCATTTGGAGCAGCAGGGCACAGGGAATTTTTAATCCCAGCACTCTCTGCCTCAGCACTGAAACCTGGGATGCCACTCCCTGGGGAGGCCCTGAGCTGAAATCTGGGCTGTCTCCTGCTGCAAGGCTCTGCTTTCATTGCACCGGCCTAAAACCAACAGCAAAACACTCAGCAGATTGATCTACAAAGAGGTGGATATGGGCCAGTTCCAGCCTGTCCGAGGCTGCATGAGGCAGGAACCAGGTCTGAGTCTCAGCCCTGGGATTCCTGAAATATGCTGGCCCTTGGCAGACACAGTGCTGTGAAGCTCTGGGAGAAAGGGTGATAAAAACCCTCTCCCGAGAACAGACATTAATTCACAGACTGTCATGGCCAAAGATGAACCCTTGGTTTTGCTCTGCCCTGCTCTCTCCCGAGAACAGACATTAATTCACGGACTGTCATGGCCAAAGATGAACCCTTAATTTTGCTCTTGCCCTGCCTTTTCCACCACTTCCAGCTCCATCCCTGCTTTCAGCAGCGGGACAACTGAGCACCATCCCTGCAGAGCCAAGTGCCTGGTGCCCGCCGGTGTGGGACCTGCCGAGGCAGCCGGGCCGAGCGAGGGGAGCACGGAACGGAGCAGCGGCGCACGGCAGCAGAAGGGCATTAATCACCTCGCTGTGATTAGGGGCTCAGTGAGCACAGGCTGCCTCGGGGCCTTTCTGCTCCCTCTGAATGCCCTGCTTTGCTGCTCTCTCCGACAGATGCAGCCCAGCCGTGTGCACCAGCCCCGGTGGCTCCAGCTCCTGCCCACCCTCTGCCAATGCTGCTGCAGGTTGTGTTGCCAGGGTGGAAATGGTCATTTCTTAATTGCTTTTAATGCTTGTCTGCATTGGAGATTGGTAAAATCCAAGTGTGCCTCCCACTGTACTCCAGCTCCCGGCTGTGAGCCCCTTTTGTGGTTGGAACTGGAGTCTTTGCCATTCCTTGTGGAGAAATGAGGTGGCAGCAAGGACAGGATGGCTGAGGGTGGTCTGGGAGCTGAAGCCCAGGAGAGGCCAGCAGGAACACACCAGGGCACAGAGCCGCTGGAGGAGATGTGTGGAAAGCAGGAACAAGGGGACACAATGCCCCACTAAGGGAGAATATGGCCTGGGCCACATTGCTCTGGGGAACAGCACCAACCTCACCAAGTCAAGTGTCAGGACATGCAGAGATGGTTTTTCCCCATCTACAAATACACAACTTTATTCACTTGGAGCCATCCTTTCGTTGCACGGAGATGGATGTGGCCACACACGTTATTTTAACTTCACGGCTCTCCCATCCGTACATAAAACAGCCCAGGGAGCTGCAGTTGATTCATCTGTTTGCCACAGAAGATGGATCAGTTAGCAAATTATTTTATTGACCCGCAGCGCTGCTCAAGGTCATTTGTTTCAGTGGACAGGCAGCATGCCTGGCGTGCAAACGGGGCTGAGAGGGAACCTCCATATGCGACTGGCATATCCCAGCCCCTGGCCTCTCCGTGGAACCCTCAGCTCAGGCTGGAGCCCTACAGCCCGGCTGTGCTTGTTGGATAAGCTCAGCATTTGGGCTGCGATGCTGTAGCTTGCTCAGCTGTCTCCAGGCTGTCATCCCTGGCTGCTGCTGGGAAAGAAAATCCATCCTTCTTTACCAGAATGTGGTTTGGAATCTTTTTGCTTTGTTCTTGAAGGACAACAAAAGCCATTTGTGGTGAGGAAGGGAAGAAATGGAATTAAGTAGCTCAGTCCTCATCCAGACATAGCCCAGGTCTGTAGATTGTAAGGACGAGACATGCACTGAAAATCACACTGTAGAAAATCCAGGCCATTCCCAGGCTGTTGATCTTCTCTCAAAAATCAGGTAGGGAGAAAAGCATATAATTTCTGACAAAAACAGGGGTGCCTCTGCAGGTTCAGTGAGCATCCCTCCTGTCCCACAGCCTTGTGAGGTCCCAGCAGGACCCCTGGCTGCCCCGACACTTCTCACCCTCAGTGTCCTGCTGCCTTCCACTGCTCCAGAGCATCTCCACTTCCCACTGTCCTCCCTGAGCTTCCCGTGGAGCTGGGGCCTTTCTAACCTTCATTGACTTGCCTAAACATTTATTAATTGATTGCTGCAGGGTTACCACAGGCTTCTGCTGGCGTTCAGGGGAGATGGGATGTCCACGGAGTATCCTCGCATGAACTCCTGCCGTTCCTCCGGCTCCGCGGGCTCCGTTCTGCATCTGCTGCTCTTGCTGCTGGAGCAGCTTTTAACCAAAGACATATGGGGCCCATTAACACGGTTTTGCTTGTTTGCAGAGTCTGATCTTGGGAAGAACTGGCTGATTTCAGCTCATAGTTAAAAGTCTCAAGCCTAGGTGATGCAGGGGTAGAGCTGGAGCCAGCCTTGCAGCTGCCTGTCAGCACACAGGGATTCATCAAGCTCAGGATGAACGCGGTGAAATCTGCAGTGGACAGACAACAGATTAATTCTATCAAAGCCACGGATGTCTCCTTTTGCCCAGCTTAGTGCTGGCTCCTTCCTATGGTAGATTAAATTCCACCTGCATCCTCTGTGGATGGAGGGGAGGGGAACTGGGAGGAATGCCCAGGCTACAGGGATGTACAAGGAAACAATCCTGATTCAAAGTACTTAAGAACACCTCTGTCTTGCACCTCTGCCTCAAGAAATGGATCTCAAGTAAAAGCTGGGCTTTCTCCATCTGTTGCCCCACCCTAGTCTTCACACTTTTTTTTTAACTTTACAAATGTGCCAGATTAAAAAAAACAGAGAAGGAAAACCAAAAAGGGAAAGTAGCACATCCCTTTGTGCAAGGCTTTCTTCCAGTCCCTGTTAAGTTCCTGTACATGCTGACAGTTTTACAATTTACATGACAGCTGGCTTGCTTGGAGGAGATCTCTGTTAATTAAAATAACACAAAGGGAAAGAAGCGAAATCGTGTCAGCGGATAATTAATTCGGAGCAGGGCACCAGGCTGTGCGCCGATCCCGCTAACAAAACTCTGCAGGAATTCGCAGCTTTATGGTCCCAGTCCCGCTGAGCCTCCTGGAGCCACTCACTGCTCGGCCCCGTTCTCCACACCAGGCTGTCCCTTCCTGCAGGACACACTGCCCTACCCTGGGTGCACACTCTGCATCCCAGACAGAGCTGGGACACGTGCCTTCCTGAGGTGCTGGGTCCAGCCCTCTTCCTTCTGCCCTCCTCTTCATTGCAGGGCTCTGCCTCTACCAAAGGGATCCTTTCTGCTCCTGCCCCTTTGTCCTGATGCCACGGGCAGAGGCCATGGAGAGCATCTCATCCCCCACTCCCTTCACTGCTCGGTGCTGGGGCTTCCAGGGCTGGGAGCAGTCAGCAGCTACCCGGCCAGGGGCCAGCACAGCCGAGGCCAAATCCTTCCTGGCGGCAGCTGCGTGGGTTATCTCTTTCCTCCAGCCCCACTCAGCATCAGAAGCTGATCCAGAGGCAGCTGCTGGAGAAGGGCTCTGTCCTTCTTGGCCAAGCAGCAAATCTGTGGCAAGATGAGCCACCAGTGCCTCCCTGTCAGGATGGGACTTACAGGACAGGCAAGGAACGGGTGCATGAGGGTGAGCCCAGGGAAGATTTGGGGAATGCAGGGGGCTGGGGAGCAGGGAAGGCATTCCTGCATGGACTAACAGGGGATTTAGTGGGACTGAGGACAGTGAAGCGAGCCAAGCCCTTGGCTGCCGGCCGCAGCCCTGGGGCGCTGGCTGGGTGCAGGCTGTGCTGTCACCATGCTCATGTCCCTCTGTGCCACCCCAGTGCCAGCAGGGGCACCTCACAGCGCCCTGGTGCTCCCTGTCCACCAGCAGGGACAGTGGGTGCTCCCAGCACCCTCCCCAAAACCAGCCACTCAGCACCTCAGCAGCAGAGTTGTGCTTCGTTAACGATTCTGCAGCTTGCTCTCGCTGCCTTAGTGTGCTGATCAGGCGGGCTCGGAGATGGGGAACAGGAAAAAAACATGGAAAGAAAAGAGAAAGAGCAGCCCAGGGCTCCAAAGCAGCTGAGGTGTCAAAGACAGAGATTTAATGAATGTGCCTGCGGTTCACCTGAACAGATGAGCATGAGCTAGAAGGAGAGAAGGAAGAAAATGGAAAAAAGGAAGGATCATTTTTCAGATTGGCAGCTCCCCTCCCAGACATCTTTTAACAAGAGAGGGGAAAAAAAGGCTTTAAAGGGCCAGCCAGCTGCTTCCCTGCATCGTGGTGGGGGCCCGGGTGCTCTGCACCCATTACAGGGGTCAGGCTGGGTTGGGGCTGTGGCTCCCAGCCCCCCATGTCCCCTCAGCTGCCCGGGTGCTGCAGGACCTGGGTGCTGTGGGACCGTGGTGGAGAGAAGGATGGGGAGCAACTGCTGAAAACGGGTGAGAGGAGGCAAAGCTGCTGGCTCATCCATCCCTGCACCAGCCCCGCAGAAAGGCAGCAGTGTCTGCCTGCAGAGCCACTCTGTGCCCGGAACATGGCAATAAATGGGGGTTGGCAGGGGCCAGCCCAGGACAGCAGCTCTCCCGTGCCCAGAGCACCCAGCACACCTGGGCTTCCCTTGGCCCCCAGTAGTCCATGACTCTGGTCCATTGCATCTTCCAGAAGTTGCTCTGGGAGAGCCCCAGAGTTTCTTTGCAGTTTTCCAAAAGAGAGACGTTTCTTCTCCAGTGCAGCTCCTTTTCTGTAACCATTTGCCCTGCATAAACCAGCAGTCTGTGTCCAAGCAGTTGGCCATCAGTTTATCCAATGTTTCTCTTTCAAATGTCTGGTGGGAACAATATTAATAAAATACTGTGTTGGATAATAAATATTAATACAATTTTATTTATTACAATTGTATTAAGTGCAATGTGTGGCTTGTCCCAAGCCTGCAGCTTCCCTCTGCTCCTTCACATGAGGAGCCACACCACGGTTCTCATCCAGACATCACTGCTGAGCTACATGGACCTGCAGGATCAGGGACAGGAGTACTCCAAAAATAAAACCAGCAAGGGCAGCATATCCCCATTGTGTTCCTGCCCCTCGCAGCGGGGTGCTGGGACCTCTGGGTCCCCCCCAGCCCGTCCCCCACTCCAGCACTGTGCCAAGCGCTGCACGCGGCTGCCGCAATTAGGGCGATCTGGGTTTCTTCGTAGCTGCAGGACAACGTTTTTGAAGGCAGGACTTTGATCTTATTTCCTAAGAGTTTCTCTTTCCCTTCCTTTTCATGTGTATTTTCCCTGGGTTTTGTCTCATTACTCAGGTGAAGGCTGATGTTCCCCACGGCGGCCGTGCCGGAGCGCGGTCCCCATTCACCCCCCGCCGTGGGGACCCTTGGGGACTCAGGGAAGGGGCATCCTCACGTCCTGGAGCAAGTTTGTCCATGGGCCTCTCCTGGGCAGAGGCTGCCAATTATGCTCAGCACGCCGAGCTCTGTCACATCGGGTTCTTGTCAGGGAAAACACGGCACTGGGGTCCTCCTTTCCCCTTGTTTTTGTCTGTTGTTTCTTTTTTTTTCTTGATATTTTTAATGATTTTGCAAAGGAGCCCTAACAACAGAGATGAGGCATTGCCCACGTGCTGCTCTGGGGAGTCTGGGACTGTCACCCCTGGCAGGAGAGGATGGGCACAGGGACAGCCCTGCAGCCTGGGGAAGTGCCACCGAAGTCCAGGCTGCCACAGGGAAGCTGTCACTCTCTCAAGATGTGCTGTTGGCTCAGGCCTGAATATCAAAGTCATCCTGGATAAATAAATAAGCAAATCTTGTCCCCTGAACATCAGCACTTCTTAAAACAGGCCCAGCCTTCTAGTTGCCCTAATCCTACCCAACACCAATCTCCAATTAAAACTCCAGTGCTGAGTGAGTTGTAATTCTCAGCACCTCAGGGCCATTTTTTTATTATCATTAATTTTTTTTACCCATTAAAACCTGTTTTCTCTAAATGAAATAAAATAGGGGCAGAGATAACAAAACTCATTGCTTTTTCATATATATATATATATATGAAAAGAAAAGAAACAGTTTGCATGAAAAAAAAAGAAGTTAATAAATGGCCGAGCCCCAACAGATGGGGGTGTGTGTGGAATTTGCATTTTTCAGATTAACATGCACGAGCAAAGATAGAAAACGCACTTGCCCCGGGGAAATAATTTGAGAAATCTTTGCATATTTTATTTAAAAGCATGCCACGTTAGGCAGGGTAATAATGCAGAGCGATGGTGATTAGGTTAGGCCTGGAGGGATTGCAGCCTGGGACCCTCCCTCCTCTTGATCTGGCTCATCCTTTTGCTGAGCCCCCCTTAAACCCTTGGTGTTACAGCCCAGACACCCATCCCAAAATCTAGCCCTGTTGGGGTGTTGGTGGTTTAACCCCGTGGATTTGGGGCAGCTCCTGACATGTGGTCCATGAGCTGCTTCTCTCCTCACTTCCAGGTGAAGAAAGGATGCCAGTTTGGTTTCATTCCAAACTCCTGAGCCATGGGATCCCCATGTGTGTTGGGAGGGATGTGCTGCTCAGGGTTCAGCCCTCTCACAGGTGAGCTGTCTCCCTGGGGCTCTGCAGATCCTCTGGGATTTTCAGCATTCCACAGGAGGGGTCAATGGTCCCAACACCCCAATCCCTCCGGAGGCTTGGGAAATCACAGAGGTGGAGTTCAGGTGTGGCAGCACGGAGGTGCCACTTCTGCCAAAGCTTTTGTGCCATCACTTCCTGCTTGAAGCCAGGGAGTAAATCAAGGTTCATCCCCAAAAGTGCTGGGGACACTGCACATGGAGTGTGCTTTAAAAATTCATGTACTTTCCTGAGGGATTCAGGCAGCTTGGGAGAAATTGGGCGATCTCTCATAACCTCTGACAGCCTGCTCATGGCATTTCTAGAGCCCCAGACCTCTGAGCTGAAATGTGTTTTTTCTCTCATCCCATAGTGAGGAAGAGGAAGGTGAAACAAGCCCAGCTCCAGGTGCCAGTGGCCCTTCAAGACACGCTTCCCCCAGACAGCAGCCAGCCTGTGCCCTACTGCAGGGTCACAACCCCACAGCCATCAGCTCTCACCAGGACTAGGATGCTGCTTTGGCCTTGAAAATATGATTTTCCTTTTTAATGTCAGCCTCTGCATTCTGGTACTTAAAGCTTAAGGTCTTGTTTGCCAGGTTTCTTTCAAGGTGATGAGACCTTGCCATCATTTAAGAAGTTCTTCAACTGGGGGCTGTAGGGAAGACAGTCCTGTGCAGTGGAGCAGAGCTTGGAGCAGCTCCCATCAGCCAAAACAGTGGTGGGCACTGCCCATCCCTTCCCAGCCATACCTGGGGGGTCCCAGTGCTCCTCAGAGCCACCACCAGCACCTCCACACCCGGCTGGAAATATGGCAAAACCCTCCTCCCTGGCAAAACCAGGCCCTTGGAAAGCTCCTGCCACTTCCCCGGCTTTGAAATCTGACCCAGAGCCTGACTCTCTCCCTGTCTGCTCCCATTATTAATAAACTTTGAAGGGCTCCCTTCTGTCCTTAATGAGATTAGTGTTATTTTCATGCATTGCTGCAGGGCAAAGGACTGAAAAAGTGGCTGATCTGTAAACTAAAGGGTGCTAATCTATAGAGGGTGGGTCCCCCATTCTCATGGCCTCGGGGGCTGGGTGAGAGTAATCAATTAAAAGAGGGGATTAGAGGTGCCGTGGTCACCTACTTTATTGAGGTCACCCTGACACCCTCCCAGCCGTGGGCACACGCGGGTCCAGCTCGGTCATTGAGGCTCTTAGAATTAAAAAAGCCTTAATCACCAGCCCCTGTTCAGGCTCTGGACCCAAAGGAGCAGTAGGGAAAATCTGTTGTTAATACATTAATGGGCACAATTTGCTTAGCGGGTCTGTCTGGGCTTTGTAAATTAATGCTAATTTAAAGCACAACCTCACTGTCTTGTGTTTATTTTTTTCAACTTTATTCAAGTGCCTCCTTTTTGCCAGGATCTTGGAGAGGAAAAAATACTTGACCTGGCCAAATAGGGAGTTGCTTTTGCTGTGGTTTCATAGATGTTCTAAAGACAGATTGCTTAAGGAAGGAAAGGGTGGCCTTGTGCTGACTGAGTGTGTCTAAACACAGCTCCAGTGGCCATAATTGTGGAGAGAAGAGATTTTCTCTCTGAGGATTTCCTTACCAGAAATGCCTTGGGCAGCTCTGGGCAGGGATTGAGTCGCTGCCCCTGTGCCCTGTTGGTTAAAAACCAGCTGCACTGTGCATGTTGTACTCCTGGGATTTCTTCACTTTGGATCACAAATCTGTGCCTGAAAATGGCCCAAAGCCCTGCCCTGCCCCTGGCCCATCTTTGGGGAGAGGAAAGAGCAGTTTGCTGCAGGACTCGGGCACTGACAGTAATTAAAAGCCTCTTTGCAGTGAGCAGGAGCCTCAGAGCATCCAGCAAGGACTGCAGCACTCCTGAGCCCTGGGGCAGGAGATGCAGCACACACCTCACCTGTCCTCTAATGTCCTTCCCCTGGGGTGTCCCAGCCACCCGTGGGACATCCCACCCACCTCGGGAGTACCCAGGGCATCTCCCACCCCTGATCCCAGCAATTCTGCCCTCAGCCAGGCCGTGCCCCAACAGCAGCCTGGGCATGGTGGGGGTGGGAAGCAGGGCAGGGGTGCCAGTCAGGGGTGCCACCATTGTCAGGAGTGCCAACCAGGGGTGCCACCATTGTCAGGAGTGCCAATCAGGGGTGCCACCATTGTCACCCGCAGGCACGGCTCGGTGGCATTGCGCTGACACTCACTCACCCTGAGCTGCCGGGACTTGTCGCTGCCACCGTGACACGTCCCCGACACCCGCGGGGTCCCACCCCCCTGCTCCCCAGAGAGGACCCTGCCCTGCGCCTCTCCTCGCTCCCACGTGTGAAAGGGATGTCACTTTGGGTCGATGCCGAGCCCCGTTGCTGTCTGGGTGATAGCTCTGGAGTGCTAAAGGGATTAGCAGCCGTCTGCTGAGCCAGGCTCGGGCTCATAACGCAGAGACTGTGAAAATAATTGCCTTAATTTCAAGACCAGCTTTAGACAGAGGAGAAAATTTATGCTATGGGGAGACAGCTCTTTTTCTGGGTGCTGGGGGAATGTCAGGCCCAGAGGAAGGAGTTTTCCATAAATTGAGGATGGGCAGCATGTGCCAGGAGCCAAGACTGTCCTGGATGCCACCAGGCATTTGGGGTGCGTGGGACAAAGAGGTGTGGGCATCCTCAGTCACCAGTCCTGGTGGTTGTAAGACTGCTGGTTTATATGGGGGCTTGTGGCTCACCCCATCCCTGTCCCAGAAGGGACATTCCCTCCATAGGGATCCTTATATTGGGAATGTGGGCACCTGCTCCTGGCACAGAGCTGAGCTGGGAGCTTGGAGGCAGCAGCCATTCGGGAAAAGCAGCTGGTCCAGTGACTCATGGCACAGCCTTGGAAGGCCTCAGGCTGGGCAACTAAGGAGCTGTCATTTGCTATGAACACTTTCTGGAATTTTGTCTAAGGACAGGAGGAATAAAGGCTTTCTTTGGGCTGGAGATGCCACTGGGAACACGGAGACTCTTGCTCCACCCTCAGCATCTCTTCTGAGCCCACCATCAATCCGCTCCCAACATCCCACCTCCTCCACAGGATCCACAGCAGCCCTGGCGCTGCTCCTGGGATGAGGCACAGGGTGAACCTCCTGCGCCAGCCCCTGGAGGGACGGATGCCCCGGAGGGCTCTGGTGGGCCGGGAAGGGGGGACAGCCCTCGGCACCCCCCAGCCCTGCCGCTAAACCCCAGGCTGGCAGTGGCTTTAATCCGCGCAGCCCCGCTCCGGGCTGCATTGCCATGGGCGATGCTGGATTAGGGACCGGCCGCCGCACGCCTTTGTCCTCCCTTTGTGCGGCATTTTGCTCGCCTCTGCCTTAAACCTTGTAACCATTTTGCTGCCTTTTAAAACCGCCTTGAATAGGGGGTGGGATGCAGAGGGGTGCGGGGGAGAGGGGCCGAGGCTTTGAGGTTGAAGAGAGGCATTCAGGCTGCAGCTGCCCCGTCTCAGCACATTCCCCGTGACCCCCACGGGCACCGCCGCGGCCACCGAGCAGCGCTGGCAACGCGGCCGCTCCGGGACAATCCACCTGCTTGCTTGGGACAAGCACTTTCATGCCTATTGGGATTAGAGATTTTAAGTGTCGTTCCAAATTGTGCGGATAAACAGTCTTGTGAAAACTTGTTATCGTGGGGAAGCGGCCCCGCCGCCACCCTCCGTCCCCGGCCTTTTGTTCGGGCAATTTTTATTGCCGGATTGGATTTGATGAGGTTTAAGGTTTATTCTTAGGACTCCATTGAAGAGCTGATCCTTTGTCTCCCGCCGTGGAGCGTGAAGAATATGAAACGTAGGCAAAAATAAATCTGCTTTTCACACGTATTAGCCCCTGGTACACGCGGGGACCACCAAAAGCAGCTGAGAGCAGCAGCACCCCCGGCCCTCTGCCCCGGCCCCCGGGTCACTCTGGCCTCCACACCCTCTCCCCAATTTCCATAGTCCCCTCTGAGCAGGGACACACCTGGGTGGTCACTGGTGGCCTTCTCCCAGCACAGTCCCCGCTGCAAGAGCCACTGGGGGCAGCTCTGGTGATGCGGATTTAGGAGTGTCAGGTCTGTAAAGAGCCCAAATGGTGATGGGGGAGAGCATCCCTCCCTGCCAGCCCCACAAAACCCCAGCCCCACAGGCAGGTCAGTCCCTTAATCGCTTCATTTATCACCAGTGACTTCAGGAGAGATTAATCAGCAGGGTAATTCCTGAGGAAAGGTTGCTCCAGAGGCTGCTTTCATTTCAGAGGAGTTCCCTGCAAATTTCACCTTTACTGCAGGAACCTGCTCTGACACGCTCCCAGCAGCAGTGGGATGAGCCCCTGCCCCGGGCTCCATCCCCATCTTGTCCCCTGAGCCACGGGGCTGCTGCTGAGCCCCGGGTAAGGCTCGTGCCTGTCCTTTGAGCTGGCGGCTCCTGAGCAGCCTCCAGGGCAGTTTTGGCAGCACCAGGAGCCAGCAGCAGGCGCCTGGCACAAGCCTAGAGGTTGAGTTTCTGGAAAGTCTGGAGCTGGAGGCAGAAATTCATGCAAAACTTGGTGCATTGGGCGTGTTCCAAGCAAAAAAAAAAAAAAAAAAGAAAACAAACCTAAACCCAGGGCATGGAAAACTTGCTCAGAGCTGAACCAGAGCAGGGCTGGCCTGGAGGAGCTTGGCTGGTTTCAATCCACACCTCTCCTGCTGGCTCCCAGTCCCTAGAGATCACTGGACACAACTTCTCCCTCTGCCAGGTCCCACAGCTGGGAGCTGCCACAGCCTTGTCCTCCACCACAAGGAAGGTGCAGGCTCTGGCATGGCAGCACCAGCAGGGATGGAGCCTCCTCTGACAGGGCTTGGGAAGAGCTGGGAGATGAGCAGGATGGGACAAGAGCTTGCCATTCCAAGCACTTAGGATGCTTGGAGATGGATATCTGCTGTCTGGATGGTTGTCCCACCATGATATATCATGGTAGGGACAGCAGAGGAGGAGCTTGGCTGGGATGTCCACACAGGTGGGATGTCCACACAGGTGGGATGTCCACACTGGTGGCATGCCCTCAGGACATTTATTGTCCCCTTGTCCCACCAGGCAGCCCTGGGCAGGGTCTGCATCAGCCTGTCCCCCATCCACCACATCGTTTCCTGCTTTGCATCTAGTGAGATGATTCCCCAGATACCCAGGGATGTTCCAGCTCCTCCTGTTTGGATAAAATATCGGTAATTACACGCATGCCTAATTTGAATTATTTCCACAGTGCAATCCTGGCGCTTTGGACCCCACTGAGTAACGTGGCAGGAGACTCCTTCCTCAACAAGGAGATGCTGGGTGGTGGCACTTCTGCTTCTGGCCTGGGTGACCAGTGTGGCCATCAGCTGACCCCCATGGGGTGCAAACAGCTCATTCCCAGCACCCAGTGAGGGCACATTCCCAAATGTACTTTAGGTGTCCATAAAGGTGAATGGAGAGAGGGATTTGGCATCCGCTCTCAGATCTGCCATGGGTGTCCCCACATTGCGGGTGTGGGGAGTTAATTGCTGTGCCCATGGCCTCGTTTGTTGTCACAGAGCTGACAGATGCTTTCCCAGCCGCCACGCTGCTGTCAGGAGCTGTGGGGCTGGTGGAGAAGGTTCTGGGTGAGTTTCCTTGGCCCAGGCTGGGTGAAATGTCAAATTTGATTCGTGTCATGGTTCCTTCTGGCCCTGCAGTCGATGAGTGCAGAACTGGGGCTGGCTAGGGAACATCATCAACCGTTCAAGGTTTTAAAACTTGGTTTTCTTCCAGTGTGCAACCAAACCAAGTCCTTTGGAAACTTTTCTGTGTCGAGCTGCCTGCATGTCCCAAGGAGCTGGGGCAGAGCAGAAATCTCCTTCAGCAGGTGGGAGCTTTTGGGGTGCACATTGCAGCCATGGGCATCTCCAGCCCCCCCTTCCCTCTCTGCTGCCTGCCCACACTGATCCCTGCTCTGGCAGGTCCCTGCCCACACTGCTGGGCACATTCTCTGTGCATGGTGGGTTTCCCTCAATGCAGGGGTCTCTGCAGCCCCTCGCAGCCCCTCGCTGTCACACTGTGCTATTTGCTCGTGAGAAGTGACTGATGAACCTTCTCCTGTCTGCAAAATTCCCAGTGGTCACCCAGAATTGTGAGGGCAGCAGGGGAAGATGCTGGAAAGGGACTTCAGCACCCATTGCTGCCTCCCACCCACCAGCATCTGCAGTGGGTGGCTCCAGGATTGGAGAGGGGTGTTATCTGGGGATCAGGAAGTGACACCTCAGGGCAGCATCAGGGATTCATGCCCTGATGCCCTCCTTGGCACCCCTCTACCCAGGTTCCTGCCCATTCCTGGCTTTGTGGGCAAGGGTCTGGGCAGGGCTGAGCCCCTTGTCCGGGGCACAGCAGCTCCCCCTCCGTGTTTCCTCCAATTCTTAATTCGTTCTCCATCATTTTTGTCTCCCCCTCCTCCCCCTCTCTGTCTCAGCTGCCTGATGAATGAAGGATGGGTTTTTAAGCCTTTTTTGCCCCCAAGGCCTGCAGCTCTGGCTCGGCTGCTATCGCTGGGATAAATGCAGCTTTTGGGCCCGGAGCAGCATCCGTGGGAGCCGCGGCCCCCCGCGCCGGGTTATCAATCCCCGCTCAGCATCGCCCGCGCCGGCCTGGGTCCTCTCCACTGGGAGCCCTTTTCCTACCCTCTGGCCACAAGAAAGACCAGTCTGACTTAATTCTGCACAGTATCAACACCAAACAGACTCAGCCCAGCACTACTGGCTCTCCTAATTCGGCTTTGTGTTCCTTGGTTTTCATGAATTTTTAAAAAGTTTGCATTTCTCCCGGGTTTCGGTGGGTTTGCTGGGGTGTGTGTGCCCCACTGCTGGCTCTGCATCCTCCTCCTCGCCCTCCTGGAGCGAACAAAGGAGACAGAAAGTCAGCTTGGGGCTCCTCACCCTGGGAAGTTTTTGGATGGCTTGAGAAACCGAGGGTGCCACAGCTCAGGAGATGAAAGGGTCGGGTGGTGACGGGATCCAGCACTCCAGTCCTGGCACTGCCGGTGCCACGGTGCCACTCCTCCCTCTGGCAGCACCCCAACGTGAAAATACAGATGGTGCCACTGGCAGGGCAGGGCTGGAGACTTGGGGAAGGAGGCTTTGGGAATGGAAAACACAAGGAGCCAAGCCCTAAGTGGACTTTAAAAACCCAGATGCATTTCTTTGTTGTTTCGCTTTGTCGTTAGTGTGAAATGCAGCCTCCAACCGTGACTGGGAGCTGGAAGCTGCCTTCCCCCTCTGGCCCTGTCCAGAGCAGAGAAATTAAGCCAGGACAGAAGAAAATGGAGATTCCAAGATGGAAAACATAGATAGTGTCTATGAAGGCAGCCAAGCCAGGAACTTCAGTTTAAGTCTAAGCGCAGACAAGCTGGAAGCCTCGCTCTGCCACACCAACCTGAGCTTTTGTCCACTTCCAGTGGTCCACAGAGAGCTTGGAGACCAGTCTGGCCATCCCAGAGGCTGAAACCTGGGCCCAGCCTGCACCCCAGGGGTTCCTGTCTGCAGAGGTGGCAGTGGTGACACTGCAGTCCCACCTGTGTCACAGAGCTGGAGCCTGTCTTTGGCAGCCCCCAGCCCACCCCAAAGTGCAGCAGCCTGTGGGGAATGGTGTCCCCCCCATGGTGGCCAGGAGGAGCCAGCAGCCCCCCCAGAGCCCCTGGGGCTGCACAGGGGTTTGTTGGCTGTGCAGGAAGAACCTTTGTTTTTAGCCCTCCATCAAACACTCATGGACAGGCCCTGTGTGTGTGTGGCACTCGGATTATTATCATCTTGAAGGAATCAAATGCAGCACTGGGGCTTTTGGGACTCAACCCGATGCTTCCAGGGCTCCAGATATTCCAGTGCTGATGCTGAAAACCAGGAAGGCATTCCCTCCAGCGAGACAGCCACTACATCACACAGGACCCCAGCGAGGAAAGAATGATGTACGGCTGGCCTTGGGGCACTCTTTGCAGCTCGATTGGCCTCCCTGGCAGAAGAATAACCGAGAGTTTATTGCCTCTCTTCCAGTGATCTTTACTCCCAGCTGTTTTCTCAGGGAGGCCTGGATCCCCATACCTCATCTGAAGAGCCACGAGCTGCTGCTGAGGCACTGAGTTGGTTCCTGGGCACTGAGGTGCTGGTTCCTGGGACAGGGCTCTGCTCTCACAGGGGAAATCCTGCCCCACCGCTGTCCAAAGCAGAGGGTGATGTCTGGGAGCCCTTTTCCCCTCGTCCTGCAGGTGCAGTGAGCTCCTGGAGCAGCACCAGCAGCCTTGGCCTCAGCACCCAGCCATCCCAAATGGACAGCACCCATGTGCTCACTCCTTCACACCACATCCCCTTCCCCAGTCCCAAACTCCCAGTGCTCCTGTGTCTCAATGCTGCACCTGGGCAAAGCCCCTGCAGGGGTCCAAGAGCCCATTTCTGGCTTAAATCCCACCTGCCTGGGCAGGAGAAAGGGGAAAAGAACCCCTTCATGCCAAAAGCTGGTGATTCCTAGCTCCTGGTGGTGATTCCTAGCTCCTGGTGCTGTTTACAGAGGGCAAAGGTGAGGCGGTGGCAGGTGATTTTTTGCCCCTTTCCCTGGCCCTGCTGCAAACAGCCTGATTGCTTCGATTGCTACAATTCCTCTGTCATTAAAATGTAAATGAAAACAGACACAAAAACAATCTGAATTTCCAGCCGAGTTGCTCTTGCTTAATATTCTACCCCGAAGGGGGATGTGCGGAAGCAACAACATTTCAAAGGGAATCATTAAAGAAGGGAGGCTCAAACTGCGTTTCCATCAGATACCGCGGCAGAGCCCGGCGCTCGGGGTCCCGCCCATCCCAACGCCCCTGGAAAGGACGAGCAGGAAAGGGGTCCTGGAAAACGAACCATCCAAGGTGAGGATGCTCACACTGAGCCGGGCTCTGCTGCTCACATCCCAGCGTGGTCCAGTTCTGCCTGTGGTGCTCCAGGTTCATGTTTAGTGATCAGGCTGGGATGATGGCCAGGTTTTAACACGTTCCAAGGTTTTAGAAATACCCTGGAAGGGCATCAGGGTTTGCAATGTGTCCTGACACCTCAGCAGTGCAAGGTGGGGGGAAGATCCTGGTATTCCAAATCCTGCCTCCCACCTTGTCCAGCCCGAGCTCTTGGCACTGGTGCTGCTCTGCTCTGTTTCAAGCAGGAGGTGACTGTATTTCTTCTGTATTTATTCTGCCAGTGCGAGGCAGTTAAAATGAAATATAAAGCATCAGGGAGTGAGAATAGCCTGAAAAATCCTGTGAATGGTGCTTCTGTCCCGGTGGATGCTGCTGGAACAGGAGGGATGCACCAAGGCTCAGGCCCACACATGAACTCCCAGGATTTGCCTTCAGTTCCCACTGGTCAGTGCCACTTGCCCAGGGCTGCGGGGAAAAGGAGGATCTCTCTGTGGAGAGACTGAAGCAGCAGGACAGAGCCCCCCCTGCTCCCCACCACCCTCCTGGACCCCTCAGGCAGTGGCAGGTGCTCCCAGCACGGTGGCACATATGGATCCTATAAGGGCTGAGCTCATCTCTCCGGGCAGCCTCACTCCTCCATGCCCCAGGGAGCAGCCTGGGAAGGATGGTGACAGTGGCACACGGGGTGTGGGACCCCTCAGCACACTGGGTGCTGCCTGGATGTGACATTTGGGGTGAGGGGAGCAACTCTGGCTGTGCTCACCTTCCCAGCTGAGAGCAGGGAAAGCCCTTTTCCCTCTGCAAACCAAACATGTGGGATCTGGAAGTCTGAGACACAATAAACAAGGGATCCTGGGATGCTTTAAGTGTGTCCCAGCCTGGATCTCTGGATAATGGCCTGAGATGATTAATTTTCTTTTGTACTTTCGTTGCATCAGTTATCACATCATACGATTTTATTTTTAAAGTCTTTTTTTAAGCCCATAAAATACTGGAAAGGGTTAGAGTGGATTCCAATTACAAGGTAAAATATTTCCCTCCAAAGCTTCACAAATACTTGATTTTGGTTGAGTGCCATTATTTTAACTTTCAAAGCAAGGCAACGTTTGCCAAACCCTGCTTTGTGCAGTAAAACTGGCCCAGCGTCACAGGGATTTGATATAATAGTAATAATAAACTTTCAGAGGAGGCCTTAAAACCAGAGGGGCCGTGGGTCAGGCATGGGAATTCAGACTTGGATGCTGTAGGGTCCACAGCTCAGATCCCCCAGTGCTGGGGGGAGCCCCAACGTGGCTCCAGGTTTCTGCTCAGAGCAGTGGCTGCATCCAGACCCTGCTGCTGCCGCCATTCCCACCGACCTGGGGGTGTTTGGGGCTGGAAAGCCAAGTTAATCCCTCTGTGAGGTGAGAATTCAGCCCCTTTACGGAGGTTTGGCAATCCCTGAGGATGGGGAAAGCCCTGGCAGGGAGTCCTGGGTCACATCCCTGTCCCAGCCCCGTGCTGGAGCCTGCCTGGGGCACCCATCCCACCTGAACTGCACCCACAGGGGCTGACCAGGGCATGCAGGGTCACAGTGTCCTGGGGATGGGACCCTGCCCCTGCAAGGTCAGGTTGTCCTGGGGATGTCAGATTTTCCTTGGGGGGTGGGACCCTTCCCCCTCCAAGCTGGCCTGGGCTCAAGCCTGCAGCGTTTTTGTGTCTTTATTGTTTTTCCCCCCCGCAATTGGTCGGGTTTTTAATGAACTCCCAAATCTCATTTGGGGCACGGGAGCTGGGGGTGGAAAAGCTCTGTCTGAAGTTGATTTTGCAAATCAGTTCTGGCCATCTCCAGCCAGGTCCTGGGGCAGGAGCATCAGGCTCCCAATAACCAGGGAGGAAGCCTCTTGTTGCCAGAGCAGATCCACCTCTTTGATGTGCTCCCTCAGTTATTCTTTCATTTCTTGAGCAAATAATCTGGATTTTCACAATATTTACCTTGGAAATAATTATTTGTGTAATGCATTTGACCAAGATAAACAGAGAATCTCTCAGTCTCACTGCAGGGCTGGGAGGGCTCATGTTCCCCCAAACCTGAGGGAGCATGGGCTGCATGGGAAGTGGATGAGGTGAGAAATGGGCTCAGCGAGGAGCACCCCACATCCTGTGGAACCCCTGAGGGCTTGGACAAACTTCCCAGCATGGATAAAGATGGAAAAATGTGGCCACTCTGCCCTTCATGCCTTGCTGTGTCTGTACATGGATCCCTGAATTGCATCCCTGGATTCCCACAGACTCAGAGGCTGGAAAGGAGAAGCAGGAAGGGGTGGGGGGAAAGGTGAGAGAGGGTTCAAAGGGCTGCTACAGCCTCGGTTTTTCATCTCTAGTTAATCTCTGTGAAGCCTGAGGCAAAGTCACCTTTGGGTCAACACTCAGGTGTTGTTATCTGCCACCCCCATCACCCGGAGCTGCCCCCAGCCCTCCCCACGAGCAGGGCCGCAGGGCAGGGTGCCAGCAATCCGGGAATCCGGTCCCCCCGGTTCCAGCCGCGTTCTCCCGGGGCAGAAGGTGAATCCTGCACTCCGAGCGCAGCCCGGCTGCCCCACGGGAGAGAGGGGAGGAGCAACACACACCGGGGCTTAAAAAAAACCTGTAAAAATTGAGCCTGGATGAGCTGCCAGCGCTGCCCAGCAGGGCAGCATGCCCAGGGATGCAGGGATGGCAGGAAGGTGCCAACACCTGTGCCCTCCACCTGCCCAAGCTCCACCTGCCCACGCTCCGAGCACGGCGTGGCTGCTCCCAGCCCCGCAGCCTTGGGAAGGGAAAGAAAGGAACAAATCCAGCTGGGGCTCAGCTCCTTCAGCTCCAAGGCTTTTATTAAGATGTGCAACATGCCCACGATCACAGGTCTGGGACACGACAGAGGCAGCAGGCGCTGGACACGAGCGAGAAGGAGGGAGGTGAGGGCAGCACGAGCCTTGCTGGAAGTTTCCAGAATCCTCCAGCACTGGCACAGGTTGCTGTGAGCTGAGTGCACCCCTTGCCACCAAAATGTCCTTTCTGGAAGAGGATTTTTGTAGATTTCCTCACTTCACCTGGGCAGCAGCCCCAGGAGCAGCAGAGCCTGGCTGTGCCCCAGGAGGGGCAGGAGGAGGCTGGTGCTGCCCCTGGGGCACTGGTGGGCTTGGCCACAGTTGTTCAGTCCAGGAGCATCTGGTGGGTGCCAGGATCTGACCAGGCTGCCAGGTTCTGCTGCTCCCTGGGCTCCTGGTGAAGTGGCTCCTCTGCTGGCAGGCAGCAGTTTGGCTGGGAGGAATCTCTGGAATCCCTCATCACCTTCCTTTGCAGATGAGAAATGGAGTCAGTGCCCGGCTTTGCTTGGCAACCAGGGCAGGACTGGGAGTGCAGACCCCTCTGGCTGAGCCCTCACTGCCCACTGCTGCTCCTGCACGTCAGCACTCAAATGGAATGTGTGTCCTAGGGATGCACAGCAAAGCACAGCAAACACACACAGCAGCTCCTTTTCCATCTCCAGGTAAGACAATTGCTCTTTGGGTTCTGTGTACAGCTCTCACTGGATAAAATACAGATTCAAAAGAAGAAATCTTTTTGCTCCCAAATGATAAATTAATATAAACACCAACACCACAAGTTCACGAGCAGCTTTGGGATCATGCACTGAGAGCATTGCCCATAGCAGACAGACATGCACACACACATAAACCTAAACTAACTTTCCTCTAATACTGACATTAAAAACATACATTGTGTTGGATCATTTGACATAAATTTACTTCCCAGCATTCTGAGGTCACTTTTCAGAATTATTTTTTTCTCTTTTACAGCCCAGGACACCTCACTCTCACCAACAAGCAATGTTTACCAGGGGCTGGGCTGTGGCTGCAGGGACTCACTGGTGCAGGTAGGATGTGGGGACATGCTGGAAGTGCTTTGCCCAGGGAAGTTTAGAAGCTTCACTGCCCTGGGGCCCTCACTGCCCTGCAGCTCCAGCACGGCCATCCCGGCACTGGCGTGGCTAAGCCAGGCCCAACAATGGACTAGATCAGGTTTAAAGATGAGCCTGGTCACCTCGGGCTCAGCAAACCCCACAGTCCTG
The DNA here is from genome assembly GCF_017590055.1 of Onychostruthus taczanowskii. NCBI lineage: Eukaryota > Metazoa > Chordata > Aves > Passeriformes > Passeridae > Onychostruthus > Onychostruthus taczanowskii. Next base: position 2,653,088 of record NW_024503235.1, read on the forward strand.
AGGAGGACCCAGCCCAGTGCCACCTCAGACCTGTGCAGGACAAAGCAAATTCCAGTGCAGAGGATGATGGAGATGAACTCTTCAGGGACTCTTGGCTGCGTTGGAGACAGATGGGAAGGGCAGGGTGGGCACCCAGGGCTCCGGTGAGCGCTTGGCACAGGATGGAGATGCCAACACCACACCATCCAGAGGGTGAGGGCTGGGCTGGGCTGCGCTGGTGGCACCTCAGGGGCCAGGGGCAGCAGCAGCAGCAGCGACGCAGGCTGGGCCCTGCTGCATGCAGCGGATGAGCTCCTTGCGGTTATCCAGGATGGTGTCGAAACTCTCCTGCAGCCGGTTCTGCTGGTCCACAACCTTCTGCTGCAGGCCGTGGATCCAGCGCAGCAGGGCCAGGCGCCGGTACATCACCAGCTGGATGTGGTGCTTCTCCTTCTCCTGCTCCTTGAAGCGCTCCTTGTCCTGCAGGTGCTGCACGGCCTCCGCCAGCGCCGGGAAGAGGGTGCCCAGCTCAGGCTCAGCCAGCCCTGCCTCAGGGGGGCTCTCGGCTCGGGGGGCAGAGGCAGGAGGGTCCCAGGTGGTGCTGCAGGTGCTGTCGGGGCTATCGATGCTGAGGGAGCTGCTGGCGTAGCCGTTGTCCTCCGCAGGGGAGCCGGGGGGCTTCACGCACCCCCCGGCCGCCTCCTCGGCAGCGTTTTGTCCCCCTGCCCCGCTGACCTCGGCTCCCTCGGGGGGGCTGCGCACCCCCTGCTCGGGGTGGGTGTCACCCAGGCCCGGGGGGGTGTCCCTAAGCCGGCCCTGGACCATCTGTCTCTGCATTAATAACAGCAGATTATCAGAGGGATTTGTGGTGTTTTCGCTCCGGCTGGAGCCTTCCTCCGGCAGGGACCCCGGCGCTGGCTGGCTCCAGTTCTCGTTGCTGTCACACACCTCTCCCACGAAGTTGGAGTTGGAGTCCGGCCCATGTCCCGCCCCTGGGAGGGCCGTGCCCAGCGCTGGGCCCCCCCGGCCCTGCCGGAATGGGGCGTTTGCCGGGCAGAGAGCAAACATCTCGCCGGTGTCCTGCCTGCAAGAGAGACACGGAGCCGTCACACGCCTGTGGGCACCGGGGCTGGCACAACCAGAGTGGGGAAAAACACACTCATTACTTTATTTACCTCTTTAAAGGCACTGGACCTACCATGGGGTCAGTGTTCCTGGGTGTCTGAGTGCTGCTCTCAGCATGGTGCCGTGCAACATCATGGAATCAGGGAATGGATTGGGTTGGAAGAGATGTTAAAGCTCATTTAGTTCCCACCCCCTGCCATAGGCAAGTGTGCCGCCCATCCAAGGGCATCTTCCCACCTGATGCAGAAGCTCAAGGAGCCACTTCCTATCCCAGCTGTCTTCCCTGAGAGCTCCAGTCCAAGCCCATGTTCCTGCAGCATCCCTCAGGTGATGCCAAAGGGCTTCACGAGGCTCAGGCACGCAGCTGCACATGCTGCTGGCAGCATTTGGGCTGTGGCTGATGCAATTAATTCCATGCTGGTAAAGGTGCGCTTGGAAGGAGCTGCTTTCCCAACAGCAATAAATGTCTTTCAGCAGGTGAGACTGCCCGGGCTCCTCTGCACAACCTCTGTCACCAGCCCTGCCTCAGGGTGGGGGGCTGCCCTCTGCCTGTGCCCACACTGGTGACCCCACTGGCCTTCCTCCTCTGCAGCACTGGGAACAGACTGGCCCAGAAAAGACAAGGTTATTCCAGCCTTCCTTGCCGGGTCACCGGCACAGAGAGGCGCTCTCCAAGCCCTCTCCTACAAGGAATCCTCACAGGACTCGCAGGAAGGAACCCATCGCGCGTCCCGGTCTGACCCCGGCCAGCAGCGGGGCACCAGCAGGGGTGCAGGAGCCCAAGGTGCTGCCAGAGGCCTGGAACCCCGGGACCCCCGCCCCGCAGCCCCCCGCAGTGACATCTGCTCGGTCAGGCTGGTGACACCCCCAGAACGCCGCTGCACCCCAGAGAGCAGCTGCACCCCCCGGAGCGGGGCCGGGCTGCTCTGCCGGGGGATGCCGAGCCGAGCCGGGGAGCATCCCTGCCCGCAGAGCCCCCCAGGAGCCCCTCAGGAGCCCCCCAGGAGCCCCCCAGGAGCCTCCGGGACACCAGCCCCGCTGGAGGGTCCCGCTGCCCCCGCAGAGCCCCCGCAGAGCCCCCCTGAACCCGCACCCGGCCAGGGGCGAGCCGCGACCCCCGGAGCCGCCGCTCCGCTCCCACCGCCCGCCCGGCCCGAATACTCACCGCCCCGGTCAGCCCTGCCTCGGCCGCGGGGGACAGGGATGCTGGGGGGACACAGGAATGCTGGGGGGGACAAGGATGCTGGGGCGGGGACAGGGATGCTTGGGGAGAACGAGGATGCTCTGGGGGGTGACCGGGCTCTCGGGGCAGCCCGGTCCTGCCCGGTGCCCCCCGCTGCCGCCCGCCCCCGGCTGCCCTGACTGCGTGTATCCCTATGGGATATCCCTGTTCACACGCAGCATCCCTCCAGAAACTTCCACCGTTTCCTCCACGGGAAAGGGGAAAACTCCCACCCGTGTCAGGGAGAAGGAGCTGGGTGGGTGCTGGTGGGAGCTCCCCGACACGGGCGGGGTGGCCGCATTGGGACACTCCGGCTCCTTCCCACCGGCCCGTGGGTCCCGTGAGCCTCAGCAGGTCCCCGTGGGGATGGGGACGGAGCTGAGTGCTCAGTGGGTTCTTTATTCCCCTCGCCCGGAGCCGGCGTGTCCGCACTGGGAAAGGAAAAGGCTCGGGAACATCAAACGGTTCCCACGAGCCCCCGACCGGCGCGGGGGTCACATGAAGCACCGGGAACGTCTCGGGAGATAAAGGAGCTTTGTGGGGCTGGCAGCCGCGGTGGGGGCAGCCACTTACTCCTCAATCACCCACAGAGCTGCTCCGGGCGGGGATGGTCCCATCTCCTGCCGGATCACCCGATGATGATTCCCTGGCATCCTGTGCGAGCTCTGGGATAGACACGGCACGAGCAGAGCACCTTGCACAGCCCAAACACAGCCTAAACCCAGCCTAAACCCAGCCCAAACCCGCTCACCTGCCCCGAGGGGCAGGAAGGAGCGATGGAGGTGCTTTCAGGATGGACAAAGATCCTTTTGAAAGCTCTCAATTGCTGGAGGTGGGATGTTGGGAGCAGATGTTCCCCCATGACGTGGTGAGGGTTTGGAGCAATGGAATATGTGAGTGATAAATAATTTGGTTTAATTTCTCATCTGCCTGACAGACCCCTTGACAGCCTCTCCTGCTCCTGGCTGCTCCAAAGGCTTCAGCAGCTCCATGGAGGAGCAGTTAGAGGGGCAGGACCAAGAGCTGTAACTGGGACACTTGGACTGCAGAGCCAAGGGAAGCCTAGGATTAAAGGAACAAACCCTTCCTGTCACACAGGAAAGGCAGGAGCTGACTCAGGCATCTGGAATGGGCAGGACAGAAAGAGGAGTTTGGGCACACAATGGGCTCAGCTCAGCCTTTGCCATCAAACCTGCTGCTCTGGGCTTCACTCCCATCATGGTCTGAACTCAAACTGAGAGAAATTTTCATCACTGAGAGCACAGAGGGAATTTTCATCCATTCGGGGACCTTCTCCCCCAGTGTACCAAGAGGCACATCCCAAACAGCCCTTTTCCGTCTCTGGTTTAGGTTCCAACAGCACAGAAAACCATGGGTGGCACTGGAGTTTGGCTCCAGGGCAGAACAGGGTTTGCTCCTCTCTCAGCTCTGCTTGTCCCCACGCCAGGAATGCCCACGGGATGCACACATCCCCCGGGGTGCCAGCGTGCTGGAGCCTGCTGCAAACCTGCTGCCCTGCCTCCGCCTCCACTGCTTTGGGGGTTTGGGGTTCCTCCCCCAAGTGCCAACCGTGGTGGGAGCCAGGGAAGTTCTGGGTTGACAGAGGGATCCAGAAGCAGTGTTTTTAGGGGTCTGTCTCACTGGGATTTTGTACTGGTGCAGCTCAGGTTCAGCCTGGCTCCTGGGATTGTCTGTGTCTGATGGAGACCAGCAGGATTTGCTGCTTCCTGTGAAAACAGTTCCATTCTTCTGCAAGCCAGTGTTCCCCCAGGCCCAGCTGTCCCTTTCCGCAAGGACCTGCCTGTGGGGACACTGTGGGAACCCCAGAGCAGAAATCCCAGCTTGGGGCACAGGACAGAGGGGACCTGGTGACTCAGGGAGGGCTGGGCTGGTCCTTTCAGGACAGTGGGAAAGGGAGTGTTTGGAAGTGGAGGGGGCTTAGTGATGGACTTCAGAGTCATTTTCCCCTCCCCTTCCACCACTTTGTTCCAGAAATAAATTAAAAGCTCTCCCTCCAGGAAATTAAAAATAATTTAAGAAGGCTGAGCACAGGACTTGATGCGCTGGGGTTTTGGAGCTGGAGATCCTGGGCTTGGAAAGAACAAGGGTGCTGGGGTGACCCACTGGAGCTCCTCCAGGATGCACTGGCACCAGTTACCCCACCAGGGCCATTCCCAGTGCCATTCCCAGTGCTCCCAGTGCCATTCCCAGTGTCCCATTCCCAGTGCCCCATTCCCAGTGCTCCCAGATGCTGTGCCCTTCCCTGTCCTGGCTGGGGGGCCTCTGTGACCTTGCAGCAGCAGGGACCTGCTGCCATCAGAGGGAGGTGCCAGAGATGGCAGCCTGGCACTGGCCATGGTGGAATTCATCCTCCAACACCAGGGCCCAGCTCCCACTCCCTGCTCTCATCCTGCCGTCTGCTTCTCCTCTGCTGTGTGTCCTGCTCGCTGCTGCAGTGCCACGGGCTTTGAACCAAATTGTTCCCAGAAGGAGCCCTGGCACCTGGCCCCGTGCCCGCAGGACATCAGCCCCGTGTCACAGCCCTGGCCAGTCCCAGCCCCTCTGCTGGGGAGGAGGCAGCAGAGTTTGGAGCCACCCGGTGCAAAATGAGCTGGGCATGCTCGGCCTTGCTCCTGCTCAAGGTGAGTGCAGGTGCTGCTGCTGCTCAGGTTCTGCCTACAGCCCCCGTGCCCTCTGCACAGAAACACCCTGATCATCCCACCACGTCCCTGAGAGCATTGTCCAAATGCTCCTGGAGCTCTGGCAGCCTTGGGGCTGTGACCATTCCCTGGGAAGCCTCTTCAGTGCTCCAGCACCTTCTGGGGATAGAACTTTTTCCTGGTATCCAACCTAAAACTCTCAGTGATGCTCAGGTAGACTCATGATGGTATCTTCAAGCCTTGATCACTCCAGGTCACAGCTCACCCAGGAGCCACCATCCCACTCATGGGCCCATCTTGGTATCCCAGTGCTGAGATGGGCAGCTTGTCCTGAAAGAGTTAAGGGTGAAACATTGCAAATATGAAAAAAAAAAAAAAAATTACAAAAGAAAAAAAGTACCCTGAACCACATGCGAGCTAACCTCCCCAGCGGCTCATCTGAGTTTAATAATGGAGGAGGGAAATCTCCCAAAAAGCTCTCAGAGAAATTAAAGTAAACAGAGTGCTGACCTCCAGCCCGCACTGCCCCGACGCTGACTCGCTGGCCACGGCGCTCTGCCTTCCCTGGCATCCCCTGTAATTGTAAACACATTCGGGTAAATACAAGGGGAGGGGAGTGAGGGGGTCCTGGGGGAGCAGCTCTCCCCACAGCCTGCTGAAACTGGGGCTGAGCATGGGGCCAAAGCCATGGGTGACGTCTCTGGGCAATGTGGCCATGGATGTCCCTGGCTGTGAGGGGCTTCTCAAGGACTGAGGACCGTGAGGACTGAGGTCCAACATTGCCAGTGGGAACAGGAGCCACTGGGAGCACCACACTGCCCTGTGACTGCAGAGCTGGGGCTGGAAAACCTCCTGTTGGGAGCAGTGGCAGGGCCTGCAGATGGAGAGAGGAAGAGGAGGAGGAATGCCCCTCCTATTAACAGGTTTGTCCTCTTGGCCTCACAAAATTTAAAAACAACACTCTTATTTTCATAGACCCTGGTCATTTTTTTAGGCTGAGGAAAAGAAAAGCAACCCCAGGCTGGACAAGTACTGGTGTTCCTCTCTGGAGGGGGTCGGAAAAGCCGCTGGTCTGGAGGGAGGAAGCACCACTGCCAGCCCAGCCCCAGCCCTGGCCTTGCTCCATCCTCATCCTCATCCCCAGCCCCAGCCCTCTGCTGCTTTACACACAGAATCCCATGGTCTGCATTTCCCACAGGATTTTCTGGGGAAAGCCCCCCTTGGGGAAGGGGCAGAGGGGGCTGGATGCAGGTGACCCCATTCCCTTGTCCACAGCCCCAGCCCCTGCCCAGTCCTGCTGCCTGATGTCTGCCTGTAACTCGAACTCCTCTTCAATCAGAGTCCAAAGCAGTGGCAATCGCACTGTATTTGGTGAAAAATGCCAGGGATCTGCAGCCAGATGGGATTCCAGAGGAGCTGAGAATCCCCCGGAGGTCAGAGCCTGCTCACTGCAGCAGCTCCCAGCCCCAAGGATCAGCCTTTGGGTAGCACCGGGAGGAGGAGGAGGAGGAGGAAGAGGAAAGGGCTGCGGGGTTCGGGAACCCAGCGGAGGTGTGACCCTGCCACCAGTGATGGGGATGTTGGGACAGCGGCTCTGTCACCCAGCAGGGGCAGAGACCCCCTGGCCAAAGCACTCGTTCTGAGGAGGAAGCCTCCTTACTCTTGACTTTCCTAAAACCCCCCAAAAATGGGTTTCTCTTGGCCGAGGGAGCCGGGCTCTGCAGGGAAGCGGGGCTGGCTCCCGCTGGTGCTTCCTCCGCTGCTTTTCGCCACAAAAGAGGAATATTGCTCTCGACTCCACCCTTCCATCAGACCAGGACCCAAAAATCACCATTTCCTCTTGGCCTGTGAATCACTAATAAACTCCAGACAGAAAGGTCTGATTAGGAAATTGTTTGGGAAATGGAAAGGAAGGGGGAGGGACGTCCCAGCCGGTGCCTCTGGGTGGGTTTGCCCCTCGGCGTCACCTCGCAGAGCCACGGGCGGGTCCCCGCCTTGGGCTCCGCAAAATCCACTCCAGCCACGGTCCCTGCCCGTGAGGTTGCAGGCAGAGCTCTCCAGGGGATGGATTTATTTCTCTGCAAGCATTCGGGGGTGGAAATCTCAGTGTACATTGAAATATATATATTTTTTTTATTTGACCACCGTCCCTCGGCTGTGCCGAGCATTCCCTCGGGCTCCTCACCAGTGTCCCTGGAAGGGCACTGGTGTCACTAATTGGGAATTGGGTGTCACTAATTGGGAAGGGATGTGTGACATGTGCTGCAGCCCCTGTCCATCGGCAGCCGCGGGACCGTCCCCTCCCTCCCTGCCCCTGGAGCCGCTCCCAGCTCCCCCCGAGTGCTGCACACTTGCTCTGACACAGAAAGGCTCCACATTTGGACTTCATAACGCAGAAAAAACGTCAGGATTTTGAAATTTCAGCCTTGGACCCAAATCTGATACATTCCAGAAATGCTTTAATTTATCCCTTTGTCACAACATTCAATAAAAGGTTTCATTTCAGCTGCGCCGCTTTGATTAATAACTGTAACAGATTCTAACCTGAAGGAATCCTCTGATATTGTGTCCATGGAAATTAAATGTTTGATTGCACATAGTCAGGATTTTCTGGTGTGGAAACAGCTCCACTAGAGAACTTTGAAAAAGCTCTACTCAAGAAACACTTTGAGTCATTTTTCCTTCACCTATAACAAGCCAAAACATCTGTTAAAAATTCAATCAGAGCACAACTGGGTATTAAAAAAAAATAAAATTGGGGTGTAAAATGAAATGACTGTCCAGGTTGAAGCCAGGTGGGATGGCTGGACATGGCTCAGCACAGGCTGCGGGGACCATTGGGGGGTCCCACAGCCCATCCCCTCCTGCCTTGGCATCATCCAGGTGCCACTGTGCTTGTCCCTGTGTCCCTGTGGCCTGCACACCACCAGCACCTGCCACAGCATCCTGGGGATGGTGGTGACTGAGGCAGCAGGAGCCACTTGGCATCCCCACAACAGAAAACTGGAGCAGAAGGTGCCTTTGGGGCTGACGAGGATGTTTCCCATACACTTGAAATCCTCTGTGCTTTAGTAAAAATGGAAATACTGGGATTCCCATTGTCTGGGTACATTTTCCTTTCCCTTTCTTCCACTTCCATGGCACGGCAAGAGGTTCATGTGTCCTTAAGCCGTGGGAGAAGGCAGACGGATGGGAAGGAAGAGGGAAAAACCAAAATCCCATAAGAATTTGGGAACAGGAGCACTTTTACATGGGGATCAGCCACTGCTACCAGCCCTGATTCTGGCTGTGCTGTGCCACAGGTGCCCCTGTGCCAGACGGGGAGCGGTGGCACATTTTTGAGGTCAGAAAGCAGAGTTTTCAGCAATTAGAGCGGCATGCCAAGATAAACCCCCGCTTCCTGGCGGATCCATTCCCATCAGCCATCGTCCCAGCGAGACGGACCCCGGTGAGGGGAACAGCCCAGCAAATTCTCTCTGCATGGGTGAAATTCCCTCCGCTACCGAGGTTATTATCTCCCAACAGGAACCAACAATATCCTTTCATTTAGGCACTAATTCGAACAATGTGCGCCGGCCGGGGGAGGAAGGGCCAGAGCCTTTGAAAAATCCAGGCAGGAGCCAAACCAGAGGGAAAACAAAACCCTGGGATGATGTGAATGGCTCGGCAAGGCAGGGCAGGGACCAGAGCAGTGCTGGAAATACAGTGCTGCCAGTGCAGGGCATGGCACAGGGACACCAGGGCACCTTTCTGCCAGCTCTTGTCCAGGGAATGTCATCCTTCAGGCTGTGCTGGAGCCAGGAACCCCATCCATGGGGGTTTTGCCCACTTTCTTTACTTAACCAGTGTACTCAGCCTCACAATTCCAATTCCCACTGGGCAGGAGGGTGCAGTAAAAGAATTCTAAACTTCTTGTATCACAAAGCCTTACACGAGGCACCAGGAAAAGCTGAAGTGTGTAACTGAGAACTGTGAAAACATCCTAATTTCTGGTTTTCAGGAGCAAACAGGACAAACACAGCAGGGGAAGGGAGCCCTCACCAAGTGGAGCTGTTCCACCACCACTCCAGAACCCAGGGGCTGGTGGCCATGTCCCATGGGCCGTGCCCACCTTACTCCCCGTGGTTTGTGATGGGACCAGCGTGGCTGGAATTGCTCCTCAACAGGGAACTCTGCTGGCATGGGTCTGGCAGAAGCATCCCCACCCTCATTCTCATCCTCATACCCACTTCCATTCTATTCTCATCTCCACCTCCATCTCCATCTCCACCTCCATCCCCATCCCCATCTCCATCTCCATCCCCATCTCCATCTCCATCTCCATCCCCATCTCCATGTCCATCCCCATCCCCATCTCCACCTCCATCTCCATCTCCATCTCCATCTCCATCTGCACTTCCATCTCCATCTCCATCTCTATCTCCAGCCTCCTTCCTGACCTCATCCCCACCTCCATCCCTGTCTGAGTTCCTGCTGGGATGCACCCTCCCATTCCCACTGGCTGTCCCAGTGCTAATCCCTCCTGGGCACAAATCACAGGGGTTTCCAGGGGAATATGGGGGGATTCTCCCATATTTACTCTTCAGGTGCTGCTGTTATGAATATTTGCTGCCATGTGGGGAGAGCAGGCACACTCCCTGACAGGGATATCAGTTGGAACATCATCTAATTGATTACATGGAAATTGCTGCTGGTGGAAAGGGAAGCCCTTGCCTTGCTCTCCGTGAATTAATTTTGCTTTTGCCCATTCTTGGCTGTGCTCAATTAATCTTGTAAAAGTGATAAAATTTTAGCTCACACTTCACTCATGGGGTACCAGGGAGGCTCCTGGAGCCAGGAGCTTGGTTAATCACAGAACGGAGTCATGGAATATGCTGAGCTGGAAAGGATCCACAAGGATCATTGAGTCCAGCTCCTGGCCCTGCACACACACCCCAACAATCCCCCGCTGTGCCTGAGAGCCTTGTCCCAACCCTCCTGCAGCTCTGGCACCCTCGGGGCCGTGCCCATTCCCTGGGGAGCCCGGGCAGTGCCAGCACCCTCTGGGGTGCTGATACCCAACCTAATTCTTCCAGTGATGACGGGATGAGCTCACCAAGGCCACAAACCCTCTGCCAGCAGCGCAGCCAGCGCACAGCTGCCCCAGGAGCCACCATCCCCCGGGCTCATGCCCTGCCTGCGGTGCCCAGCGGGGCTCGGGGCTCTGTCCCTGCCGGAGCCACCGCGGCCACCGGGATGCGGGATGCTGCGGCAGGAGCCGGGGCTGTCCCTGCTCCGGGCCGAGACAAAGAGCGGCGGCCCCCGGCAGCTGGCGAGGGGGGACGTAATCCCACAAAAGTCCTGCTCCGGGGGGCTCAGCGGGAGAGGTGGGGGACACGCCGCCGAGCCCCCGCCGCCGCCGCCCCGCTATTGACTGCCTAAACAGTTCTTTGGTGATTACAATGTAAATATAGCTTTTCATGGAGTAAAGGCCTTTTATGGGATCCACACACACTTAACCACTTAACCCCGGCGACAAAAAGAGCAGTGAATGAGCTGTTTAGAGGCTGCTCGTGCAGAAAAGCGGGGTCTGAATAGGATTTGGGGATCTCTGTGTATCAATTGCTATGCTCTGGGGGCCCTCAATGGGGCTTCGGCGTTCGAGCATGTGCCAAAGGGCTCCGTGGGTACGGATGGGGTGTCAAAAAAAAAAAAAAAAAAAAAGAAAAAGAAAAAAAAAAGAAAAAAAAAAAGAAGAAAAAAAGCAGCTGCTTCTCTTTAATAAAACAATGATTTATTCATAGCAACTTGGGGAACGGGCAGGGGGACACAAGGACGTGCCAAATTGATGCTCATCCTGCTCCACACTCCCGAGAGGATGAGGGGATGAGCCTGCCTGGGGAGCAGGAGGCATGGAAACTCCCGAGCAGCCCTTGGGGACCCCGGGGCAGCCCTTGGGGACCCCAGAGCAGCCCAGGTGCAGCACCAGGTCCCACTGCAGCCCCAGCCAGGTGATAAAGGCATCCCTGTGGCTCCACTTCTTCACCCCAGGCACTTTTGGGGAGTACGAGCTGGGGGGTTGGGGACACCTCTCTGCCCTTCTTGTGCCACAAAACAATGACACCTTTGCAGCTGGGTCCTGCCCAGCCCGGGTGCAGCAGTGGGGCCGTGCAGGGGCTGACGTGAGGCTCAGCCTGAGATCCCCATGCCCAGGATTGAGCATTTTGGGCTGGGAGCAGTGCCCAGGGGAAAAGTCAGGGGTGCAGGGACCCCTGAACAGCCACTTGGCATCTGAAGGACACTGGTGGGTCCTGTCCCCACCTTGTCAGGCCACAAATGGGATCATACCAAAAACCCCGACAGGCTGATGAGTCTGGCCCTATTTTTAGGCCTGTGCAGATGGAGGGATGAAAGCAGAGGGGGGGCAGGGCAGGAATGGGAATGAAAGACAAACAAACGCCAAGCAGATGTTGGGAGCAGGGCTCTTCCCCTTGCAGGATGTGCACGTGGCTCCCGGCAACACCGGCCCAGCCAGCCCCGACCTGAGCTGGGGGACCGCGGGGGACCAGGGCAGAGCACAGGGCAGTGTCCCCTTCTGGCTGTCCCCCACCGCTGGGGATGATGCTGGCACCCCAGGGCAGTGGGACACCATCACCCCCATGCCCTCAGTAGTGGTCCTGGCAAAATTTGTGTGAGGATTTTGCTGTAAGGTCCTGCACTTTGAATTAATAACACCCCGTGGTCACTGTGTTACAGCTCTTGGGCACACAGCTCTTGAGCTGTGGCTTTAGGGAGTGGAGGCAATGCCTGGCTCACTTGCCAGCCCACCAACACCAGCCTCACCAAACTGGGGGCATCACCAGCACCACGATGGGATTTGGTTTGGCATCTCCAGTTTCTGTTCAAGCTGCAGACCCCAGCAGTGTCCCTCACAGGAGCCATGGGCAAGGCCCAGCCACCAGGACAAATCCCAGCCCTCAAGACTTGAGCTGGGTGCTGGCTGAGGAGTACCAAACCCAGCTCCTCCAGCCCTGCCTTTGCCCCTGCAGGTGCCCAGGGGTCTTTCCCAGCCACACTGATGCCATCTAATCTTCCCTCCCTTCCCTCCTTTTCCCTCTGCAGTGTAGGGATGGAGGGAGCACCGCTCTGGGCCGGGCTGGGCGCTGCTTGCAGTCACACGTGGGGAGATGTTATCATACCTGGGGGCTCAGGTCATCTCATCTCTGAAGGTCACACACCCTCACAAAGCTGTAGGTGGAGCAGAGGACACAAAACCAGCCCAGTGCTGCCTGTGAGCTCATCCCAGGTGCCTCACTTGGAGGTTTGCACTGCCAGCATCGCCCTCGCCCCACGCAAAATGGGGACCACATGGAGGTTTAATTGCCTGTTGATTTAATTATCTTCTCACAGCAGTGGCTGAATGGGTTGGCATTGCCTTTGGCTGGAGTGTCTGTGCTGGCACTGGTGGAGCTGGGATGGGCATCCTGCAGGGAATGCCAGCTGTGGTTGGGATGGGATGTGATGGGATGTGATGGGATGGGAGATGTCTTGGATGCCAAAACCTCTCTGTGGGTCCTTGACTGGGAGGTTGCTGAGAGAAGCTCATTGAGGCACCTTGAGGCACCCCAACCCTGCCAGCCAGGGGGCTCAGGGTGTCTCACTGAGCCACAGCAATGTCCCTTTCCAGCACAGTGCCAGCCTGGAGCTGGGGCTGGGAAAAAGCCAACCTAAGTGGCAGCCCCTGGACTTCACATTCCCAGTCACAATTAGGCCCCTCTGCCCCATCCACGCTCAATGAGGAGCAGGAGGAAGGAAGGACAAGCCATTTTTTCTCTAATCTGGTGTTATTTAGGAAGAGTTGAGGGTTTCCTTCAGGCTTCATGTGGAATCTTCATGTGGAATTCCCAGGAATGTAGAAATGCCACCTCTGGATCACCAGAAAGGTGGCATTAGAGCCTTGCTGGTTAATTATTCTTCCTGCACAGAAATGAGTGTCTGTCAAGTGGCAGCTGGAAATTGGGCAGTGCAGGAAGGTGCTGCAGGGCTGGCCTGTGTCCCCCTGCAGCTGGGCTGAGCCTGGCCTGGCACAGCAGCCACAGAAAGCCATGCCAGGATGGAGTGGGACCTCTGGGCTCTGTGCAGCATCCCCCATGGCAAAGGTGAGGGTGGGATACCACAGGTGGCTTTTGGGGTGTGAGGACACACATGGACGTGCCCCTCAGATACTGAATCCCCCATGGCCACGTGCACAAACACCATCAAATATTGAAAATCAATGGGCCACTGCAAGGGAAGCAGCACAGAGCGTGTTGCATGAAAACAGCCCTGAGGAGCAGAGAGAAATATTAGCTAAAAATAAAATTAATCTCTTGCAAAGCTGTAAGATTTGCTGATCTCCCTTTCCCCCCACACACACCCAGCAATCTTTTATGTCGTTTTCTTTAATTACAGCTGGTTTAGATCTCTGCTGCCTGGAGAAGCAGAGCTGGAGTCAGCCCTAAATTGGGCTTCTGGATGATACAAGAGAAAATAACAACCCCCAAGGACTGAACATCTGTCTGCACGGAGCACGCGCGGCGCTGGAATTAATATTAATGACTAATAGCTAATAGAGAATGGAACTTTTGCTTTACAGGTCACCCACTAAACCCTGCAGGTCTCACAGAGCTGTTTTCTGTGCCATGAGCTTGTCTGGACTCTGCTCAGCCAGGAGCAGCCCTGCCTGCCAGGGTCAGTGACAGGGGCAGTGACAGGCTCAGATTTTGGGAATGCAGCAGCAATCAGGGTGTCCAACCCACCAGTGACAGGGCTCTTGCTTTTATTATATTTCTTTTTTATTTCTGTATTCCTTGCACTATCTATTCCCTTTCAGCCATCCATGCTGCTCTCCATCTCCTGTTTTTCTGACAAAACTCAAAAGGAGAAAAAAAAACCCCAGATACCAAAAACCATCACCTGCTCTGCTCCCAAACCCAACTAAAACATTTATTTAGGCCCAAAAACCCACCCCAGCCATCCCTGGGGAAGCGATGCACCAGTCAACGAGCAGAGTGAAAGCCAGGGAGGGTAAATAATTGTGACATGGCTGCTCTGGAAGACACCCCCGTGAGTGCCTGGGGGTCTTTTTGTCCTTTAACCCTCATAATGGGTCTGGGACAACTGATTAGAGGCCCAGGACAGATGAGGTGCAGAGCTCACGTGGTGAGTGCTCACCAAACCTGCTCCGTGCTGCCTTTTATGTGTCCACTCCAACATAATTTTTCACATGTTGGAAATACAGATGATTTTAGCCTGGGTCCATCTGGTTTCCCAAATAACCTGTCTATTTGATAAATAACATAAATTAAATTAGACAAGACAAACAAATAGTTTTTTTTCTCTCCCCTTTTCAGTCTCTTGGCAAAAAAGGGAAAGAAAACATAATTCAGTGAGTGCCTTGAGCCCCGAGGAGCCGTGCAGCGGCGGGAGCTGGGATTATAAACGTGTCTGCAATGCCAACCTTCACCACACACCTAGGGCTGCTCCTCCCTCTGCTTTTAAGTCCTTTCTAAAAAATTCTCCATTATCATTTGGGTTCCCAAAAGCTCATTCTCTCTGCAAACTCAGCAGGTAATATTGTGTGTTAACAGCATTGCTTTTATCAAGGCTCCCGTGGTGCAGGCAAGGATCAGGAACTCAGAGCCCATGGGTTTTATTCCTCCTGTGTGGGAAAGGGAAACTGAGGCACAGAGAGGTGTTATTATTATCATAGCTACCCAACTCAGATGAAAATCTCAGGCTGCAGCCCCTTCTGCACAAAAGTCACACCCAAACATCACCAACCACAACACCCAGCTGTAACTCCTCTGAGTTAGCCCAAGGCACAGTTAGGGCAGAAAAAAGGGAGGGAAGTGGGAGAAGTGGAACCAGCTCAGCCCAGGATAGCCCTGCAGACACCAGTCACAGGATCACTGAGGTAGGAAAAGACCTCCAGGATGGAGAACAACCTTTGAGCAGCCTCTGCTGAGGCTGAGCTGCAGCAGTGTCTGGATGCAGGACCCTCATCCCCACCCTGAGCCATTCCCTCCCTCCCAGCCCACTCCTGGCACTTCCAGCAGCAACCGGGAGGATTTTTCCCCCTGTTAGCAGAGCAGCCTCACATCCATGCCAGGAGGGGGGAGCTGAATCAATACCTGAAAATGAGAAGGCAAAGCTGAGTTAATGTGCCAGACAGGAGCAGAGGGGCAGCCCTGGAAAAGCTGGAGCCAGGAGATGGAGGGGAGCAGGGCAGGGCAGGGGTGGGAGCACAGGTGAGGGTCAGGCCAAGCCCTGGGACAATGAGAACAGCAGCATCTCAGCACATGGCTCAACTCTTCCCTTGATATTCTAACTCCCACAGAACCTTGTCCCTGGCATCTTCCCATTCCCTGGCATGAAATATGCTCCCAGGCAAGGAATTTTTAGGGTGCAAAGCAGAGCTTCCAACAGCAACTCACAAACCCTGAACTACTGCAAAGTTGTGGGGGAAATGCAGCCAGAAACCTTCCCATTCCATGTATTTCAATTTACAAACTTTTCAGGCTCAATGGTATTTTTCTACCCTTGGCTCTGGAACAAGGAAAATGTATTTTAAAGGGAAAATTCTACAGGGAAAGCAAAATAAAAGCCATCATTATGGCTAGTAGCATGTGCTGAGGAGAAGCCAGGAAACCACCAGGACCCAGCCAATCCTCTAAAGGTGCTCTTCAAACTATCACTTTCTAATGCAAAAACGTGGCAATTATAGGTCTCTATAAATTTAATCCCTTGCAATGCCAGAGCATGGAAAACTGCAAGAATTTCCCCTGGAGTCAAGACACAGTTTAAGCTTTAATGATTTTACTTTGCCCCTGTGCCAGAGCAAGCACATTCTCTTGCTGCACTCTAGTGGCAGAGCAGGAGCAAAATTCTGGGAAAATGCCCAAATTTGGAGCTTGAATGTCTTAACCCAACAAAGCTGTGCTGAATTAGTCCAACTTTCATACCAGTGAAACACTGATGAAGAATGAAGTGGGTGCTCAGAAATCTTTTAGTTACTTGGTCCTTCAAGAAAAGTCTGATAATGAAGAAGGAAACATCATTCCTCTTCCCTAAATCTCCAATCCCAAATCCAGGTACACCAATCATTAGAATTGCTGCACTGAACTGAAATAGACATTTCTTAAGACTAGGATAAAGGAAGTTTTGTCTAGGAACTAAAAAATCCAAAACTACTGAAGCAGGAAAAAAAACATATTATTCAGGCCAAGAATTTTATGCAAACCCAAGTGGAAGACTTGAGGAGTTGAAAATGCACACTCCAATAAACACAAGGGGTTGTTTTTGTTGTATTCTAATATTATTGCAGCTGTTCCCAGTGAAGGGCTGAGTTGTGGCTACAAAAAAAAAAAAAAAAAGGCAGCAATGAAAAAACAGACATAGAAAGTTTTTGTATGATACAATATATTCTTAGTGAAGGGCTGAGTTGTGGCTACCAAAAAAAAAAAAAAAAGGCAGCAATGAAAAAACAGACATAGACAGAAATAAAAAACATTGGAGGAAAAAAACCCCAGACATGAGTGAAATCCTATAAATTAACTGCCTCCAAAATTAAAACCACGTTTTATTGTAAAGTTGCACTTCGATTAGTACCATAATTCTTTATAACATACTGTACAATAAAATATTTTACACACAGCACATCAGGCATGTGCTCAAGATGTTACAAAATTTACAGCTCAGACATTTCTCTGATGGTGTCAGCACCTCAGGTGTGTGACATCCAGTCCCAGAGAGGTTAAGTTTTAGAGCAGAACCCTGTGGCACCATTACCTGCTCTCCAACACCTTCAGGATGTGACCAGAAACATCAGAAATGCTGGACACTCTGGCACATGTTTCTCTCACACTGTTTAGAATCGTTGTGAATGACAGCTCCTTGTAAATTCCCTCATTCTAGAGCAGCCCTTTCCTTACTGGCTGCTCAGCAATGGATGGTTTCTCTTGGATGAGTGCAGCTTCCAAGAAAACAGAGTGGATGGTTAAAAACAGCCTGAAGTTGGACAAACCAAAGCAACCCCAGCAAGTTCCCCCACCAATGCAAATAAACCCCCCCAAACCCTTTCCTCTCCCACACGTTACTCACATTCTTCCCTCTCCACACACACATCTATCTGCAAGTTTAAGGACATCAACAGTAATAAAAACTTGGAAAGAAACCCTTCTCATATTGCCTCAGAAGAGACTGGGACCTTTTCCACAAAGTAAACATTTCAAGGATAAATTAGAGCTTCTAAAGAGAAGCTTAATAAATGCTCAACATTAAAGAAAATAAGACACTGGAGGGAGCCACAGCTCAAACTCTGTGCTGCAAGTGTAAACAAGTGTCCTGCCATGGCCAACACTGCTTCATTCTCTCACAGAGCTGTAGAAATTCCTCCTTTATTGTGCTTTCAGCTACTTGAGGTATTTCCTTGTCACACCAACGGCACTTCCAGGTGGAACTGATACCCCTGCAGCACCTGTGAGGACAGCCCACAGCAGTGCAAGTTTCCTTAATGCTTGGGAAAGATCAAGTCAGCATTTCATTCCAAACCAGGACTGGATTTTGTGCTCCCATTTGCCACAGAGGACTGAGAAAAAACAAAGCACAAAACCACTGCCTGGAAATGACTGGAACTTGTGAATGAGGTGGCACCCATTTGTTTCCCTGTCTGGTGATTTCTGGCAGATTGGCAAAATAAACTGCAGCTGGCAAAGAGGAGATAATCTCTGGCTCCAAACAGGAATATTCAGCTCTCCAAGTACTGGAAAATGCTTCGGCTTTGACTGGTTTCCTCTGAGCTTTCCACCCTGGGCCGCTTTGCTGCTGGTGTTATCACTGCAGAAGGGCCTCTCTTCTTCACCTAAAGGCAGACAAATACATTAGAATATGCAATATGTACAAAAAAAAGTTTAAATTCTGAGTTACTAAAGAAATATTCCCTGTGTGCTCATGCCAAATATTTAAGACAGCAGTGCTCTTAACTGCTTAGCAGATTTCAGTGCCTGTGTATTCAAATAAACTCCACAACAGGCAGCACCTGCTACCCAAATCTTTACCTGAGGTTTTGATTTCTCCTTTGCCTCCTCACTCTTCTCTGGTGAAAGTGTATGAAAGACAAAATTCCTTGAATTTCGAGGGGCATTTGGATTAAGATCTGACATTGCTGCCAGCTTCTGAAGGACAGCTTTAGGTCTGTTCAAGAGTGACCCATTTTTTATCTGAAAGGCAAAGAAAAGCTGCATTAAACCATTCTCAGGAAGCAAGGCAGGTTGCTTAATAAGTTACTCTGCAGAGAAAATCTACTCTCTGCTCACACATCACAACAACACAAATCAGGAGAGCCCAGAGTTCAGGGGCAGCTGACTTGGCTGTGCTGGGAAATGCCATTTTTGAGGATTGGTACCCACCTGGATGTCACTGGCAGGTCTGAAGGCTTCAAACGGGTTCCTGGGTAACAGGGCTGTGCCTTGTGCCACCACTGCTGGGCTGGCTGGCAGAGACATGGGGGAAAGATCAGTTTTTGAACTCTTTCCCCCTCTTCTTATCACTTCAATAAAAAGCAAACTCACCTTTCTTCTGCAGGGACTTGGCAGTCACTTTTTTTGCCAGCTTCATGAATTCGCTGTCTCCACCAATTTCTTCTTCCTCCTCCTCCTGCTCTTTATTTATTTCCTTCTGTAGCAGAGAGAAGACAATTGAAAAACTTGATATTACAAATGGACATTTAATTCAGTATTTTAAGTAATTTTCTTTATGTAAATTAATTTTTATTTACTTTCTACTGTAAGAGGTTATTGCAATTTCTTAGATACTTCATCATCCTTGTTCTATTAATGAACAGCATCACATTCAGCTGAGAAATCTGACCTAATACTGAAGCTTAACTTGAGAAATAAACAATTTCACATTCAGCAATGATAGAGAGACTGAGCAAGGCTTTCCAGCAGCTCAGCACACCTGCTCACGGAGCCACTGCTCTCGCTCAAATCGCTCCTTCCTCCACTTCACTTCTGTCTCATCAAACTCTTCATTCTCCTCCTCATTTTCTGAATCTCTCTGAAACAAGTCCATCTGTGAAGCAAAATCTGGGCAACAAAACAAGACAGTCAGCTATCAATTTTGAAAACAGAGGCTAGTAAAACAACAAAAAAACCCCCAAAACCAAACAAACAAGGCAAAAAAACCCAGAATCATCCCCCCATCAGTTTTGAAATTAGAGGCTAGTAAAAAACAACAAAAAAATCCCCCAAAACCAAACAAACAAGGCAAAAAAACCCAGAATCATCCCCCCACCAATTTATTCCTGAAATACTTTATTGAGGACTATAAGTGCTACTTCACACACACACACACAAGCTCTGTTTTCAATCTTTCTCCCCATCTGTGAACTCTGGATGATGGCTCACCTATGTTTTTCCATCTGAACCTCCTGGTCCTGCCTGGGCCGTCGCTGTGCAGGTCCCCATCCAGCAGGTACCTCTCCTGGTAGAGGCGGAGCTGGCGCTTGTCATCGTCCAGCATGGCCTTCCTGCCAGCACAGGAGACAGGGACAGGTTAGCCCAGGCTAGCCAGGGCCTCACACACCCAAAAATCTAATGAGAATGGCACTGACATGTGGAATTTCTGTATCTGGTTTCCTAATTCCGCCTCGTCTGGGAGCTCCTCGTCGATAATATCTTCTTCATATTCGTTCAGGTCTTCACCATCGTACTCATCCTCACTTCCCATGTCACTCCCTGATAGCTCTGCCTCCTCTTCCATGAAATCTTGCAGTTTTCTAGGGAAAAAAAGTCAAAAGAGTTCAGTTTGGGAGCAAAACAGCCATCACACAAACCTTCTGAAAGCAAGATTTATCTTTTGACAGAAAAGGAACACATTTCCTAAGGATGTATCCTAATTTCTCATGTATTTTTTGGAAAGACCAAGCCTTGAATTCTTGCACATTTACACACATAGCCTGGCATCATGTACCAGCCCAAATCATTGTCATCCACCAGATTCCAAAGATGATGGCAGTAACTGTCAACTATGTGTTTTTCTTGCTAGAACAAATAAGATCTCAAGACATGAGGAATGACAACAATATTCTTGCATCCCTCTTTTTGGTCAAAAAAGTGTTGCACTGCTTTTATTGTGGCTTTTTGATTTCCATATATAATGGAAATCATCTACAACCCACAAGAGACACACTTGAATTCATGTAACATGATAGCTCCAAAGTAAAAAACCAGACCATATAAACATCTGCTAGAGAGAGAATAATTCCAAACTAAACTTCCAGTGCTATTAATATTCTATTCTCTCTGGTAATTAAGATTTTAAAAAATAATTACAGTTTTTTCTTAGAGCCTGGTCTATGTCTCAGCAGTTCTTCTTCTTCATCACTCCTTTCTCCTTCTTCAGCAGCACTGTCTTCATCCTCTTTTTCATCCTGTCAAAGAGAAAGTTTTCAGAAAGAAGGCATTTCTGAGAGTGGATTGCTTTGTAACAACAGATTTGTCTGTTCTTCAATTAACAAGACACTAAAACCAGGCCTATTTCAGAGGATTTGCATTTTTCACTGTATCATTCTATTAAAGAGCTCTTTTAAGTGATTCAAAGTATGCTCTGAAAAATGTTTCAGTAGCTTGTTATGGAAGTTGTGGTACTTTGCATTGATGGATATATTAAAAACCTAGGAAGATAAATAGAATTATTCATTTTATCCAGCAGCTGCCTGGCTCCATCAGTTCACACCTCTTCACTTGCAAAGGCCTCATCATCTGTTAAAAGCTGAAAACCACCAAGTTCTTCTTGTTCCTCCTCTTCTTCCTCTTCCCTAGGGAAAACATAAATGGGAGAAAGGCATTTTCATCTTACCTCCAGTAAATCAAGGCAAAATTTCAACGCCCACCTCAGCTGCTATCAAGCAATTCCCTGTGAGTGCTCAGAGCTACAATCTGCCAGCAGCATTTAGCAATAAATGCCTCAAATCCCCATTTGAGTTGATGTTTTAAGACTTCAGGTCTTCACTTGCAGAAACCATGGGACAAGCACTAATTTTTTCAATTCTTTTTCCTCCTCTCAAATTCCTCTTGGATCCCCTGAACATTATCACTTATTAAGCCTCACTATCCTTTTGTCCAATTAGTCAATAAAAAACTCCAAGTATCCAACTTTTACATTTCATTATGGCAGTTTGGCAACAGCCCAGAAGAGACTCCAAAAAGTCCCACTTTTAATCATATTTTCTCAGTTTAATTAAACTTCTTCACTGTTTCTTTCACTATCAGTGTAAGACAAAAAATTTCCCTTCACAGTAGCTGTGGGAAACAGTTTATGCTGCCAATTAGAGAGTAATTGCTGAGCAATTTGCAGTATTCCTCCCCTTCACCTCCAAAACAAAACTCACTTTCACTGACAGCAAATTGATGTTAAAAAAGAAAACACTTCTAAGAGTGAAACAAGACAGTTACCAGAATTATCTTCTGTAAATTTTAGGAGAGCAATGCTAACCTGTCTGTGGGAAAGGAGCCTGAACAGAGCTCCAGAGCCTCTGCCATTGGATCTTCTATGTCACTGTATTTTTCTGCCTTGGAAGACACTGAAGAAGCCCATGTTGGAGAACCTGCTACAGAAAACAGTGAGATGCAACTTATTTCTGCTCTTAAAGTGTCAGAGAACACCCCAGAAATAAAACTGCATATGCTCCCAATAAAGACAAAACTCCACATGTGGCATCAGTACCCAGACTTGAAGTCACCCCAGCTAAAAATTTCTAAATCAAAGCTGAAAAGAGAATTCAGGACATACTCTGAGACACGAATTTCCCTGAACAAAGATTCAGCAGCTCCTCCATGTTCTGCTTTTTGGTGCTGCTGGTGTTTGGCACGTGCTCAGCTTGGCTGCTGAACTGTCCAGAGCACAGGTCCAGTAACTCATCCATGTTGGCATCCATGGCATTCTCATCCATGCTAGCCAGTGGCAGCTGATGCTTTGAGGACTGGTATTTATTCCTGTGCTGTCCAACGTTCAAGAACCTGAAAGAAAGGCTGTAGTTAGAAAAATCTTGCTGGTCTGCACATCCTGTTTCTGTTAAACACCATCCTTTACAGCCATCACTCACCCATCTGCATCAAGCAGCTGGCTTTGAGTGTCATCTTCCAGGGAAAACTGAAACCTTGACTCCCCAGCCCCTGGAAATAAACTCTTGGGCTCAGGAGAAGCATTATACAGGTCCTGGGAATCTTCTATGGGAAGAGAAGGCTCAGAGGTCTTTCCTGAGCTCTAATCAAGGGAATACAAAAATACAGAAGTTTAGCAAGCTTAAATTTAAATGCCAGGGGCACTGGAACAGACTTCCCAGGGGAAGCTGTGGCTGCCCCATCCCTGAAAGTGTTCCTGGCCAGGCTGGATGGGGCTTGGAACACTCTGGGACAGTGGAAGGTGTCCCTGCCCATGGCAGGGGCTGGGATGAGATGAGCTCTGAGGTTCCTTCCAACCCAAACCAGGCAGGAATCAAATTATGTTCATGCTGCTCCACTACACCACAGGAGTTCACTGACATCAGACGTTGTGCAGCCCATGTAAGCATTCTTAAAAATCATATTTATGATGCACACATATAAAAGCCAGATTATAGCATCTTTTCTTTGATGCTTTAGAATATAAATTTTACAATATCATTTTTATCCATTCCAATGTGGACACAAACCCAAGGGGCAGTTTGCTCTTCTGAAATCTGACTGATACCAAAGCATTTATCTGGGTTGGTTCTTTTGATAGCTCTGACCATCAGCATAAAACACATTTATTTACTTCCCACCGTGTTAGTATAAGACCCAACCAGGCCTGAGAATCTCACCTTGGAAGCAGAGCTGATAAAACTTGTTTTGAAGAAACCTGGGGAGGGTGACCTGAACCCCCCTGCTGCAGGGAAGAAGCTCCCTCCCCTCGAGGCCTGCTTGTTACAGGGCTGGTAGGATGGGATCATGGAGCCAATGAACTCAAAGCTGCTGTTGTGGCTGTTTTCCTTTGGCAGGGCTGGTAGAGAAAATGAATCATCATCCTCTGGAAATAAAAAAAAAATATATAGTGCTTAACTTTCTTTGTGTGTGTAATCCAGCAAAACCTCAAAATATTTTGCAACGCTGACACCTTGCTAAAAATTCATTTTGTGGTTGTGTTGGATTTCCTTCTTCTCAGAGGAAGCATATTACATGTTTTAACTTATCTTATTAACTTCTGACATTTCGTATTTCTTCCAGTATTATTTTGAACAGTGTTTTTCCCTCTAGTTTTTTCAAGCCCACACATTATTTCATCAATCTAAACTTTTAAAATCACACTGTATGTACATACAGGTGATGAAATAACAGAAATACTGAATATCAATCTTAAACAAACTTTTACATAAGCTAAGTAAAAAAGAAAAACAAAAACCAAACAATTATCTAGGGCAATAATTCTATTTTACCTAACTTGCTGGGTCCTTTGTCTACAGTTTCTTCCATTTCCAGTTTTTCATCAGGAAGAGAATATCTGCAATTCATAAAAGGTATTTGCTAATAAATTTAGGATTTAAATTTATTTAATTGCAAATTGTAATTGCAAATTGTAAAAAAACCAAGGGACCAAAAAAATACTTATAAAAGGCACTTTAAATAAAAAAGTGCTGATCAAACACATGCTGATCAAATTTAAAATTTCTCAGTCACCACTTTTAAGGCTTGGATTATTTACCCCATTTTTGAGGAGCTGTCCTTAAAAAGCATCAATGTAGACTCTGTTGAAGGATGTTTTAGAACAGAATCACCATGTTCAGACTTCTCCAGCTTTTCTCCATCAATGGATTCTTTGTCAGTTTCTTTATCACCATCTTCGGTGTGTTTCTCTTCTGTATCTTCATTATCTTCCTCTGCTTCATCAAGCAGAAATTCTGAATTCTAAAAAACATCCCCAAATACAGCAGATATAATGATTGTTGTCATGGCAAACTCTACCCCAGGTGAGGTATGTGACCTGTTTGGCCCTGCCAGCAATGAGCCAAGAATTTATAAAAATGGAAAGGGGCATCAAAACCTTTTAAACATTTCAATTTGGTTTTAGAGTGTTTTGACAAATAAAGAAAATACTCATTAAATAAAAGTTAGACAAGCCAAATGCTGATAGTGCCAACTATAGCAATTTTTTAGCTTCTAGGAAGAATTCTTAGCAATTCCCCCAAGCAGCAGTGTACAAAAGTGCCATTCCACTGGGGAGAGGAAGCAGAACGGAGACACTGATGAGGTTATGGAGAATTGCTGCATACAGACCTCACGATCACCTTCTTCTTCTTCTTCTTCTTCCTCCTCAGACTCATCTGTCATCTCTTCCTCCTCCTCCTCCTCCTCTTCCTCCAGTATCTCCTCATTGTCCAGCCTAAACAGCGCTTGGCGCTTCTGGCGCTCCTCGCTCCTGCGGAGCTTCATGGCCTCCTGCAGCTTGGCCTTCAGGGCCTGCAGCTTTTCACCTGCACAGGAAAAGATTCAGGGAAGGGTTTGGGCTGGAAGAGACCTTAAAGTTCACTCAGTTCCACCACTGCCATGGCAGGGACACTCTCCACTAGACCAGGTTGCTCCAAGCCCTGTCCAAGCTGTGCTCGGACACTTCCAGGGATCCAGGGGCAGCCAGAGCTTCTCATGGAAGCATGAAAAACCCAAGGAATTAATCACAAAGATCTGACTGAGGCTGTCCTACACAGGCCACTGCTATTTCAGTGGTCTGCCAAGAATTTTTTTAATAAAACAAGGCTGTCCACTAGGGGGAACATAAACAGTAATCTTACAGAAGATCCCTTCACCTGTATTTTGTAGGGCAGCATTGAGAAACACAGCATCAGAGGAAAATATAGTGTTTTCCAATTCAATCCTTGTCTCTTCTCCTCCTCCACTAACCTGGCTTTGTGTGGACAGCTTCCTCCAGGCTCTCTGCAGCCAAAACTGCTGGCACCACGTCTGCTCTCAGCTCCTCTTTCCCATCAGATGATGTTTCCTTACGGATAATGTTCATATTTATGGCCCGTTCCCCTTTGGATTTTGCTGGCTGGAGAGTGTGCTTCAAGAAACGTGCTTTCAGGGCTTCTAGCTCTTGAAATAGAAATTAATTAAATCAATGTGATAGCATGTAAAAGCACTGACTCTTAAGAGTTGTAGTAAGAGTAGGTCTTGAGCATTTTTTGCCCCCAAGGTTTATTTTAAAGCTAAGTTTAAAAAAGAATAGTTTAAAAGCTACATCTTGAATACCAAAATATTTGCAAAACCGTTCTATTCAACTAATAATAAACCACCACAGAATATTTATGATGTAGTTTGTATTTCATTGATATTACCTAATATTAAATTATCTTACCATTGACTTCCATTTGTCCACAAGACCTCAATTCACTTCCAGCCCAGCCTCCTATCCACCAGGCAATTCTAAATTTCTGTTAACATATCTCAAAGAATCCACACTGGAGAATGAATGTGCCTGACTGTTCTATCACCTAATATTTCTGAGTTTTCCAGCCAAGCTCAGATCAACACTGCTTAGGACTACAACACAAGTGATACCTTTATTTGAATCAGCTTCCTCGAGGGTTATGAAGGATTCATTGTCAGAGCAGATTCTTGGCTGGATGGACAGGTCTATTCCCAGTTCACGAAGTTTATCCAGCTTGGATTTCCTCACTTTTTCAGGCTGTGCCACCAGCCCAGGCCCCTCTTGTTGAGTGTTTGTTTCCCCTTGTACATCTGGTGCTGTTTCTCCTCTTTCCATGAGGGCATCTCCAGATGCTGCAGGAATTTCACTCTCCTTTTGCTGATCACACTCAGTGCTCAGGCAGCTGGGGAGCTGCTGTGCCTCTGTGTTATCATCAGTTACAGTCCCTACAACTGCATGAGAATCCTCCCTGTCCTGCCTGGGCTGCTCAGCACAGTCCTGTGCCAAGTTCCTCCCTTCAGCAGCAGGAGGCTCAGTCACAGAAGGATCCACATCTCTGCCCAGGTTCATTTCTGGTTCAGCAGCTGCTGATTGATCACCTTCCACTGGCCCATCTTTGCAATCCTTGCTCAAGCTCCCAACAGCTGCAGATTCTTCATTTAAGGGCAGTTGGTATTTAGAGGACCTAAAAAAGGCAGAAAGAAATATACCACCCATGGTTAGTGTGAAAGGGAGAGAAGGCTCAGGACAAACTGAGAGGAAGAAACCATTTCCTAATTACTGTCATTAATCTGTAGGAAGAGATGAAGGACAGAAATCTGGAAAACTTTGTAAGAACTTAAGGAAGTGTAAAAGCTTTGTACTGGTTACAGAATCAGAGCGTGAAATTCCTGAGGGATTTTGTGACTACTTAGCTTCAGTATTTTACTACACATTACTCAGAGAAGAAACAGTCCAAGTAAAATATTGGGGTTCAGCCTAAATCCCATTAAAGTAACTCAGCATCAGCAAGTTCCTTCCTATGAGTTACTCCTGGCCCTGATCACTTCAACAGTATGACTCTGTCAGGCGAGCAGCATTGCCTGAAGTTAGCAATGACATTCTCCTAATTTCCTACTTTTATGGATTTAAAGGAGCCTAAGAAAGTCTGGTTATCCTCCAAGAAAAGCTAGAGATGCTTAAAGTTTATGAAAAAATTGGATGAGGAAGGTTTAAGCCCTTACTTCAGCAGGGCCATGGCATTTCCTTGACATGCTGGTCGAGGTCTACTCTTGAAGAAGTCATGAACACTTTTGGCCTCAGGCACATGATATGGGAGAGACAGAGATGATTCTGCCAGAGAAAGACAGTGAGAGAAGATTTAAAACATGTTCTGAGCCCTTTATTTGATAACAAGTATCTTTATTTTCATTAGTTACAAAAATACCTTTAACAGGTCCTTCAGTAAAAATGGTCTCGCACCCTTCAACCCTCAATAAGTCACATTAGGTCAAAGAAGGCTCTAACCTTCTGGGTAAACGCTTTCAATTTCTCCTCTGAATTTTTCAACAGTTCTTACCCCTTTACATATAAAGAATTTAAGTTTTACCTCTAAGAAGTCGTTGGGTCTCACTGTGTAGCTGTTTAATGGCTTCTTTACTTAACCGAGCTGCTTTCCGCTCCTTAGGGGGAGAAAAGAAAGGTTTTGAAGTCAGGAAACAAACATGGGGCTCCTTCTCTACTTCTTAAATAGCTTATTTTTCCCTTTCAATCAGCAAGGCATCAGAATAAAGCATCCAGTTCAAAAAAAACAAAACCACACTGTGCACACAAAAGCATTTTAGTCACGACAAACAACAATACAGAGCTTTGAAAAGATGGAGACTTCACCTTCCTTTTTGGCTCCTTCAGTATGGGCTCCTCATTCTCCTCATCAAATACATGTTTGTAGCCCTCACTGTCAGGAAAACGTTCTTTGTTCTATGGGGCATAAGAAGAAATTCAATGATTTCTGTCAATAATCTGGCACTATCAAGGGCAAACACATCACAAATGACTGTGCAGAACTACCACTGGTCAGCAAAGCCAGCAAGTGTACTCATAAACCAGCACAAACCCCACAATGGGCAGACTGCAAAGCTCCTGCTCATAAACCAGCACAAACCCCACAAAGGGCAGACTGCAAAGCGCCTGCTCATAAACCAGCACAAACCCCACAAAGGGCAGACTGCAAAGCTCCTGCTCATAAACCAGCACAAACCCCACAAAGGGCAGACTGCAAAGCTCCTGCTCCAGCACTATCTTTTTAACTTGCTAGGACAAGATCACCCCCATCTTTAAAAACAAATCCAGAAGGCTCTCCTCTCTCCTGCCACAGCAGCACAGCTCCACCATGGTCAAAGAGAGTTTTAGAATCTGCTCAGGTGCTAAATCCAGTAACCATGCAATGATTTGGGTTGCAAAAGACCTTAAAGTTCATCCCATTCCAGCCCCTTCCACTGTCCCAGGTTGCCCCAAGCCCCATCCAGCCTGGCCTTGGGCACTTCCAGGGATCCAGGAGCAGCCACAGCTGCTCTGAGTACCTGTGCCAGGGTCTCCCCACCCTCACAGGGAATAATTCTTTCCCACTATCTAATCTAAACCTATTTCAATCAGTTTGAAAGACAGTACATTTACAATAATTTTTGTATCACAGCCAACTGTTACCTTGTATTTTTTTATTTTGTTTTTCACAGCTGCTCTTATGGATTCTAGGGACTCTTCATCCTCAAGGGGTTGATCATTCTCCTCTTCCAAGCCATTATCAAAGAGGTCCTTGTCATCCAGGAGACATCCACTGTCATTGAAAGGAAACCTCTCAGCACCATTCACCTGCTTCCAGAAGAATAAATTATTGGTGTGATTCCTTTCAGGAGGTCCCTTTGGGTCTTTGACATTAATTTAAAATGGCATTAATCATCAAGTGTTAGGTTTTGCAGGTCTTCAAACTGAAAATTTAATGCAATTTAATTGAAATTAACCTGCAGACTGTGCAGGTAAGACTTGTATGTTGTGGATCACAAACCTGCTGCAGGAATGTGGACACGACACTGAAGCTTTGCAACAGAAAAGATAATATATAATATTTTATATATATTGTAATATGTAACATAAATATATACAAGCAAGAATAAATTTAGCTTAGTTGAGAAATTATAATATATATATTTCATAATATATTATATATACATTATATTATATTATATATAATGTATTATATGTATTTGATAATATATAAATTAAAGTGTATACAAGCAATAATAAATTAGCTTAGTTGAGAAATCGTTATACATATATTTAATAATACATAATATATACTATATATATTTAATACCGCATATAATACATAAATCAAAACGTATACAAGCAATAATAAATTTAGTTTAGTTGAGAAATTATCTGAGGATTTGTGCCAACACACCCACCTCTGCCACAGGCTTCTTTTCTTTCCTCAGCTGTTTAATGGACTCCATGATTTTCTCCTTCTCCTTTCTCCTTCTGGATTTTGCTACAGCTTCTTTTGCTGGCTCCCCTTCAACATCATGCTTCTGTTTATGTTTCCTGTACTTCTTCCCAGATTTTAGGGGTCTCTCCTGTTCCAGCTCCCCCTCAGGCAAGCCAGCTGTCCTGCCTGTTTCAAGGTTTTCAGGCTGCAGGGGGTCACCAGTGTCGCTGTCATCGCTGTCCAGCAGAGCTGGGCACACCCGATGGGATTTCTTCTTTCCAGCAGCAATGTTCTCCTTTTCCTCCCCATTTTCCTTGTCTCCACCCAAAGCATTTTCCTGCACAGGTGAGCCTCCATCCTCCTCCTCTTCGCTCTCGCTGTCCTCGAGCACCTTCTGGTTTTTTGCTTTTTTACGCACAAAAATTTCTTCTTCTGAATCTGGAAAAAAAAATAAAAAAAAAATTTTAAGTGCCACAAGTAACTTAAGAAACAATCAAATTTACATCTGTTAAATTTGACATATATCACCATCCACAGCAAATGAGCTTCTCATGGAAGCATGAAAAATCTTTCATGCTTCAATCTCGACTTTCCAAAATCCACTTTTCCCCAGAGAACAGCATTTAATTAACCCAAATTTATGTTAGAGGCTTTCAACCTTTAAAAGAAAAGGCAAAGCTCAAAACTCTTCACTGAGAGTGTCTTGCCTTGAAATAGTAACAAAAATCACACTACATAGATTAAACAAAACAGGGGAAAAAGTGAGTAAGTAATTAAATCTCATCCCATTCAGTCTTTTTCTTTCTGTAGCTCATAAAACACTCTTCAGAGGTTTAAAGATGCCTGCCCACATTCTGAGTAACAAGAAGAGTTTGGCTTCCTACAGGTCAAGCAGTGACAAGCTCCTGAAAGATATTTATGAAACAAAAAATGCAGTGTTGGAGAAAACCAATTCATAGGGATGTCACAGACCTCTGTCCTCGAAGGATGCTGTGCTCTTGCCAAGGGGACCTGGGGATGCTGTCTCACAGCTGCCCTGGCCGCTGTCAGAGTCGCTGTCCAGGGGTTTCTGCAGGTCTGGGTTCAGATCCGCCAGTGGAAGCTACAAAGCAAAATATGAATTTTCTTACTGGGGGAAATATTTCCTAATGGGGTAACATATTGTTTATGTAGTCCTGACTGCTGGCATCCAAATTTATCCCAAAACCTTGGCTAAGCCCTCACACACAATGAAATCCACATGCACTCTTCTTATATTTTAATTATGATATTTACATATTTAGTAATATTTATTATTATTGTTGATATTTACCATATTTATCAACACAAATGCTATTCACATATACGGTAGTATATGTGGGAGTTTACGTAACAAAAGCACAGAATCGACATTGGCTGATGTGATCCTACTCAGACCGGACGATTTTTACTCGTTATTTTATTATTTATTAATTTTATTCAGAGCCGGCACAGCGGGCCCAGCAGCACTCCCGGCATGCACCGCGCCCACGGACACCGGCTGAGCGCGGCCTTCCCAGCGTGCCCCGCGGCCGGCAAGGCGGGCACGGGGCATGCTGGGAGCTGTAGTCTGCCAGGAGGGGCGAGCCCAGTGACGGCGCGGGACCGCCCGCGATCAAGGGCGGCCGGCAGCGGGGGTTGGTGGCTACTGACTCCGTGACCGGCACTGTTACCCGAAGGAGCACTGTACCGGAACGGTTACCGGAACCGCCATCTCCCTCGCAGTCCCTCCCGGGCCTTCCACCTCACCACAGCCCGAGGAGCCGCAAGGCCTCGGGCAGCCGCGAGCCGCCTCCGCCGTCAGCATCCGGCGGGCCATGCCGAACGCAGGGGAGCGGCAGGACTCACCTCAACAGAACCCTCCGTCGCTACCGGTACCGCCGCCATGGCCCGCCCGCGCTCCCGCCGCCCGGGGACCGCTTCGAGCCTTCGCGCGCTGCTCTGGCCCCGCCCCGGCCCGGGATCACCCAATAGCTGTCCAGAAGAGCGCCCTGAGCCCCGCCCCTCACCGCCTTGCTGGTCGGGGTTTCCTGAAACCACGCCCCTCTGCATGGACCAATCGCGGCTCCCGCTCTCAGGCCGCCCGCGCGCACTATTGCGCCGCCTAGTGGCGGGGGCGCTTCCCGCGCGCGGGCTGAGGCGGGACCGTGAGGGGACACGAGGGGATGTTAGGGAACACGAGGGGATGTGAGGGGACACGAGGGGTTGTGAGGGGACACGAGGGGATGTTAGGGAACACGAGGGGACATGAGGTGAGGGGACACGAGTGGATGTGAGGGACCGAGGGGGTGTGAGGGGACGTGAGGGGACATGAAGGGAGGTGAGGGGACACGAGGGGACGTGAGGGACCGAGGGGATGTGAGGGGACATGAGGGTATGTGAGGGGACACGAGGGGATGTGAGGAGACATGATGGGACACGAGGGGAGGTGAGGGGACAGGAGGGGATGTGAGGGACCGAGGGGACGTGAGGGGACATGAGGGTATGTGAGGGGACACGAGGGGATGTGAGGGACCGAGGGGGAGCGAAAGGGACCGTGAGGGGCTGAGACCACATGAGAAGGGATGCGAGGGGACGTGGGGGCCGAGCGGGACATGGGGGACTGAGAGGAGTCATGAGGACACGAGAGGGGACGTGAGGGACTGAGAGGAGTCGTGAGGGACCGAGAGGAGGAGTGAGGGGTCGTGAAGGGCCCGGGGATTTACAGCTCTGTCAATTATCGCCATTGTGGGGACAGGGCTCTGCTGCCAAAACATTTCACATTGCTTCATGGGTTAAACAGAGCCTATGTTTCGTTTTCATCTTCAAGCTATGCTACATGTCATGTCTCTGGGTGACCGTGTGGGTGAGAGCACACGAGTCGAGCTCAGGGATATTAGATACACACAGCTATTACTGTCAGCAGCGTCCTATTTACAGAATAAAATACGTGCATTTTCCGTTGGCTGCTGTACAGACATACTCTGAGCCAACCATCATGTTAGGTGAATGGGTGCTCAAATCTTTTGGGTAAATTCTTTCAATTTATTTCAATTTCTCCCTCTACATGAATTTCTGAATATTCCCTCTACACACAAAAGATTTAAGTTTTACCTCTCATAAGTCATCAAGTCTCATTATGTAGTTATTTAACAACTTCTTTACTTAACCTTGCTGCTTAATGCTCCTTAATGGAAGAAAAGAAAGGTTTCTAAAGACAGAAACATTTACTGAAAATACATAAGTCAATGAAGAACTACTCAACAGATGCAAATCACTTCATACTTCACAGATTTCACAGAATATTCGAAGTTGGAAGGGATCCACAAGGATCATCGAGTCCAAGTGCAAGGTGAATGGCCCATACAGGGATATTCTAGTACAGAATCAATCCAGGTATGAAAATATTCTACTTTATCTATTTTTGTTACGTTTAGTTCTGTAGTTCTTTTGCAAGTAGTTGGAGGGAGAGCCCTGAGCTGGGGAGAGTGTGAGGGACCCTGTTCAGATCTACAGTTGGGGGTATTTGGCATTTTTTTCAGAATTACAATTACTTTGTAGAACATACTGCTACAGTAATACATTTCCTTCCAAGTCACCCTGTGGGAATCTGCTGTCACTGAAGGCAAGGAAAAAATAAAAAGTATTTTGGGGTGTTTGGTCAGTTTTGGGGGGATTTTTTCATTTGGGGTATTTTATTGTTATGGTTTTGTCAGGGACAGGGAGCACTAGACTGATCTGCCATGACAGTTCACATGGAGCCAACAAGCCTGAGAACAAAGGAAGTGAGAAAAGCAAACGTCCACGAAACCCACCACAAACAACACAGTTCTGCTTTCTTCTAGCTGCTGCAGGAGCTACAGTAATTAATTTAATAATTAGTGTTTAGTAACAGAGGGACAGATGCTGGCTCTGCACACACACACCTCCTCAGGGTTGCGCCAGGATGAGAGTCAGAGTCAGCTGACAAGAAAAAGGTGACAAAAAGATTGGCCTTATTAGGTAATTTCTGATCCTGGGCTGTTACTCATACCTGGCACACAGAGGCAGCCACGGAACAGGTAAATGTTTGCCATTAAGGAGGTTCTAAATGTCACACAGACTTTTAGCACTGGATCAAGCCCCATATTAAGGCATTTATATTATGAAAGCTAGTTTAGGAATCTGTTTTTTACTAAATAACACACTCCTTCCCCCAGCTTGTAGCAGATGAGGTGTTTAAAAGGAAATCCTCAGAGATAATCCTGTCATAACTGATCTGTCATTCCCAAATCCAGTCTTGACCCTGGAAATGTGGCTGTTTTCAAGATAAGGCTGGGTTAACATAGAGAAATAGGGTTCTGACTGCTGTGGCAGTGGGGTTGTCTCACCATGTCTGTAATATTTATCAAGTTAATTGGATTTATAATGCAGTGAGTAAAGGCTTTAGTTATCACACTCAACATCTTACAGGACTGAGCCTTTGTGTTGCAGATTTCTTGAGACAGAGATTGTATTTTTGATTTTTTTTTTAAAGTGCTATTTGTGTAGCCCTACATACGTGTTTTTTATACGTAGATATGATGAATAATAGCATGGAAATGTTGCCAGATGCTGTGGAGTTTGTTACTGGTCTGGTAAAACTGGTTTTTTCCTCAGGTGTTCATCAGCTGCTGCCAGGGAATCATGAGAGAATCTCAGATCTATATGAGAATCTCAGATTTGATTTCATTTTAAAATAGATTTTGATGTTTCAACTTGGAAAATATCAGCCCCACAGGTTAAAAAAAAAGGCAAATAAAATGGACTCAGCATTTATTATTTATAAAATGTTTTGACTTCTGATTTTCTGGCGAGTCAGCAGGGAGCTGTTGGTTAAACAACCCAGGAGGTGCACAAGGGAGCAGCTCGCTAAAACAGCATAAACTGCTTAAAAAGGCAAAAAGTCCCTAGGCCCTTTATTTAATGGCACATGGCTGGAAGGGTTGTCTCTTTAACAGAGGACACATTTATTGTCTGTGAGGATAAGGGGACGTGGCCAGGGCAAGGTTCTCCCCAGGAGCTGAACGCCCTGGTCAGTGGAACACCGCGGGTTCCCACCCCTGGTGCTTCCCAGGCAGCTCCTGGGTGATGCCCAAGATTGTGCCAGCCGCTGGTGGATGTGCAGCCCTCACGGATCCTCAGCCATTCTGTGCCCACGGAGCACCTCAGGGGCTGGTGGTCACAACCCTGAGAGGTTCACTGCTGTGGCTCATTGTGCAAGTCCTGTTTTGTCAGGTGTTTTAAACCCCACTGAGGCTGTTTAGCTGGTACTGGGGGTTATTCAGGGTGTCATCCATTGAGCAAGGAGAATTCCCTGGTTTTGGGGAGCAGTGGAGGTGGTGAAGCTGGAGCAGCACCACTGTGGGCAGCAGGCACCATCAGGGCAGCTGTCACGGAGCGTGCTGGAGTTCTGGGTTAATTGTTAAACCTGCAAACAGCTGTTGGGTTTTGGGACAGAACAGGGGAGGTACGGACAGACAATTCCCTCCTTCCTGGTGCCCGAGGGGCAGCAGCTCTCACCTCTTCTGAGGCAGCTCTGGGAGGACCGCATGCATGAGATGCACCCTGGGAAGAGCCAGCAGGTCAGGGAGGGAATCCTGACAGCCAGCCCTAGTGAGGGACATCTGGAGTGCTGTGTCCAGTTCTGGGCTCCTCAGGACAAGAAAGACAAGGAGATACTGGAGGAGGTCCAGCAGCGGCCACAATGATGGGGGGTCTGGAGCATCTCTCTGTTGAGGAGAGACTGTGGGAGCTGGTTATTCTGGAGAAAGGGTGGCTGAGAGGGGATCCCATCAATCCACACCAATATCTGCAAGGCAGGTGCCAAGAGAATGGTGCCAGACTCTTTTCAGCAAGTCACAAAATTGTTGGGGTTGGAGGGGGCCTCTGCAGATCATCCAGTACAATGTCCCTGCCAAGGCAGGGTCACCCAGAGCAGGTGACACAGGAATGCATCCAGGTGAGTTTGGAATCTCTCCGGACAGGGAGACTCCATAATCCTGTTCCAGTGCTCGGCCACCCTCATGGAAAGTTCATCCTTATGCTGAGGAAATGTTTTAGTTTATGGCCATTATTCCTCATCCTGTTGCTGGGTACCACTGAAAAAGATCTTTTCGCTGGTGCCCAGCAACAGGATGAGGAGCAATGGCCACAAACAAAACCACAGTGTTTCACCTTAACGTGATGAAGAACTTTATGTTGAGGGTGGCCGAGCACTGGAACAGGTGTCCAGGGAGGGCGTGGTGTCTCCCTATCCGGAGATATTCCAAACCCACCTGGACGCGTCCCTGTCACCTGCTCCGGTGACCCTGCCTTGGCAGGGGGTTCGGACTGGACGATCTCCCGAGGTCCCTTCACACCCCGAATATTCCGGGATTCCGTGATTCAGAGCCGTCACCTGTTGCGGCTGCGGGGTCGCGCGGGCGGCGTGCGCGCTCCCGCGGGCGGGGGGGGGCGGCGCGCGTGCGCGAGCCGGCGGCGCCGGGCAGCGCGGAGCGGCCTCTTCCTCCCTCCCTTCTCCTCCTCCTTTTCCTCCTCTTCCTCCTCCTCCTCCTCACCCCCGTCCCGGGAGCGCGCTCGGGCGCGTGCTGGCGGCGGCGGGGGCGCGCGCGGGCTCGGCGGGGGCGCAGCGCGGGGATTGTTCGCGCCGCCGCTCGGGGAAGCGGAACGCGGGGAGCGCTCCCCGCCGCGCCCCCGCTGCCTCCTCCTCATCCTCCTCCTCGGCCGCCGCCGGGGCCCGCTCGGAGCCGCCGGCGCTGCCCGGTGCGGAGGAGCCGCAGCGGGTCGCGAAACTTTGCGTGGGGGTTGCGGGTGCCCTCACGGCCCCGCTGCTGCCGGGGCTACCGGGGGACGCGCCTCGCCCTCCCCGGGGCGAACGGGACGGGGCTGGAGCGGGACGGCGGCAGAGAGGGGACGGGGACAGGCAGGGCTCTACTGTCACAGCGATGCGCGCCCTGCAACCTGTGCAGGGATAAGTTTTATATTTGACATTGAGCTATTTCTGAGAGTTTAAGGTGACGCTGTCTGAAAATACGGCTGTTTATTTCTTTAACAAACTTCGCTTAAATATTGGTGGGTTTTTGCATGTGGTGCTTTCCTGCTTTTTCCTGTTCCATGATTATTCTCCCATCAAATGCCTGCAGGATGTATTTCTAGCCCTCGGTGGCCCTGTACACCTGACCCATCAAGTTCCCATTCAAACGATTGGTATAAGCGAAGTGGTGTTAATTTTGGTGTGATAGGGAACCTTTATTGACACAAAGGTGCAATTCCAGAAGAATCCAGAGTTTGAGGTACTGAGGGCTGACTCAGAGCCTTCTGTATGTGTGTGATGTATCCTGGCCTCCCTGAGTTCCAGCTGGGGAAGCAGATTCTCTTTCAGTTTTAAAAACTGCTTCCTGTCTGAAGCAATTCGGTTGAGGTGCTTAGTACATAATGGTTGTGGGATAAGAGAAATTAAAATATAACAGCACATACAACCCTAGTCAGGCTGATCAGATGAAAATCCTGTGATGCCAGGGCAGCCTGGCTTCAAATGGGAAAACAGTTTGTAGCTGACTCTCTAGAATCCTTTGAGAAATAACTTTAGGAAGGAGATGTAATTTTTATTTCTTTTGGTCAGAACAGAGGGCAGTATTGCTGTGCGTTTGCAGAACTTGTCAATACCAAGGGAGGAAAATGGGTAAATATAGTTGTCATTTAATCTCTTGCAGGAGGTCAGTGCCTGCACTTCCTTCAGACTAATTAGCATGGGATTAATGGATCATCTCTCGTATCCAAATAAGCACAGCAAACTTTGATTGCCCTCAATGATTCATGCTTGTCAAGACAGCTGTAGTTTTTTTAAACAACAAACAACTTTTTTTAAACACTAACTGTACCCCACAACTGGTCTGTCCGAGACAGAGCATGATCTGTCAGGCGGGCGTGGAGCCAGGAACGTGTCCTGTGGGGTGTCTGTCCCCAACAGCCCCCTGCCACTGCAGCTCTGCAGAGCTGACACGGCAGTGGGCTTCAGCTGCTTACATTCTCTGTGTTCCTTCTGCTTAAAAACATTCCAGGGCTGCTGTCCTTAGGTTGGTAATTTTATTTGGTAGTGCAGTAACCAGTGGATGGCTTTTAAATCCAGTGTGGAATCTCCTCGGATTTGGTCCTGGCTTTAGTTTATGGTTGTGTTTAAGTTTATTGTGTACCCAAATAGGAGTCACCAAATAGGAGTCTCCTTTCTCCTGGTACAAACTCTGAGATTTTGTCTTACATGAATGCTGTCAGGTTATAATGCTAAATTTGCCCTAAGTTTTATGATAGGTGTATTATTGCATTCTAGTGAGAGTGCTTGCCCTCTCCTTTTCTACCCTACAACCGAGGGAAAACACTTTGATCACGCTGAGCCTTGCTCAGATATAGACAAACCCATGAAAATATACCAGTGTCATTTGCTTTATGTGCAGTGTCAGCTGAGGCTCTGATCGATTTAAAAAATAGTCAGTTTAATCTCATTAACATGGTATCTCAGATCTTAACACTTTGAGGAGGGTAACTAAAGGCTTCCCTAGTGACCAGCTTGCATGTGAGTAATGCTTCCAGGCCTCTAATAATTTCCTCCTTAGATCTCTTGCTGAAGCTCTTCTTTTGTCCCAGTAAAATATCTCTTCCATGTCTGTAGGAGTCCATACCTGTCTAATGCTTTCTCCCTTATCCTTCTACTTAGAGAAAAGCCTAAACCTTTCCTCACTCCTGTCCTTCTGTTGGAATTTTAAATTGGATCATTGATGTCTGAACTTTAAACCTGTAGTGAAAACAAAGGCAAAATGTGGCTTTTGGGGCTGTTGGTTTGTTTTAGAAATGGAGGTAGGGATGTATTTATCTTTGCATTACATAAAAATACATAATATCTGTATGGTTGCATTCCCTCTCAGGACTCTCTGAAGTTCTTAACCACGGTCATGAATAAATGCCTCTAAAATTTTAAGAATTATTTATGGCACCTACCTATACATGCTTTAGGGAACACATTTTTTACCTTGGAGTTCTGAGCAGCTGGAAGGCTGAGCCTCTTTGAACACCTCTTTGCAGCCTCAAAAAGCTTAAGATTTCTTGCTGCCCAGTCCAGTGGTGCATGGAGTGAGCCATCACATCTCACACACATTTATTTGACTTTCCTAGGGCCCCCGACCAGCCTTTTCCAGCCGCCCCGTCGCCCAGGCCTGGGCACTGTTGGGAAACCCATCCGGCTCCTGGCCAACCACTTCCAGGTTCAGATCCCCAAGATTGATGTCTATCACTATGATGTAGATATCAAACCAGAGAAACGCCCCCGAAGAGTCAACAGGTAGGAGTTACTTCATAAAGGTGTATTGATTTAAATTGAGTGTATATCTAAATGTAAGGAAGCTGTGCATCCTAGGAATTCTCCGTCTGCTAAAGGCCTGCTTGTGTTTGTACTGTGGTCAGCAGTTGCTCTTCAGTGAACTATAATATTCTTCCAATTGGCCTGTAATCTGGAAGGCTCTAGGAAATGTACTGAGCATTGACCTCCAGCTGGTTTTATTTTACAGTCTACAAGTCAATGTCCCTGGTAATTGTTCCACAGTCTGTTACACAAACGTGTAGCAGCTGAGGGGAGGCATTTCTGCTTGTAGATTTTGGAGTCCACACATGGATGAATCCACAGAGAGCTCCCACCCACCCCAAGGCTTGTGTCTGCTCCTGTGTGTGAACATCTCTCCGAGTTCCTTTGCGTGTTTTGGCTGTAGCTCTGCTGGCAGCACAGATACCTGTACAGACACCTGTGTGTGCCACTTGGGTGTCTTAACCTGGGGGTGACATTCACAGCTTCTGGTGTGACCTGGGGGTGCTTTCGTGCATTACTGTTTTTCATATCTTGCTCCTTTAAGAAAAAGTGAAAAAATAATTTTAAATTGTGTACGCCCATTAATGAATTTTCTGTTCTTCTGTTCTTCCACTTAATGAATCCCTGCCTAGGGAGGTGGTGGACACGATGGTGAGGCACTTCAAGATGCAGATATTTGGGGATCGGCAGCCTGGGTACGATGGGAAGCGGAACATGTACACGGCACACCCCTTACCCATTGGCAGGGACAGAGTAAGTGTTGCTTTAACTTCTCCGCAGGAACACTGTTACAATGTCATTTGAAAAGTGTTCTTTTGTTGATATAAACCCAAAATACTGTCACACCTATTGGTGTAGTCTTGGAAAT
Organism: Onychostruthus taczanowskii; assembly: GCF_017590055.1. Classification (NCBI taxonomy): domain Eukaryota; kingdom Metazoa; phylum Chordata; class Aves; order Passeriformes; family Passeridae; genus Onychostruthus; species Onychostruthus taczanowskii. Next base: position 2,692,235 of record NW_024503235.1, read on the forward strand.
GACAGACAGGACCAGTCAAGGACTCTGGGAGCTCACTGGTGTTTTACTGAAGTTTGTGTCTTTGGGTTTCTAATTCCCACTTCTTCAGCTACAGAATATCATGAGATATGAGAACTACATTTTGCTCTTAGAGCTGCAAGGAGACTATTTTTCTTTCACCCTGGTGGGAACTTCCCTTTTCCCTGTTCTGATCCTTGTTCTGTTGCTGAATGATAAAGTCATTGTAGCTGATGATGACTCTGGTTGGGTTTGGTTGTGCTGTGGAGATACGTCCTTGTGTTCCTGGAACAACCAGATCAGCTGTTCCTGCCTTGCATGTGCACCCCAGCTCTAAACAAAACTTTTCCCCATCTACTGATCTCCCAAGGGACCTGGTCATTGTTGTGCCTTGGAGGATGTCCAGGATGAGTTCACAGTTACTCTCTAGGCTGTGGGGTGTGAGAATTATTCCAAGTCCTGTGCCAGAACTCTGAGATTTTTGTCTCTCAGAGAGAGTCTTCTTTATGACCAAAAGGTTTTCTTGCCTTCCCATTTGGTTCACAAAACATCTTGCTATTAATTGGCTGACTTTAAAAAAATGACTCACTGTTCTCCAGAGCTTTGATGTCACCATACTAATCACTGCTTAAAATTTACATTTAAAGATACTTCAGTGCAGTGTCTCAGATGAATAAATGACAAACTTTCAAAGTCCTGAGGGAACCAGTTGTAATATTTTAAGGTCATTACACAAACTAATAATCAAAAATACGGATTCAAAGGATGCCTAGGAGAAAACTGTACCGTTGCTGAGTATTGTGTCTGTCTGCAATCTATAACAAAAACTTGTGCTTAATTTTCTTGTGCCTGTGGCAGGTGGATATGGAGGTTACACTTCCAGGAGAGGGGAAGGACCAGACATTTAAGGTTTCCATTCAGTGGGTGTCAGTCGTCAGCCTTCAGATGCTGCTGGAAGCTCTGGCAGGGCACTTGAATGAAGTTCCTGAAGATTCTGTACAGGCACTGGATGTAATCACACGGCACCTTCCCTCCATGAGGTGGGTACCTGTGGGGCCTTCCTGACTGGATATGTCTTCTATCCATCTTAACATTTGTGTTTGTTATTCCTTGTTGCTGCTCTGCTGCCCATTACACTCCTGTGGTGGAAGGGATGAGGGATACAGCTGTGTAATTCAACACCTGCCTTACAAATTTGCACTAGAATAGGGAAATGTGATCTGAACTAGACTTGTGTCTGCTGGTCATGTTTCTAACAGGAATTTGCTGTACCCTTTCCAGCTGCCCTGTCAGAAAAGGCTTTGTGTGCTTGCCATAAGTCAGCTCTGACAGTTATAACATGCTGTAATAATAACATGTTTTAAACACTATAGGTGTGAATGTAAAAAGTATATCAAAAGGAAATGATCAAGAGTATTAATTTTTTTATTTTTTCCAGGTACACCCCTGTGGGCCGCTCCTTTTTCTCCCCCCCTGAAGGCTACTACCACCCCCTGGGAGGGGGCAGGGAGGTCTGGTTTGGCTTCCACCAGTCAGTCCGTCCTGCCATGTGGAACATGATGCTCAACATTGATGGTGTGTAGGAGATTCTGTCTCACTCATGTAACAGAGTTCTTTGTGCTTCCCAGTTAATTGTCCTGTCTTTTTATCTTAGTGTCAGCAACTGCTTTCTATCGTGCCCAGCCAATCATTGAGTTCATGTGTGAGGTCTTGGATATCCAGAACATCAGTGAACAAAGCAAACCTCTGACAGACTCCCAGCGTGTCAAGTTTACCAAAGAAATCAGAGGTAAAGCTTGTCCTAAAGCTGCTTGCTGCAAGAAAATACTGAAACCTGCTCATAACATATTTGCAAGGCACATGGAGAACTGGCTGTTCCTTTTTGCCTTCATCCTCTTCAAAGATGATTCCTGTCCCTGAATTTATTTTCTGTTGGGTTTTCAGGTCTAAAAGTAGAGGTGACCCATTGTGGCCAGATGAAGAGAAAATACAGAGTTTGCAACGTTACCCGGCGACCAGCCAGCCACCAGACGTACGTATCAAGCACTGCCTGACAGTTCTTAAAATCTTCAACCTATTAAATATATCTAGAATACATTTGGTATATTTTTTATGCAGCAATAGTTGACTCTGGAGGTGAAGCAGCTATGTGGCTTTACAGGAATGTTTAGTCTTAGTGGAGTAGAGGTATAGTGTGGGTTTTGACTACTTTTTTATTTCTTTCAACCCAGAAAAACTGAGCTGTATCCTGGCTTTTAAATGAAATTATCAAAAGCTCCTGTTTTTAAAATAGTTAAAATACAAGAAATTCAGTATATAGTCTAAAATCTTTTCATAAAGAAGAGATCCAGTAACTAAGGAAAATAGAGATTTGCTAAAGGTAGTCTGGAATAGGTTTTTCATACCATTTTTTCCTTAAAAAAATCTGACAAAGTCTAACCAGAACAAATGTAATTTCTAGGTTCCCTCTGCAGCTGGAGAATGGGCAGGCCATGGAGTGCACAGTAGCTCAGTATTTTAAGCAGAAGTACAGTCTGCAGCTGAAATACCCTCACCTGCCCTGTCTCCAAGTGGGACAGGAGCAGAAACACACATACCTGCCACTGGAGGTGAGGATCTGAGTCCTGCACTGCGGGATGTCCCGTGTTAAACGGTGTCACAGCACCTCTCCCTGCTCCCCTGCAGGTGTGTAACATCGTGGCAGGTCAGAGGTGCATCAAGAAGCTCACAGACAATCAGACCTCAACCATGATAAAAGCAACAGCCAGGTCTGCCCCAGACAGGCAGGAGGAGATCAGCAGACTGGTGAGTGTTTTTCCAGCTGCACAGTCTGTGTTTGTCACTTCTCGTGGCTTTTCCAGAGCATTGGAGCAGGTGATGTTGAGCAGCATGACCAAGAGACAGGTTAAAAAATCTGTTTTGGTTAAAACAAATCCTTCTAAATAGAAAGACTTTTGGTAACAAAGAGGGCAGAGTCACCTGAAGCTTCAGTACAGTGACATCAGTACTTGTCTTGTTCCCAGGTGAAGAGTAACAGTATGGTTGGTGGGCCTGATCCATATCTGAAGGAGTTTGGAATTGTTGTCCATAACGAAATGACAGAGCTGACAGGCAGAGTTCTGCCAGCCCCAATGCTGCAGTATGGAGGCAGGGTGAGTTTCCATGTCTTGTAAAACTCCTTATCCTGAGGTTATTGAAATTCATGAGAGGTTTTGTGTATTTTCCTCTGGTGGGCTACCATCAAAACAGAGCAGCACTTGATTTGTAATTTGCCTTTGGTTTTTATCTAGAACAAGACTGTGGCCACACCAAACCAAGGTGTGTGGGACATGAGAGGGAAACAGTTCTATGCTGGCATTGAGATTAAAGTTTGGGCTGTTGCCTGTTTTGCTCCTCAAAAACAATGCAGGGAAGACTTGCTGAAGTAAGTATTTTCCTATTTATTTGTGATTTTATTTCAAGGTGTATTTTTCTCATGTTTCTGAAAGTTGATGTGTAGTATAAATTGATTTTCCCCTGCTCTTCAAATTATTCTACAGAAGCCTAAAGAAAGAGATTCTGTGAACCACTGATTGGTAAAAGTCATGGTTGCAATAATGCTCAGATAAATTAGGTGGATAAGTGAAAATTTACCAGAGCATCAGTATTAGTTTGGGAGTCTACCTCAGGATGTTTATCTCAAATGTCTTTTTCTGTAAGGCTTGTAAAACTACAGTAGCTGATGACTTTCCTCAGAGAGGATTAGAGTCATATTAGTGAGTTCCTGATGGGAATAGAATTGCTAAAAAATACTTACTGTAGTGCTGTGAAATAGCAGAACCAGTATAGATCTGGTTGATAAAACTGATGAGTGAACCACAGTGAGAAGGCCAGAACAAATCCACTTCTATTTCAGGAGTTTCACAGACCAGCTGCGCAAGATCTCCAAGGACGCCGGGATGCCGATCCAGGGCCAGCCCTGCTTCTGCAAGTACGCCCAGGGTGCAGACAGCGTGGAGCCCATGTTCAAACACTTAAAGCTGACTTATGTTGGCCTGCAGCTCATCGTGGTGATTCTGCCAGGGAAGACGCCTGTGTACGGTATGGAGAAGGGGCTGTAAATGATCAGGAGTTGTACTGCAAGTGGGTGGCAGGAAGGAGGCAGATGAGGTGATGCGTTCTCTTGAAAAAGATTGGAGCTGGTTTGTCAGGCCTGGTTGGAGAAGTTGTGTATTGCCAAAGAGCAAACTGAACCTTTGTCAGTGAAGTTTCAAGGATCTGAATTACAGTAATATTTGAAAAAAATAAGAGCAAGCAGGAACCACTGCCTTGTTTTCTGTCACAGCTGAAGTCAAGCGGGTTGGAGATACTCTGCTAGGCATGGCCACACAGTGTGTTCAGGTAAAGAACGTGGTCAAAACCTCTCCACAAACGCTGTCCAACCTGTGTCTGAAGATCAATGCCAAGCTTGGAGGAATCAACAATGTGCTGGTACCTCATCAAAGGTGAGATTCAATCAAAAGCTCTTTGTAATGTCTGCATTGTCAAGGAAAATGGTGTTGTTTTGTTGTGTTTGCTAAAATGATACTTTTCAAAATAAAACATACTTTAGAAATTCCCACAGTCTGGAGGGGACAGTGGTGGATATGTCTGCATGTGGAGTGTTCTCAGTAAGCCCTGAGCCAAGGGGAGTCAGACCCATCCAGCAGTCAGAGCCACCAAACTCACCAAGTTTTTTTCCCTGTCTCTTTCCTGCCTTTGGATTCACTCAGTGTTCCTTTTCCTCTTGCCACCAAAAGCATCCTGTGTTTACGTCCAAATTGAAAGAGGAGTGAGGAGGAGTGACTTGGAATCAATGCTTGTAACTTGGTCTGCCTTTGATCCTGTCCTTGTCACTTTCTGTTCTTTCTGGACTGTAAGTGCTGGAGGCAGAGAATTTTGCCCTTAAGGACTCTCACAGGTTTTAGTTCTGTTCAGTGCTTTGGATGCACCTTCCTCAGCTGTAATGTTTTTTTGTTTCTGGCACTCTTTCTTTTTACTGTTCTTATTTATTATTATGAGTTGATAAGAGGCCACCTCTCCTCTCAAGTCGGGTGAGGAAGTTGGGGTTGTTTAGCCTGGAGAAGATAAAGTTGTGTGAAAATGTCACAGCACCTTCCAGCATCTGAAAGGGCCAACACAGGAGGCCAGAGAGGGTCTGTAGTAATGGCTGCAAACTGAAAGAGAGTACATCTAGATTAGAGATTAGGAAGGAATTGTTCCCCATGAGGGTGGTGAGGCCCTGGCACAGGTTGCCCAGAGAAGCTGTGGCTGCCCCATCCCTGGAGGAGTTCAAAGCCAGGTTGGACAGGGCTTGGAGCAACCAAGGTTTGGGTGGGGTGGGTGGAACCAGGTGGGCTTTAAGACCTTTTCCAATCCAAACCCTTCTGGAATTCGGTGATTCTAACTAATAAACTTAATCTTATCAAACAGGCCCTCGGTGTTCCAGCAGCCAGTGATCTTTCTGGGAGCAGATGTCACTCACCCTCCCGCCGGGGACGGGAAGAAGCCGTCCATCGCGGCCGTGGTGGGCAGCATGGACGGGCACCCCAGCCGCTACTGCGCCACGGTGCGCGTGCAGACCTCGCGCCAGGAGACCTCCCAGGAGCTGCTCTACAGCCAGGAGGTGATCCAGGACCTCACCAACATGGTGAGGGAGCTGTTGATCCAGTTCTACAAATCCACTCGTTTCAAGCCCACAAGGATCATTTACTACAGAGGGGGAGTGTCGGAAGGACAGATGAAGCAGGTATTGTCTGATAATTTTTTGTTGCTCATGAAAAGGGATTGATAGATAGTTATGTGGATTATAAGGGATTGGCCATTGAAAAAAAAAATATTTATTTATGTGTGGATTATATTTGTTATTGGAAAAATTAAGTTTCCTTGAATTGCCCTGGGCAAGCACAATTTACCAGTCTGATCGTGTCCCTTAGCATGTGGGAGGGGTTGTACACAGGTTAAAAAAATAATCAAATACCTACTGAATTCATCACATAATAGTTAAATCTTCTGCTTGTAGGTAGCTTGGCCAGAGCTGATTGCCATCCGGAAGGCCTGCATTAGTTTGGAAGAAGATTATAGACCCGGAATAACCTACATTGTTGTGCAGAAAAGGCATCACACCAGGCTGTTCTGTGCCGACAAAACTGAAAGGGCAAGTACTGACTCCATGAGGGGGAGGTGATGGCACAGGAAAGTGGGATTGTTTGATTCAGTGGGGTGGGATCCATCTTGCCCACTAAAGCAGCAGCAGTACTGAGTGGTAACATGCTTTCTCTACCAAAATAACCAGTTCCTCCTTTTTTTATTGCTCTACATCGGATGGAACAGCTTGTTCCCCGTTTTGGAATAGGTGTGCTCAGTATCTCAGTATTTGTGTACCTGGAGATGTATCCTGGGTTTGTATAGTCCAGGATTCCTGATGATGAGCTGACCTGGCTGTTCACTCTGTTTCCTGTTCTGTCTCCAGGTGCATCTAAGATGTGTCTGTGGCACAAATCCACAGGCCAGCTGAGGAACCTTCTTTAGGGAAGCACTTGATCTGAGGTTTGCTTAAAAACCCAGATCTCCGGGGTGTAAGAGCAAACAAGGGTACGAAATAAATTTATCTCAGGAACCTGCGTTTTCAGATCCTGAATTACTTGTGTAGGCTTTATCCCACTCTGCAGTTTTAATGGTGCTGGCAAGGGTGTTATTTTCCTCTGATGACACACCAGCTAGATTTGGTGAAGTTTCTAAAAATGAATTCACAGAGAACATTTTCATTCCTCCTGTGTAAACGACCTTAATATATTTTCACCTTTCTGAGCAGTAAATTCTCCAGCAGCTTTCAATAGAGCCTACCTTTGAAAGCATTTTGGGGTCACTTCCAAAAAAGCCCATGGACTAATAATAAACCTTTCTCACTAGGTGGGTAAAAGTGGCAACGTACCAGCAGGCACTACTGTGGACAGCACCATCACACATCCCTCTGAATTTGACTTTTACCTCTGTAGCCATGCAGGAATTCAGGTAATGTCAGCTCTGCTGTGCTCAGGCTGTGCGACTAAATCCTTGTAGTTGTCCCCATGGGAAAAGTCACTTCTGTTTGTTGCTTGGCAGACTCAGAGTGTGTCGGTGCCTGCTTGGCACTGACTCCTCAGTGCCTGCTGGAAGGTGCAGCCTGCAGGTACCACCTCTGTCCTTGCTGTTGCTCTCCAGCTGACTGCTCACCTGTTCTCTGCAGGGAACCAGCCGGCCCTCCCACTACCAGGTGTTGTGGGATGACAACTGCTTCACAGCAGACGAGCTGCAGCTGCTGACGTACCAGCTGTGCCACACGTACGTGCGCTGCACCCGCTCCGTCTCCATCCCCGCGCCCGCCTACTACGCCAGGCTGGTGGCCTTTCGGGCCAGGTACCATCTTGTGGACAAGGATCACGACAGGTAAGGAATGGCCTCATCATCCTGGTAAGCAGGTAGTGAAGCCGAGCTGTGCTGCTTGTCCCAGTTGTTCATGGGTGTGTGTCTGCTCACAGCGCTGAGGGCAGCCACGTGTCGGGGCAGAGCAACGGCCGCGATCCGCAGGCGCTGGCCAAGGCCGTGCAGATCCACCACGACACCCAGCACACCATGTATTTCGCTTGAGAGCCCCTGGGAAGATGAGGCAAAACAACTACCCATGCAGTCCTGAAGTGTTTGGAAGCCTCCTGCTCTATCCAGGGCCGGGGGATTTCGGACTGCCCACTACCAGCAGCTCCGGACAGTCGCACTGAATCTCTTCTTCACTGCAACGTCTGATGCACCAACACAATTGAGCCATTTGTTTCATTGTTTTCTGTACTAGAAATCCATAGACTTGTCTTTTCTGATGCATTGGACTGAATTTTTACCTCAAAGCGCAAAGGCTGATCATCCTGAAATTTTTCAAGGACTTGGCACGAAAGGTTTCTATCAAATCTTTTGCTAGCTGTGGTTTTTTCAGTTCTCCTCATCCCATGAGCTGACGGTGACTGCTGCTCTGTCTCCGTGCCCTGCTTCGTGAGTATGATGTGATGGCAAAATGTTTTATCCAGCTCGCTGTAATCCTTCTGTCGTGTGGGGCCATAGATTTTTTTATGGAGATTTTAGACTTCACTACTGTAAATGCCTTTTAACAAACATAACTTTCACAGGTATTGCAGTTTTTTGTCAGTTTTACTAATTATCTTTTTAATCTCTGCAGACTTGGGCTGCAAAGCAATTGCACTATACTGCGAGTTAATAGGTGGTTCTTGTTCTGTGAATGTGTAATATAACCAATAGTGATGCCTGTCAGTAGATTTTAATGATAATGGTTATAAATAATACTGCCATGGTATCGTAACAAGTACTGAACCATCATTTCCCCCCTCTAAAAATGATAAAACAAAAAAAAAAAAATTTAGCTTTTAGGTATTTTGCAAACTTTTACAAAAAGTGCCCACTTTATGCTGCTGTGTGGTTTGATAAATCTAAGTGATTTTAAAACTTTTTTCTCATAGAAGGTTTAACTTTGGCAATAAATCTTTGTTTTTTAAGCCCCCCCAAACAGTGTAATTTTCTAGCTGAGGATTGTGCATGAGTTTAACCAACATTCTCGTGTCGTTTTCTGAACACACAATTTGGCAGTTTCTGAAACAAATTAGAAAAGACACATTTCCATGCTTTTTTTAAGAATTATTTTTAACTGTTTTATATTCACTGTTGGTGTCCTGTCTACAACATTTTTTATAAGCTTGGAAACTGGGTGTTCCGTGTAGGAAAGGCCAATGTGTGCAGTTGAAATGTATTGTGTGACAGGCAACCTGAGGACTTGTACCAGCATTTTGAACTGTTTTTTTCCTGGGAATCTGGGTTGCCCACACAATTGCATTTACAGCATGTTGAACCCGTGTGAGTCTCAAATGCTGATTCTGTCCCAGCCTAGAAATTAGGGTTTTTAATCTGCTTGGCTTTTTTTTCAGCTGCAACCTGTAATCCAGAACAGGGACCTTGTTTCCCTGGTGTTCCTGTAATCCATGAACGTAGTAATTTAAGACTAGATTCCTTATTGTATACCTGAGTTAGTGCAGATTAAAGCTTATTCCTAAACTGAGGAGGAGTTTGAGAAGCCCAAGGATTGCACTGTGGTCTCTGATACTTGTGTGGGGTTTGCTGCTAAGTTGTCTGCTGTCCCAAAGCTTAGGAACCAGCCCCCTCCAAATTTCAGCAATAGGAAATGCTGTTTCCTTCAGTCTTTAAGCTTGTAAATAAATGAAAGTTTACATTTCTGAATGCTGTTGTTTTCAGTTGTACCAGAGTACACTGAACATCTTCAACCAGTTTTATAACCTCCTTGCCAGTAGTACGTCTCATAAATTAAGTTTAACCTCTTTTCATTTCTGTTGAAAATGGGACTGAAGTGAACCCTGCTCCTGGCACGTGCCAGGACAGGTTTAGATTGAAAAAAACAAAAAAGATTCTTTTACGTTTTTTAACTTTTTTTTTAAAGAATACCTCACTTGTGTAACAAAATCAGGACATGTGGGTGGGAGACTGACCGCTGCTTTTCTCAGTACTCGTTCAGGGAGAAGACACAAAAACCCTTTTTAGAGTGAACTCTGACTGACCCAACACACACGGAGAACTTTGGCACCTTGAAAAGCACCTGAGCACCTGTTGGAGGTGGTAGGATCCAAGATCCCTGATTTGAGTTTGTGCACTAGGAATGGGGCTGGTTTAACAAGGGTGCATAAAAAATGAACTTTATCACCAATTAGTTGTCCAGTGCCAAGCACTCCTAGTTGAGACTGAGGGAAGGGAGAGCCTCTCCTTGGTTTGCCTGTGACTGGATATTTGACCTCAGACCAGGTGGAGCATCAGCCCCTGGTGAGCCCTGGGCCAGCACCCGAGCGGGGCTGGTGTGAGCCCACCCCGGGCACAGGGCTGGAGTTTTGGGGGGAAAGCACTGAAGTTCAGGATCCAAGTTGCAGCAGTGCTGCCCTAGGCAGGTCTGAGCCAAGTCTGGAGGACTTGAGGACCTGAGTGAGCCCTGTGGGCCTGAGTGACTCGTTCTGCATGTGTCAATCAATGGGAAGATGTGCATTCTGTAGCTGTAGTTTTAGGGTGTTTTGATTTTTGGGTTTTTTTTTGTTTGTTTTTTTTATAAATAAAGCCTGTTGGCCACTGTTTAGCTCTGTGGTGTGAAAGATTTTAAATGTAGCAAAGTTCAAAGGGTTGGGGAAGGGGGTGGTTGATATATATATATAAAAAAATATTAAAAAAAGGGGGGGAGGGGGCAGAAATCCTGTTTTCCACCCGGTTCTGCTTGCTTTGTCCCTGCTGAGCTCTGAACAAGCTCTGGCAATCCCAAGTTAGCCTGTCTCCACCAGTCTGGCTCTTGTATTGCTGGGAGTTCCCCAGGTGCTCCATCCAGAGGGAGCAGAGGTCGGTGCAGGGGCTGTCCTGTGTCCGCCCTCGCTCTGCCCTTGGGATGGGGCAGGGCCATGGATCAGAGCTGGCATCTGACAGCCCCGACCCCTTTGTGGATGTGCTGTAGGAGTTTTCAATAGCGAGGGAGTGACTCTGCTTTCATTTTCAGAAGGCAGGGCCAGAGGGCATTGGATCCATCCCGATCCCGATCCCCTGCGAGGCTCTTTCCCTGTGCACTGGAGGAAAGATCTTGCACTAAATATCACTTACAGATTTTCTTAGACCTTGCTATTGACATTTTCATATTTCTATGTCTAGAGGCTGCAACTTCAATGTAAAATGTTTGCATTTGTTCAGTTTGACTTCTGATGTAATTTTTTGGTTTATATATTGTTAGACTTGTAATGTTTCAAATGGTATTTTATTAACTTTGGACTGGATGTATGTCTCTAGCAATACGAGGTACTTTCTAAACTGTCCTGGGGCTCACAGCCCCGTGTCGAGATAAGATGCTGGTCGTGTACAATTGCATTGTATTTTTTTTTTTTTAGCCTGCAGGGATATTTTGTGTTCATGTGTCCAAAAATAATAATAATAATAATAAAAATTGGCATTCTCGTGCCAAATGTTCTGTTTTTCCTTATTGCTGTCCAATAAATGCAATGTACAGAGTGAGCAACCAATATTGTTGCCTGTAAACAAATGTCTTAAACTATTTAACTTTTAATTAAAACTTGTACACAACGTGTCACCTGTGGAACTCATTACCACTATATTTCTAATGCATTAAGAGTTAGCAAGTTAAAGAAATACATATGGGTGACATCTCCCAGGATCCTAAAGGAAGCTGAAATTGCAAACCCCAGGGGCAGGGTTCAGAATGGGCCTGTTTTTATAATATTTGGGAAATTACAGAGAAAATTTGGTGTTGATGGACTGTACCTGCCTGGAGAGGGATTTGATATCAGAGAGATGCAGTGAATAAATACAAGAGCTGTTGGCTGCTTCATCTTCTCTATGTGAGGTGAGGGTTTGTCTCCTCAGACAGCTGCACTGCACTATAAATACTGCAGGAAGGACAGGAAAAGCTTTTGGAGGAGGCCAGAGCGTGGGAGCTGTGAGTGAAACCGGGACAGGATCGTCTGAAATGCCCGGCACCCTCTGCAGCCCGCGTTAGGCGTCAGCTCTGTTTGCAGGGCAGTCCTGGGGCTTTGCCACTGAGGTTGCTCAGCCTCACGGAAACCTGAGGAGCTCAAGCCCAAGGTTTGCTCATCCTGGTGTCTTCCAGACATGATGTAAAGACCTCTTGGACCAAACCTCAGGAATCCGGGAATGAGTGATGTGTGGGATTCTGTGCCGCAGCTTTGCTGTCTGTGCAGCTCCGATTCCAAAATCCCAGCTGGATCCTGCTCCAGCCACTCCCTGGGGATATCAGGAGCTGCTGCTCATGCTTTGGGGGAACAGCACGAGATGGGAATGCTTTGACAGCCTGAATTCCTGTGGCTTTTCCTGGAACGGCCCAGCCAGGAACACACACCTGGGCTCATTGTGGGAATGATGCTCCTGGGGGATATGATGTTATTGACAAAGTCAAGGCACAGGGTCGGGATTTGCGCTTCCTGGGGAGGACAGGTCTGGGATGTGCTGGGAAACAGGATGGAAAAGGGATGCTCTGCCCGCTTCTGTGGGGTTAGATGGGCCACGGGGAATTCCTGCCCTGCTCCTGCCTGACGAGACTCAGGGCACTTCAGGAATGACCGTACAGCGGCCGATACAAGAACTGGCGCTTCCTCCTCGGCCCGGCCGAACAAAAACTGTCAAAAAACGTTTTAAAAAAAAAAAAAAACCACGAAATAAACATTTGTGGCAAAGGCGCAGCGGGAGGCCCGGGCGCTGGCGGGCGGAGAGCGCTCCGCCGCTCCCCGGCTGCAGCGAGGCCCCGGCTCCCGGCTGGGCATCCCCCGCTGTCCCGAGCGGAGCCCCCCGGTTCCCTCGGGTCCCCCCGGTCCCCGCGGGCCCCAAGATGGCGGCGGGGCCGGCGGGCGCCGCCTTTGTTGCGCGCGGGGCCCGGGGCGGGGGAGCGCGGTGGAGGGGTGTGCGGGGAGGACCGCGGCGGGTGGCGATGGATGTGGCGGCGGCGCGGGATGTGCGGGGGCGATGCCGAGGATCGGAGGGTGTCGGAGGCGCGCGGGGGTCTGAGCAGCGGGGCTGCGGGGGGGCTGCGGGGCCGCCGGGCAGGCGCGTCCCCCGGGTGGCCCGAGAGCAGCAGCGGTGTGGGCGCTGGGGAAGGGGCCATGGAGGGACCCGCAGAAACCTCGCAGGAGGCGGCACAGGGCCGGGGTCACGTCCAGCCGCAGGTCCCCACAGCGCGGAGCGAGCCCTGCTCAAAGGGGACTGTTCTGCACAAAGCAGGAGCAGCATCCCCCCAGCTTTCCAATCTTTCCCCCAGCTCCCATTCCATTCCCCCTATCTCCCACCCCATCCATCCCCCCAGCTGCCATTCCACCTCCAGCTCCCTGCCCTTCCCCCCCTCCCCAGCTCCCATTTCGTCCCCCAGCTCCCCATCCATCCCCCAGCTCCCCGTTCCCCGAGCTCAGAGAGCGGGGCGCAGGCTGCAGCTGGCGCGGGGCCGGCGCCGCCGTGTGCCGTGACAGCACGAAGCGTCTCCTCTGCCCGTGCCAGGACATGCGCGGAGCCGGGGCTGAGCGTGGCCCCGCGGGGCCGAGCTCCAGAGCCACCCTGTACCCCGTGTCCCCTGCCCCAGCCTCCGCCCCCCGGCCGGGGACGGGAGCAGCTGGCAGTGCCCTTCGTGCCCTTCGGGCAGCTCCGCGGGGGTTTGGAGAGCTGCTCCCTAGGCCGTGCCGTCGGCTGCCGCTCGCTCCCTGCGCCTGGCCTGAGCATCGCCAACTTGCGCTGCTGAGTCGGAGATGGATTTTGGTGCCTAAAATAAGGCAGAGGGAGGGATGGGGTGATGGAGACGCGGGTCACTGCCCTGCTGATGCACCGGGCAATGGAGATTGGGAGCTGCTTCCCTTCCGAGGGACAAGGCACGGGGATCGGCAGTCGCTGCCCTGCCACCTCTCGTGCTGGTGCATTTGTCACCCTCCATAATACATCAGCCCTGGTGAGATTTTTACATAAATCTGCTAAGTGTTTGTAAACTTCAGTCCTTACGTCATTTACTTAAAATGTGGCACAGAAATCTCCCTGTGTCTGCATTACCTTCTGGCTGCTGGGTGCTTGCTTTGTGTTTGGGCTGATTTATGGCCTCTGGAAGCCGTGATTTGGCGGCGCCGCGGGCTTTGCCAGCGCCTTGGGGCGATAGCAGCGCTGCTGCCTCAGGGTCACGCAGATAAGGCTGCCGGGCACCCTCCTACCCCGGCCTGAAATGATGCTGTTAAGGTGCTTTAAAATAATCGCCTGTGTTGGGATGGGGATGCACTCTGTGGACAGGTTTGGGTTTCAGTCCCTGGGCCTGTGAGGGCTGCACTGGAAGCAGGGCTCTGCTGCTGCACACATGGGAGTTTTCCCAAATTTGGCTGTGGGATATCTGCTCCCACCCAGGTTCACCCCTTGGGAGGGGACTCCTGAGCCCCATGTCCTCAGAGCTGCTGTGAATCCTGCCCTGCTGTGGCACCCCTTTGCTTGTGCCAGACCCTCACTACGGGCTGAGCCTTGCATGTGAGCTCTAATGATGCTGTGGCTTATCAAGGCAATAAGGCAGAAACTGGCTTGTGCCTGGATGTGCCCAACGTGGAGATGCTTGGAAAGGCAGCGGGAAAACCCAGGACACCTAACCCACAGGCAGCACTCGGGGAAGCACACACATACAGTGGTTTTAAAAACTAAACTTATTTTCCCACAACTTTTAGTTTATCCCTTGCGAACTTCCTAAAGGCTGTTAATCTCAACCGTTGTCTTCCTGTGCTGAACCTTGCAAAAACCCCAAAGCTGCTCCGTCTGTTGGGGCTCTTTATCTTCAGGAAACACGAAATTGCGTATGCCTGGTTCTGGGACGGGATTAGGCCAAGAAACAAAGCCAGGAGAAGCACCTTGCCTGGAGACACAGCACGGATGCTTTATCTCTAAACACTCTTTGCAGCCTCTCCCTAAACCCCGGGAAGAACAAAACACAGACAAGTTATTAAGATGGCAGACGCGAGGAGGAAGCCAAATCAGGCAGAGAAGCTTCTCCTTGGGCAGGGTGATCTGCACAGAGCCACGGGCGGGTTCAGCCTCCGCTCCGGGAGCCGGTGGCACTGCGGGGCCGCGGTGGGACATGGAGAGGAGCCGGCGTCGCTTTTGTCCTGTCCCTCCGGCACTGGGGGCCGCCTTTGTCTGCGACTGTCGGCTCTGCGTGTCCCTGGCTGCTGCCTGGGCAGTGCAGGAGCAGCGGGAGACCTCGCAGGGCTGGGCAGGGGGTCTCAGCCTCCGCCCAGCCCAGGCACCATTAGCGGGGACCCCAGGGTCACTGAGCAGACTCACGCAGCCTGGATGTGCCACTCGGTGTGCTCAGCAGGGGTGCTGGCACTTGCTGTGCCAGTGTTTCTCAAACCCCGTCAGAGGGATGGAAAAGAGAGCTGCTGGACAGCTGAGGCCAGCTTGGCAGAACCCTCACGGGTCAGCTCATGACTGAGCCGTGTCCACACCGCCAGCATCACCACACCGCTGGCATCACCACGCTGCTCTCCACGTGTGGAGCAGCTGGAGTACAGCCCCGGTGTGCAGGTGTGATGGAGTTGGCACCCCTCTTGCTGCTGTTCCTTGGGCTCTGTTGCAGCACCTGCAGCTTCACAGTCTTGCTCAGCTCAGCCTGTGGGACTGCACATCCCAGGGTGTAGGGACACGCATTCGGCCAGGCAGGTTTATAGCTTGCACTTTAGGGTGTCACCTGAGATTTCCAGGTGGGAAGCACAGCAGTGTCCTTTGCAATGTTTAGTGTGAGGATACAAAGAATTCAGCAGCTTTCAGATGTCAGTCCTGTTGTAAAACGGTTTAAAGCCTGTTTTGGCTCATTTTTTGGGTGAAGCCATCCCAGTGCAGGGCAGGACCAGTGCTTGGGCAGCTGAGCTGTGCCCTCAGCAGCCAGACTCTGGTGCACAGACAGGTTTAATGCTCGACTCTGATGGCTGCAGGTGGAGCCTCTGTCCCCTGTGTACATCACCTGCTGAAACTCAGTTTGGTGTCAAACCAAAAAGCACTCACAGCTGCGTGGCCCTGGCAGTGCTCAGGTCACTCAGGAAGGAACAGGCTGCGATGTCTGCACTGGCAGAGCTGAGATGGGACTTCTGGAAGTCTGGGCTGTGTGGAATGGTGTTGCTCGCTGCTTAGAGCCAGTGGTTTTGAAGGTGTCGAGCCTGGAGATCGGGAATGCCAATTGCTCGTCCTCCCCAGCAGCTGCCTTTTCCATTGGTGCTGCCCCTTGCTTTGCTCCCTGACAGGAATTTAATTTCGCGGGGGGATTCTGGGGTGATTTAGGATGGAGATGTCTCAGGGTGAGGATGGACCACGCGTGTCCTGTGGCATTTGTTGTGCCGCCGGCCCCGTCTGCACCTCTCTGATTCCCGGCTTTATTTTGGCGGGTGGGTGTGCGGAGAGGGGCCGGCACGGACCCGCCGCCGCCGCCGCAATAAAACTGCCTTTTGTCTGGGCCCCGTTCCCGCGGCCCCTCGGCTGAATGCGGCGCTGGAGAGGATTTCAATGACATGGTAATTTCATGCCGTCCCACCGGCGGCTTCGCCGGCGCAGGCAGCTGTTGGGCAGCGGGTCGTGTTCCCCAGCTGTTCCAATAAATAACAGAAACAAAGCGTATTCCAGCGCTAATTACCTCAAACTTGCTCTCACTTCGGTGGGTCTGCCCTCGCCGCCGTCTCTGCCCGTGGTACCCGGCACAAGGGCGTCGATGCTCCGCCGCCGGCGCGTCCCCAGGGCACGGCTTTGTGTGCGAAAGTCTGTGATTCCTCTCGGGCCGCGGAATTTCTAATGGCAGCGGATTTCATCCCGCTCACTGGCCGCATTGTGCTGCAGGAACAACACTCGCCTTGCAGCCCCCGGCCCCGGCGCCCGCATTTACATGACAAAGTGGGAGCCTGTGCAGCTTCGCCATGGAGAGTCGAGGTATGCAGGAGCCAACCCCCTCACGCAGGAGCCCCACTATGTGTGGAGCTCCCCTGTTTCCATGCACTCTGGGTAGCTTTTTAACGAGGCTTCTTCTTGTTGGCTCCTTTTCTGCTGCCTGAGCTGGCTTCAGGCATGAGGTGCCTGGGGATGACAGTCGAGATGTCTGTCCGAGATGTCCATCCGGGATTCCCTGGCAGCAACCTCCGAGCCAGGAGAAGGGTGGCTTTCATTGAGGCAAATCATGGAGGGACCCTGAGTGCTCCGGGGCAGGAATGTAGCATGTGAAAGGATGAGCCAAGCTTGGATGTTCAACAAAGGGATTTGGGGTCATCCCACCTGGGCTGAAGCAGCCAAGGCTGGGTGAAAGCCTGGCTCATGTGCTGCTTGGGCAGCTGCTTTGGCTTGTCACGTTCATGGACTGTGTGTTGTGGTCACCAAAATAAAACTCTGTGAGTCAGCCCGGGGGTGAACTTGCCCATCATAGATGCTGGTCATGGTCCTGCCCTGGTCTTTGCAGAGCATCTCCTGTGCCATCAGGTGCTGCTCCCTCTGGCCACTCTGCCCATTTATCTTACCCTGCATTTGCTGTATCTTCTCTGTCCAATGAAAATTATGAGCCAACTTTTGTGTTGCTGGAGGCTGGCTCCTTCCTTCAGCTATGATTCATGAGCCTAATTGCGGGGTGTTGTGTTCATGAAGCATCTGGGGATCCTCTGGCAAAAGGGTTTGCATGGTAAAGCCTTAGTTTTGGAGTGACATAAGTAGTGCCAAATGTGGGATGGCTGTGGGGTGAATTGGTCACACCTCTGCCAGCCCCTGGCTTCAGCTCTTCTTGAGCACCCAAGTGCCACTGAGCAGCTGTCAAGCTGTGGCCATTGCCCTGTGTTCCCTTCATTTGTGGGGTTAGCACGGGCACATGGTGTTGCATGTGGTCCTGCTCACACACGGCTACCAGGATTGTCTGAGGGGTGAGATGATTCAGAGGAGGAAAAGCTGTGGGTGCTGGCCTTGATGTGGCTGCAGAAAAGGCAGCAGAGAGCTGCTGTCCTCTGACAGATCTTGCAGGTGGGCGGTATGGTTCCTCACTCAAAACTCAGGGACTGGGAGGCTCCAGCAGCACTGGCAAATACCTCTTTGCTTGTGAGCCATGATTTAAAAATGCATCAGCTCGCAGCCAGGGAGCCACTGCCAAGAAATGTTAATAATGTGGAGACATGACTTGCACTGGGAGCAGCTCATCTGAGAATCAGTTCCTTCAAACGAGCTTCTTCCGAAGTGCAGCGCAGATGTTTTTTGGGGGTGGCTGGCAGTCGCCCTATCCTGGGGCAGCTATGGGTGCCTGCAGGGTCTGAGCCCCACACTGGACTCAGGGATCCCCACCTTGCTCCAAGTCCTATGCTGCCTTGTCTGAGGAAGTGCTGGGGCCAGGTGAGCCCCGGCTTGGGGCTCCCAGCAGAATTTGGGTCTTTTGAGATACTGTTGCAGGGCAGAAGCAGGAGCAGAGGTTGGCTTTGGAGAATTAACTTCCGCAGTTCCGCCCCTGAATGCTCACAAGAGTTTTCCCATCCCCTCAGTGTCCTGCAGCACTGGTGGCCTTCCATGGGCAGGAAAAGTCTTGCAAAGTTTGGGTGCAAAAGTAAAAGGCAAATTTGAAGCTTAGTTTGCTGCTCTACTGTTTTTCTGCTTCTGGTATTTTTAGCCTGGAACGGAAATTTGGATTTAAAAAGAAAGTGGATGGGAGAAAGGGGTGCTAAAAGCACCATGTGTTCAGGAGCTTGAATTGGAGCTGGGTTGCTGCCTGTGGGCCGTTGTGGACAGTTGGCCACGCAGATGGAGCGCTCCAAATACCCCCACACTCGATCCCCGCACCGGCCCAGCTGGCTTGGACCTCACGGTGTTTGAGGAACAAATAGGAGGTGCAGACTGGGAGGGGTGGAGATGGGCAAAGTGGGAATGGGGCAGGAAGGGCAGAGCTCACCTCACAGAGCAACGGAGTGGAATAATTCCTTGTCAATATTTTCAGATACATTTGAGTCCGAGGGTACTGTTGATTTAGAAATGCAGCTGAGTATTGTAGGCATGTGCTGGTGCCATCCTGCATCTCCTGAACTTCATAAGTGAGTCTGTGTAATGGGAATTGTGGAAAAACTGGTATTTCCCTCTTTACAGGTCCCCACACTGCTTAAAGTGGGGATTTGGAATTGGTTTGGATTTGTTTTAGGGGTTTTCTTGTGCAAAACCCAGCAGTTCAACAATTGTGTAGTGCAGATGGAATAATGCGTTTCCTGTTTATTGTGGCATCCTCCCTCCAGCAGTGAATTGGAATTTGCTGGGGATGGAGGGGAAACACATGTGTCTGTATGTCCCTGCTGACAGAGTATCCAGGGAATTGCATCCCCTTGGAAAGGGGCACCATGATGATGGAACTGGTGCTGCTCTCCTGTAGCAGGTGGCAGTGCTGGAGCCTGTGCCAAGGGAGTTGGTGGGGCCCCTGTGCCCTGGCACAGCCCTTCAACAGCTTGGCTGGCACCAGTGCTCCCCAGATGGTGCCCGGGGAAGCTGCTTCCTGGTGTGCTGCTCTGAATTGTACCACTGCCACCTCCTGCCAGGAGGAGGGGTAGTGGGACACCTTGAGGTTCAGGATGTGGTGATGGAGAGCGCTGTGACTCTGTGAGATCTGTCTGTCTGTCTGAGTATGGGGTCCCTGGCAGCCCTCCTGAACTCTGTGCTGTCTTCCACAGCTGCAGGCGCATACCTGCCCCCCTTGCAGCAGGTGTTTCAAGCACCACGTCGGCCTGGGATAGGAACTGTTGGGAAGCCCATCAAGCTCCTGGCCAACTACTTTGAAGTGGACATTCCCAAGATCGATGTATATCATTATGAAGTGGATATCAAACCCGATAAATGTCCACGCAGAGTCAACAGGTAAGGCAAGTATTAGAGGTTTGGCACTTGTTCCCTGCTTCCAGTTTCCTAGTGGAGACTATAAGTGCCTGTCTCTGACTTTGCAGTAAAAGCCATTTGGGTGACCAGTATGGCAGGGGTCACAGCAGTAAAAGCCATTCGGGTGACCAGTATGGCAGGGGTCACAGCAGTGGCAGGGGTCATGGCATTGCATGATGCCCACAGGTGGCTGGACCCCCCAGCCACGATTGTGCAGCAGTGCTGCTTCCTGGCCTGGGAGCATCAGGGGTCCGGAGCCTCAGCACAGTCCCTGCTGCTCCGAGGCAGCTGTGCTGTTTTGGCAACAATCCCTGATTTTAAAATAGCAAGCCCAGACCTCGGGCCATCGTGTACTTTGCTTTGTTTTTCTTTTTGATGTGCTCTTCCCTGCCTGTCCCCTCCTGCCCTGGCAGCCTGGGGAGCTCTGTGCCCCGAGGGCCGGTGAGCAGATCCTGCATGTGCTTTCAGCATCGAGTCACACTGTGGCAGCTCCAGCCACTGTGTGTTCCCCTGTGCCATATACACTCCTGCCAAAGCCAATGTACTGAGCTGTGGGACAAGGCACATGGCTGCTTGTCCAGGGGCTTTCCTGCCCCGCGGGTCTCAGCTCTGCTCTCAGTTGCCTTAGGGAAAGAGGCTGGGGTGGACTGGACAGGCTGCAGAAGGTATCAGGCTCTAAAGAAAGTGACACAACAAACCTCTCCCTTCTCTCCTTCTGCTCGTCTGTCTTGCCTGTGTAGGGAAGTCGTGGAGTACATGGTGCAGCACTTCAAACCACAGATCTTTGGTGACCGAAAACCAGTCTATGATGGGAAGAAGAACATCTACACTGTCACAGCCTTACCCATTGGGAACGAGCGGGTAAGAGGGGGCAGTGAACCCCATACAGGCACTGTGACCTCCCTCCTGCCTGGGAAAGACCAGGAGAAGACGACCCTACCTCATCCCTGCAGGGATGCTATGGTCACTGTCCCTTCCCTCCTGCACCCAGGTTGACTTTGAGGTGACGATCCCAGGGGAAGGCAAGGACAGGATATTTAAAGTCTCTATCAAATGGATGGCCATTGTGAGCTGGCGCATGCTGCACGAGGCCCTGGTCAGCGGGCAGATCCCCGTCCCACTGGAGTCTGTCCAGGCACTGGATGTTGCCATGAGGCACCTGGCTTCCATGAGGTACCTGCAGTGAGGGACAATGGGGCTGTGCCAGGGAGGGGAGGGGACTGCTGCCCTTGGCAGGCTGCTGTGGCTGGGACTGGCCTTGACAGTCATTGGAGAAGGCAGCTGTGCCAGCCGTGTCCTTGGGTGCTCCTGCAAAAGAAATAGAGGGAGTGATGCAGCTGACAGGGCTCTGGGGGTGCAGTGTGTGCCATTGACATGGTGTGCCCTGGTTCACAGGTACACTCCTGTCGGCCGCTCCTTCTTCTCCCCCCCTGAAGGCTACTACCACCCCCTGGGAGGGGGCAGGGAGGTCTGGTTCGGCTTCCACCAGTCAGTCCGGCCTGCCATGTGGAAGATGATGCTCAACATCGATGGTGACGTTATTTCTCATGCTGGGGAGCTGCAGTGGGAGGGCTGGGTGTATTTGGGGAGGCTGGTTGAGAGCAGAGACACATTGTGATGTCTGTCCCACAGTGTCGGCCACTGCCTTCTACAAAGCCCAGCCTGTCATCGAGTTCATGTGTGAGGTGCTGGACATCCGGAACATCGACGAGCAGCCCAAGCCCCTGACGGACTCACAGAGAGTGCGTTTCACCAAGGAGATCAAAGGTAGAGAGCCCCAGGGAGCTCTGGGACCTGTGCCCTGACACTGGCTATGGCTTGTGAGGTGGCGGTTCAGGGGCTGCACATTTTACATGTCTTCTGGGGCACCACTGTCTCCCTCATGCTATTGTTGGGGTATCTGCAAGCAGGAAATTAGTTCAGGAAGCTGTTGACAGTGTCCTGGAGAAGTTGGGCAAAGGGAAGTTGCTCCCATTTTCACCGTGACTGTGCTGTGTCTCCCTGTCTCACATCAGGTCTGAAGGTGGAGGTGACCCACTGTGGGCAGATGAAGAGGAAATACCGTGTGTGTAACGTTACCCGACGGCCAGCCAGCCACCAGACGTAAGGCGGGTGGGCAGATGCCCTTGGAAAAATTCTCGCTCTTCTCCTTGTTAACAGCTGCTGGTGTCGTTAGGGAGAGCTGAACAGGAAGCTCCAGTCTTTGATGGCAAAAGGAGACATGTCTGGGGTTCTGCAGCCCTGTGCCATGTGTGGAGTGGGATGCAGGGAGATGCTGTGTCTGGCAGGCGGAGCGCAGCGGTGGGCGGGAGCTGACATGCCAAGAATTGTCCTACTTTTTACCTCCGGGTTTGGTTTTCTTCATTCTTAAAATACTCACTGCCAGAGCAGAGACTTTGTCAGGGGCTAGCACGAGTGTCTGCCTTGGAATTTTTTGTGTGCCTGGAAGCAGGCTAGGCCTGGGCACCCCTCCTGTGCACCAGCATCCATGGGTTGCAGCCTTGGGGCTTGGCGAGTGCAGGAGGAATGTGGCACCTCACTGATCTAGTCAGCCTGGCTCTCCTGTAATTTTGATTCTCTACAGAATATCAGGTCAATTCTACATTTTCATGGAGCTCTTTATGGGGCTGGGAGTAGCTGGTGCTGGCTGAGGATGGGTATTGCGCTCCAGCTGTGAGTGTCATGGCACCTCTCAGCCCTGCAGCCAGGAAGTTTGATTTTTTCCCCCCTGTTTCTGAAGGGAAATGTTCCCCTCCTGCCTCCCTCTGCCCACCCTGCAACTGCTGTACCTGGAGAGGCCAGTTAGCCTTTCCCTGCAGTTCAGTTCAGCTCCCAGAGAGGACACCAGGCACAGAAGCCCTCCTGAGTGCCAGTGTTTACTTTTGTGCCCAACCATGGTGTGTGTGGCAGGTCCTGCAATAAACATCTGCCCTGATTAACTGGATTAGTGAGGGAGAGCTTTGTTTAGGGACCTCAGTCCCACACTGGGGTAACAGTGTTTGTGACTCCATTTCTGAAAATACCACTGCTTTTTATTTTGTTGTATGGCAGCTCAGGGTGGGAGCCTGGCAGCTCCCTTTTCCCAGCCACAGTACATAGTGCCTGAGGTCTGGAAGTGTCTGTTCTGAGTAGGTGCATCCCTTTTGTCCTGCCTCTTCCAGGTTCCCGCTGCAGCTGGAGAGTGGTCAAACAGTGGAGTGCACAGTGGCTCAGTACTTCAAGCAGAAATACAACCTGCAGCTGAAATACCCTCACCTGCCCTGTCTCCAGGTTGGCCAGGAACAGAAACACACATACCTTCCCTTGGAGGTGAGTGTTGGCACCTGTGGTTTGGGGCTGTGCTCAGCTGTGGTCCCCTCGTGTCTTACCTGTCCCCAACACATGGCTGCTCTCTGTCCCCTCCCCGTGCAGGTGTGTAACATCGTGGCAGGCCAGCGGTGCATCAAGAAGCTCACAGACAATCAGACCTCAACCATGATAAAAGCAACAGCCAGGTCTGCCCCAGACAGGCAGGAGGAGATCAGTCGCCTGGTACGTGACACAAGTCCCTGGGGAGGCAGGGCTGGGGATTGGCACCAGGGGGTGGTTATGGCATCGTGTCCATGGTGGCCTTTGCCATGGTCTTGCTCCTCAGCTACACTGTGCTGGAGAGCTGTGACCTGCTGAGGAGGTGTTGGTGAGGTTAGTGGTGGGGTTTTATTCCCCTCTCCCCACTGAATCCCTGTGCAGAGGTGCCTGTGTGTATGTAATGGACAGTGGCACAGGTGAGCCCGGCTCAAAGAGACCACGCAAATGCACGTGCAGCAAATTCAGGCCCTTGCACTGATGGAACCTCATCCAAAGGGAGCTGGAACTAAAAATGGGAAACAGATTAGAGACACGCCCCTGCCTGCCTGTATGTGGGGCTGTGTGTGGTGGGGCTGCAGTACAGGAACTCTGTGCTTGGCCACTGGTTAACGGGGCTGTTGTTGCCCATACACATACATCTGGGCTTTTGGTATTCCTTCTGGGCTCTTGGTAAGTTTCTTGCCAGTCTGAACCATCCTGTTGAAATCTTAAATCTCAGGAGCAGGCTATGCTGCTAGTTGCATTGGTTAATGTGTTTAAAAATCAGGTCTCAGTGGGTTAGTTTCCAGGAGAGGGTTTGGGCCTCAGTGTTGATCTGCTCAACCTCCCCTGTCAGAGGTGGTCTACCTGCAGCTCTTTGGAGATCAAGGCTTCAGGTGTCCATATGTCCTGGCCAGCTGCAGCTGCCTGGGATGCAGCAGTTGGTCTTACTCCCTCCCATGGCCCTTCCTTCCCTCTGCAGATGAAGAATGCCAGCTACAACCTGGATCCATACATTCAGGAGTTTGGAATAAAGGTGAAGGATGATATGACAGAGGTGACAGGTCGGGTCCTGCCAGCTCCCATCCTACAGTATGGAGGCCGGGTAAGTGGGGCTGCCTGGGGTGGGCTGCACTGTGTAGGGAGATGCTGTCAACACCTGGAAACACTGTTTCTGAGAAAAAGTTGTTAGAGCTGGAATGTTTTATCAAAGTGCCTTGGCTTTGAGTTTTTTGCAATATAACTGGTTCTGAAAGTTGTAGCCAAGAGTCATTGGTGATGAGATGAAGAGGAGAGGGGTGCTCAGTATAGGGCAGCTCGGGTGAATTTTCTGTCACTGCTGAGGAGCTGAGGCTGTGGGTTGTCCATTGCCAGGGAGTCAGCTCCAGCCCTGGGACAGGGAGCACAGCCCCAGCCCATGCAGGGCTCTGGGGCTGCGGGGCTGGGCAGGCTGCGGCCGTGCTCTGACCCTCTGTTTGCCTTGCAGAACCGGGCCATTGCAACTCCCAACCAGGGCGTGTGGGACATGCGAGGGAAGCAGTTCTACAACGGCATTGAGATCAAAGTCTGGGCCATTGCCTGCTTTGCCCCGCAGAAGCAGTGTCGAGAGGAGGTGCTGAAGTAAGGAAAGGGGCAGCCCATGTGGGTGGGGGAAGCCAGAGGGGCCGTGGCTCCAGGGCCACACTGCTGCTCACAGCTGGGGTCTGGGTGTCTGGCATTGCCACTGCTGGGTCTGCAGGGAGCTCCACTGCTTGGGGTACCAGTCTGATGTGGGGTGTCCAGTTCCTGTTGCTTTTGGTTTATCCAGAGAGCCTGTTTGTCCCAGCTGCAAATGGTCCCTAAGCCATCACAAAGCTGCCAGGTTGGAGTGAGTACCTGTGAGCTGTCAGTCAGGCTCTCCTCGATCTACTCTTTGCATCAGGGAGCTGCAGTATTGACAGATGAAACTGCCAGCTTTAAAGCTGTATTGGACTTTTCTAGTCTGAATCTCTGCAGAGAGAAAGGGTTCTGAGGATTAAAAGTTCCCCCAATAATCTGAAATTATGTAATTCATGTAGGAAGCATCCTAACTTCCCATGAGTTATTACAGAGAAGTTTTGGGCGTTCTGAAAAGCTTCAGTAGTTTAAAGAATATGTTTCTCTAGCAAAGTGACAGAGAGCAGGAACAGTTTATTTGATTTAGGGAAATGGTCACTTTGTTTTTGGATTCTTCTGGGACCTTAGGTTTCTCCTGACTGAGAGTGGATGCATTGAGGTGAGCGCTTTGTGTGTCTCTTCTGGGTGTTTGACATGGTCTGTGTTTGGGGTTTGGAAGAGTTCAGAGTGTCCACATCTGCACTATGTGGGTGCAGGTGGCAGTGACACCGCACTCCTCCCGTGGTCCCTTTGCAGCAGAGCTGTGAGCCCTGTGTTCCCTCTGGCTCTCACCATACCACATCAATCCTTGGCATTCCAAAAATCCAAAGTGTGGCTGAGTTGCGGTAAGTGCAGGCTGGCATCAGCTTTGCAGTCACCTGGAAATCAGCTGTTGCAGGCAGCAGGTTTGTTCCCCACTGCTCCAGCTTCCTAAGGGAGAAGGGCTCAGCTCCATTGCATTAGGAAGAGTTAGTACATGGGTAAGAGGGCACTGAGAGGGGACAGTTCAGCCCTGACATGTGCTGATCTTGTGTTTCCTGTGCCCTGCATGTGTTGGGTGCCATAGAGCCACAAAGAGGTGATGTGATGGCCCTGTCCCTGTGCTGTGCTGCAGCACTCGGCCATGGGGCTCTGTGCTCGGTGGCACAGCCGGCGTGCAGGAGGGCTCAGGGCTCACGGCTTCTCCTCCCGGCACAGGAACTTCACAGACCAGCTGCGCAAGATCTCCAAGGACGCCGGGATGCCGATCCAGGGCCAGCCCTGCTTCTGCAAGTACGCCCAGGGTGCAGACAGCGTGGAGCCCATGTTCCGACACCTCAAGAACACCTATTCAGGGCTGCAGCTCATCATTGTCATCCTGCCAGGGAAGACACCTGTGTACGGTGCGTCTGGGCGAGCACAGAGAGAAGGGCTTCGGGCTGGCTCAGCAGGGCTGGCTCCTGCAGGGCTGGCTCCTGCAGGGCTGTCTTTCCCCATCCCGAGGGTGCTGCTGAAAGTGGTGCAGGGCTGATTGCCTTGTACTCACCTGCTTCCTCTACCCACAGCTGAAGTGAAGCGTGTTGGGGACACTCTCCTGGGAATGGCAACACAGTGTGTCCAGGTCAAGAATGTGGTGAAAACCTCCCCACAGACCCTTTCCAACCTCTGCCTCAAGATCAACGTCAAGCTTGGCGGGATCAACAACATCCTTGTGCCTCACCAGCGGTTCGTATGGCCACTGCCATAGTTTTGGGGTTGTACCCCAAGTCCCTCGTGGTGCTGCCTGCCTGGTTTACATGGTGAAGAGGGGGCCTTCATAAAGCAGCTCTTTGAAATGGGGGTTTGTAACTTGTTTCACCTTGTTGATAATGAGGTGTTGATGTGTCCAGGCTAGAGCTGGAGGTCAGGAGGTATCCTTGATATCATCTGCTCATCTCTGTTGGGTTGTACATCACCCAGAGATGGCCCCAAAAATTGACTACTTGTTTTCTCTCTTCTCCCACCAGCTCTGCCGTCTTTCAGCAGCCAGTGATTTTCCTTGGAGCTGATGTTACTCACCCGCCAGCCGGAGATGGGAAGAAACCCTCCATAACGGCTGTAAGTTCACAGCTTGGTGCCCAAAAACCCTGCAGGATGTAGGAGCTGGAATGGGATTCACATGTCCATGTGTTACTGCAGTCCCCATGATGACACTTCTCAGGGTGGGCCCGTACCCTGTCAGGTGATTTCATCTGAGTCCTGGGAAGGTTCCTCCCAGTCCCTTCCTGCCTCTCCATGCAGAGAAGCTGCAGTTTCTGGGAGCCGCAGGGAGACTGGCAGCTGCCAGCAGATGGGGCTCGTGATGTGCTGGCCCCGAGTGTGGCCCTGAGGGTGCCAGGAGCTTGGTGCTGCAGGGAGTCATTCTGGGACATCCCTGTCCAGGTGCAGCCCTTCAGGGACCTTCCCGCTGCTGGAGAGCTGGGGTTTGGGACATGGAGGAAACTGGTGTGACTGGGCTTCTGAGCCCTTTGTGCAGGAGGATTTGCCTTTTTCTCAAATTAAAAATGAACATCCATGGAGCGAAGTGCTGCTTGGTGCCAGCAGGGCCAGGGACAGCTTGTGCCCTCCGTTGGGCTGGGAGACACTGCCCTGTGCTCGTTGCCATGCAGGATAAGCACGTCAGCATTTTCCTATTAAGTTCTTAACTTTCCAGGACTCACAGCTCAGGTTTTCCTTGGCATGCAAATGCGTCTTTGGAGGAGTGTTTTTTCTTAATTAGAAGAGGTTGGGAAAGGCTTTGGGCTGTTTGCTGTAGGTGTGGGTGGGACAGAACAGTCTGTTTCCTGGCGGCAGAGCTTCCCCTCTGAAAATATCTTGTGGTTTGTGCAGGACCACTGGGGCTTTTTTCTTAATTTTTGTGAAACCTTTTTTGAAGCTGCAGGGGAGGAGAAGGGTAGAGCCTTTGAAGAAACTTGACCATGTCCTTGGTGTATTGCTGGTGGGACAATAGTGGGTCTGTGGCTGCAACTAAAGGAACAGTTTCTATTGTACACATTGGCTTTAGTGGGGGAGCCCCAACACCAGAGCTCTGTTTGCAAAGTGAAAGTGAAAGTGCTGGGGAGAGCAGGGGCAGCAGATTCACACTGCTGAGGATTTGGAGTCTGTAGTGCTTCCCCTCTGCTCAGGGGACGTGAGGCACACAGCACAGTCACTGCTGAGTGTGGGGAGTGAGGCAGCTGGGTGTCTGTTCCCCATCATGGGCCAGCACTTGATTCACATTGTGCCCTGTGTCACAGCCAAGCCCAGCTGCCCCTGAGCTGATGCTCTGACGTTTCTGAGGTCTGCCTGCATTGCAGTGGGAACTCCCTGCTCAATGGCTGCCATACAGTGACTCGACCTACCACGTCCTTGGGCAGCCTGTGGCTGTCTGAGGCAGCCCTTGGTTGTCTGGGGCAGCCCCACTCCCTCTCACTGCCAGGCAGGAGAAGTGAAGCAAAGGCAGAGCAGCAGCAGTCCCCCATAGCCACAGCATTCAGTGGCACCAACTAAAGTTGTCTCACTGGAAATTCCCACAAATGTTTAAAAGGGCATGGCAGAGTGTGACATCAGGATGTGGCCACGACCAGGGATGTCTGTTTTGGGCACTGGCAGCCTGTACAGTATTTGCTGTCCCATTGATCTGTGAGTTCTGGTGCTCTGCCCATGGCCAGCTGTTCGTGTGGGAAGCAGGTGGAAGCTGGGAATGTCCCACATCCCCTCTGCCCTTCCTGGTGTAAGACATGGCCTGGCCTGTCTGTCGTGCAGGTTGTGGGCAGCATGGACGCCCACCCCAGCCGGTACTGTGCCACAGTGCGCGTGCAGCGTCCTCGCCAAGAGATCATTGAGGACTTGTCCTACATGGTGAGGGAGCTCCTCATCCAGTTCTACAAATCCACACGCTTCAAACCCACCAGGATCATCTTCTACCGCGATGGTGTTCCTGAGGGGCAGCTCCCACAGGTGAGGAACCCTCAGATTCCTGTTGGCCAATGGGGCTGCACCAGCTCCCATGAGGTTCCTTAAGGGTGCTCAGGGACAGCTGGCTGCTGGTGTGTCCCCTCATTCTGTGTGCCCTTGTCTCTCCAGATCCTTCACTATGAGCTCCTGGCAATCCGAGATGCCTGCATCAAACTGGAAAAGGATTACCAGCCTGGCATCACCTACATCGTCGTCCAGAAGAGGCATCACACCCGACTCTTCTGTGCAGACAAGAACGAGAGGGTGAGTGCTGCAGGGTGCCAGGGCTGGAGGCGGCTGATTCATCCCTGTCTGATGGAAGAGCCAGCCCTGGCTTTCCGAGGGGAAATCTCACTACTGGCAGGGAGAGCTTGTTCTGAATGAAACGTGCTGCTCAGTGGACTCCTACAGCCACATGGATTAGTCTGCTTCTAGAAGCCCAGCCAGCTGTTTGCTGTTATTATGAGTTACTGGGTGCTGATGATCCTGGTGACTCTTGAAATAGCCTCTGTCAGCTTGAAAACATCTGTTGTTTTGGTGATAGCTGGAGTTGCTGACGTGACAGTCTAAATAACCCCTTGCTTGCTCACAGCTTGTTCATGTGTGCTCTGCAGTAACATTGATTGCTGTCACTGTTCCTAGATTTCATCTGAATTTAATGGTCAGATTGAATCTAACCAGACTACTCCACACAAGCAGGAAGATTTTATCTTGGGAACTAAGGACAGGTTTTGATCAGGATATAAAAGCCCCAGTATCTTGTGGCACAGACTCCAGCACATGCTCTACAGAGATCCCTGGCATTTTCCTCATCTCTGTAGTAGGATGGGCCCCTGCCCAGCCCTTACCCTGCTGCTCTCTTTCCCATGCTGTTGGCTGTGTCTCCATGTCATGCCTGGTGTTAATGCCTGCAGAAAATGCCAGCAGGCCTATTTGGGCAGGGAGCAGAGTAGGATCAGCTGCTTCTGTCCCCACGAATGGGCACTTGGAGACCATCTCTACATCTCAAAGGGAGATGGGAACCCTCTACCGTGGTCCTGGGACAGGGCAGCTGTGTTAAGGACAGTGCTCTTGGCAACTGAAAATAGCCAAACTCTGCAATGCTTGGTTCTCTTTCTATTCCCTGCAGATTGGAAAGAGTGGGAACATCCCAGCAGGAACAACAGTGGATACCAACATCACCCACCCCTTTGAGTTTGACTTCTACCTGTGCAGTCATGCAGGCATTCAGGTATCGTGCTCCCAACACTGCCTCTTGAGATGCTGCTGGGTTTTTTGGTTGCTGTTGCAGATTGTCCTCATGCATTTGTCCTGGCCCTGTCACAGCCTCCTTTTAGCTTGGAGACGTGGGCAGTTGGATTTGAGGATAGTTGGATCTGAGCTGCCACTGCGGTGGTTTGGCAAGCAAGTGCAGGGTCTGTGCTGCTGCTGCATTGTGTGGCACATACTCGGTTTCTCTTCTGGAGCCAAGAGTCCCTCCTAAGAGATTTTCCTCCTTCAGAGCAGCCAATTCAGCAGCTTGTCAGCTGGTGTCTGAGCGTGCCGGGCTCGCTAGGGCGCCCGGTCATCAGCAGGGACCTGCTGTCTGGCCGTGGGCGGGAGAGCCAGGCCAGCCGTCCCTGCCTGCTCTGCAGCTGCCTGGCTGCAGGCAGCCAAGATTAGTCAGAAACTGGACTGGAAAAACTGCACTCGTGTAATCTGCAGCTGCTTCCAGAAGGGAGGCTGCTCAGCTTCCCCTCCCCTGCGCAGATGACAGGAGCTGGTCCGGCTGGGGATGCAGTGGGGGATGCATTGGGGGATGCAGTGGGCTGTGTGGCACACAGGGAACAGACACCAGGCAGCAGCATTAGTACTGCTTTGCACCTTGGTGCTAAGGGCTTTCCTGCCTCAATGCCGTGTAGGGTTCTCACAGCAGGGAAGCACAGGCATCTCTCCTGCCTAGGCTGGCTGACAGATCATTTAGATCAGGGAGGGGCTGCTGGGGATGCGAGGCAGCTGCATCTGGGCACAAGCAGCATCTCCACAAGCAGCATCTCTCACACCAGGGCACGAGCCGGCCATCCCACTACTACGTGCTCTGGGATGACAACCGGTTCACGGCGGACGAGCTGCAGATCCTCACGTACCAGCTGTGCCACACCTACGTGCGCTGCACCCGCTCCGTCTCCATCCCGGCCCCAGCCTATTACGCCCGGCTGGTGGCGTTCCGGGCGCGGTACCACCTCGTGGATAAGGAGCACGACAGGTGAGGGGCACAGCCCGTGGCTCTGGGAGGGCAGAGCCAGGCATGGGCAGGGGACCTTGATGTTTGAAAGTGCCTGAGAGTGCTGCAGCAGAGCCTTTCTAGGGGAAGACCTGCATGTAGCTGCATCCTATTAAGGCCCAGTACAGGGGGAGTGGGGATAAAGGAGAGTTAAATCCTATCCTGAGCTCATCCCAGGCTTGTGGGAGCATTCCTGGGGTGTCTGAGCATTTCCAGCTGCCTCAAGGTGCTGGAATCTGCAGTACAGACACAGTCACCAGTATGTGCATCATCCCTGTGCACTGCAGTGAGGTGACTTCCTGTGCTGCCAGCACTCAGCTGATCCCCATCTCCAGGGGATTTTCGAAGTGTTCCTGGGGGGAAAATATGAAATAATTATGCAGTGATTTCCTTGATTTTCAGTGGCGAGGGCAGCCATATATCTGGACAGAGCAACGGCAGAGACCCCCAGGCCTTGGCGAAGGCTGTGCAGGTTCATCAGGACACTTTACGTACCATGTACTTTGCTTGAAAGCCTAACTTTTGTTACCTCACTCAAGAAAGCTTTCAGATTTGTAGGAGCCATACAAAAAAGGAAGCATTGGGACACCTTGTTTTTTTTTTCCAATGAGAAATCACTGCAGGGCAGGCAGTGTCGACTTGAGGCAGGAGACCAGCACCATGGGACAGAACGATCCAACACCTTTGTAGGATTGGAAGAGACTGATGATGATGATGATTATTTTTTTAATTTTTTCTGGCTTTGCAAAATTTTGACCTGACCAAACACATGAAGGCATTCAAGGGAAGGGATAAAACTCCCGGGAGGCGGAAGCAGGTTTTCATTTTTAAGATGCAATACTAGAGACTCCTGACTGTGAACTGGCGGCTTTGGTCCTCCGTTGCCCACCAGGCGCTGGTAGGTATTTTTTGTGGGGGTTGGGGGAGGGGATTTTTAGAGCCTTAAAACAGAAGACTAGATTTATAAAACTAATATTTTAGATTATGAGATGCTTTAATGGGTTAAGGGAAAAAAAAACAAAAACAAAACAACTAGTTTATAGGAGAATTGTAACACTAACAGTTCCCCGCCCCCGAGTAATTCCCCCCAGATAATGTAAGGCACCCTAGCACTTAGCTCAGAACTGAAAACTGTCTTCCTCGTGTTACAAGCTAGTCAGCTGCTGCCGCTCAAAGCAACAGTCACAGACTTTTCCATGGGTGAGTGCCTTACTATGATGCTGCAAAATTTCAATGTTTTTAATCTTGTAAGGAAACTAGTAATCTTGTCTTGATGGTGGTCCATATTTCCATCAGAAGGAGTTAATTTCTATGGTCCTCAGTTGCAGTTTGTGTCAGATCACGACCTCACAGTGGTTAAACCCCATTGAAAGATGTGCACTTTCATACAGGACACGTTTAATGGCTGCTGACCCATTTTTGTTTCCAATGTACTACTTGTTATTTAAAACTGTTTCTGACAAATGGGGGCATCTCCATCCCATTAGAACAGAAAGCGCTATCCATGTTTTTCTTTCTTTCTTTTTTTTTCCCCCCTCCCCTGAATTTTTATGATGGACACCGGGATTTTTTTACTAAACATTATTTTTATACAATATTGAGTCTGTTGCCAAAATCCACAAGTCATTAACATTCTCAGAGTTTACATCCCCACACTTCCTGAGGCTGTGTGCTCACGCCACAGCTCTCCAACGTTTCTGTCCAATGAGTGCTGCCGACTGCAGCCTGTGCTGTGCCAGGTGCTCCACAGTGCCCATTGCCTGTGTGCATTTGGCACGTGCCTGCCCAGGCCGGCTGCTTTCCCACCTACCACATCCCCACCTCCAGCACCTCCAGGCTCTCACCCTTTCTGCTGCTAGGTTTTGCTGCTCTTTGTGTCATGGTATCACTGCTCTCATGCCCAGGGTTTTTATTCTGAAAGCACACCAGATTGTTCCTTAGAATGATGAAATCCCTGTTGTTGTCAGGGGGGGAAACTCCTGATTTGTGCTTGTACCAGGAAAACAGCCTTTTTCCCCACAGGAACCTGGTCACTGCTTTTCAGACCCGTTTTGCTGCACAGTGACCGTACGCACGGTGGCGGGGCCGTGGTGGCAGCTCAGTACCAATATCATCCGGGCACATTATCTGGGTTTTTTTCTATGAAAGTGTTCACGGCGCTTCCTTCAAGAGACAAACGAGGCGCACGCTCCTGCCACGTTCTGAGGGGAAGAGCTCTGGTATCATTTTCCTGCCGAACGCGTTTCCCAGGCGGCCCCACGCGAGCGCTGCCCCTGGCCCGCGCGTGGACAGAAGCACATCTACACCTCTTTGGTTTGTACTTTCTGACGTTGAAACTTGCCTTGCCTTCATGAAAACCACACCGGTCATGTTGGCCCATTGAGCTGTCCTAACCCCGGGAATTCACTCTTCCCGTTTTCTTTTGGGGCAACGTGTTTGTGAACAGTGACAACATCACTATGCTATGCAAACTAAGTGCTGAGCCCACTGATGTCACGTTTGGTGAAGATCCTACGTTTAGCACAGTCCTGTTTTCCTCAAGACCACACTGTTTGGTTCATATCCTCCTTTGCACCTTGTGTCAACCTCCACTGCTGTATATCCTCAAGGTGACGGGGAGGAGACCAGGACCTATCTGTGGTCAGTAGGTAGGGAACTCTTAGGAAGGCTTTTAGAGCGTAGGGAACACATCAACACTAAGTGTCAACATGAGAAGCCTACATTCCTCTACACAAGTGCCTGCATAGTGACACCAATCAGCACCTCCATCTCATCCTCCGAACTCTGACTTACGTTCATTGAAAGCAAAACAATCTCAGAGGGGCTGTTCCCGCTCACCTGGTGTTAGAAAGCTCCTCATTAAGAATAAAATCGGGGTCAAGGTCAAGGTTCTCTCTGCAAATCAGTTTGTTCACCAGCATTACACCGGAACGCGCCTGGCTGCTGCTCTGCAGTGAGGGGCAAAGGTATTTTGGTTCCTCGTTTTAATTTTAGTGTTTTAGTTGGGTCTAGATTTCTGAAATGTCTTTTAGTAGCTGTGGCATAGCACGTGCCATTTTTAACCATTTGAAAAGAGATAGTGTGGGCATTTACAGAAACAGCTTGTTGCTCTGTAACAATTTTTTTTAACCTTGAGACTTGAAATGTAAAATGGACCTTTAAGATTTGCACTCATTTGTAAGGTGGCTGTTCATAGAAAACTATGAATGAAGACTTGCTGATGTAGCACCTACTTTTAACAGCAATTTTAACTACACAAAAGCTTCACAGCTTCTGAAACTTTCAGCTGTTGACTTGCAGATCGTGTTCTGCCCTTTTTTCACCCTCTGCGTTGGGTTTTCATGGTTTTGGATAAACAAAACAGCCAAACTCAGTAGCTGCTGTGCCCTTTAACCCCTGTTTCCACTTTGAAGAAGTTTAGAGAGGTTGGAGTGACCCGCATGTTTTCTATACCGGACTATGCACCGTACCCTCTCCGCGCTCCGGCATCGGCATTTCTCCCCCTCTCTTGTCTGAGATGCAAACGAGTAGCTGCATGTTGAGGTGCGTTTTGCTGCCTGTAGCGGATAGGTGTTACCCCAGGTACATATCAGGATCTGTAGTTAGCCACAAACCCCACACAGGCATCCCGATCAGCTCCGAGTCTCTGCCTTCTCGAGGTCCACCTGCGCCTGGAAGCATTGCCGAGCGCGTGCAGTTCTGTGGGAGGACGAATAGCTTTCCTTTACCTGCAGAATGCTGTTGTTTCCCTTATCTCATATCTGAGCAGAACGGGGTGGGAGGGCTGCTCTGCTCTCTCCCCACAGCTTCCAGGGCAGTCGGGGTGTTCCGGGATCGCACACGATGTCTCAAACAGCCCAAGCATCCAGCGTTGCCTCGCGGAAGGTTTTCTTCTTGGAAAATCAGTGTGAAATAAAAGAATGTGATTGTTTCAGGAAGGGAAGCCAGACAGCAGGAGAGCAATAAACAAGTGAAATTCATATCTTGCCTGAGTGATTTGCACTTCAATAGTTGTGAAAGGAAATTTCCAGGACTCCAGTGCTTTTGTGTTCGATTTCCAGCCCCTTTCGTACCTCCTTTCTATGAGCAAGTGTGGGACTGTACATAGGGTGTTTACAGGACGCTCCGTTTGGGTTGTTATTTTTCTTGTGGGTTTTTTTTTTGCTCTAGCTTGAACTCTGTATGGTCCATTTGTTAAATAGCCGTGAACAGTTGATGTACAGTACTTACTAAACAAGCAGCAGCACAAAACTTATTTTATTAAGAAAATATGGCTTATATTTTAAAGGTTGAATATCAATTTTTTTTTTTGTATGTGTGGAATTAAGACTGGTGAAGAGTAACAAAATCCTTGGATTAGGCCAAAAGAAAATACTGTAAGATCCTAACCACCTCTTTATTAAAGAAAGCAGTATGATTAAAGAGCTCCAGAACATTGTATTTATATTGGATTTGATTTAATTGCCTTTGTGGATTTTTTTTTTTGCCTTGGTCCTGATTTTTGCTTGCAACTTCGACTTTGCAGTCCCAAGTGTCTGTTACCCTGTAACTGTTGGCAGAAGACCTAAATAAAAGCAATGTGAATATGTCGGGGTGACACTCCTGAGTCACATCTCATGGGGAAGGGACATGTGCATCCCAGCCATTCCCTCGGGAAAGGCTGGGGGACAAACAGGGAAACGCTGACTGGAGCTGAATTGCATCAGACACTGCAGAGGAGCCAGCACCCCTCACTGTCCAGATCTCAGTTCAATGAGAGAAACACTGAAGCAAACAAATACGTGCTTAAAACTTCTGGGAATACAGTACAATTCTTTTTATTAAAATGTCACCTGAGAACCGACTGATTTTGGGCTCCTGGGTTATTAGATAACAGAAATGTACACCAAAATCTGCTGTTCCTCCAGCCTCACTGAGTGCTTCAGGGGCTCTTGGCTCTGAGGTGCTTTAAGGACAGATTTCAGACTCCTTTTGGATTGAGGTTAAACTTGATCCTCTGGGTTTCTGCACTGCCTCATCTTTTGCATTTCTCATCATGTTTTACATCTCCCAGCTTTGCAAATCTTGCAAACATCCTAGTCTGCTCCAATGCCAGCAGCTTGTGGTTGAGTTTTAGGGTCCAGAACTGGAGGATTTTTGCCATCCTCTGAGTTCTTTGTTGGAGGAGTTCTTTGTTTTACCTTACAAAGATGCAGGGGCAGACCTTAAGCCAATGAATGATTTAGCAGTTGAGCTGTAACTGGGTTTTTGAATAATGCCAAGGAATTTTAAGGAAGTGCTTGCTAATGGCATGCAGGCACTTGTCAGTTAATTTACCTAACGGCAGCACCAGAAAGTTCTGTCCCGAGCTGGGCACCTGTGCAGGTCCTGCACACATCCAGCTGCTTTGTGGGTTCTAGCACCTATTTTACACGATTCCTCCTACATAACAGAATCTTTAGCAGTTTTAAAGGTTTTTTTTTCTGTGTGAGGTACAGACCAAATTGTGCTTTCTGCAGCTGGGTCCGGAGTCCTGGAAAACAGGTCAGAAAACTGGTTTCAAGTGTTGGATTAGCATTTGAGCCCCGGCCCTGGTGCTGATTACAGTGCCCGAGCTGTGGGACCAGATGTGCTGCCCCTGAGGGATGTGTGTGTGCAGAGATGCCTCTCCCACGTATCTGCTTCATCCTGGAGATCACATTTCCCACTCCCCATTTCAGTTAAGGAAATATTCTAACAGGTTACCTTTCATTTGCATGGGTTTAAAATCCTTACTGTGTCATGTACCTTAAAACTAAATTTATGCTTTTAATTCAGCTGGGAATCTTCAGGATGGTAATTCTTAACAATGACCCTGACATTTGGATTATGGATCTTTAACTTCTCTTGGCCCAAAATTCCAGTTCTTTGGTACCTTCCTAGTTGTTTCCCAGGAGAAGGCCCCTCTCACTACCAGAAAGTGACATTGTTTCTTCACAAGGAGTAGCAGGTTCAAACCCATTTGGGTAAATCTCAATATACCGTTCTTACAAAAAAAAAAAAAATTAAAAAGTGTTTTGAGGGCAGAGGAAATAGATAAAGGTGTCACTGCCTGACCCAGCACTGAGCCTGCTGCATCTGTCACATTCTAATCTCTTCTCCACATGCCATTTGCCCCTTTCACCCCTCTGCTTGTTTGGTGCCAGTTTGTGTAAAATATCCCTAACACAGTGGTACTGAACATTGCTAAAGTCTCAAAAAATGAGGACAGGGCAAGCATAAGCTCTGAATTTATGTTGATACAGTGAATCATCGAATCATGAATCACGGAATATCCTTAAATTGGAAGGGATCCACAAGGACCATGCAGCCCAATGCCTGGCCCTGCGCAGACACCCCAACAATCCCACCGTGTGCTGAGAGCGTTGTCCGAGCGCTCCTGGAGCTCTGGCAGGGCCGGGGCCGTGGCCATGCCCCGCGGAGCCCGTTCAGGGCCCGACCACGCTCTGGCTCCCGCAGCTGTCGCAGCCGGGCTCGCTCCGTGTCCCGGGCCCCGCCGCCCGGAGCGGGGAAGCGTGCGGGCCGTGCCGGCGCTCCCAGCCGCCGCGTCCGCGCCCCGCGCACGGCAACACTCGCGGGTCCCCGGGGCCAGGGCTGCACGGGGGGCTTCTTCTGTGTCAGTGAGGACTGAGAAGGCATCAGCTCAGCTCCTTGGGGACCGGGCTGGAAGCCCTCGAAGCGGCCGCACAGGCAGCCGCTCCGATAGGGAGAAAACGCCGCGGACATAGCGCACTGTACTGAAACACCACAGCACCGCGGGGTCGGGAATAACCCCCGGTGCTTCTGCTCTGACTCCCGCTGGGCTCGTGTGTGTCACGTCCCGGCCCCGCCATTCCCGCTCCGGGCAGCCGCCGCTGCCTGCGGGGCTCCCCCGCGCCGCCCCGGCCCTGAGGGCCCCGCCGCCTTTCCCGCCTCTCCCCCCTCCCCAACCCCACCGTTGCCGTGGCAACCGCGCCGGCTCCCGCCCCGCCCGCTTCCGGCGCCGCTTCCCCTTCCCCCGGAAAGGCCGGGGCGCGCGCGGGGGCAGGGGAAGCGCGGGCGGGATTTCCGGCGTGCGGGGAGCGCGCGCGCGGCGGGGCGGGAGCGGCCGCGCGAGCCGGGGCTGCGGGGCGGCCACGCCACTTCCGCCTCCGCCGCCGCGTGAGGGGCCGGGAGCGCCGGGAGCGGCGCCGGGAACTCCGGGAGCGGCACCGGGAGCAGCGCCGGGAGCGGCCCAGCCGGGAGCGCGGCGGAGGAACCGCCGCCTAGCGCAGCTCCGCGCCGGCCGCCGCAGCCCCGAGCGGCTGCGCCCCAGCTCCATGAATGGAAATCGGCAGCGCAGGTGAGCGCGGGCCCGGCGGGGCCTGGCGGGCTCGGGGAACGGGCCCCCCCGCGCCATCCCCCACCAGTCCCGGTGCCCGCCCCGGTGCCGCGGGGCAGCGGCCGGGCCGAGCCCATCCCGAGGGGCATCGGGCGGGAGGAGCCGAGCCCCGCGGGCAGGGCCCCGGTACCGGGCACAGCCGGGGCCGAGCCGCTCCGTGCCCTGCTTGCCGTGCCGGGGGTGGAGGAGGAATTGTCGGTATTTCATAACCGGTGTGCCCGGCTTGCGTAACCCGCGCCGTGCCGGTGCCCGAGGGACGGACCCGCAGAGCCCGGCGGGACCGGGCAGCGCTCCCTCGGGCAGCCCCTGCCGGGCACACGCCGGGTGTTTGCCCCCTGTGTGTCAGCACGCTGAGTTTTGGGGCTAATTCCTGTGCCTTTGGCTGTGCTGCTTCACAATAATCATTCCGAGGTGATTATTCTTGTTGCCCGGAGAAGCTGTGGCTGCCCCACTCCTGGGCAGTGTCCAGAGCAAGGCTGGATGGAGCTTGAGCAACCTGGGCTACGGGAAGGTGTCCCTGCCCATGGGATGGGCTTTAAGGTGTTTTCCAACCCAAATCGTTCTGTGATTCTATGAAAATCTTCACGTTTTGACTGTTTGATCCTTTTGCGGGGAAGGCACGTGCTCAGTATTTATCAACTTTGTGGTTTAAATGGATTTTGGGGGTTGGAGAAGGAAGTTCTGATTCAGTTTTTCAAGATAGCTTATTCCAAATCTGGCAGAACAGCGGAGGAGGGTTCAGGGTTGGGCAGTGTTTAATCAGCAATTCCCTGGCTGTACCTCGATGGCAAAGGGAATGTCCAAAGCCACCTGGAGTTCCATGTCTGTCACTCGAATAGGTACCACAGGTGCTGAAAATACAAGGCTGAGACTGAAGGTATCAACACAAAACGTGTCTTCCCATCTCCATATGGAGATCCTTTTCTAACATACTTGGAGGTTTAAGGACAACGATGCATTTGGCTGGAAAAACTCTCTACCTCAGCTGTTGCCTGGCTTGAGATTGTGATGGGTTGAAAACATTTTAAGGTGCAGGATTTTAACAATCTGGTGGAATTCATATGGTGCTCTCTTACATGGTGTTAAATAAACTCTAATTATAACGTGGTGCAGTTGTAGTTGTCTCCTGATAATCAGATGTGCAAGAGGAACCCGTAAACGGTTTAGTTTTCCTTTGGAGTGAGTTTACCTGTTTTTAGGCTGCAATGTGTTGGATTTTAGCAAAGCTGCTGCAGTGTTCAGCAGGATGGATGGTTCTTCTTATGCCTAGGGAAGTGTTAAGTGCAGTGTTCACGTTCCAAGTCTTGGGGTGTTGGAGCAGGAGGACACAAACCATCCTTGGTGGAGCAAATGAGGGTTAAAGCTCTGTCATGAAGGAGAGAAAGACACTGAGACGTGCTTTGTTTTCTGTGCATGAAAGGAAAACATGGGATAAAATAAGCAGAGAGAGGAACAAAGACTGGAGAGCGAGTATCCCTGGAGTAAAGTGTGGAAGTGTGTGCCAGGACATCTTGGGTGAAGCAGTGCTGTGGTGATGTCCTGTCTGTGTGAGAGGCTTAGGCTGAGGAATCTGGGAAGTACTGTGGCTCTCCTGCTCCATGGAATTTGAACATCACTGAAAGTAGGAGCAGGATGGGAAGGTGGCTGCTTGGGGTGTGGGTTATGGTGGAACCAAACTGAGGAACAGCAATAAAATGTTTGATGGGGAAAGTGAAGTGAAGGAAAAGCTGCTTTCAGCTCAGGTCAGGCATTGCACTTTCACCAGAAGAATGTTCAGTAAAATTCCAAAAGGCAGGGAGGTTCAACAGGGGATGTTCCGTGGTGTAGCCAAGTTGTTTCAGTGCCATTGTCTTCATTTCCATGTCCTTCATTGTTCTTTCAAAGCTCACAGCTTTTTGTGTTAAAAGTGTTAACTTGCATTGGCTTAGGTTTTTTAATTTCAGTTTTTAATGAGGCACTGCAGGCATCCTTAATGTTCTGTTTATTTTCCATACAAACTTTGGGCAGAGAAAATCCTAAGAAGTGACTTTTCTCTCTCTGATTCAGAGTAGTGATTTGGGAGGCCCATTAAAAGTCCCGTTTTTGTGGGTGTGGTAGAGCAGGAAAGGGGGTGATTCATAGTTGCCTTCAAAAGTTATTCTGCTGCGAGATACAGTGGCAGATTTCCTCTGGAGTTGCTGTGGAAGTTGTTTGACTCACTGTATGAACCTTACAAATTGTTTCATCCTCGGAGCTTTGCTTCCTCAGGGGTGATGGTGTCAAAGACTATTTCTTGAGCTAATTTTACTTTCTAGATTTTGGTCTGTGGAAATACCTTCCAGGGAAAACTCTTGCAGGGTTTGTGTGGGCTGGCATTCTCTCTTTTCCCAGAGCAATTGGCTATTAACTTCACTATGTGCATATAAGCTGCATTTTTGGGCTTAAAGCTTTTTGTATTTAGATTTTTTTAATGGTTCAGAAGCATTGATTGTCTTTTAAATTCTCCCAAAACACTCCAGTGCATTTTATGTAAGTCCATTAGGGCAGAATGAGTTACCACACCAGTATTTGCTTGTGCACTTGGCAGTCACAGAGCACAGCATCAAAATCTTGGCTTTTGATGAGTTTGAACATGACTTAGTATCCGAAACCTTGGAAAAAACCAAACCCTAAATTGCAAGGAGGAATGTTTAGAAAACATGGATTGCATTACTCATAAATAATGTAATGCCACCCAGCAAGGCCGAGTGACAGAAATGAGGCAATTCGTGACTTCTGGCACAGGGAGCTCGATCGTTGGAACCGACGTTTGAATCAAATCTTCTCTATGCACTTTTTTAATCCAGAATTAGGTTATTTTTTGCTAGTGATAAGATTTTTCTTAGAGCTCCACAGGCTGGGCCTCTGAGTAGAGGCCAGGGGCCCTGTGAAAGGGAGTCTTTTATTTTTCCCCTCCGTGGAGAGCTCTAGCTCTCTCCGGTGCAGCTCCAGCCTGAGGCTGGGATCGGTTCCACAAATCTGCCTCATGTGCCTGAGCCACAGGAAGTTGTATTTACCTGCTCAGACCTTGATGTTGTGTTTTAGGCAGTTCCAGCACCCATCCAGTTGGATTTAGAACTGTTGTATGAACAAAAATAAAACTACTAAGTTATCTCTGTTCTTAGAGTTTGGCTGAATAATGCTGAAGCCATAGTGTGAAAGAGGATTATTTTTTTCTGGAAGCTTGGTGGGGATGGCCGTTTCTGTAAGGAAATCTGCATTTCCTATTAGCATCCTGCTGGAGATCAGGGTTTTTCTTCATTCTGTAAAAGCGTCGCGCGTGCCAGAAGCTGCAGTTTTTCGTACAATGCCGTGTTGGAAGCATTTGCAGGTTTCTGAGCTCCTGCTCCTTGTGCTCAGGCTTTATTCTGACAGGGCTTCTCTGGTTGCTAGGTAGGTGCAGCCAGTGTTTGGATGCAGGCCAGGCTTGTCCGTGTGCTGGCTGGGCTGCCGAGGAATCGCCGTCCCTTTTGGCTGTGTTGAAGCTTGATTGGAACATCGATACTGCCATGGAAGAAAAGATTCTCACTCAGAGCTCCTTGGAACCGTTAGAGGGACTTCCACAGTGCAGCTGGGGGAGCTTTACAAGCCCTTCCAAGTCAAACCATTCCATGGTCTTCAGACGTGCTCCCTTGCTGCACAAAAGCCTTCCAAGAATCTGTCTGAGACACCAGTTTTAGTTCCTGTTTGTGTGTTCATTGTTTTCTGTTATAAATCAGTGGAGTTTTAGTGCTGGGAGTTTTGCTGAGCTGGTTTTATGAATTGAGCTCTGCTCCAGCACACTGAACAGATTTGGTGTGGGGGTTTTACTTGGATTTTTAAGAACATCCTAGGCATATATCTGAAGGGACCCTGCAAGAAAGATGGAGAGGGACTATTTACAAGGCCTGGAGTGACAGGGGGAATGGCTTCCCACTGCCCAAGGGCAGGCTTTGATGGGATATTTGGAAAAAATTGTTCCCTGTGAGGGTCAAGAGGCCCTGGCACAGGTTGCCCAGAGAAACTGTGACTGCCCCATCCCTGGAAGTGTCCAAGACCAGGCTGGACAGGCTGTGGAGCAGTCTGGGACAGTGGAAGGTGTCCCTGCCATGGCATGGGTAGGAATGAGATGGTCTCTAAGGTGCCTCCAGCCCAAACCATTCCATGTTTCTATAGTATGTATGTACATGGTGTTGTAATGGCAGAGTATTGGTTTCTTTAACACAAGGAGGTTTCTCCTCTCAAATTTGTGTGCAGCTGAGCAGTGCAGAACTCTCTGGAAGCGCTGAGGAGCTGCT
Organism: Onychostruthus taczanowskii; assembly: GCF_017590055.1. Classification (NCBI taxonomy): domain Eukaryota; kingdom Metazoa; phylum Chordata; class Aves; order Passeriformes; family Passeridae; genus Onychostruthus; species Onychostruthus taczanowskii. The sequence continues at coordinate 2,734,578 of NW_024503235.1, forward strand.
CCATCCATGTGGAGGAGGCCTCACAGTGCTGCTGCTTTGAAAAAGGTTTTTGAGCCTTGACCCACTTTGTTTTTGCAACGTTAAAGGACTTGAAGGAAAGGATCTGCCACTCGGGCATCCTGTACTCTGTAGAATAATAGTACTTTGAATATTTTTGGTTTGTGTGTTTATTTCCATGGGTTTGACACAGGACTTAGGCATGAGGTTGGGTGAGTCACCGATAGATCGGCGGCAGAACCATCCCCAGAGCGTCGCTGGTTATTTGTGTTTTATTGGGCTTTGAGTCACAGCTTTGAGGCCACTGACACAAGATTTTCACAACAGAATCTGGCAAGTCAGTGTCTCTTCAGGGTCTTCTGAGTGGGTGCCCCTGTATTTGGGCAGTACTGGCATACTCATATTTTTAAGTTCATTTGTCCAAGGGAGCATATGATTCACACTGTAATAGCAAAATAGCTGAATTTTTTAAAATTGCACCTGCACTTCTGATTCATTTATTGGTCACTTAAATCCTGTTTGCCAAAATCTGGGTTCTAACTTCTTGCAGGGTGGGTGGGACACACAAGGCTGACCAGACTAAAAGAATCTTTTTAATATTATCTTTATTTCAGCAGTTTTGTTACTCTCTCCTCCAGATAGGAACTAAATATAAACCGTGGTGTGTATGTCTTCAGAATATTAAAACAAACTGTTGACTTGTTTATGCCACTCAAATGTTTAGTAGTAACTTTTTTGCTTATGCTTATATTCTGCAAATATAGCTGGAGTAAATTCTAGGGCTGCTTTTACTCACGTGAGAGTATTAAAATGAAGGAAAAGTTGAAGAGAGCAGATGCTTGGAACAAGTTTTGCATAAGCAGAGTCTGTGAGCGGGTTTTAAATGATGCTTCTTGCTTTCTGTTTTGTTTTATCTTGTGGCTTCAAGCCAGCCCCACTCAGAATTTTTTAGTAGTTTTCTGGGTAGAGCCAGACAAATGTTACAGAGGAACTCTGATATTCACCTGTTCTCAGGACATTATTTCCTTCAAGATAAAACAGGGTTTTTTACAGAAATTATGGAGATTAATCAAAAGGCAAATAAAAAACATTTTTTTCCCAGCACTTGACATTTTAACTCTGCTATGAAAATGAGTGGGCTGGAATCGCTGCCTGCGTCACCGAGTAGGAGGAGAGGGGAGAACTTTGCACTACCTCGCTCAAATGCTCTGAAAATCAGGACATTTGTGCCACGAGTAACTTCTTAAAACTCAGGCAACCAAGCATTTTGGGCTTCTTGTTGTTTCTTAACTGGAAAGAGGTATTTTTAAGTGGAAATACCAGTAGAAATTCTGGGAAATGGGCTATGTTTACTACCGTTTGTAAGGCATGAGTAATGCAAATCTTAAGTGGAGGGTTCTCACCTAAATGATGCAAAGCAAATTAAATAGATGAGAATGGAACAAGTCTTAGCTACATTTCAAATTACCCATCTCAGTGCAGATTGGAATGTTTATCTGAGCAGTTCAGGTATTCTCCTCTAGCCTACAAGTAGTCAAGAGTTTTACAATCCTGCCTTAATCTGAGCCTTTTCTCTTCTGGCAAATTGGCTTTATGGAGGCAGTTAGATGGGAGGTAATGGTCTTACTCTTCATCCATTTTCAGCCAGCAAAGTTCAAGAATAATCTGTCTTCCAAGACTAAGCTGATATTGGCACCGAAATGGAGAGTTTATGTCAAATCCTGTGCATCAGTCCAGAGCTACTTCTGTATTTTTGTACTCTGCAGCCATTTGGTTATTACCATGGTGTTCAGAAAAGACTTGTAAAACTTACTGCCTTTTTTTTGGGGTGGTTTTTGTTTAAGTGTTTTTGGGTTTGGTAGTTTTTTTTTGGTTGTTTTTTTGTGTGTTGTTTTTTGGTTGTTTTTTTTTTTTTTTTTTTTGCCTTTTGTTTTGGATTTTTGGTTAGTTTTTTTTTTAGGAAATCTCCTAAACAAAACCTCCTGATTTTATTCATGCTGATTGCTGAAGCTCATGAGTAAGAGAACAGTCTAGATGTAGGTGGAGGATTAAGGATTAATAATGGGCAAGCATTTGTTTGGAATTTCATGCTGTTGGAGACAGCTGATTTCCTTTCCTCGAGTGTGCTGGCTCTGGTGCCCACCTGGTTGCCCTGGGAGTTGCTTCAGGGGATTCTGTTGTGCTTTCCTGCTAATGTGTGGGATTTTTCCTTCGCAGGACCCGTGGGGGCACAGCCCCTGCTCATGGTGCCCAGACGTCCCGGCTATGGCACCATGGGCAAGCCCATTAAACTGCTGGCCAACTGCTTCCAAGTTGAAATCCCAAAGATTGATGTCTACCTCTATGAGGTGGATATCAAACCAGATAAGTGTCCTCGGAGGGTGAACAGGTGAGAAGATACATTTGTCTTGTAAATTATATCAGTGGGAATGTTGAATAACATCAAGACCCATGAAAGGGAGACTTTCTTTCCTTTCCCCCACGTCCCAGCTGGGAGGTGAAAGTGCTGCTGCTCATTCAGCTTGAAGAGGAAGTCAATATTTATCATCTTACTGAAGTGCTTTGGGTTAATATTGCCTGGCCAGGACGTGGTGCTTGGAAGCTGCTGCTGTGCAGGAAGGCTGGTTTGCATGTGCTGAAAGTAAAGTGTTTCCATTCTGTGCCACTGAAACACCAAGGCCTCCCAAAGAATTCAGATCCCAAAGGCCTGTTACAGTTGGAGGTGTTCCAAAAGTCTACTGTGTTCAAAAGTTTTATCTACTACTCACATCAAGAAGCATTTTTGTATAAGCTGAAAATTTCATCATGGTTTTTCAAGTGTAATTTCAGTGCTTGTGTCAGGTTAATCTTTATTGCCACCAATTTATAATAAAGCAAGGAAGGCAAATCTATAATTGTGTGCAAATTCAATCAGGCTTTTACATGCTTTTGTAGAAACTCAGGTTATTAAGGACTTAAAGCCAAGCCTTTTTTGTTAGGGCATCTCATGTTTATAACCAGTATAGGCAGAATTCAAAACTCATCGAGGAGCAGCTAAACATTGCTGCAGACAGTACAATGAACTGGCAGAGCTTCCAGATGGGGGTTTGTGCTGTTTTTTCACACTACCACTTTGTGGGTTTTTTCCAAGGTAACAGTGTCCTTGTTTTCCATCATAAAGATGATACAAAGGCCTTGGTCATTTCTAGTAATTTCTGAAATTATTTCAGTACCAATATTCCCCAGTATCTGAGCATTTGCATTGATTCTGATTTTTTGCTGTAGTGTTTATTTATTTAGTTAAAGTAAGTGAAGCACCTTTTGGAATAGCAGTGGGTGTTTATAATTCACTCAAGTATTGTTTATTGCAACTACTTCAGCAAAACACCTGGGAGTGGGAGCCAGCTGGGGTCTGATCCTTCTTCAGAAACATCTTCAACGTAAATATCCCCTTTTCCAGGGACGTGGTGGACTCTATGGTGCAGCATTTTAAAGTGACAATATTTGGGGACCGTAGACCAGTTTATGATGGGAAAAGAAGCCTCTATACAGCCAATCCACTTCCTGTGGCCACTACTGGGGTAAGATAACTGGGAAGATGTTATATTGGTAGCAGCTTCATAGGAAAGGAAAAAACCCAACTGTAAATATTGCTGATTTCAGAAAAGCTGGATGTATCTTACAGTATCTGTACTGAAACTGAGTCCTTCTGATATATTTCCTGCAAATTCCAGTGAGTGTAAATGTTCACGTAATAGTTGCATTCAGAATTTCTTGTTTAATTTAGTAGCTGCTTTCTACAGTAAAATCTATTGAAGCATTTCATTTTGCAGACTGTAACACATGATCTTATGACGAATTGAAAAAACAAGCCAGAGTTTTTCTAGAATGTATTGCTTTTTTGAGGTGACAAAAAGTTATTCTATCCTCTTCTGCTTGGTCAGGGCCCAGTTATCTTCACCTTGTGCATTTGATAATGTACTTTCATCAAACATGTTGTGTCTTTAATATCTGAGTTTCTGAGTCTCTGGCCCAGTTATGTGAAGGAGTGGAATCTCAAGGTACCAGACTCCATATTAAAGAGCTGCTTTTTATTTGTTTCTTTTCTCCCCTGCCCAGGTGGATTTGGATGTGACACTACCCGGAGAAGGTGGAAAAGATCGTCCCTTCAAAGTGTCAATAAAGTTTGTTTCTCGGGTGAGCTGGCACTTGCTGCATGAAGTTTTGACAGGAAGAACCTTGCCTGAGCCTCTGGAACTAGACAAACCTATCAGCACTAACCCTGTTCATGCTGTCGATGTGGTGCTACGACACCTCCCCTCCATGAAGTAGGTTCACTGTCTTCCTGTAGTCTGTCTTTACCTGAAGTATCCCCACTGGGAGACCTTCATCCCCCATTTCTTCACAGGTGAAAAGAGAAACTGTTCATTCCCCTCTGCAGCACAGCTGGTGAGCTGAACGGGGAGCTTTTAGTCAGTCCTGTACAAGTGTTTCTGTAGGCAGAGCAGGTGATGTGTGTGTTGGAAAAGATCAAGAAACATGAGGCATTTATAATAGGCCTTCATAGAAATGCTGAGAGGTTCCAGTGAGCTGCAGCACTGCTGTTGTGGTTCTGCTCAGCTTGAGCCAAGTGATGGCAGTGCCTGTGAGAAGCAGTCTCTTTAATCCATTGGTGCATGCTTCTCATGTCTGAAATACATGGCTGGCACCAGGATCTGTCCTAACAAAGTCTCATTTGTTATTTTATCTCAGAACCCTGAAATTTAGAAAGGCTCATTTTGCTTGATTTGGTTAATGAAAGTTACTTTTGCAGTTTGTTGGCTTTAGGCAGCACAGTGGCTTTGCTCTGAGCAGATTTCTGATAGGTTTCACTGATAGCTCTGATAGGTTTCACTGCGTGTAGCTGACTCCCAAAAAAAGTGCCCTGTGGTTTTGTGGAATCCAGTGTTCCTCAGCTTCCCCAGATCTGAAGATGTTAGCCTCTGTACTAGTGCCTGTGCATTGCAAAACAGGAGGTGTGGAGGCTCAGGAGCAGCTGTTTTCTACCTGTGAGAGAAACATCATTTCATCTAGTTCTTTGTTATTGTTTTTGCTTCTCTCAATGTATCTTGTATCCAAAAGTTCCCTATGAATTAGGAAAAATGATATTTAAGGGTCAGGCCAGTATAGACAAGGCTGTTGTACAGAATCTGCTGTGGTGGAGATTCCACTTCCTTGAAGCAGAAGATCAGGAAGGGTAAGTTAACTTAGTTCTTGATTTGTTGTGAAAACTGAAAGTGGTTTGTGCATTGCTAAAAGTAGTAAATGTTTATGTCTAAATTTAAAAGCACTGCAATAGGAAGAGAAGCATTCAGAGTATTTTGTTTATACTTGCTTCTTGGCACAGATTGCTGGTGCACAAAATGCCAAAAAATAATAATGCTGTGTGTTATAATCTTTGTTACATGAATTTTATGTTTGGAAAACAAGAACATAAATGTGTGGCCACCTGTTTCACCAGGTACACCCCTGTGGGCCGTTCCTTCTTCTCAGCTCCAGAAGGCTATGACCACCCCCTGGGAGGGGGCAGGGAGGTCTGGTTTGGCTTCCATCAGTCTGTCCGACCTGCCATGTGGAAGATGATGCTCAACATCGATGGTAAGTGGAGATTCAGGGCTAAGATTCAGACCAGGCATGTATGGCAAAAGCTACCTAGAAATTCTAGTCTGTTTTCCTTGTATTTGTCATCAAGTCAGTGTTTGAGCAGAAATTTAGCTGCCATCTGAAAACCAATATTCCTACATGTGAAGGAATTGCACAGGGCTTGTTCTCCTGCTTAATTTCAGTAGTGGTGCATCCCCAGTGACAGAGGCAGGTTGCCTGCACGCTGTGTCTCTGTACAGCTGTACACAGTGCACGGTGCTCAGTACTTCCAAGAAAACTCTGTAAAACATATCCCAAACACTTCTCTGAATAGGGCTGATTGGGATAGGCTTTCTTATGCAAAAGCTTAAGCTCTGCAGCACTGCATTGAGTCCCAGATGAATGGATCTGAGATCAACTGGTGCCTGTGTCAGACTCCCTCGTCCTGGGAGCACTCGACTCTATTTAGTTGTTAAACCCTCATTGAAAAGTGTCAGTGGTGGAGGTGCAGGTGCTGCCTGAGGTTTTCTCTGATTTGCATTCAGTTCTCACTGTCTTTGAAATGCTTTATGAACTGAAGGTAAATTGTCTTGCTCTACACTGAGCACTCCAAGTCAGGTTGTGCTTGGAGCATAATAAAATATTGCAGATGTTGAGCTGTCTCTTGCTGAAAATTTGCAAGGCCGTGTGTTCTAGTTTACGTAAATTGTGGGTGATTCTCATGCGACTGAAGTCACACAGTTTGTTCTTGTAAAATTGCCTTTCTAACAGCAGCTGTGGTTTAAAAAAATGAATGTAAAAATGTCAACCTGTACCAAAAAGAACCAGTGCTGGTATCTATGTGCAAGGTACTGAGAGAGCTGCAGTTCAGGTAGAAGAGGATGATTTTACACCAGTTGATAATGTACTGTGCTGTTACTTTGTGAGGCAAGTTTTTCTTACCAGCAATAGCAAGTGTAGTAGTAACTCTTGGAGTAGGTGTTCTTCAGTCCTTCCTGTGAATGAGAAATTTGAAGCTCTTTGTAAGTGGTGATTCACAGAGCTGTTGTTCTGTTTCCTGATTTGAGGCTGTGAAATTGTCTTCAATTCCCATCACTGGAGGTTTTTCAGTTGTTCAGTTGGATGAGGTTCTCCATGGAAATGTTGCTGTGGGAGACAACCCACACACTGCCAGGGTGGGGAGAGTGAGGATTTGGGGTCACTCAGAAATCTGGAGCGGTCTCAGGCATCCGGAGGTGTTGGTTGATGCCTCATGTGAGCCTGGTAGGCTGCTCAAGTGACACATGTCTGAAGAATGTTGGGTTGTATGAGCACAGGTGTGTGGCAGGTTTGGTACGTGAGATCTGGAAAACTGATAAATGCTTGGGTTTTTTTTTTTCTGTTGTTGACATTTAAAGTTTTAAACGTGTGGAACAGTTTGTGTCTGAGCTCTGTCTAGTCCCACCTCGCCTTTCCTGCCAAAGGTGTTGTTTCAGTTGCTTATAACTTTGTCAAGAAGGTGATTTATGATCTTCCTTGTATGGAATAAGTCAGCTGTCCTACTTAAAACCAGTATATTGTCCCTTAAAGTGATAGTGTCATTAGCATGTGAGTAGATCAAGGGTTCCACTCCCCCTACACCAAGACAATTTGTGCTGTCAAAATAGTGCTCATGTCTACACCAGATATTGTTTCAGTAATTGAACAGATTGTGTAACTGACAAAATTATACTGTATGTTGAATTGTTAGCTTTTAATAGTCAAAAGTCTGTGGTAGAGAGATATTAATCCTGTCTCTGCAGCTTCATAGAGAGGTAAAAGAGAATGTCTCTCTGGGGTGTTGCAGCTTTCTAGAAATAAATGTTCTCTGGGGGAAAAACCCTTTTAAACCCCTGAAATTCCAGGTAGTAGCAGGATGACTGTACTGGAGACAGATGTGTCACTGTAGACTTTCTGCTGGCTTTTTGATATTTTACTCTTGCAGAACTCGCTGTTCTGTTTCTAAATGTGCCTGAGGTTTACATGGAATTCTAAGAAATACTGATGTATGAACTGCTTCACAATACCTTGACTGGGGTTTTTTACACTTCATATTTTGCTCTTTGTAGTTTCTGCCACTGCCTTCTACAAAGCACAACCCGTAATTCAGTTCATGTGTGAAGTCCTTGACATTCATAATATTGATGAACAACCAAGACCTCTGACTGATTCTCATCGGGTAAAATTCACCAAAGAGATAAAGGGTGAGTAGAAATGAGTTGGTTTTGTCCCAGTAAAGTTAGTTCTAAGGGAATTGTTTTAACTGGAAGCCTGGTTAACATGGATCAGAAGGGCCTGGAATTGCCAAGAGAATTGTAGTATCCATGTGTGTAGCTCTAATCCTGAGACAAACAACGCAGCTCTGCAGAAATGGGAGCTGAAAAACATTCCCAGTGGCTTAGAGGGAATGAGGGAGCATGTTGCTCATTGCCTGGGCAGAAGTAAGTGGCTTGTGCCAACCTCTCCTAACCCAGGGTCCCTGAGGCCACCTGGCATTGTGTGTGGACTCCTGTTGTTTCAGTGCTGTGGCAAAGTGAACATTGATTTCAAGGCTAACATTGATTCTTTGAAAGAGTGTTGTTATGGTGAATTCTAATAACTGATTGCCTTGTGGAAAAATAAGTACCACTTGCAGCTGAAGGCCAAATTCCATTCCAAAGAAATTGCACAAGCTGCTGGTTTGAGTGGTTTCACTCCATATATGCTGCTTGGGTTTGTATTTTCCCATATCCTTCATTGCAGTGTAATTTGCAGAGAGAAAAGCCTTGGAGGAGCTCAGCTCTTAAACACTTGATGCAAGATTGGACTCTACTGAAATACTGGGCAGCTAAAAAGTAAATTTGAACTAGTAATAAAGGGATGTGCTCACAGATGAATTATGACTGAAAAAAGACAGGAATTATTTTGTACTAGTCCTAACATGCCCCCTTTTACATCTGCCTGTCTGCCTTTGTTCTGTAGGGCAGGTAACTGGGGGTTGAGAAACTGCCTCTGCTTGATCTCAGATGCCTCAGAGGCTCTGTTACCATAGTCAGAAAATATTGAAAGTTATCCCTTTGCTCTCAGACTCATCTTTGCTGCTGTAGGGTCTGAGAGCTCCAGCCAGGACATGACCATTTACAGCAAAACAAGCTCTGCATTAGAGCTGGCTGTGTGTGAGCAGCACTGGGGGAGGGCACAGCCTTGGTAGTGTCACAGCAGAGTAATGACAGAGCAGGGAATGGGTTCCAGATATCTCTGTTTTCATCAGCCCTTGTCTGTGGTCACAGTGCCCCATGGTTTCTTTTCTCTGCTTTCTCTTAATGCCGTGTCAGGGCAGTGGTGGTTTATTTTTACTGTGCCATCCTCTGAGTAATACTGATGTTCTTGATGCAATTAGTGTTGTCAGGGAGCAGGGAGGTACAGTCAGTGCTTCTTTGTGATGTCTGTGTCCCCAGTAAACTAAACACAGTCTGGTGTCTGGTACCTGGGGACCTGATTTTGGGTGGTGGTCAGTCAGTGGTCCACAATCTGCCTGAACAGCAACAGGATGAGCCATCCAATTGATCTCTCCAAGGCCTGTAGTACTAGACTTCATTAAAATTAGACTTTACTGCTGGAAGTGAATCCTTTGAACACCCAGGCTTTGTTTTTAGCTGCTTTCTGTCCTGGGAGCTGGGGAAGGGCAGCAGCATGTGGATGCTGTGCAGCCCTGGTGTGATAAGCTCAGTGCTCTCAGCAGATGTTGAGGCTGCTCTGTGTGAACAGCACAGTGTGTGCACAGTCACAGCAACAGCCCCCAGAGCCTCCTGGAGCTGCCACTGTCATGATTATCGTGGGCAGAGATAAGTCTGGAGAGGCTCTGGTGTGTAGGCTGGGTGCTTTGAGACGAGATTCTCAAAATGCAAAATTAAACTTGGTCAGTGAAATTCAAGAAAATTACAGGATGAATGTGGACACAAAGCTGGGAGGAAGACAATAAAGCAGAAAACTGTTTTTTCATCCTTTTAATTTCAATTACATTGCAACTGATAGTTTGGAGAGATGTACAAGATAGAGAATGAGAACACGAGGATATGGTGAAAACTGCTGTCTGAGTTCAGTCAGTGCTTTTTAAATGAAATTCAGAAGACATTGAACATTAAATATTTTACGTCATGATTTATTTGTGAGGATAATAATCAGGATTAGTCAGAACTCAAATGATAATGAAAGCAAAAATGTTTGGCGAATAATAATTTCTTTGTGCTATTTGATGCTGACCCCAAGCTGTTATGTCCTATCATTTGAAACTTTGTGTCTCCTGTGTACATGTTTGTGCAGTTATGGCATCAGGGCTTTTTTTGATGCTTTTATGCAGGTCTAAAGGTAGAAGTGACTCACTGTGGGACAATGAGAAGGAAGTACCGTGTCTGTAACGTAACGAGGCGGCCTGCAAGTCATCAAACGTAAGAGGCTTTCTGTCAGAGCATGAAATGTGTGAGAGCTTCACACTGAGTAACAGGACCTGATATTTCATTCAGTTTGGGATGATGTTATTTGACAAATAATATTTTACTCAAATGTCTGTCTTCTCAGCTTTCCTTTACAGCTAGAAAATGGCCAGACTGTGGAGAGGACAGTAGCACAGTATTTCAGAGAGAAATACAACCTCCAGCTGAAATACCCTCACCTTCCTTGTCTGCAAGTGGGACAAGAACAAAAACACACCTACCTGCCTTTAGAAGTAAGAGCCTTATTCTGATAGATCAGCTGGGTTTGGGTGGGTTCTATCAGTTTGCAAAACATTAAGAATTTATGATCATATTGATTTGCAATACAAATATATTTACAGGTTTACATGTTCATCACTCTTTAATTTCACTAAATACTGTCTGCATCCTACAGTGTTTTGAAGTGTAGAAATACAAGGAAGAACAGGCAGTTGTTCAAACACATTTTGGTTTATAGTGGCAGCAGTGTCACGTGTGTACAGTGTGGTGTGATCTGAGTGCTTCTGGTGTGAATTAATGCTTCTGGTTTCCCCTGCAGGTGTGTAACATCGTGGCTGGCCAGAGGTGCATCAAGAAGCTGACAGACAATCAGACATCAACCATGATAAAAGCTACAGCCAGGTCTGCCCCAGACAGGCAGGAGGAGATCAGCAGACTGGTGAGTGCCCCAGTCCCAGCTCCATGGGACACTGCTCAGAGTGACACTGGGCTGGATTACATCTGTGCAAAACTTCCTAGTGTTTTCATTCTTCCTCATCCTTTTACTTAACAGATTTTAAATACATTTTTAATAGGATTTATTTAAAATGGCATGCAATGATAGCATGAGTCCATAGTACAGGCTCTTGCATTATCATCTCTACACTTAATTTACTGTGAGGAAACACTCAAAAAAATGCTTTTGAATGAACAAACTGCAAATGAGCACTTGAGTAATGAAGGGAATAGAAACCATCTCATCCATTGGATCTCATGGTAGTAATTGTTTTCCTTGGGGATGGGTTGATTGTGTTGAGCAGTCAAGCCTGAGCCTTTTTCAATGAAATTGTTGTAAGCACACTTCTGCAATGTTCCTGTTAGCCTATGGTTTGTTGTATGGATTGCAATCAGATACTTCTGTAACATGGAAAAATCTCTCCTAGGTGAGAAGTGCAAATTATGATGCAGATCCATTTGTCCAAGAGTTCCAGTTCAAAGTGCGGGATGAGATGGCGCACGTGACAGGACGTGTGCTCCCAGCCCCCATGCTGCAGTACGGAGGACGGGTGAGGCTCTGGCTTTTCCTCTGCTTTCCATTTTGAGGAGTGATTTCCTGTGCACCTTGACTCTACAGGGATCAGACTTTGAATAATAAACTCTTCTTTGTTATCCTGAAACTGCAAATAGCACTGGCTGCTGCTTTTTTAGTCACTTGAGTGTCTGTTGCTTTTGTTTCCCCAGAATCGAACCGTGGCAACACCAAGCCATGGCGTGTGGGACATGAGAGGGAAACAGTTCCACACTGGGGTGGAGATCAAGATGTGGGCCATAGCTTGCTTTGCAACACAGAGACAGTGCAGAGAAGAAATTCTGAAGTAAGGCATGTTGTGGTTCAGGCTTTGGACTGTTCTCTTAATGGAGTGAAACAGGAATGTAGGATTACAATGAGCATTTTACCTGCGTTTAATGTGAGATGTTAGGGTGACAATCTGGGCTGGTTTCCTTCCATGCTGAAAGCTACAATCAAAACATGATACTGGGTACACTGTGGGATGTTTGTCTTGTAATATCACTGTATATAGTCCCTTCTGACACCTTGAACAAAATACTGAAGGTGTCTAGACTATTTTTTAGCCCATTCTGGCCTGTGGTGTTTCACAGCTGTACACCCTTCACATAACAAACGTTTCTTAAATGCTGCTTTAAAAGCTGTTTGCAATCATCCTCCTTTGATAATTCTGTCCCTTTGTGCTTTGGTTACTGTGTACTGTTGCTACTGCAAAAATCCAAAAACCTCCTCCTCTGCAGGGGCTTCACAGACCAGCTGCGCAAGATCTCCAAGGACGCCGGGATGCCGATCCAGGGCCAGCCCTGCTTCTGCAAGTACGCCCAGGGTGCAGACAGCGTGGAGCCCATGTTCCGACACCTCAAGAACACCTATTCAGGGCTGCAGCTCATCATTGTCATCCTGCCAGGGAAGACACCTGTGTATGGTAAGGGCACACCTCTGTCTTTACCTGTTCAGGTATCATTCTGAGAAATCTGACGCCCAGCATATGTTAAAAATTACTCAGAACCATCATTTAGGTATTAGACACCACTCTTTTCTGTCTGAAGATAAGTTGGAAGCAGGTCTGAGTGTGCAGATAAGTTAGAAGTTACTGCACAGTATGTACACTAGAATTACTGTGACTTATCTAAGATCGAAATGCAGCAATAACCTCAAATGGACTCAAGTTGTCTCCTTGTGTTTGTTTCCCAGCGGAGGTGAAGCGTGTGGGAGACACGCTGTTGGGAATGGCCACACAGTGTGTTCAGGTCAAGAACGTCATTAAAACATCTCCACAGACCCTCTCAAATCTGTGCCTGAAGATTAATGTTAAACTAGGAGGAATCAACAACATCCTTGTACCTCATCAACGGTAAGACTGGAGATTGCATTGGGTTTTCTTTTAACAAATGTGGTTACGTTTACTACTTAGCACTCAAAATTTAAATGTGGCTAAGTTTTAAATTAAAATAGTCTTCTGATAATAGTATGTGATATTTGAAGTAGAATTAAATTCCTTCCAGTGCAGGCAGAGTGGTAGTTGGCCTTGCAGTAGGTCTTCAGCCAAGGTTCTTGTCAAATGTTTGATCAGTATCAAAGTTGAAATGAGGAACAGTTGTGTGAGGAAAAATATTTTAAAGGCAGTATAAGACCATCCTGCTGCTCAAGTCCTGCAGAGCAGTGTAATGTGTATGCTGGTGCTATAGCTCAGTGGGGCTCAGGAAACCCCCAGGCTCTCATGGGGCCTCTGAAGCCCCTGACTGTGCCACCCCACTGAAGCCCCGGGGCTGCTCTCCACCAGAGTCATGCCCCAGTTCTGGCAGTGTGTTTGCAGTGTGTTTTGGGCTCTGCTGGGGAGGGTTCCAAGTTCACCTCTGGTGCACAAAGATCCCATTGTTGAGCCTTGGCCTGGGTACCTGATAAGGCTGAGACAGAAACAACCCCCGCGGTGAGCGATGACCTTGTGGCGGCTCTTCAGCTACGAGTGTGACTTAGCACTTTTTTCTTTTTGAAGACCTTCTGTGTTCCAGCAGCCAGTGATCTTTTTGGGAGCTGATGTCACTCACCCTCCAGCTGGAGATGGAAAGAAGCCTTCCATTGCTGCTGTAAGTTTTATTAAATTTACATGGTGTTTTTTTTATTGTGGATAAATGTTAGAATAGTAAGTGCTACTCATGGACTATGTCCGTATCAAATATTTTTCAGGGCTTACGCCAGTTCTTTGTACACATTCCCAATGATATTAAAAATCATGTATTTAAAAGAAAAAACTGCCTTGTACTTCAGAGTGGTTCCTTACTCTTTAATTTTTAAATCAAGGTAAAATGGCATTGTTAAATAATATATTTCTGCAGAAATATTCTCAAGGAAATAACACAGCTTGGTGACATTAACTATGGGAATAAATCACACGGGACTCCATTTTCTTCATGGTGGAAAAAGCCCATTTTTTATTCACATAACCCTTTTTATACAGTTTTACAGACCTCATGTGTGACTCTCATTGGTTAGTAGCTTTCTTGTCAATTACTGTATTGCTTGGTAACAAGTTGTCACCCTGTATTCATTGGTCATTCAAACTCTGTGTATACCTGCAGGGAAAGTTGTTGTGATAGTTTTAATTTCTCTATCTAATGGTGTAAAAACAGATGATACAGGTGCTAGTTGTTTTTTTACCTAGGAATAGATTGTTATGTTAATGAACTGCTCACACCAGGATTGCTTTCACATAGGAACCTGCAAAATGCTGGCTTGACTTAGAAGAAAAGACAGGCCAGCCAGAGCAGGCCTGATTTTATGAGGCCTTTCTTTATGATTTTCCTTCCATACTGCAACAGTTAGCTAGTAACATTTTTTGGTTTTTTTAAAGGAGAAAAGTGCCATTAAAGGCCTGGTTTGGCAGAAATGTTTTTGATATTTCTTACCTTTTGTGTTGGTAGAGTCCAGGAACTCAAGGTGGTGATTGGAGGCTTGGTCAGCCTCTGCTACTTTGTCCCTTGGTATTTTAGTTGTCATTGATTTCAGGAAACTGGGTCTGTGTTTAAAGAAACTAAGGGAAGCTGAGGTATTTCTCAGTGTTAAAGGTGAGAAAATGTCACAGCAAAATGTCTGTCTGGATTATAAAAATACACCTTATGAGAAGCCAAATTCTGCAGGATGCTTGGGGGCAAAAGGTGTTAAACCTGTACCAAGTACAAGTTCCTGTTGAAAGTGTTACTGTGGTTGTTGTTTAGCACAAACATCTTGCACTCGCCGCTCTTGGCTTTTTGGTTTTCAATTGTTTTGGCATAGATTTGAGCTTGAAGCCTCCCCTGCTGCACTCTCCCCACAGGTTGTAGGCAGCATGGATGCTCATCCCAGCCGGTACTGTGCCACGGTGAGGGTCCAGAGGCCCCGGCAGGAGATCATCCAGGACCTGGCCTCCATGGTCAGGGAGCTGCTCATCCAGTTCTACAAATCAACACGGTTCAAGCCCACCCGGATCATCTTCTACAGGGACGGGGTCTCTGAGGGACAGTTCCGACAGGTTGGTTCAGTTGTGGGTTTTTTGAAAGATTCTCTTACTCCGTAGTAGCTGCAGGTCTTGTTTTGTACTGTTTGAGTTTCGTACATTTACACAAAATAATTGAGGAGAGAATTTTTTCATCTTGTTGAGTAAGAAGAGTTGCAGCTGTTTTCCTGTCTGGGAAGTCTTCAAATTTGAGAAATTACATATCTCTAAATACTTTCTGAGATTACCAGCTGTGTGCCAAAGTTGTATCTGTTAACTACACTGAGTTGGTAGGTGTTGTGTGTAGAATGCAGTGGAAGGAAAACCTAAACCCCTCTGTTCTTGTGCTTGTAGGTTTTGTATTATGAACTGCTGGCCATTAGAGAAGCCTGCATCAGCTTGGAGAAGGATTACCAGCCTGGAATAACCTACATTGTGGTGCAGAAGAGACATCATACACGGCTGTTCTGTGCTGACAGAACAGAAAGGGTAATCACTGCCCTCTGAGGAGCCTTTTGGGAAAGCTTCATAAGGAGCTTTTAGGCAGCTGGAGCAAATACTAGCATGGACTTCTGTTCATCTGGTTGAATGTGCATGCAGGGAAGTGTTGATTTGATAAAATGGGGCCCCAAATTGAAAAATCGTGGACCTTAAGTCTGTTAAAAACCCCCACAACATCACATTGGAGCTAAAATCCGTGTAACTACTCAGGACCAATCTCCAGCAGTTATAATAGAAGAAAGTACAAAATGGTGGAACATTTTTTCTGAGTTAACCAATCCAAACTGAAGCTGACAATTCTAAATACAAATGTCTGCAGCTCTTCAGTCTGAGCTGGAAAGTTCTGATGTGCTGGAGGTGCAGTGTTGTGTAAGGTGCTGGAGAGCCATCCAGTGTCCTTGTCAAACCTCCAAGGCTGATGTAGTGGCACATTCCAAACAGTTCTGTGGTGCTTGATGTGCCGAAACCTTGCCAGTGGTGAATAGAAACTTGTATTTTTCATTACAGCTGAGCTGTATAAACAGCTGAGGCCTCACTTACCAAACCTCTTCTCTAGGTTGGACGAAGTGGCAATATTCCAGCTGGGACAACTGTAGATACAGACATTACACACCCCTACGAGTTTGATTTTTACCTCTGTAGCCATGCTGGAATACAGGTATGGAAGCTTTGTGTAAGTAAATGTGAATTTAGAACAAATTGGTTTTCTTCTTTTTGTGACACCTGTTTACAAACAGTTAATTAGCAGGGAAATATTCTTTTAGCTTGGTTTTATCTGAGATAAAACATTATTGTGAGACTTAGAGGATGATTTGCTTAACAGGTGGTCTCTGCTGCACATTTAAATTTGCACTAATGATAAGTGGTGCTTTTTAAAGTTTGTTTTTAAGAGGTCACTTTATTTTGTAACATGTATTATTTCCAAAAAAATACTTCAACTTGTATCTGGCTATTTCTTAAAATGTAAAAAAAAAAATTTACTCTTTAAATTTTTATCGTGTGAGTCTGACCATGTTGTCATCAGTTTTCTTTAGGTTGGCTGGGCATGACTTCTTTTCCAGTTTTGAATCATTTCAATGGGTTTTTTGTCAACCTTTACACTGTGTCTGAGCAAGCTGCTTTCTGGCCCCGTGGAAAAAGATTTGTATCAAAGTTGAGACAGAAATGCTGGGTGTAGTTGCAGTTCATTGTGTTTTATATAGCAAGGTATAAAGAACCTCTACTAAACTGATACTCCAGATGTATTTGTTTTAAAAGAAGAGACTTGTAGCTTGGCTAAAGCATAGCTATTTACACAATTCAGGTGTACTGTAAGATTTAACTTGAGTTTCTAGTGTTCACACTTGCAGTTAGGGTGCTCAGGAACTGGAAGGATTTAAAAGCACTGGGTGTTTCTCTGGGATGTTTCGTGAGAAACAGTTTAATTGAAGGTAGGTAAAAGGAGCTGTAATTGTGGTTTAGTCATGTTAGGAGCAGATGTTGATCACTGAGGGTGATGTAGAAGGGGTTTTATGCAAGGAAGAACATTTAGAGCAATATAATGATGTATATGTTAGACTTATTAATCTTTAAATACATTTAGGCCTGACATAAAACCGAACTCATTCGGCTGCTGTTACGTAGGAGTTCACACTAGGTAGCCTGGCCCTTTCTGGACATCCAAACCTGACTTGTTTATGGAAACCCAGAGAAATGACCCTCCATCCCCATCTCTGCAGGGAACCAGCCGTCCCTCCCACTACCACGTCCTGTGGGATGACAACTGCTTCACAGCAGACGAGCTGCAGCTGCTGACGTACCAGCTGTGCCACACGTACGTGCGCTGCACCCGCTCCGTCTCCATCCCCGCGCCCGCCTACTACGCTCACCTGGTGGCATTCAGAGCACGCTACCACCTCGTGGACAAGGAACACGACAGGTACATCACAGGCTGTGCTCAGGGTTTAGTCCCCACTGCTGTCACCTGCTGTCAGGCCTAAAGGCACCTGACTGCGGGTGGTTCCTGCTGGTCTTGCGTTCAGTTTTTGTTGCCTCTAGGAGTGATGTTAAGATCATCACTGCTGGCAGCTGCTGCTCTACATCAGACCAGAGTGGGTTGGTGGATTTTACTGAATAACACTCAGATTAAAAGAATTCAGTTACTGAAGTATTTTGTTACAACTTTGACGTGGTCTGAGGCAATCAAGCTACCGATTTAATTTTTTTTTGCTTTAGGGTCAGGGTAGTCATGAATGAACCAAATGTTAAGTGCTTCCACTTATCTAACTCTGTACGTCAGAAATATTTTATAACCTTCAAGCTATCAGTTTATTTATAAAAGGCTTATTTTTAGATGAACAAGCTGAGCAGCCATGGTGAAGAGATTTGTCAAAAGCCTCAAGGTTGCTGAGTGAATATGAGAGTTGATATTTCTCAGTGTCCAGCTCTGGCACTGGTGCTGTGTTGGTGAAGGGTCTGGAGGATCAGTCCTTTGGGTAGCAGCTGGGAGGGCTCAGTCTGGAGAAAAGTGGGACTTTCTCAGTCTCTACAACTCCCTGACAGGAGCATCCAACCGGGGCTGGTTTGGCTCCCAGGGAACAAGGAACAAGTCAAAGGGAGGGTGTGCCAGGGGAGGGTCAGGTTGGACATCAGGAGGAATTTCTTCATGGAAAGGGTGGTCAGGCATTGGAAGGGGCTACCCAGGGTGGTGGTGGAGTCCCCATCCTTGCAGGTGCTTAAGAACAACAGAACCCTCTGCTCTGGGCTGGATGATGAGGTTGGGATCGATCACAGGTTGGACTCGACCTTTAGAGGTCATTTCCAACCTCAGTGATTCTGTCAAAGAGACGCAAAAGCAGCTTTTTTGATCAGAATTAATACAATTTACAGCCCTGCCTGTCTCTCCCTCGTTCCCTGCAGTGCTGAAGGGAGCCACGTGTCAGGACAGAGCAACGGGCGAGACCCGCAGGCCCTGGCGAAGGCTGTACAGATTCACCAAGACACCTTACGCACGATGTACTTCGCTTAAGTCAATGACCCGGGAGACACTCACGGAGAGGAGAACTGAGAACTTAAGCCACATACAATGTATGTTTCCAGGGGGTTGGTTTAGGGGCTGTGCCTCCCATCGTGCTGGAGCTGACGCTGTGCAGGGGCGAGAGGCTCACCCTTAAATTGACACGAGGAAGATTGTTTACTTCATCCAGGAACACAGCACTATTATGCAATATGAAACCAGCCAACTGCTTTTTTGGGGCGGGCTCCTGTGGGAAGCCACCGCCATCATTTTTTTTTTAATTATTATTTCTCGTAGTTTAACCCTCTTCTGCCTTTACCTCAAGTTGCTCGGCAGCACAACTATTGTTGCAAAAAAAAAAAAAAAAAGATAGTAATAATAAACTAAAATCTATTGTGTAATTTAAAACAAAAAAAACAAACCACCTTTTAGAAACAATCACAGTGATTGTTTGGAGAAGGGAAGTGTGCAAAAAAGAAAATAAGTTTTTAACCCCCGTGCTTTGAGGAATCTTTCTCTCAGTATTGCCATCGAGCGGTCGAATGTGAACATATCCAAGTGCATTGGAGTGTACAGCACTAGCTAGGTAACAGTGAGGGGGGAAGATACTTTGCACACTAATCCAATAATTTGAACCTAATTTAGCCAATGGCTGCCTTTGTGTCTTTTCTCACAGCTTTGGAGTTCTCAGCTCCAAGAGTTCCCTTTCTAAAGCAATCCAAGAAGCTCGTGGTTCATGTGCAGGCAGTAGTGACCCAACTCTTCTTGCTCCCTGGGGGAATTTACTAAAGCTGCTGTTTTACCTAGTCCAAAAGTTTCAATTTTTTCCTATCTGGCAAGTCAAATCTTTTGAAGCTTCATGTGAGATCCAATGTCCCAGGATTTCTGGGATGACATACAGTAACCACCAGAACTGAAACTTTAGAGCTAAGGTCTTTTTGGAAAAAAAAGAAGCCTGCTACTTTACTTGCTGCCTCTCACACCTTAATGTGATTCATATGTATGTGTGTTTGAAGTTTAGCTTCCTTTTGTTTCTTTTATATTTATTAGAGTAATAATAATGCTTTAATTTAATTATTACAGAACATATGGTCAACATCAACTTTTATTTTTTAGAAATGTAATCATGTTTATTTTTAAAAAAAGAAACTGACAACTTGTTTTGCTATCTTTTAGTGCAATAAGCATTCTAAAGAAAAACTGTGTCCATTGAGCTGTACTGAAGCAGTGTCTGTACCACAGACTGTGGGAGAATGGACACCTCCAGGATTTTAAAAGGACAAAGTAAAAGCCTTAATTTTGAAAGGAAAGTTTTATAGTCAGAAGGAATCTTGAATTTTCCTTTTTTAAATCAAAAAAAAAACTACAAAAAATGCTTCTAGACTTCTGCAAGCTTTACTTGTCGCTGCAGTCTTTTGATTTAACAAAGGAATTGGCCTTATTTTTGGCTTTGAAATGTGGAGCATATTTGAATTAAATGGAAAGAGTTTTGTATTAAGATCTCAGTTTTTACATGCTTAGTTAAACCTATTTGACATCAGTAAAATGT
Organism: Onychostruthus taczanowskii; assembly: GCF_017590055.1. Classification (NCBI taxonomy): domain Eukaryota; kingdom Metazoa; phylum Chordata; class Aves; order Passeriformes; family Passeridae; genus Onychostruthus; species Onychostruthus taczanowskii. The sequence continues at coordinate 2,754,450 of NW_024503235.1, forward strand.
CTGGAATTAATAAAAGTTTTTAGGCTTTTTTCCTCTTTGATAGTGACTTTCCTTTTAAAATTAAGTTATTGGTAACTTCATTTCACTTTGCAAATAAAGAGGGCTGGGATAGTTCTAACATGTTAAATCACCGAAATGTGAAACAAACCAATGGGACTCTTTCATTCCACTTTAAAACCAATGTTTAAGATGTCAGAGACGAGCATTTATTCAACGAGGGGACTGGGGAGTTTTGCACTTTGTAAACTCGTGAACTGCATTTTTGACTGTTTTTATTTGCACTGGTTCATAGTATATTTACTGCAGCTGTTTGTATGGGCATTGCTGTGATCCCAGCCCTCCCGACCTCCACCTGCTCTCACATGAAAACCTGGTTGGTCTAAGTAGCTTCTCTCCTCGTTCTCACCAAATCTGCTGTTTGCCAATATACTGTATTTTGAGCCTAAAATCTGAGCCCATTTTGCTTCACCAGGCATGAACCCCATTTTTTCTGCCAGAAAAACCAAGTACTGTATTTTGTGCGTTTGTATATTGTATGGAAATGTCCGTAGTGCTGTTCACAACACTGCAAGAGCTTTACTAACAGCTGGTGTAGATACCTATTTTATCTCTTAAAAACAAGGAAAATAATGGAAAAGACTAACTTGGCAAAGCTAAAATTGCACTGGAAACAGTGGTGGGGGTGGGCATTGGCTGGGGGTGCTCGGTGGGGGTGGCTGGGGGGCTCAGCAGGCCCCAAGGGGTTGGGGACCCCCAGAGCCAGGGGGTCCCAGCTTGGAATGCCCTGTCCCTGTGGGTGCCTTTGGACACACCTGGTGCAGGGAGGGGGGTGTGACAGAGTCCTTTGAGCGAGGTGGTTTCTCAGTGAGTCTCTCAGATGTTTTTCCCAGTCTGTGATCTGACACTTTTCTCCTAAAGCTCTCTCAGTAGCAATGCTGTTTGTAAAAGGTTCAGCTTAAGCTTTATACAGAAATTTCTTTTGAAGCAGAGAACTTTTTTTTTTTTAAAAAAAAAAACCAACCTATTTTACAAAGAGTTCTTGTGGACTTCTGGCATTTAGCTGAAAATTCCTTTTTACAAAGCCTTCTAGCTCTCCTTTCAAAGCTGCTTCTCACCCTGCCCACGCTCGGTGACTCGGATTTGAGAAGCTTTTTTGCTCACTACTTTCACCAAAAACTAAAGAAACTTCATTGGCAAAGTGACTTCAGTTGTCAAGGTAACATTGTACCTGGTTTTCATGTGAAGAGTATTTGGAAGTTTTAATCTCTCTTCTTGGTTTTGCAAATATCTACGTCAAGTGCCGATACTTCTTTGTATTACGATATCAAGTTACTGACGTTGTGAGGGCCACACATTTATGATGCTGTAGCTGCTATATTTATTTAAATGGAGATGGACAATTACTGCACTAAGGAATGAGGAGAAAAGCAAGGAATCAAGGTTAGTTAGATATCTTGGGTTTTTTTCAAAAGAGAATTAATGGTGTGAAATATCAAGTGTAACAAAGGGTGCTGTCATTTTAACTGAGATTAAATAGCCAGATATTCTTCTTTTGTTTAAAAACATATATATTTTGATGTTTGCAGTTTGGGGGTGGGGGGTCGGGATAAATGGTACCTCATCTGTGGTGGCAGTTTCCAGTATATTTTCAGAGTATATGGATTTCTTTTATTTTTGTACCTGCTCTCCTTGAAAAAGAAAAAAAAAAAAAATCTCAAATTTTATGTGCTGTTTGAGGAAATCTTGAGTGGCACAGCAGATCCCCCTCTCCAGCTGAGAGCTGGCTGTGGATAGTCCAAAGAGGGATAGGGGCACAGGCTGATGGCTCTTCTTGCTTTGCAGACACCGGCCTCGGGTTTCTGCCTGTGGAGAAAAGCAGTTCCCATCTCCCAGACACTGCACCGAGACCTCACTTGTACTGAACAAGTGCCACTAAGTGCTCCCGCGGTGGGGGCAGGCCCAGGGTATCACCGAGCCCCTCCTCACCCAGCCAGCCCTGCCCAAACCTCCCACGTGGCCACTGCTAGATGCAGAGCTGGAGAGAATCACAGAATGTTTGTGCTTGAGGCGTTAAACTCGCGACATTTGCCAACGGGAGGAGTGGCTCCGCTGTAAGTCGCCTTTTTCCCTTCCTGGGGACTTGAGCCGTGGCCATTTGACTCAGGATCGCTGTGTCACTGTTCCATGTGTCATCTGGTTACACGTGTCCAAAAGTTATTTTTATAGTATTCATTCCGGTGTTCTTTTGGGAGTTTGGCCACAGAAATGGTTTTCAGGAGTAAAATGGGTTTCTGGAAGTTGTCAGTCAAATTATTTCAAGATGCTCTTGGTCCTAAATGATTTTCACTTCTTCATGTACAAATACTTGTCCTATAAAATGCTCAACATGAGATACCATGTAGTCTGCTGTAAAAATTCCAGCTACAAATACTGGTTTTCTACTAGTCTTAAAGTTCACTCTGGTGAAATTCCAAGCTCAAGCTTAAGGCCTTTTTTTTTTTTCTTTTCTTCCCTTTTCTTACACTTTCTTCATATCTTGTTCACTTTTGGTATTTTCCCTGTTTTGTGAACTGAGGGTATAGAACCTTACTCAAAGCACTTTTATAACCAAGGAATCAAAAGTTCAGATTATGTGTGTTGGACCTGTAAATTCAGTTTTCAGAGGTGGTTGTTTCTGAATGGCCATCGTGGTCTCTGGTCAGGCTGGGCAGATGCTCTGTCCCTTTCAGTGCTGTGGAGTTTCATGGCTGCTACTGGCAGGTTGTTTGGATCTAGTGAAAAATTCCATAGGGGTGTCAAAGGGAAAGATTTCTGTCTGTCTTTTCTATCCAAAGATGGTACTTTAGGTTGATGCTGCGTGTTTGGAATATAATTTTTGGTTTGGCACATGTTGAAATCATACTTCAGTTAGCCAATTCACTCCTTGTTTTTGTAAAATATTGTGGTTAGAGCTTGAGCTCGTTGATGCTTTCTGCTGGTAGAAAATTTTGTACTTCCTATAGTTGAGGTATGAGCAAGATGGATTCAGGATCCTGCATCTTACCTCCCGAACAGAATCTCAAAAATCCTGATCTCCGTGACACTAAAACCCAAATTGTTGTCCCCTGAGTAGACAAAGGTGCATATGGTGGGGAAGGAGTTGTAAGGGAGAGGCTTGTGAGGGAAAATATCTAAGCATTGGTTTGGCAGGAATGAGGGTGTTGGGGAGACTCCATCCACTTTCCATCCCACGTGCCCTGGCCTTTCCCATCCTGTCTGAGGTACCCCCTCACCTGACACGGGTTGTTACCGTAGGGTCCTTTTCAAACAAAGCAGTTCCACTGTTTAAAACTTGGAGTGACTTTTATTTTTTTTTTTAAGCAAGACAGTCCTCAGAAAGTGCCTTTTTAGAAGATGGTGCTGTAGATTTTTATTTTCCAGTTGTACGTGGCTGCAAATTTAAGATAAATTATTGAAAATGCCAAGTGTTTGATGGTATCTTTTAGGTACTTTCAAGCATCAGCTTCTCTGAGTCAGGACCAAGAATAACCAGGAAGGTGTTTTCCTTTGGAGGGAGAGGCATTGAGGAGCGATCACCAAATTCAGCTGGTAGGCTGGGGTTAGGCTGGGTTTGGTCAATGTGATTTACCTCTTCATTTTGAGGGGACTGGGGCTTGGGGTGTGGGAGAATCCATGGGGACCTGATTGGTGCTGAAAGGAATCCATAGCTCCTGAAGCATGTCTTCTCTTAGGGGAAGCACATTCCCAAAGATGGAGACAAACTGAAGGGTGTCTTAAGAGGATGGCCTGGGAGATGGCTGGTCCTCACATGGCTCATGTGTGTTTGGGATGGATCAGTGTGTCTTCTGACTGCCAGCTGGGAGCTGGATGCTCTGGATGGGAGCAGCTTGGTGGCTGGGTGGTGCCATGAGGGGGTGGGTCCATGGTGAGTTTGGTGAGCGTTCCTGCAGTCAGGAAAAGCTGTAGACTAGACTATTAAACACTGCACCTCAGTAACCTTGTAATGCTGCATAAAGTAATAATAATAGCAAAGTTGTGCTTTGACACTGTAATGTGCTTGCACATGCCTGCAAAAAACACTTCCCTTTCCTTTGGTATTGGTCTGAGTAGCAGTTTTGGGACTTTTCTTTTATGATGAGCCTTGTCCTTTGTTGTGGTGTTTCTGTATATTTATTGGTGGTCTGTGTGCAGCTCATAGGTCTGTGTGTCTGCTCTGTGTGTTGCTTTTAACACTTATTTTTAGGCAGGAGAAGTTTGTGAATGTTTTGGTTTTCTTCTCCAAAGAAAGTTGGCTTAACCAGTCGTGTTTGAGAGGAGACAATGAACCCGCTCGCCATAGACAAGTGCTTCATTGGTACCTTGTTTCTCTACAACTAAAATGATTTTATGCATTTTATTACTGTTTATAGTGTTGGGCATTCAAGATGTGGAATAACTTGATGTCAGGATATTTTTGAATAGCAGGAGCTTAACCACAGAACTCACTGAGTAATTCCAAGTGGTCTCTTTGCAGGAATGTGTTCGTGTCCAGACTTTTTCTAGGATTCAGCAGAGCTTCTGGACATCATCAATGAAATATGTGGGGTTCAGAGTCCCAGCACTGGGCAGTGCCCTTGCTGAGTTGCCCACACCTCGTTGTTGAGGGGATGCTGCAGCTCCCCAGGCACAAGTTGACTCTCTTTGCTCTGTAATTTCTTCTGATTCAAGTTGGAGACATGATCCAGTGTCTCTTTAGCTTGTACCAACTTTCTTGTCTTACTGCAGTGCCCAACGCCACTGTGTTGGTATTAAGCTTGCCACGATGTTCAATTATTTTATATTTCCAATTTCTCAATGTTACTAGGCTGGGGTTTAGAAAGCATTTTTCAGTCTAAATTCTGAGCCAAAACTGTGTCTCCTGACCCTTTTAGTAGTAGCTGTTTCTATCTTTTAGACTAAAAAGGGCCAAAAATCTTGCACCATCAGCTTGTTTGCAGCAATACTCTCCACCTCCTCCCCTGCCTGTCAACCAACTGCTTTCTTTATCTCTCTATATTTAGCTCATACTGAACCTGTTGAGATTTAGAAGGAAGTTGCTGCCTCTTGTTTCTATCAAAGGGAATGAACTTGCACCTGATGAAGCAGTTTTCTGTTGGACACAAATCTCTTGCCTTGGTGTCCATGAGCTGCCACATGCAAAGTTTAATTCCAGTAGAAATGTTTCTGTTGCAGTCATTGGGAGGGTGCATGATGGTTTAAAGTATCAAATTAAATAAGAGCTAACTAATATTGAAAATAGACATTATTAAAATAATTTAAATTTTAAAAAAATTTTAAAAAAAAGTAAACCAAAACACAACAAGGAGCAGCTGCAGATAGACAGGGAAGACCTCCTCAAGGAGATGGAGAACCTGTGGGACATCAAGATCCTGTGGTTGTTGGGATAGCTCAACAAGGGAAAGAAAAAAGACAGATGAGGCAGAAAGGACAGACTCAAAGTAACAGAGCACTGTAGGAGTTATTCAAACTCTTTAAAAATTATCAAGTGGGAACATCAAAACAGAATATTGATGCTAATGAGGAAGCAGCAGAGCTTCCTTTGCCTCCTGTAGTAAATAAAAAAGCAAAACTTGACAGCTGGTGTTTTCCTTCAGTACCTTTCAGTACTTGAAAAGGCCTGTAAGAACAAAGGGGGTGAACTTTCAGGAGGGCTTGTTGCCACAGGATATGGGGTGATGGTTTTAAACTGGGGGTGGTTGGTTCAAATTAGATTTAAGAAATTTTTTACAATTTGTGTGATGAAACTGGCACAGGTTGCCTAGAGAAGCTGTGGCTGCCCCATCCCTGAAAACATCCAAGGTGTCAGATTGGATGGGGCTTGGAGCAACCTGGTCTGGAGGTCCCAGGTCTCAACAGGGGGGTTTGTCTGGATGAGCTTTAAAAGATCCCTTCCAACGCAGACTACTCTGTTATTCTGTGACTGCTAATTCAAAAACTAACAAATGAGGGGAAAAGCATGTTTCTGTATATTTTTAGGGGTGGTTGTTCTTCTCCAGGACCGTGCTGTGAGCAGGTGGCAGTGCCTGTGACAGCTGCCCCCTGAAATCAAACTGTGCTTTATCCAAACCTTGGAATCCCTTACTTGGGTGAAACAGATGCGGCTTCCAGTGGATGCACTGGTTCAGACAGCACCAGCCCAAGGGGTTTGTGAGCAATATGTGGCCCTTCTGTACAACACAGCTGCCCTGAGAGATTCCTGGTTGCCTGGAGGTGTGCCTGGCTCCCAGGAACAGCAGCAGGCACGTGTAGAGGTCCTTTTGCTGTAGCACTGCAGCTGCTCTGCTCTTACTCAGCTCTTACCTACCTCCCCATTCCCTGAGCAGGGTCTCTCTCCCTCCACTGCCTGGATGGAATTAGCCATGCTGAGGATGCTGTGGCTGCGTGGAGCACAGATCAGCTCTGGATGTCAGGGTGGGGGTGGGATGGTGACAAAAGCCTGGAGAAACAAAGGACTGGGTAGGAGGTGGGTGGGTGTCAGGTGAGCTGTGATCAGCTCACGCCTTTCAGGGACATCAGACATGAGCTTGGGTATCCTGAACTTTTTGTGTTGGACTTGAACTCACTGAGAGCAAGTATGTGCCTTTTTCTGACCAGGAACAGAGCTGGAAAAACTAGTGTTTGCATTGGTAGGATGGCTAGTATTTTTCTTGAGCTGTTTTTAAAGCTCAAAATCCTTGGTCAGAGTTGGTTTTGTGTTGAATTATTTAATCAAAGCGAGCCCTGAATTATTTGTGAATTAGAAATACCCAGAGAGGAGAAGCTTTTAAAATAAGTGTTTTCTGGAGAGTAATGTCATCAAATAAACCTACTACCTGGTAGACTTGCAATTTTTTAAAATAAAATTTAACCTTGATATGTTTATCTAATGAGAATCATTAATTCTGCCTTTATTTGAATGTTGCCTGTCCAGTGATGTCCTCGCTCTTTACTGTGCTCCTGCAGCTTTCCATACACTCCCCTCTCCACCCTTTGGAGATTGCAGGGACATGGGGAATGTTGTCCAGTGAATGTTGGGGAGCAGTGCAAAGCTCTGGCTCAGTGTGGAGGTGAGGATTAAACGTCACAGATGAGCTCAAAAAGCAGTTTGCCAGCAGCAGGGGTGGTGATATCTGGGGACAGAATCGTGTGGTCACTTGGGTGTGGAAACAGGAACAATCCCCCATCCTCTGGCCCCAGGGCCCCACTGCAGACACTGCACTGTGCAGAAGTAAGCATGTGTGTGCTTAGATGCCAGTCTGGGCTTTGAGCTGCTAAAAAAAGTGGATTTTCAGACCAAAATGGAAGAGCTTTTCCAACAGCTTCCTATGTGAAGCTGTTTTGAGACATTGGCAAGTTGTCCAGCCAGGAGCTTTGGAACCAGCTGGCTCTGAAGCAGGTTCCCTTTCTGAACCTGGGGGAAATGATTCTGCCTCATTTTTCATCTAGAAAATGCTTGTGATGATCCACATCGCCTTAGGAGAGTGAGTTACTGGGTGACCTGAGGGTGAACCGTGTCGTGACAGTGGTGACCTTGTGATACAAACCCGTGCACTTCTTGCACATTTGCATCACATCGCCTTAGGAGAGCGAGTTACTGGGTGAACCATGTCGTGACCGTGGTGACCTCGTGATACAAACCCGTGCACTTCTTGCACATTTGCATCTTCCAGTGGATGCAGTTGTTTGGAGCCCATCCCTGCTGGGAGCTGGAGCTCTTCCCTCCCATCCCATTGCAGCTCTGCCCGAGGCTGAACCCCCTTGGGGTCAGTCCTGTGTTTGCCATCTTGCTTTCTTTAAACCATCCCATTTGTTATAAAACAGATGCTCAGAGGGCAAGTTTATTTAAATGAAAGAGTTTTTTTTTTCATTGCTGAGAATTACACAGGTCTTTCAAATGCATTTGGCAGTTGGAAAATTAATGCTATAACACTATCTAGCAACACAAAAATATGGCTGTATGTTGATTTTAGGGCCGTGCTTGCCCATAAATCATAGATTCACAACCCATTTCAGTACAGGTGTGCAAAAGTTAGCTTTTAAAATAGTTACTAATAAACTTTCATTTTGCTTACACTTGCAAATCTCTTAAATATCTTCAAAACCAGTTTCTTTGATAGAAAATACATGTCTTGGTAGGTAGTGTCCTCTCAGATGTAATAGCAAAGTGATGCCCACTGGAGCAATGCTGTCTTTAAAAAACTTTTGGAACCTGATGGTGTGCCAGCAAAGTGAAAACTTGAGTATTGCTCCTGAAGTAGTGAGGATAATTGAACACCAACAAAACTTGGTGAGAGGAAGAATGCCAGAGATGGAGTTTGGCTTCTGGCAGCTTTGCAGTGCAGAATGGCTTCTTCTGGGTACTCGCTTTTGTGCATCACTTCTCTCCTGTGGCTGTAGTGTTTACTTTTTTTTTGGACTTGATTTCTGTTTTTTCAGTGAAATCTTCCCATTTTTGCAGTTTTCAGTGTTGAATCTCTCCCTGAGACAACTACCTGTTGTTTTCCTGTAGAAAAGCCTGCTTCTAGCTCATTGTGTTTGGTGTCTGTTTGCAGGCAGGTGTGAAAAGTGAGCTGCAGCACAGCAGTGGGGCGGGCAGAGCGAGTTTTGGGTCAGAAATGTTGGTTTTACAGGCACTGGTGTACAGATCAGCGTTCCAGGGGAGCAGTGACACTTTGGGCTCACGGGGTACAGACCCTCCTTCCTGTTCTTGTCTTTTCCCTTGGTATAAGCAGTTCAGCTCCCCAGGAAGCCTCATAAATGGTGCTTGGTGGGGAAAAAGTGGGCTGTTCACCTGGCTGGAGGTGTGTGATCGTGGACAAGGACATTGTGTCAGCAGGTGTTACTTCAGAGCTTTCACAGTCATTGATAGCATTTGGTTACGAGCTAACATTACAGGATTTTGGGAAGAAGGTGGTTCAGGTGGCATTGTGTGTGCTCACTGGCCAGTGAGCTGTGTTAGTTTCGGAGACTGCTGGAAGCAATGTCACACATAGAAACCTTCCATATTTAATACCACGGGTTTATATTGTTCAAAAAAAGAAAAAGTCATGCTGTTTGGGATTCCTTTTCTGAATAAAATTCTAATAAACCAGTCTGGTGGATTGATCCTGTCCCATGTGTCTGCTCTTTCTCATATGCTGGTAACTGCTCCCCTGTTTTGGTGTCCCATTGCTTCGGCAGGAGCGTGAATGTGTTCCCACCGTAAAGGTCCTGGGGGCTTTCGAAGCAAAAGGGAAATGTTTCAAGAGTAAAGCAGAGCTGTGACTTGAGACGTTGCACAAATAGATTGTAGATGGATGGCAAACAAACTGGTAAAAGCCTTTATTTTTACTTAACCATCTTGACCATGTGTGCCTCTGTACCGTGGGCTGCAGCCGTGCGGGGTGGGAGGGAATGTGTCGGTGTTTGAGATGTACTCGCTAAGCAGAAGCCGTGTCCTCTGCCCCTTTTCCCTTTCTGGACAAATTGTTCTTGCCAAAATTTTCTACCTGTTGCAAGAGTTGCTTTCCTTCCAGCACAGTAAAATGTCGACTTCTTTCACTGTTCCTTCCCTCTCGTAGGCATCTGTAACCTCTGTACGACTGTGTATAGGACACAGCAGTCATCGATCTCTGCTGGCTATAGATACCATCAACTTGAGTGTATTGTAAACGAACTGTATTCATTTGAAAAATAAATTTTTTTTGAAATGCACGTGTGTGAGGCTTTATTTATACTTGCATCATTGTGATTTATTCCCAAAGCAAGGAGCAGATATTGGTCTGGGTGGGTGGATGCGGAGGGAGGCACCAGCCATATCCTAGGATGGAAAACCATTTACTTTCGGTCTTTTTTTGTATTTTAATGCCATTTAACTAAATTTTTAAAAAATAATTTCAAAAATGCAAGAATTTGTTGAAGTGCCCACAGCCATCCTGGGGCAGGATAGCTGCTGTGGAAATGGGAAAGGGCTCTGGAAGCAGACACCCCGGTTCCCTCCTGTTTTATGGGGCATTTCATGGGATTTTTTTAAGCAGTATTTCCCCGTGCTTTGGGCGCTGCTTTGCTGCGGTTTGCGGTGTCCCTGTCACCGATAGCCCCAAGAGCCGCCGCCAGGGCCGCCCCGCAACGGCCCCGCGCGAGCCCGGGGCGAGAGCGAGGAACGGTGAGGGGAGAGGGGGAATCGGCCGGGAGCGGTGAAAGGACAGCGGGAATCGCCGGGAACGGTGCGGGGACAGCGGGGGAACGGTGAGAGGAAAGCGGGGACGGGGGGATCGACCGGAAAAGGTGAGGGGAGAGTGGAGGTCGGCCAGGAACGGTGAGTGGAAAGGGAGGCAATCGGCCGGTAACGGTGAGGGGAGAGAGCGGCCCCGGCCCGGCCCTGAGGCGCGGCGGGAGCGTGGTCGGGCCGGAGGAGCTGAGTGCCCTCACACCAGCCGGGTGAGCCGCTTCCGAGCCGGCGGCTGCGCCCTTTCCCTCCTTCTCCCCTTCCTCTCTTTCCCCTCCACCTATGGTCGGGCCCTTTGTGCCCTCTCTCCGGGCTTCCTTCCCTTCAGGGGCTGCACATCCCCGTCAGGCCTTGGGGCCGGTGCTCGAGGGTCTCTGGCGCAGCGCTCTGTGCCCGCGGGGGCTGGGGCAGACATGGGATATACACCCCACTGCCAAGGGATTCTGCCCCAGAACTGCCCCCGACCGTGGGTCTGGGCACCTGCAGCCCCCTCGGGAGTTCCTCGGACTTTCTGGAGTGGGGTCTGCAGCTTCTGCCCGTTGTACAGTCTATGCTGGGTGAAAAAGGAGAAGCCTAAAAATTCTGCTGTTCCTTCAAAGCCTTGAAGTCCCGGGGGTCACAGCCCTGGGCTAAGCCTTCAGCGGTAGCACAACAGAATCAGTCACATCCTCAGCCGTTTTTGTCCAAGCTCAGTAAATACCATATGGAAGCTGGTGCTGTGAGCAGCTCCTTGTCCCTGCAGACAGTTATGTTCCTAGGGAGGGACAGATGGGACAGGGCTTTTCCCCCTGGCCCGAGGCAGAGGATGGCTCCCATCACCTGCCCTTGTGCTCCCCCATTTTAAGGACATGTATCTGCATTAGGCCAGGTGCCAGGCTGCAGTTTGCTGCTGCTGCTTTTCTCCTGAAGAGCTCTGTAGTTTTTGGCTGCAGCTCCATTTCAGGTGTATTTCCATGAATTAACACATAAATCTTCTGCTCCTGTTCAGTCACCTGTTCAGCACGATGGCCTCGCTGAGTGTAAAGCCAGGCCAGCGCTTCACCTTGCCAGACTGGCAGAACAACTCCCTCCTCATCTCAGCCGATGCCGAACAGCAGCGTTTTAATTCCCATCATGTCCGGCAGGAAGGACGAGCTCTCCGCAATGAAACCGGCAACCAGGTGAGCCCTCTGCCAGGGGGGCTGCTCACAGCTTTGTCAGGATAGTGGGCTGAGGAGCTGGGGAGAGTGTCTAGATTTGGGTGTCTGGATGGGCTTTACCTGTACAGAACATGCTAAGTATGGACGTTTACTCCCTGTAAACCCACCTGCAATGATGCATCTGTACTGTCACTAAATCCCCGTGTGTGTTTCTCACATTCACTGCCACTGATGTTCTCTGTGCTCTCCATTTGTGTAGATGACAAATGGCAACGTTTTGTATTCCTGTGAGAGGCTCAGTCAGTCCTGAAAACGGGGAAAGGCTTCAGCAAGATTCACAACTACAATTTTAGAAAGAGTAATGGCATTTCTCTCTAATTCCAGGCAAAATGGGATGAGCACAACAGCCGAACCCACCTCAAAGATCGTATCACCAACGTGGACAAATGGAGAGAGGCCCTGGCCAAATGCCTCGCAGAGATAGACTTGGAAATTGATGCCTTAACCAAAGTATGTTGGGAAGGCAGATGGCTGGAAATGAACTTACACTATCAGCATGGGATGTGAAATAATTGAGACTTGTCTTGTGCAATGGGCAAGCCCATCTGGAGTTCAAGGGGGGCTTCTCACTATATATATATATATATATATATGTACACATCCCTGTGTTCTTGGCTGAGCCATGTCATGCAGCTGTATATTACACGCTCCTGTTTGGATTTCTGGGTGGATTTTGTTGTTTGGACTTCTTATAAAGCTCTGAAGGACAACAAGAAATATGTTAACACCATCCTTCAAACCGTTTGGGTTTAGTAGGGAATAGTGGTGGGAGATCTCTGATGCTGTGAGTTTTAAACCCAGAGGCTGCTGCTGCTTCTGGAATTGTTAACCCCCAGCAAGGTGTGTGATTCCCAATGCAAATGGCAGGTGTAGAGGACTCAGGTGTTTGGCTCTGGCAATTTTTATTCCAGACTTGATAAAAGGTTTCAGAACTGCAAAGACAGTGTGAGTGCCTCTTAATGATGGTATGGGTGGGTTCCCCTTCGTTTCTCTCTCCCATCCCTAAAAGATCCCCTCAACACCTGATTATTTGCCTCTTCCAGGTGAAGGAAGCAGCAGAAAATGCCATCCAGGCAAAGAACTTGTGTTTGGATGTTGCCATTGAGTGCCTGACCTTCCGTGAGAGCCGTCGTGACATCGATGTGGTGAGGGATCCTGTGGAAGAGGAGCTACATAAAGAGGTGAAGGTGATTGAGAAAACCAAGAAAGAGCTGCAGAAGCGAGTGGACGATGCCTTCAAACAGCTCTGGTGAGGAGTTACAGCTTTTGGCTGATGACTCTGCTCTCCTTGCTTGGCCCCAGATACTTAACGTGCCTTTAATGCCACACTGAGATGGGCAGGCAGGCAGGGAACCACACAGGAGCCCTGGATGATTTTCACGGTCAGGGATTTGGCAGGGAAGGGTGTGTCAAGGGCAATTTCACAAGCACCATTTGGAAATTTTGTCCCAGCTCTCTTGTGCCACCTGCCTTGGTTTAGGAATCTGTGGCCACGAGGTGTTAAAGCTCCCAGGCCCTGGTACTCTGTGGGAATCCTTCACAGCTCCATTCTCCAGGGTGATACCAGCACACAGCCTGGGGCAGCCAGGCAGGCAGTGCTGGGCAGGTCAGGCCCAGTTCCCAGGGAGGGTGGGAGCTCATCATTCATTTCACTAAGATGACTGACATGGTGATGAAGGCTTTGGGAATTGTGAGCTGCCCCTGCCGTGGGCTTGCTCCCTGCTGACTCCAGCCTGGCTCTCCACAGCCTCTTAAAGGAAGCTCGTCAGCAGCTGAGCTGTGACCACCGGCACAAGGTGGAAGCGTTGGAGCTTGATCGGCAGTGCATGTCCTTCAATCCCACCTCTGGCAACATCTCCTTCAAGGTCAACCCAACACGAATCCCAGATGGGTAAGGAAAGAATCTGTCCTTGTGTGGCCAAATCTGCCTTGAGCCCTGAGCTGCTTTTCCTTCCATGCTATGTCCAGGCTTGATGGTTACAGTTTTGGAGAGAGCTCAGAACAGAAATTGCCTGTGGCATGGGGTAGCCACAGACTTTTGGGAGATAGCTAAATTGTTACTACAAACCCAGTGGAGGCCAGGTGCCCTGCCTCTCTCCTGGCTAGCTGTGACACTCAGCAGTGTGGTGTCACCTCTGGCACAGCTCAGGGGGATGTGCTGCACATTTTCACTTGCCTGGCATTCCTTTCCATGGTTTGGATGTGTCCCTGGTGGAGCAGATGTTGGGCCTGGTGGGGTTTAGTCTCTGAGGAGATCAGGGAAGATGTGACCTCCAGCTTTCCAGAATAATTTTGTGCTGCCATCTTGGCCTGGAGCAGGTGGTTCCTTTAAAATATCTTGCAAACAGTCAATTTATTTTCGTAACTGATTTGTTCACAGAACAACTGCACTTAGTGAGTGGGAACTGACCAGCCGGCGCAACAAGGAGCGTGCTGAGGCAGAAATGAAAGCCTCAGTTGATCTCCGAGGAGCAATCACACTTACCATTGCCCAGGTAAACTGCTCCCTTGGCACGGAATCTGTGGTGCCATTCTGGATCTGGTGTGGGAGAGTGGCAGGCATGTCAGTGGATCTGTCTGGGAGCAGCTGCCCTTCTGGTTTAAGTAGGAGCTTGGTTATGCTGAAGAGCTTGCAGCAGTGTCACCAAGCTGGAGGACATGTCCCTGTCAGTTGATTCCCACCTTTTGGCTGCTGGGGAAGTGTGACATGTACATGTGGCAGCAGCCAAACCCAGCTGGTTTTGCTCCTGAGCTTGTCCCAACCTTCCAGGCGCAGCTTGGGGGGGACACAGACACCTTGCAGCCATGTGTGACTGGAGCTGTTCTCTCCTCAGACAAACAATGAGCTGGATGCTCAGCGTATAGCCACAGAGTTTGCGCTGAGGAAGAGGATGAGAGACATGGAAGCAGCCCTTAGTGAGCTGAAATGGCAGGAGAAGAATGTAAGTGTTGTTTCTTTGGTCATTGACTACAATCCTGGCTGGGAAGGGAGTCCCAAAGGCTGTTTGTTATATGGGAAGTGACTTAGCCTGAGTGCAGTTTCCATGTGTTTGCTGCTCAGTGGCACACATACGATCCCAGCAGTATCCCAGCTCTCACAAGTGCTTCTCTGGCACTGCTGGGCAGCACTGCCAGGTTTCAGCCTCTTTATTTCACCCCTTGTCTCAGCAGCACCATCCTGGTCCATGCCAAAGCAGAGGATTCAGTCCTCAGAAGCCCTTGAGTAAAATCTATCCCCAGCACAGCAAAATTCCCAGAGACACGGGGACAGTTTCCCAGTCTGCATCCTGGGCTGCCCCTCACGACACATGTCTCTCCTCAGACCTTGGAGGAAATTGCTGAAATGGAGGAGGAGATCCGGCAGCTGGAGGAAGATATCCGGAAGAGAACGCTGGATCTGAAGGTGGCTCACACCCGCCTGGAGACGCGCACGTACCGGCCCCACATCGAGCTCTGCCGGGATCAGGTACCTCACCTGCCGTGCTCCCTGCAGGGAGCTGACCACGAAGGGGGCTCTGGAAAACATGGATTATTGGTTTTTACCAATTTACTGAACGGGAAGTGCCTTGGCTTGTCTGGTCCCTGCTGCTGAACCAATAGTGGCACCTGTGGTCCTTTCTCCCCAGAGATGCTATTTAGCTACCAGGGGTCGGAGCTGGGCACGTGGGGACAAGTCCAGGCACGTCCCGAGCTCCAGTGCTTATGGCTGGGGCTTGTTGGTAGAAGAGGGTCACTCGTCAGGCCTCCCTGCGCTGGAGAAACCTTTTAAAGCGATGGTGAAGAAGGAGTCGGTCCTGATGGATGGGTTGATCCAGTTTTTTTTCTGGGCTGCATGGCCTCTGAGTGCAGTAACAGCTCCACGAGAACTCCTTGAGCACATGGGATGCTTGCACTTTTAACCCGGGGCAGAGGGGGAGGGGGGAACCAAGGACCACCAATCCAGGTATGGGGGAGGGGGTCTCAGGTGAGAGGGACACCTGGATGAGCCAATGGCCCCCCAGGGGGTGGAGAGCATCCTTTGAACCTGCCAATCACTCGATGCTCCCCTGGAATTTCTGGGTTGATAGACAGTTCCCAGCAGGGGTCAAGGTGGAGGAAAGGAGAGGTGACTAACACACCACCTGGGGAAGGAAACTTCAGGGAGAAACCAGGGAAACTGAGGCATCCCATGATGACACACCGCAACAATGGATGAGTTTTGGAGCAGCAGCAGAGCAATGGATCCTACAGTGAGATAGCAAAGCAAGGGAATAATGTCAGAGCTGGGGGAGAGGGGAAAGAGGGAACCATGGCCTTTGTAAAGCCCTGTTAAGTGCTGTCCCCTCCTCCCTGCAGGCTCAGTTTGGACTGACAGACGAGGTCCAGCAGCTGGAAGGGATCATCCGTGCGCTCCAGCAGAAGCGGACAGAGTCACAGTGAGTGTCCTGCTGCCCAGGAACAGCAGTGCCCAGCGCTGCCCTGAGGGGATGTGGCTCTGGGTGTCCCTGCTCTGGGCACACCTCCAGCACCTGCCTTTTGGTGCTCGTGGTACCCGGGCTCATGAGAGGCAGCAGTGTTTGGGCTTGGTGGGTGTGGGGTACAAGGGAGCTGTGCTGGGAGGGGAATGGGGCTCACACAGCCCCTGCTGGACTGAATTCATCCAGGCCCTGACTGTTCCAAAAGGGACAAAAATAAGAGTGACAAGGAAGGAACAGAAGTGCTGCTGTGGGCTGGCAGCTCCCTGGGTGCACATCTCTTGCTGCCCTCCCAGAGCACTGTGTGGGCTGGCTATTCACTGCCCCAAACAATGAGGATCTGATGAGTTCACTCCTTGTACAGGGCCAAAAGCTGCCAGAAGGTGGGACGTTGGGTGCTTCCTGTCCAGTTTAAAATCATGGAATGTCCTGAGTTGGGAGAGACACACAAGAATCACTGAGACCAACTCCTGGCCCTGCACGGGACACCCCAAAAATCCCTGTGCTTGAGAGCACTTTCCAAATGTTCCTTGAGCTCTGGCAGGGTAGGGCTGTGACCATTCCCTGGGGAGTCTGTTCCCATTTGATCCCAACTCCTGTCCCTTCTGCTTATTCCCAGGGATACCTTGGACGGTCTTTACAGACAACTTCACCGCATTCAGACAGATATTGGCTACAAAACCAATTCTCTGCAGCTGGACAACAAGTGCATGGACACCCGGAGAAAACTCGTGGTCCCCGTGGAGAAGTTTGACCCAGAGGTCGACGCTGTCAGCCGCACCAGGAACCTGCCGAGGAACAGTCAGCTGGAGCTGGCTTAGCGCGCCGGGAATTGTGCAAGCGCGGGGGGATGAAAAACTCCCGGTGATTCAGTTCCGTAGCGAGCAACAGCGGCATCTGCGTCGCGTTCGGGGAGAATGGAATTCTTCTAGTTTGTTTTATAACTGTCTGGCCCTTGGATGATGTTTACAGCCTCCCGCGCTCCGAGGGGATTTATAAGCAATAAAGGGCCTGTCCCCAGTTGTCATCCGCGGCGATTAAATCCAGCTGGATTCCAGGAGGGATTTAAAGGAAAAGGCGCGGCACCTCGGTCCTCCGGGCCGCCAGGGGTCAGTGTGCGCGGTGGCTTGATCACACACTGCTCCCTAGCGGCAGGGAGGAAGAAGGCGCCGCGCGCGGCAAGATGGCGGCGGCGGGTCCGGCCTCAGGGCCCGGGCGGGTCCCGGCTCGTCCCCGGCCCGGCCTCGCTCGGTTCCGGGGCTGCTTGGCCGGGGCGTTGTTGGGGGATTGCCTGGGAGCTGTTTTCGAAGGCAGGAGCGTCGTGAAGCTGCCGGAGCTGCTGAGTTTCCTCAAAGGGCTGGAACCGGCGCCGCCTGAGGAGGGAGGGGAGGCGGCGGGGAGCGCACGTGGAGGTGCATGAGGGGAGCGCGGCGGGGAGCGGGGGATATCCCCTGGTCCCCCCTTCACACACCCCGCTGTGCACGGCACTCGGCACCCCAGAGGTTCGGGTTAGACCCCAGCACTCCCCAGGACTGGGCTTTTGGGGGGTGTTTGTGTCCCGCTCCCTCAGCACCTGTGCTTTGAGATGTGCCCAACCTGCAGAATCCCCAGCCCCTCTGCTCCCCCGAAACGTGGGTGCCCCCGGTGCTTACCCTCACCTGGTTGTGGGGCATCTCTGCTGTGCCTGCCCTGGCTGGCCCCTGTGCTGTGCCCCTGTGCTGTGGGGATTCAACACCCGTTCCTGATTCCCTAGGGATTCCTTAGGGACACCGCTGATGCAGAGGGACCCGTGGTTTTTCTGCTCGGCCCGTGCTGCTCCTACTCCAGGGAGCTGAGGTGGAGTGTGCTGTGAGTGGGTGTGGCAGTGCTGGGGTAGTGCAGAGGTACCGAAGCTTGAGGAGAAGAGTGAGAGAAGCTCAGAGTTGTTTAACACTTAGGAAATGATTATAGCCTTACAGTGCCTGAGGGGAGTCTGCAGGAAAGATGGAGGCTGTTGACAAAGGCCTGGAGTGAAGGACACGGCACTGCCAGAGGGCAGGGTTAGATGGAATATTGAGAAGGAATTGTTCCCCATGAGAGTGATGATGGTCTGACACAGATTGCTCTAGAGTAGCTGTGGCTGCCCCTGGATCCCTGGAAGTGTCCAAGGCCAGGTTGGATGGGGCTTGGAGCAACCTGGGATAGTGGAAGGTGTCCTTGGGCATGTCAAGGAGTGGAGCAGGATGGGCTTTAAGGTCTCTTCCAACCTAATCCATCCTGGAAATCTGTGATTCTGTGTTAGGCTGAGTCTCTTGTCCATATATGCCTCTGGATGTCAGGCATCTTCTCCTGGCTCTTACTAATCTTGAAGTATATTTTTTGTCATTATAGCTGTGGATGCAGCTCCCTGGCTGTGTCCTTACTCGGACAACCATGGCAGTGTCAACCTCAGAGTGCCAGGGAACTTCCTGACAGGTTTGGGTTGGAAGGCACCTTAAAAATCATCCAGTGCCATCCCCTGCCATGGGCAGGGACACCTTCCACTGTCCCAGGTTGTGCCAAGCCCTGTCCAACCTGGCCTTGGACACTTCCAGGGATCCAGGGGCAGCCACAGCTGTCCCAGACAACTTGTGCCAGTCAGGCCTTGGAGATGAGGGAGGTGCTGGCAAAGGGCAGGAGCAGTTTGTCCCTGGCTGCCGGTGTGACTCTCTGCCCTCCCGTTGCAGAGTCGCTGCCGTACACGGACGACACGGCCATGAGCAGGTCGGTGGTGCAGTCACTGCTGGCCAAGCAGGAGTTCGATGAGGTTGACATGGCCAAGAGGTGAGCATGAGGCTTCCTGAAGGTGTAACCATCACTGTGACTGTCTGTGGAAGGGGACAGGGAATGAGCAGACTAATTCTAATTAATAATTTTTGGAGGGAAAAAGTTAGGAAAGAGATGGTTAATCCTTTGGTTTGTTAGTCCTTTTGCTTTGCCATGCCTTGGACCATGCAGCAGCATCAGCTGCAGTGTGGAGTCTGAAGCTGCCTTGACAGGGCAGAGCTGCTGTGTGTCAGCTCTGTGTGTGTGTCAGCCCTGTGTGTGTCCACCTTTGGGGAGGAGAATGTTTGGAGATTCCAGAAACATTTTGTTTCATGTTTATTTGTTGCTATTTATGTTTGCACTGCCCTTAATTTAGTGAGGGAATAGGAGTGAGCTCAGCTTGACTCTGTTTATGATCTGTTTCCCTGTTGAATCCCCAGCCCTGAGAGCATTTGGTTCCACTTAAGGGAAAGCATTTCTTTGTTTAGAAAACTCTTCCATTGAACTTGAACAAAAGACTTTCCTTGTGGTTGTGACCCACGGAAATGTTTCTAGTTTGCTTCTATTTTGAGGCAGAATTGAGAGGAAAACAAGTGGGTTATGGAAGGTGATTTTATACATCCTTCTTTCGCACTGTTCTTTGGGAATTGTTTCCTGCAGAACCGAATCACTGAGGCCTGAATGTCACTGATGATTTATGTGTGTGTTATTAATTCACTTTAGCAAGAGGCTTCATCCAATCACAAACCCCAGTAACAGACCAAACCCCCCGGGTGTTTTCCCCCCTGCCCACACCAGGTTTGCTGAGGAGTACAAGAAGGAGCCCAACAGGGGCTATGGGATGGCCGTGGTCAACGTCTTCAAGAAGCTCCTGAGCCCCAAGTGCAACGACGTGTTTGAGCCCGCGAGAGCCCAGTTCAACGGGAAGGGCTCCTACGGGAACGGCGGGGCCATGAGGGTGGCTGGCATCCCCCTCGTCTACTCCGACATCCAGGATGTCAAGAAGGTAACGGAACATTCTGGGCTTCTCTGGGCGTCCCTGCTGCCAGGGGAGTGTCCCGGGAAGCTTTGCTGACAGTGGGGTTTCTCTGGCAGGTCGCGAAGCTGAGCGCGGAGCTGACCCACGCCAACTCCCTGGGCTACAACGGGGCCATCCTGCAGGCCCTGGCTGTGCACCTGGCACTGCAGGAAGGGCTCAGCAGGGAAACCTTCCTGGAGCAGCTCATCAGCCACATGGAGCACGTGGAGGCGGATGACAAGTCTCTCAGTGATGCCCGAGCGTGAGTAGCTTGGGGAAAGCCCCAGCCCTGCTGTGGTGGTTTGTTCTGGCTCTTCACGTTCTCTCCTCTTCACTGCACTCTCTGCTTGCAGGCTGGGATTTGAGGATTTACCATTTTCCAGGCGTCTCAAGAAAATCAAGGAATTTTTGGAGCTCAGCAGCGTTCCCAAAGCAGATGTATTGTTTGAGTTGGGTGAGTACCTTTCTTAGGAAAGCTGGAAGCAGGACTAACTCAGCCAGCTTGGTAGATGTGTGTCCCCCTAGATTCCTCTTCAGCCTGTGCTGCCTGTCAGGCACAGACTATGCTGGAAAAGCAGCCTGTGCTCACCAGTCAGGAATTCTGAGTCTCAACCCAGTGATTTCCTCTGTGTATTGACAGGAAAAAAATGTCTTGCTAAGGGAAATTTACCTTTCATAATGTTTCTTAACATTCCAAGATCTCTTAAGGGCTATTGGGTCATCATGTTGAATGGGAATGAGTAGATGTGTATGGCCAGGCCATACTGGGGTAACTGGGAATTGCTCTGCAAGATGTGAGTGGCACTGGGGAACTGGGGGGTTTCTGAGGGACAAACTTTTTCACCTTTCCCTGGTAAAATCCATGATATTGTTATGGAAAGTCACTGGCAACAGCAGGTTGCAGTGGGAAGGGGAAAGAAAGGAAGGAAGGCCAGAGGGTGCTGACAGGGTGTGTTCCAGGCAATGGCATCGCTGCACTGCGCTCCGTCCCCACTGCCATTTACTCCTTCCTGCGCTGCATGGACGCTGATCCTGACATTCCTGAGCACTACAACGCCCTGCAGAGAACCATCATCTACTGCATCTCCCTGGGGGGGGACACGGACACCATCGCCACCATGGCGGGGGCCATCGCCGGCGCCTACTACGGGGAGGAGCAGGTGCCCCCGAGCTGGGAGCAGAGCTGTGAGGCTTTCCAGGAGACCCAGAGGATGGCCAAGAGCCTCTATGAACTCTACTGCCAGCGGCTCTGAGCTCCAGGGCAGCTCCAGGGCTTTCCTGAAGGCAAAGGGATGGTCAGCTCTGCTTCTCTGGTCACACCCAGCAGTGGATCTGCACCATCGGCTAACGCCAGCGAGCTCACCTGGGAGGGGTGCCTGCTGCTGTCAGCTGGGAGCTGGAGCCAGCTGGAAAAGAGGGGACATCTCCTTCAGTCACGGGTCAGCTGGGAAGTGGCTGCACTTGGACAGTGGGTGCAGCTCCCTGAGTGTACACGAGTGTCTCATTTTCCATGGATTTCTGCTGCTTGCTTTGTCCACCATTGTGCCATTTGTCACTGCAGTTACTGGCGGGTGTCTGAATCCATGGACTTTCTCCCTGTTTTCCTCTGCTCCTGTGTCCATGGGCTGTGTTTTGGTGGTCAGTGGCTTGTCCAGTCTCCACACCCCTGGTACAGCAGCAGGTCATTCTCAGCTGGCCAGATAAGGGATGTCATAGGAGTCACCAGAGAGGGCTGGTGGCCCAGGTTGTCACCTGTGCTGAGTTAGGATAATGGAGCACAGATTTCCAGGGACGTCTGTTGCCTTAAAGGCAGAGTGAGAAGGGCCAGAGAAGGGATTTCTTTGCATTGCTGATGGCTCTGTGAAGGACCTTTGGTGCCTGCTGACAATCCCAGCTGGCTCATTGTCCCTGCTGGGACAGCGTGCCACTAATTGCTGCTCCTCCTGTGTCCTTGGCCCTGTGATCCAACAGGCACCTGCGGCACGTTGTGCCCCCTTACACAGCTGCTGCCACACTGCTGCAGCCACTCTGGCTGCTCCTGTGTTTCTAATCCATGCATCCTGTATTTTTAAAGTCCTGTATATGCCCAGAGCACCAAGTGAGATTCCTGTTTAAATCACAGAACACCCCAAATTTAAAGGGACCCACAAGGATCGTGAGAGTTCAGCTCCTGTGGAGTGGAAGTACTGCAGGGATAGAATGCCTGGTTCTGCTGCAGTCAGCCACAAAAGTGACTTGAGCAGGATGCAGGAGTTAATTTATCACAGTCTCAGCCTCTGTACTTGGTAAAAATTGCCCCAGAATTAAAGGGAAAGGTGGGTTAATTGGGGACATCAATACTGAAAAGAAGCTGGTGCTGGTGGCCAAGAACATTCTAGCACAGCTGTGTTCCAGAACTTCACATTTAAAACCTTTTCCTAGTGGAGCCGGTCAAAAAGGGAGAAACAGCTTGGGAATGGCACATCTAGAAAGGATTGGAAGCTTTTTAATAATTGAAAACAAAAAGTCATCATATGGAAATGTTTATAAACTTAAATGTGACACTGTAACTCTTGTTATTTCTCCAGCATGTCTTGTGACACTGGGAAGTGGCTGTGGTACTCCCCAGTGGTGTCAGCACGTGGTGGCTGTGTCAGGCTGCATGCACATGTGGGAATTTGGCTGCCACAGGTCCTTCCAGTTTTCCCTGTTGTCTGCTTCCTTCAAGTGCCAGTCTTTTGTGTGATGCTATAATGGGTTTTCCTTGTATAAATGGATTCTTGTCCTGGGAACATGTGGAATTTTGGTCTGTTGTGTATTTTTGTATTGTGCTGCAGATCTGAGCTGTAAAATACCAGGTTTTCCACATTATTCTTCTGCCAGAGGGACAACCAGATTCACGTAATTATTTAAAAGAAGATATTTTTATTTTAAAGCAGCTTTATAATTTTAAATGTTTGGAACTCCTGGCAAGCTAAGAACTCCTGTTTAAAGACTGGAGCTCTTTGTGCCTGAGTTCAGATGTGTACCAAACCCTTTAGTTTCCTTGGAAAGAAGTAAAATCCCTCAGTTATCTTTGTTAAGTAGCCACTGCTCCCGTGTTTTCACTCAAGTTGTGCATCCTCAGTACCAAGAGGACCAGGAGTGGTTCTTGGTCCAAGGGTGAGTTCACACTGGGCACTGCAGGGAGGGCCTTTGGAAAGGTCCCTTTTCCTTCTCTGCCTGTGGAAGGAGTTCAGGTGCTGGAATCCAGCATGTGATGATGGTGCAGAGACCAGGGAATTCACTGGGAGCCTCGTGAATGGCAGCAGGAGGAAGGCTTGCTCCTTGGAATGAGCTTTTGAAGGTGCCTGTGTGTCAGCCAAGCTTTCCTGGAAATGTTTCACCTCTGCCAGGTGAGATCAGGTGGGGAAACACATTTTCTTATCTTGGGACTGTGAAGGTGCTTTGCAAGTGATTCACCAGCCCTGAGTGTTCCTGACTCACTCAGGATTGAGGCTGGCTGTGCACAAGGTGTGTGATGTAGGATAAAGAAATCATGGAAAAAAAAAAAAAAAAACACACGGAAGGGAAAGGGAATCCCTAAGACTTCAACTTGAGTCCCTGAAATTAATAATCAGGCTGGAAAGATCTGGGTTGCAACCTTTTCCAGAACTGAATTTCTGGAGACAGGAGTCTTTTCCTTAATCACAAGAAACATGCAATAACTTTTTACATAAGGATATCAGTTAGGGAATCTGCTGGGAATGAGTGAGATCATTTGAGGTGGAAATGGAGTGTAAGAGAACTGTATGAGACAGAGCAAGACCAGGACAAAGTACAGCTGAGCCCACCTCTATACAATAAGTTTTATTGATGTTTGTCAATACAATCAAGTACTGCAGTTTTAGTTGTGAAGAGCAGGTCAGTTTTGGGTCACAAAGAGTGCATTTTAAACCAACTTTTACTAGGACAGTGCATGTAATAAGTATTTACAAAACTAAAAACCTCTATATACTAGGTTAGAAATGAAGATACTAGAGGCAAATTTAAAAAAAATAGTAAGAATTTGTATATAAAAATGCACATTGTAATGCAGTTTTCAGCATTAAAAATAGACATACCTCATCCAACCCAACCTTTTTTATTCTTGTGATTGAAACCAAAATCCCACGCGCTCACACACACGACAGAAAATAATCCTTTCTGCTGGCTAATATGTACTCAGTATTCCAGAAAAAAAAAAATCCTTCTGGAGAGTGAACAGCCTCCCTCATCCTGTGCATCGTTTTTTTTTTTAGCCTAACTATGTGCGTGTAATATCTTTGCTTTCCATTAGTGTGTAAATGTAAGAGGTTAAATAGCTGCAAGGGGTGATTATGGGTTTGCTCTGCACGTGATAGGAAAGTGGAATTACAAAACAGTATCTACAGCACAAACTTAAACTGGGGGTGGCTACAGTGAAGAGTTTGGTCGTTGCTTTCTGCCAGCTCGAACAAGAAGTTTGGAATGAAGCAGAACAGAACAAGAAGAGATGGGCTGTAGATTAGGCACAGTATAAATAAGTTGCTTTGAGGAGCAGGATGAAGCTCCCACCAGGTGTGGCAGCTCCTGGCCCTGCACGAGGCTGGACCAGCTCAAATCCCTCTATTCTCCACAGGAAAGGAGACAAGTCCCCTCCCAGCATCCTCTCCTACCAAACCTGGGCTTGGAAAAATCATCTGAGCTTCCACTTTTAATTTAAGGGAATGTTCCTGCTGGGAAATAACCTGTTAGGATCACAACCCAAATGGTCCTGACCACATCCTCAGGAGTTAAAAATGTCCAGTGGGATCAGACACCTTCCAGCTTGAGCAGTTTCTTCTCTGCATGAAACTTGCAGCTTTAAGGAGAGAAATTCACAGGGAAAAGATCCCAGGGAGGGGACATACAGCCCCAACAGGCAGTGCCCAGAGCACTGGCCTTCCAACTGCAAATTTCCTTCTTGTGTTTCTTAATTTCAGGGATAGGTGAGTTTTTAAAAGGAAGGCCTGAATGGCAAGAGGCAGAAACACAGGACAGGCTTGAGGAGAAAACAAACAAGCAAAACAAAAATAGGAAAAGAAAAGTTGTTTAAATATCTCATAGAGTCCATCTGAAAACAAGCCCAGTCCCAGTCTTGCTACGTTTCTTTGGCCATCAAACAGGCTTTGGGAAAATGCAAAGGTCAGAGCTGGTGACCAAATTTGTTGCTATTTCTCAGGGATGTGCCTTTGCAGAAGGACATGCAGTGGGATATGCACATGGATTGACTTCAGCAGCATGCTCCTGGCCTGGGATGAGCAGCATCCCTGTCCTGGAAATGGCAGTGACTGTTCTACTGTGAGAAAACCTGCAAAGCCACAGGATCTGTGTGGGGCAGTGCCATCATGCCTGGCCCAGAGCCCTGCAGCTCATGCTCAGGTCAGTAATGCTCCAAGCATTAGAGAGACAAAGTGGTAACAACAGGCAAACGTTGATTTCTTTAACCTAAGTCACAGAGTGGCCCCGGGGCTGGTGCCCTCTCACAGGTATTGCACTACACTTGTAAGTGATGTTCTTATATGGGTCATAGCACCGTGGTGAAATCACTGCGTGGAAAGTTACAACCAGCACTATTTTTTCTGAATTCCAAGATCCCCAGGGAAAGGGGAGACACCAATGCAAGAGTTCACACATCCCAGAATAGTGAGACGGGAAAAGCAAGTTGTCCATCAGTGGCACTTCCTTATGTCACACCAGCTGGCAGCACCGTGAGCTGGGCTTGCACTGCCATCCTTGTGTGGGCAGAGACACTCCTGAGGCCAAGCAAGTCTTTGGGCTGCAGAGACAGACGGGACAGGACCAGCCCTTGGACTTCCCAGCAGGTGAATGGAGAGAGCAGATCGTTGTTCATCACGGGGGTCCCAGCTTCCCTCACCGCCTTTGGAAGCGGTCACGGCATCCTCCCAGGTACCAGTGCCTGGATGATTTTATTCCTAAAGGTGCTGGGGGGGAGGGTTAAAAATAATATTTACTTCTTAGAAGAAGGTGCTTATGCAAAGTGTTCCACTCTTTAGGATTATAAATCCAACCACACTGAATCTGGAGTGAATCGGACAGACTGCCCCAAAGCACAGTCTGGAAAAACAGGCGTCAGCAAGCCTGGAACTTGGGCATCTGATGGTCTGGAAGGAAATTTCTCAATCCAGCATGGATCCCTGCTGCTGTATGGGTTTGTGTAAGTGCCTGGGACCCTGCATTGGTTACCAACACATCACCATGACACAGCTGGATTTATTTATCGAGCATTCCAAACGGGAAATGAGGGCACTTGATACAGACCATGGGGGTCTGGTCTTCCTCTCTGGATCACAGAGCCAGACTCTTGCCATCCCAAGCGTGTTCCTGTGTTTGATGTCCAGTCACTGGGGTACTTATTCCAAATATGCTTTGCTGAGGAAGTCGCTCCCCTCCCTCCCTTCTCCCTCCCCCAAAAAAAGAAAGATAGATGGATAGATGTCTCCTTCCCGATTACCCTCTTGACTCATGGATCAAACAGCGTGAAGCAAGGTCCCATGACAATGTCTTGCGCGTTCTTCCCAGTGATTTTTCTTTTTTGTATTAATTTTTAAACACTTTTTTATCAAAAAAAAAAAAAAAAGTTTATGGCTAAAGTGGGTGAAAAGGAAGCCCAACGGCTGTTATGTGGGGCAGAGCAAGAACCCGGAGAAGGAGGAGTGAATGTATTCCGTGGAGTACAGCCCATTGGCCTGGTCTGAGGGCATCTGTACCCAGACCTGGTCGTTCTCCTTGAGTTCAAGCACGGCACTGCCCGAGGCCTGGTCCAGGTACCCCTTTTTGTACTCATCATAGGTGTAGGTGGCTGGCACGTTGTTCTTATACAGGGCCACCCAAACGTTGGTCCCTTTGACGTGCACGTGGTAGGCAAAGTAGTAGATTCCAGATATGGGGCAGGTGAAGATCCCGGTGACCGGGTTGTAGCCGTTGTGCCCGTTGTACAAGGTCCGGTCAAACTTGACGGGCATGCCGGATGCGGGGAAGGGGGAGGTGAGGATGGCAGTGAAGGCCGGCGCGATGCGGGCAGCGAGCTCTCCTCGGCCGTACTGTGGCTTGCCCGGCTTCCCATTGCCCAGCACAGCTCCCTCCACGCCGCCGTCGGGCAGGTGCAGCCCCGCGATGCCCGTCTCGTCCAGCACTCCTGGCGCTCCTGGTGGCCCAGGTGGCCCCGGTGGGCCTGGTGGCCCGTTCAGCCCCGGCGTTCCTGGCATTCCAGGTGGGCCGATGGGTCCGGCCATGCCAGGCTCACCAGTCTTCCCTTCGCCGGGAATGCCAGGGAGCCCGGGCTCCCCTTTCAGGCCTGGTAACCCCTGAGGCCCCATGGGACCAGCAGGTCCTTGCAGTCCCGGGATGCCGGAGGGGCCCCTCAGCCCCGGCTGCCCCGGGATCCCACCGTCCCCTTTGGGCCCGGGGCCGCCCGTTAATCCAGGCACCCCCGGAAGGCCGATGAACCCCGGTTCACCTTTGGGGCCCGTTGGGCCGGGAGGTCCCAGTGACCCGGGCAGGCCCCTTTCTCCCGGCACCCCCGGCTTCCCCGCGAAGCCGTGCGGGCCCTGGTCGCCGCGTATCCCCGGCATTCCCGGGGGCCCACTCGGCCCCACGTCCCCCTTGGGGCCGGGCAGCCCGTGCTTGCCCGGCAGCCCCATGGACCCCGGCGGGCCCGGCGGGCCGATGATGCCGGCAGGGCCTGGCTCGCCCGGCTCCCCATCAACGCCGGGCTCCCCCTTATCGCCGATGGCTCCCTGTGCCCCGGGCTGCCCGCGGTCTCCTTTCAGGCCGGGCATGCCTGGCTTCCCATAGCCCGTGGGGCCGGGCAGGCCAGGGAGGCCGCGGATCCCGGGCTCTCCCTTCGGTCCCATGGGGCCCTGTATCCCCGGCACCCCCGCGGCGCCCGGGACACCGATTCCATCGATCCCGGGGGGTCCCCGCGGCCCCACAGGGCCGGGCTCCCCGGTGATACCCGGCCCGCCCGGGGGACCCATGTCGCCCTTGTCCCCGGGCGCTCCCGGCAGCCCATCGAGGCCAGGCTTCCCAACGCCGGCGGGCCCCGGGGGCCCCGCGGGGCCGGGAGGGCCCCCGTTCCCCCGGGGCCCCGGTAAGCCTGGCTTCCCCACGCCGTTTTCACCCTTCATCCCTCGTTCTCCGCGGGGACCCGGCTCTCCTTTCGGGCCAGGCTCTCCCCGAAACCCGGGCAGGCCGGGACCGCCCTGGGGACCCGGCTTCCCATTGACAGAGAGGCCGGCTGGCCCGGGCAGCCCCGGCGGGCCGGGAAGTCCCCTCGGCCCTTGCTCCCCACGCATGCCAGGCTCGCCCTTGGCTCCGGGCATCCCTTTCATACCCGCCTTCCCGGGGAGTCCTGGGATGCCGGGTTTCCCAATGCCCGAGAAGCCAGGGGGCCCAGCAGGCCCAGGCTGGCCGTGCATTCCCGGCTTCCCCGTGCCCGGTTTGCCCGGGTAGCCGGGGGGCCCGGGAGGTCCACGTGGGCCAGGCTTCCCTGGCGGTCCTGGCTCGCCTTTGAGGTCCATGGGCAGCAGTGGCGGCATGTCTGTGGAGAGAGGAGACACAGAGTGTCACTAGAGCTGGCCGTGGGCAAGGAGTGTCCTTGGGATGCTGGAGTCTCTGAGTGGCCTGGGCTGGGTTTGAAAGGAGACCCTTCCACTGAAACATGGCCACAGCAGCTTCCTGGGCCCCCACATCTGAGGGGTGTCCTGAGGCAAGGCCAAAGCCCAGAGTTCTCATTCCAGCTTCACATCCCTCCATGATGTCAGGTGACACCATGGAAGGTACCAGCGCTTGCTGTCAGCTCTGGCAGGGCTGTTTTGCGATGAGTTACTGCAGGGTGGTTTTGGAGCTGGATTCAAACCTCCTGCTGCCTCGCTTCCCAGCGGCCTCGAAAGCACCGTGGGATTCAGTTGTTCCTGCCTGGGCTCAGCTGAGAGGATGGCGACAGTGTGAGCCAAGACTGAGGATAATCCCTCACCCCGTCCCACGAGTCCAGGGCCTTGGGAGACCCTTAATCCTTTTGGATTAAAAAGAAAACTCTTGGACATGTACTCCAGAGCCTGAGGAGGCGATGGATGTATGGGTTAGGCCATGCCTACAGTGCTTGCTGGCACAGCTCCCGAGTCCAGCAAGGCAGAGAAAAACCAAAAAGCAAAAAAGCTCTGGGGATGGAGGAGAAGCCAAGAGCTGGGAGGGAAATGCAGCCTCAGCTCTGTCCAAATGAGTCAGCCCAGCTGGGAATAGGCCGCAACCACTTGACATTTCAAGAATTTATTGAGGTCTTTTGCAAACGGATATAAGAAAGAAGCTAATGGGCTGAGAGACTCCAAAGGCAAGGAGAGGCAGATGACATACCCACCACAGCTCAGCATGGAAAGCACAGACGTGAGCATAAATAACTCCTCGAGGCTGGTCCAGGCAGGGTGTCACCTCCCACGTGACACCAGGAAAGGGTGAGAAAGAATAAATCTGACAAACACTTTTTTGGCCAGTTTGAAATGAAGGAAATACTCGACAGTCAACCATACGCAACAATGATGAGAAATGCTAAAGGCAGAGGAAAGGGCTATGACATCTTGGGTGAATTTAAATCAAATCTGCCCGAGGGAGATCATTCCAGTTGGGAATAGATCTATACAGACAAGTTCCTGGGATGGGGATGGATCCTGCCTGGGGTGGGAGCAGGATACAAGGTCTGCCAGTCTGGCCTCTTCAGTGAGCCAAGCTGGGCTTTGGGAGCACGGACACACGTGGTGCTGGGATCCGCCAGCACGGAGATTTCCTCAGTCAACGGGAAAAGCTTATGGGAGATTTGAGACACGTGAAAAGAATAACTGTGGCAGCAGCAGGCACAGCTCCCGGAGCATCAGAGGTGGCTATGCCTGCCCTCAACACAGCAATTAGCTCTGGCCCTTCCCAGCCTGGTGCCACTGTGTTTTCCTTGGGTAATGGAAACATTTTTAGAGTTTATCTATAAATCAAAGCCTGGCCCATGTCCTCAGCTGTAGCTGTGGTCACTTGGCTCTCTTGATGAAGGAAATACTTGTCTGTCACGACACTGCCACTGGATTTATGCAAACTTCTGCTCTTCACCCAGGAAAATGGTGTGGAAAAGAGGGCAAGGGAGCTGTGCAGTGCTGCACTACTTCTGGGGTTTGGATTCTGGAAAAAAATTCTCCAGTAAATGATTTCAATGTGTTTTCTCCCCCCACTTTTTCTTTTTAATTTTTAATTTTCTTGCTATGGTTTGAAATGAATTAGTTTTCTAGGTCATTTTGCATGGAATCAGAACAAGGATCTACAGCTGAGCCCACGAAGGAAGGAAAAAGCACACACGCTCTCTCTCACACAAGGCAGTGGAGAGAAACGCCAGGCGGGAGCTGCCAGCTTGCAGGCGGCCAAAAAAGCAGACGGGAAAACCAAACCGGGGCCGTCAGTGGAGAGAAACTGGGACACTGCAGCCCCACTGGTGTCCGATTTCAAAAGCCCATGTCTTACCACAGACACATGTCTCGGAGCTCTGCAGCACCAGCGTGGGGTTCTGTGCTCCCCTCAGCGCATGAACTGAGCTGCTGTGAGTGTTAACAGAGCCAGCTGGGGCAGCAGGACGGGGACAGGGCAGGAATGACCCCTGGGAGCTCCCACCAGGGCACCACGGAGCATCCCACCTCCCGAGGAGCATGGGCACGGCCAGGTGGGTGCTGCAGCCCCTCTGGAGCTGTGTCCATCCCAGTAAGGACCCCTCCTGCCTGCAGAAGGGACCCAGCAGCGCAGAGCGGCCAGCAGAGGAATAATCCAGCAGGATGGGAAGTGGTTCCCAGCCATGAGCAGCCAGCAGTGGGTCTGGCCAGCACGGCCAGATGACACTGCAGGAAGGAGAGGTTGGCTGCTCTGTGGCGGAGCCTGGCTGAGCTTGTTCCAGAGCTGCTGCCAAACCCTGTCTCGTGAGAGAGTTTCACAGGCTCACAGGGATGTTGTGTGGGATCAGTGTTTTAGCACCTCTCATAGTGTCTCCCAGCAGTGGGTGCCCCAGCACAGCACTCACTCGTGGGTTTACCTGTCTGCAGGGCCACTGACATGGTTTAAATTAAGCCAAAATAAACCCCCAATGTGCAACTCTCTGCTTCAATGTTCCGAGCATTTCAGCATTTAGCAGCATCTCCTCTCCCCTGAGCTCCCTCTGTGCTCTGGGGCAGCTAATTCTGAGCAAGAAAAGGTGTCTGGCACCCTGAGGAAACCTGTCACTCACCAGATGGCACCTGGAGGCTGGAGGGAACCCCCCGCCCCCCAGCCGGGGGTCCCAGCCCCGCGGGCAGGCTGGGGCAGCCCGGGGGCCCCGCAGAGCTCCCCCCGGTCGGGGTAACCCGCAGGGGCACGGCACAGCCCTGCGCCGTCGCGGCCAGTCAGCTGAGCTCCCCGAGCAGGGCAGAAGGCCAGCAGGGATTTTCCTTGCCAAATTAGAGGTTAAGCAGAGATGGGAGCTCGGTGGGATCCAGGAGGCACCGGCTTCCCCAGCTGCCTCTGTGCGGCCCCACAGCCGGTGGCTCGGGCTGCAGCTGTCCCTGTGTCCCTCTCTCCTGTCCCCCAGCTGTCCTCTCCTTCCCAAGGGTTTTAGAGGAGTAATGTCCAGGGGACTTCTGTGCTCTGCCGTGCCTCAGTGTCCCCTCAACCTGGTCTAATCTGGTGGAGCTTGTCCAAACCCCTCCTTGGCCCAGCCTGGCACACTCTCTGCTCTCCCCACCATAGGCAGCATTGCTCAGAGGCAATGCAAGACACTCCCATGCATAGGAAGAAGGGAAAAAAGAAGGGAGAACAGCAGGAAGAGATTTGAATCCAGTCCCACCAGCAGCTGAAGTGTTCCTGTGCTACGCTGGAAGGTTTTGGCTCTGGCTGGGATTCAGGGAGCAGCTTTACAACAGCTGGGAAGGGGGCAGGGACGGGGGGGCTTGTAGTACACTTCGGCTCCAGGTTTTGCTGTATGTTTTCTGACACATGTGCTGGGCTGAACTCCTGATAAGCCATTCAGCCCTCCAGTAAATCAGCCACTGGTGGCCCAGCCTTCTCCAGTTTCTTCTGCCAGAGCCAAGACTCCAGCTCCTGGGAGGGTCCAGGTCTGTGACAACCCATGGGGAGGCTCCGGTGGCTCTTCCCAAGGGCCAAGCACCCACCTGGCAGGTCTGGATACCCGAGCCCAACAGTGCCCCATCCTGTAGTGGTGCCAGCACTGGGGTGAGTGCAGGAAGGGCAGCTGGGACAGGGGATTACAGAAGGCTGGGGGTGCTGGAGCCCTGGCTGTGCAGAGCAATGGCCCTGGTGCCTCTGCCCCTCTGGGTGCACATCACGCAGTGGGGAGTGATTTAACACGTCTGGAGTTTCTGTCGCTGCTCTCCGAGAGAGGAAATGTCTCTCTCCTGCTCTTCCCTTGCCAGGCTGGGTCTCAGCTCCAGCCTTGGCACTCTTTCCTTTCCCAGCTGGTGCAAAATGCAGACAGGGAAACGGAATAGGTGGAGGAGTGAAAAAAGCCTTGCCAGGACAGCTCAGGTTTAACAGCGGGGAGAAGCAGAGACGGCGAGTGCTGGGGCTTCTGTGCCTCCTGCTGCTGGGGATGGGCAGAAGGGCAGGAGCCAGAGGCTGGAGGGTCCCCAGTGTCCCCTGGCTCCCAGACCAAGGTGCCCTCCCATCCCCTGCAAAGGGCTTCACTTCCCTGCTGAGCCTCTACCCGTGTCCACCCTGTCCCTTTGCACTGAGTTAAAGACCCAAATGACCTGGCCATGCTTGGCCAAGTGTTTTGGACAGCAGCACCCTGAGCTGTGCCAGGCGGCTTCCAGGAGCCTGAAGGGTGGAGCGTGACAAGTGCCCGATGACTGTGAGGTGCCGTGTCCCCTTCCCACTGCCCCGTGTCCTCGCACAGTCCCACAGCGTGCATCCCTTACCCAGGTACTGCCCTTTGCCTTCACGGAACGGGGGTCCCAGGGGTCCCTTCACCATGGGCTGCATGTACTTGACTTGAGCGTAGCCCCCCACGCCGCCTCCCGCCGCCGAGCCAGGGCCCATCACCATCACCGTCGTGCCCAGCATCACCAGCAGCGCCGCGACGTCCGGCAGCATCCTGCTCCCACGGCTCCTGCAGACAAAGAACAGCGACACTGGGTACACACCCCCACCTCCCTTCCCAGCTGGGAGCCTGGGAATGATCCCCGTGGGAGCGGGACTCGCTTGAATTTGCCTTTTTGTGGAGCACATATCCTGAACGTGCTGCCCTTCCCGACACACCACAGCTGGGAGATGCAGGGTAAATACAGTTTATAGAACAGAATCCCAGAATCACTGAGGTTGGAAAGGACCTCCAAGACCATTGAGGCCAACCTGTGGCTGATCCCCACCTTGTCACTAGCCCAGAGCACTGAGTGCCACATCCACTTGTTCCTCAGACACCTCCAGGGATTGGGACTCCATCACTTCCCTGGGCAGCCCCTTCCAATGCCTGACATCCTTTTCCAAAGAGAAATTCTTTCTGGTATCCAACCTGAACCTCCCCTGGCACAGCTCGAGGCTCTTCCCTCATCTTGCACTGTAACCAACCATGGAGATGCCCAGTGGAGTCTTACAGAAGCTGCCCTGAGTGTCTGTGGTAACTCTCACATCCCTTATGCATTTTTAACAAATATAAGAGGTGGGAAAAAATGCAGATGAGACCTGCAGCTCACCGAGCCCATCACTGCTATGACATCCCTCCAGTGATGTCTCACAAGAGCCTTGGCCCCTGTTGGAGGCACAGGCTGCCACTGCCAAGCCCTGCCTTCCCTGGGGGTAGGGAAGGGTGCTGAGCCTCCCAAGTGGGTGCTGAGCCTCCCAAGTGGGTGCTGAGCCTCCCAAGTGGGTGCTGAGCCTCCCAAGTGGGTGCTGAGCCTCCTGAGTGGGTGCTGAGCCTCCCTAGTGAGTGCTGAGCCTCCCAAGTGGGTGCTGAGCCTCCCGAGTGGGTGCTGAACCTCCCTAGTGGGTGCTGAACCTCCCTAGTGGGTGCTGGGCCAAACCCCTGACGTGGGAGCCAGAGACTTTCTGCGTTTGTGGCTCAACTGCGGCGCTTCGCGGGCAGCGCCGGGAACTCGCGCGGAGGACGAGGGATGGGAGCAGCAGCCTCAGCCTTAAGTGCCTGTTTATTTAAAATAAAACCCCTTTATAAATACTCTCTTCCTCCAGCAACTCTCCCTGTCAGCTCCACGTGCGGAGCTGCAAACAGATTGATTTGCAACGAACATTTATTTTCGGAAGCTTAAACAACACGTGATACCAAAGAGCTTTTTGCTGCTTTTCCTTCTCCTCGCAATAATTGACCTGTGGTGGTTATTAATGAGAATTAAGCTCCTGGCCTGTCCTGCCAGGGAGCAGGGGCAGGGCTGCTGCATGCTGGGATTTCATCGGAATTTCCTGAATCGCTTTTGCTGAAGCAGCAGTGGAAAAAAAAAAAAAAAAGGCTGCAGCCTAGAGAAAAAACAACCCAAATTAAAATAAAATTAAAGCAAATTAAGTCAAGGGAGCAGGGAGCCCTGGCATGGGATTGTTCCTGATGCCACAAGGGCTTGGCAGGTTTTTGGAGTCTCCAGGGATGAGGCAGCCTTGACAGCTGCTCTTGTGCCTGGAGAATGGTCTGGGAGTCAGCTGAGGGCTGGAGGGGACAGGGACGGCCCGATGGACCCTGTGAGGATGCAGGTGGCTGTGGCAGATGCTGGAAGAGGAGCTCTGCTCTGCCCATCCCACCAGAGCCCAGAGCCCCGAGCGGTGCCATTCCCACTGAGACACCCGCAGCCGTGGCTGTGGGCCGGGTGGCACTGCCAGGGACAGGGGTGACAGCCACCCCCGGCCTCCTTGGCAGCGTGGCCGGGGCCTCGCCGGCATTATTGTTTTTCTGTCTTCAGGGTCGAGGAGAGGAACGCTTCTTTTTATGAAGCATTATTTTACAAGGATTTGTTTAAGGGGAAAAGAATCCTATTCTAAGGGATTGCAGCTGTAAAAATACAGTTTCTGTTAAATAAAAGAGGAGAATAAACTCCTGAATCAGCTATTTACTTGTTTTCCTTACCTGGTATGACCCCTGTGCCTCCCTCTCTACCTCCCTCCCTTCCTAGCTCTCTCCTCTCCCACCTGGGCTGGATTCACCCCTGCTCCTCCCCTGCACTGGGCTGTTTTCTCAGGATGCTGCCATGGGAGCAGCACCCTGGGGTGGTTCAGCTCCTTGCTGCTGGGCACTGCATCCTCCTGCTGTGAGACCTCAGCCTTCAGAGAGATGTGGGATGCAGGGAAAACGGAGCCAGAGGGAAGGGAGAGGGAGGACAAGGGAATCTGACCAGGGTTTCATTGTGTATTGGATGTGAAACTGAGTTCCCTGCTCTGTGTTCTGTCACGCCCTTGATCCAGCTGGGTCATTCCAACAGCCCAGTCTCTGCAGAGCAATAGGGGGAGCCTGGCCTGAGCCCCCAGGTTCGTGTCCCTCAACACAAGGGGTCTCTGGTGCTGTGCTGTCCCCCCCAGCCGTGCCCAGCACTGGGGCAGGAGGCCTCCTGCTACCCGCACTCTCCAGGCAGTGATTTAATAACAATAAAATGGAAACATCTGGAGTCTCATATGATGGATAAAGTGTGCACAACGTGCTTGTGGAGAGGCTCTTTCATGCTTGAAATCTCCTGTGTTATGAACTGATAATTAATCACACGGAGCAGCCACACGACGCTCCCCTCTCGCCTGGCAGGTCGTGAATGGTGGCAGATCCATCCTGTGTATGGGGTGGCTACAGACAGACACGGGTCACCTGCCCATCCTGCTGGGGTCACCTCCCCATCCTCCTGGGGTCACCTGCCCGTCCTCCTGAGGTCTGGGGTCAAGAACCTGTTCTTGTATGGCCAACAGAAATCCCATGAGATTAATTTTTTTCCCACTTGGAGCAAGGGAG
The DNA here is from genome assembly GCF_017590055.1 of Onychostruthus taczanowskii. Taxonomy (NCBI): domain Eukaryota; kingdom Metazoa; phylum Chordata; class Aves; order Passeriformes; family Passeridae; genus Onychostruthus; species Onychostruthus taczanowskii. Next base: position 2,790,115 of record NW_024503235.1, read on the forward strand.
ATGCTTTGGGGGTCCCAACTGTAACCCCTCCTGGCTCACTCCACTCTGCCTGGGCACTGCAGCCACCAGGCTGGGCACTGTCCAGCCGAGCTGCTGTCCTTCAGAGGCAGCTCCAGCCCCCCCAGCACACTCCAGTATGACCAAAACCATCCCTTGACGCCAAGCCAAGCCCAGCGGGAGCTGCTGAGCCAGGAGGGTTCAAACAGGGGCAGCACTTGAGGGGTCCATGCTGTTCTCTGGGGATGCTGGAGCAGGATGGGGCCCAGCAACCCCACACTGCTCAGCTCTGGGGGGAGCAGGGCCCCGACCCCTGGCACGGCTTCAGAGCCGCCGCCGCCACGCTGACGGTGCGAGTGTCGGCTCCCCTGGCAGGCGGCGAGCAGACGTGTTAAAAACCCTTGGCACGCCATGAAAGCACTGGGAACAGGGAAAAAATCTCACACTTAAACCATGAGAAAAGAGACAAGAAATGTCACCTTGTTCTTGCAGGAAAACAACCAGCCCGTGCTGCCTCCGTCGCTCCGGAACCGCTCGTGGCTTGTGCTGGGCAGCCTGGTGAGCTCCCAGTGTGTTCCTGGTGTGCTCCTGGCCATTCCCAGTGGAAGAGGGCTGCTGCCCCCCACACTGTCCCACTCTCCCCACAGAGCCCATGTCAGCACTGTGGACTGGGCAATGTTCCTGTGAACACCATGGCCCCGCTTCCCCACGGACACGGCCAGGGCTGTTGGCTGAGCTGCAGCTGATTTATGGCCCCTGTTACTTAACAGGATGGTACAGCATGGTACAGGATGGTACAGCGTGGTACGGAATGGCACAGCCTAGCAGATCGTGGCACAGCACGGCATGGCATGGCATGGCACAGCCATGGTGCAGGCTGCCCACGGCTCACGCTGCCTGGAGCCGCGGTCCCGGGTCCCGCAATACCAGAGCTGCAGCATTAATAGCAGGGTTCCCTGCCAGGTGCATAGTTTGACCAGTGGAATCACACATGCCAAACCACAGGTATTTTATGAGACGTTTCCTGTTATGAAGACATTTTTGTGGGGATTCATTTTTTTCTTCCCTTCTTCTTCCCCTCTCCTCCTCCTCCTCCTCCTCTTCCCAGTGGGATGGTGGCCTGCGCGGGGGCAGCTGTGATGCTGTCCCTGAGGGCTGGAGGAGCAGAGCAGCAGCCAAGGGCCAGAGCGGGGCTGCAGTAGGGATGGGGGTGCTGAGGGTCTTGGAGGGTTCCATCCCCTCGGCTGGAACCCCTTTCCAGGGGGCTGCACAGGGGCTGTGCAGGGTCCAAACTGCTCTGTGAACCCAGGCTCATGGCCTGACCGAGCACAGATGCTTCTGCCCGGCTCCTGGTGTGGGATGTGGAGCATTTGCCCAGACACCACAGGAAGGAGAGGGGCTGAGAGCCCCAGGGAGCTGCTGGAGCATGGGGCATCACTCTCCAGGGACCCTGTGCTGGCTGGGCCAGCCCTGCTCCAGGGACAGGTAAGTCCTGCTGGGAGCAGTGGGAAGCAGTTGGAGTTTTCCCGAGGTCTGCAGGTCAGACCCACCTTGCTCCTGTGCAGAAATAACATTTTCTAAGGCAACGGGTGTTTTGCAAAGAAATCTGCTAAGCCTGGAGGGACCCGCAGAGAGCGATTCCCGTCCCAGGGAATTTGCAGGCAAGTGGCCATCAGCCGCAGACATTTAAACTTCCAGCCTCATGCTGGGGTCACTGGTTTCATTTTCATGAGCCTTCTGGGGCAGGGTGCTCAGGGCACCTCCCTTGGGGGGCAGGGACATGTGGGGCAGCAGCACTGTGGCTGTTCCAGCCCTGCCCATCCGTCCCATGGGAAGGGGATCCCTGCTAAGGGGGATGCAGTGGGAGCCCATAACAACATTTGGGGAGCCCTCAGTGGCTCTGGGTGCAGCAAGGAGCCTCAGCAGCAACACCTGTGCTCCCAAGGAAAAGAGTGCTGACCTTGCACCACGGTAAATACAAGCTGCAGAGCAGTGGGACAGCATGGAGCCAGCAGCTCCCGAGCTGGCTCCCAGTGCCCCAGGACAGCTGCCACTGCTCAGTCCCTGGCACAGCATCCCCACCCTGTGGTTTTCCCACCTGAGCTCTCCACTCCTCCCTCAGCACCTGCCCAGGTACGACAGCAAATGTGTGAATTGCAGTGAAAACATCTCCTCCTGTCTGAAACACAGGAACATCCCCCATCCCTGCCCAGCTGCTCAGACAGGAACCTGCCTCGCAGTGTTTAGCCTAACAGTGATTTTATTTTAACGTCAGAGTTTGAAATTCTGTCTCCTTGGTTTTGCTGGGTCCTTTGATCTCCATTTCCTCTCCTTTTCCAGCTTTTTAGCAACCCCCCAGGTGAGCCTGGCTGGTGCCAGCACTGCTCCCTGTGCCTGCCTGCCCAGGCAGCCCCGCTGCCACACAAACTCCCCCCGTTTATCCTCCACAAAACCCCTCTGACAACCCCCGGTGACACCCGCTTCGCCCCCGGAGCTGCATCTCCCCGGGGGAGACTCCAGAGCTCAACTCCTGAACCCCAACAGGGCAAAACCCTGCTTGGGGCACCCCCGGCCCCACCAGCCCCTCCCCAAGCACTGCAAACCCCCCCGGTGTGGCCATTCCCCGGTGCCACCGCTGCCTGTCCCGCCGGGTCGGTCACAGCCCTTGGGGACAGCGGCGTGGCCGCAGGTGACGGGACCAGCCGGTTCTGGGGTGTCCCTGGCCGGGGGACAGCCCGGGCAGGTGCCCTGTGGCCGGGCAGGGTCGGGGTCCCCCCGCCGCCGTGTCGCCGAGCCGGCCCCAGCGCCTCTCCTGGGGTTAACGGGGGGAAAAATATTGTTTATGCTTCTCTAATATCGGCCTTCTGTTTTGCATTTGCCGTTTCTTCAAAGATAGGGAGCCGCCTCTGCCAAGATTCCAGAGGAGATATCCTCAGCAATGCCGACCGCGCTCCCCACCGCACTCAAAGAAAACAAATGTCAGGCCAAGGATTGATATGAAATAGTTTAAAAATGAGAAAAAGCTGCCTTACAGCTAGGTTTACATTAAAATAAATTTCAGGAGCGGGAGCCTCGGCTGCGTCCCTCCCTGGCGGGCGGCGCTGGGGGATGGGGTCACCTGCCGGGGCGGTGCCTCGCTCCTGCCCTCGCCTCGGCAAATCGCGGCCCCGCGCCAGCATCGGCTCCCCCTTCCCCTCGCCAGCCCCCTCTCTTCACCGTTTCTATACCCATCTTCATCCTCACTCCTATCCCCATCCCATCCCCTATCCCCATCCCATCCCATCCCATCCTCATCCTCACCCCTATCCCCATCCCATCCCCATCCCCATCCCATCCTCATCCTCACCCCTATCCCCATCCCATCCCCATCCCCATCCCATCCTCATCCTTCTCCCCAAGGCCATGCACCATAAAGGAGCACTCCTGGCACGGCAGCCACGTGCAGCTGCTTCCCCATTTCCACACCCAGAGAAGGGGATGGAGTACACGTTCATTTATGTTATTTAATTTGATTTAATTTCTGCGAGCTGATGTGCCACCCCAGCCAGCCCGAGGTGTTCAGTGGAAACTCGGACAAGACACTCCCGTATCCCACTCTCCTGTCTGGCACAGCCTCGTGCTCCTGGCTGGGTTTCAGATTTCCTGTGCCCTGTAATCCCCTTTTTGGGGGGTATCCTCTCTGCCAGGCTGCTCTCCTGGGGCCCCACAGCACCGTGGGACTCCATACCCCCATCCCAATGGACAACCCCCATGTGCCTTTCCATTGGGACAGTTGTGGGTTGTGCAAAATCAAGCTGATTTTTTCCCAGAATTTTGTTTGGAAAAAATTTGCCTGATGCTGTCACAAGATATTTCACCATTGCTGAATCAGCTGCTTTGATTTTTCAATTTGAAATTTCTACTTCTTTTTTTTTTTTTTTTTTTTTTTTTTTTTTTTAAGTTTCCACATTTCCTTTGTCTTGGAGTCAACAGCCTCACAGGGAATTCCAGTGGCCCTGCTTTCCTGAGGATTACACCAAACCCCCATGCTCCAGGACCCCGTGCAGAGGCAGCAGCACTCCTGGACAGCTGGGTGACACGTCCTGGGGACCATGAGGTGCCACTCAGTGTCCCCACGTGCACCATCTCTGTCATTAACTCTCTTTCAGTATCACTTGGCACCAACGTGCCACGACCCAAAGCCACACTTTCCTTTCCAAGCTCCAAATTTCCAGTTCCATCGAGCATCCCATTGCATTTGCTTCAAAGGGTTCCAGACCATCCCCTTACCTGGACCCCTGCACCCAAAATTGTGTTCATCCCCCACTGCTCTTCTCCTCCCAATGTGACACCATCGGGCAGCTCTGCCCTGCCCAGGGCACCTGCAGAGCAACCACAACTGGACAGGGCAGCCCAGAGGGAAATGGTGTGGATTTCCTGTGTGCCAGATCATCCCAGAGGAAAAACCACTTTTGGGCCCAGGATGGAGAAAGGAGAAGCTGGGGCAGTGCTGGGAGCTGGCTATGAAAGGCCCAGAGGAGCCAGTGACCTTCAGAGCTCCAGAGCATCTGCCTTGGGCGTCGCTGTTACCATTGACCCTTTGCCAAGCAAAACTGGGGACTTGGAGCTCCAGCACCAGCGGAAAGCAGTGCAGAATATATGGAATATTTTCTTAGTAGAATTCATTTGTTTCTGTTAGAGACGCTGGCCCTGGATGGACACGCAGCCAGTGGTGCTCAGGGCTGTCTCTGTGTCCCTGCAGTGTCCCAGGGGACAGAGAATGGGATGGAGTTTGGTCCCTCAGGGTCAGTCCCTGATTTTGCACCCCTGTGCTCCCATCTGCTACATCCAAATGTTCCCACTCGGAAGCACCGGGGCGCAAAGCCGGACCCTGAACCCGGGCACAGTTTATTATTACAAAACCTTTTGTTTGGGCTTGGAGCTGGAAAAGCGCTCAGCTCACTGCGAGTTCTCCTCCAGGCTGTGTCATGTGGGAACCTCCCTCAGTCTCCACTCGGGACCGGCTGCCCAGAGGGTCTCCTCCTGCCATGGCACACTGCTGAGCCCAGCCAGGACCCCCTGCCTTGGCAAGGGCACCCCCTTGTTTGGGCACAGGTGCCAGGAGGCTGCCAAGGAGCTCAGGAGGGGGCTGGCGTGGTTACTGTGCCCGAGGGACCCCAAGTGTTATGCCAATCATTTCCCCATGTTAATTGCAGACCCAGATCCTGGGGACGGACCCAGAGCTGGGAAAAGATCCAAACCTGGGGATCAGAGTTGATTCAGGGATCAGACCCAAGCTGGGGCATGCTGCTGCCTTCTAGGAAGTGGCAGGCACATGGCAGCCCCAGTTTGGCACTGGGCATCTGCTGCAGGTGCCACTCTGCCACACTGGCCTGGCATTTCTCAGCAACGAAATATGGGAAGAATTAAACTGACCTATTCAGCCCCTTTTTCTAGAGGAAAATTGTAAAAAAAACAACCCGAAACAGAAGAGAAAATATGTCCAAGGAACCCTTCAGCCTTCATCCTGGAGTTGGTGTGGGAAGAGCACAGGAAAAGCTCTGGAGGCAGGGATGGCAGGAGGCAATGCCAGGGGACGGTGAGGTGACAGTGCCCTCTGTGCCTCGAGTGGCTGCAGAACCCTCCTGGGACAGGCAGCCCCAGCCTCACCCCCGCTACAGGAACCACCGGGGTGAGCAGAGCTGGCTGTGACTGCAGGGCTGTCAGAGAGACCTGGGGCTCCACAGGATCCCACCCACCCCAGCTGCCCCGGCAGGGCTCAGCCAGCGCCCGGCACGCCCACGGCTCCGGGGAGCCTTCCTGCACAAGCCCACGGACATTTTCCACCGCTTTTACAGCAAGAGCATTAAAATGCTGTTTTCCGAAGGCTCGGCACGTTGAAATGTCAGGCCCTGGGTGGAATGGCGGGGGCGCGGTGGGAGGGGGGCTGTGGTCGGGGCTGGGCGCCAGGAACCCCCATCTGTGCTGGCCTCTGCCCCCAAGGGAGGCACCGGGGGCTCCGAGCCCTGGGCAGGGTGAGCGGAGGCGGCTGCTTCGCCGAGCCCTGCACGGGTCCTGCCCCTGCGCTTGGCTCCCGGCACTGTCTCCTGCCCACTGCCGGGCTCCTTTTGTTGGGAAGTCAGGGCTGCCCCTTCCCACGGCCCCCGCTGGGCTCTGCCAGGGCCAGACCATGGCCCTGATGAGCCAATGGAAACAAATGCCGTGCAAGGCAGGAGGCAATGCCCAGGGAGGGTGAGGTGACAGTCCCACGGCCTCCGGCCACTGCTGCCCGCACCAGCCCAGCGCCACGGCACCAGCACAGAGGTGAAGTGGCAAGGTTCACTCTCATCCCGGTTCTTCAGCAACCAGAGATGGCCAAGGGGCTACCTGGCAGCAGGCAATGACCCCTCTGTGGTGCCAGCACACACCGTGCCCTAGGGATGCTCCCGCACCCAGCCCCTGTGGCAAACTCATCTCCAGGCAGGGCTGGTGTGTGCTCCCGCGCCGGGACACCCATCCTCGCTGTGGAGCCCAGCCACGGCTGGGGAGCATTCCCGTTAGGAGGTTGGTGGGAGCAGGGATACATCCCAGCTGGCCAGGGCAGGGTGTCCCAGCACTTCAGGGGGACACAGGGGCTGTGCAAGAGCGGCCAGGACGGGGTCGGGAAGCGGGGAGAGCCGCGGGTGTGTCCCGAACGCAGCAGCCACATGGCCTGTGTCAGGGCGGGGGGGATAATTCAGGAGCTTTCAGCACCACCCAGAGAGGTGTCCGACGCTTTTATTTACAAACCCACTGGCTCCTGCGCAGCTCCAGCCTCTCACATGCAGGAAAAAACCCATCGGAGCCAAGACAAACAGAGGCAGCAGCATCCCTGCGGGAGGCAGCACCGAGGGCCAAGGATGCTCCGGCTGGAGCGCCCGGCCCTGGTGGCCGGAGGTGGCCGGAGGTGGCCGTGCCCCGGCACCACGGCTCCGGGCCGGGCTCCAGCAGCACTGGAGCTGCCACAGCATTCTGCCGTGCCCTTTATGTGCTGGCTGTGCAGGAGCCCTTTGGAGCAGGTGGGGGGATGCAAGTGGGATCCCAAATGCTGCCCCTGTGCAGGGGATGCTGCTCCTGCCCAAAGGCAGAGAGGGATGTGAATTCCCACAGCTCCCATCAAGCGTGAGGGTGAGGTCCAGCCCTGTGCAAGGGGCCGAAAGGGCTGTCCCTGGATGGATTGCCCCAGCACTGGCTCCAGCCCCCAGCAGCGTGACAACTGGGTTATTGTCAGTGTGTGCCAGGGACACGAGTGTGACAGGGAATTCAACAAACCCAGTGCTTTCTGCTGGTCCCAGCCCAGGCTAATCCCATAAGGTGCCCTGTCAGCACAGCCAGCAAGGAGAGGCAGCAGCTCCTGCCCCTCCATCTCCCCCAGCACCATCCAGGGGCAAAGCAGTGCCATGGCCCCAGTGCTCCTCGTGGGCCCAAGGTGGATGCAGACAAAGGCACTGCAAGCGCCAGCTCCAGCTCTAGCTGCTCTGGGGACTCGGCTAATGGGGTCCATTTGCTGGGTAGTTCTTGGAATAACAAATTGTATCATCCAAAAAAGCAAAACCACAAAAGGGGATCGGCTTGCAGCTCAGCTCACAAAAGCCCCTTGTCTGGAGGCCCCCCGCGCCCCCCAATCTCCCAGAGAAAACTCAATTTAACCAAAATAAACAGCACGCCCAGCCCTGTGCTCTCACGCTCCACGGCAAGCTGCGGAGCCACGCGGATCCCCCGACTCGTGGCTGTGCCACGAGTGCTGCAGCTGCTGGCCACTCCTCTGGGGTGCCATCCAGCCAGAACTGAGCTCGGAGGGCTCTGGCCATGGTGCAGCCCCCAGCGCTGTTCCATCTCCCAGTCCATCCCAGTCAGCAGCGCACACGTGGGGGGAAAGGGCAGGGCTCGTGCGGGAACAGGGGAGACGGAGCCGTGGATTTCCCTGCAGCAGGATGAAAGATGAGGGTCCACACCTGCTAGACCCTCTAATCCCCCTACTCACCCCTGCCAGCTGCCTGGCAGGCTGGAGCCCACTGACCTGGCAGGAGGTGGAAGTTTGGAGCAAACAAGGTTCCCAGCATGGCAGGGATGATCCCAGCCTGCAGCAGTTACAGCTGGTTCCTTCTGGTTTCCAGCTCCCACAGGGATGTCCCATGTCTCCTCTCATGGCCCCAGGGTCACCCAAGGTCACGAGCTCCTGTTTGCATCCTAAGAGGACACAGTAGCTGAGGTGCTCATCTGGGTCCTGTTCTGGGAGGCTGCAGGAGGGGGAAGGTTGAAGGGAGGGGAGTTACACCCCTTCCCAGTGGGTCAGGTCTCCAGAATTATGGAATTTTTGAGCTGTTTCTCCTGCTGGGGTTGGACCCCAGGGACTAAACTCCTTCCCAAGCCAAGAGCCCTCCAGCAGCAGCCCTGCAGAGGTCCTGCCTTTGGGAAGGTGCCCCTGCCATGTCCCAGCAGTAGTGGACAGAGGTTTGTTTCTCCCACGGCTCTGGTCTTCACACCTTCTCATGCAGGGCAGGAGCACCAGCTCCCAACCCTTGTCCCCACACTGCTTCAGCCCCCAGCCCCAATCAGGTACCCCAGCCCCAAAAATCACTTGAATTATTGACAATCTGAGCGGTTTTGCTCAGGTTTTGGACCAGGTTCCACCCCTGGGCCAGCTGCTACCAGCCAGGGGACTCAAGCAGACAGTCAGTGATGCCCCATCCCACAGGTGCAGGGACAGCACTTGGGATGGGAACAGCCACAGCCACAGCCTTCACAGAGCATCTAGGACAAACACCTGGACTCCCACATCCCCTGGGACTGCTGGAGCTCCATGCTGGCTGTTCCCCAGAGGGTCACTGCAGCATCTCTTCCCAGCTGGATGCCCCCAGGAAGCCGAGGCCGGCTCCGGGCCGTGGGCGACCCCGTCACGGCCCATCTGCCGCGGGTAATTCACCGCCTGCCCGGCAGCGCTCTGGCTGCATTCCTGCCCTAAGTACCGCGGATTTGCTGTGCTTTATGAAAAACGAGAAGAATGTTTTAAATGAAATTAATTCTGACGAACCCAAGATTTCATAAAAGCACTGCCCGGGCATGGTTTGGCACAGGCCTGCTCTTGTTCGCTCTAGTGCTTCCCTGGGGGGAGGAAAATACCAGGCTTGGCATAAAATAATTACAGACTCCTCGTACAGCTCAATTTATGGCTGCTTGAGGAGTGCTGGGGTCTTGTCCTGGCCCGTAGCTGATGCTTGGCAATGACCACATCACGTGTGGTCTTTAATGAGTGGCTATGGGAGGTGTAATGGAAGAAACCATTGACACCGACTGTGCCAGGCTGTCGGGGCAGTGCCAGACACCTGAGTGTCCCGCACCAGGCCTTGAGGGGTCATCTCACGCTGCCACATGAGCTGGCACTTCCCGGCAGGGCGCAGGGCTGGCAGGGACACCGTCTGTTCGTGGTGTGGACGTGTCTGTGCCGGCGGTGGGAAGGAGCGAGCGGAGGATTGGGAAGCGGGCACGGAGCCACTGGGGCTCGGCACGGCCCCACCAGCTTCCTTCGGATGCAGACAGGGGAACTGCTGCGGCCCTGCCCGCCTCTCCCTTTCATCTTGACTTTAAAAAGCCATTAAATTGAAACCATAAAGGCACCCAGGCCCTGAAGCGACTCCGCTGTCCCGCTGGCCCCCGCGCCGGGGGATGCTCGGCAGGACGCGCGCAGCAGGAGCAGCTCGCGGGGTTTGACCTTGTTATTTATGTAACACAAAGCTCTTTTCCTCTCTTCATGCACTGCCATGAGCCAGAGGATGAGACCCCCACAATGTGACCCTCAGGAGTCTGTGGGCCCATGGCAATCACTGGGTTTTGGGGTCCTTGAGCTGCTGTGAGGGGCAGGGGGTTGGCCTGGGTCCAACTGTGGAACAGGCTCCCCAGGGATGTGATGGAGTCAGAATCCCTGGAAGCGTTCAAAAAACAGACGTGGCACTTCCCAGCACAGCTTAGTGGGCATGGGGTATTCGGTTGAAGGTTGGACTTGATGATCCTGAAGGCTTTTCCAGTCTTAATGATTCTGTGTGCCGGGGCATGGGCCTGGTTTGGGGGCTGCCTTTGACCCAAGCTGCCCTGGGTCTGTGGGCTCTGCCCTCCAGGGTTATCAGCTCAGCCCTACAGGGCCCAAAGCATCTGAAATTAAAGGCAAAGCAAAGACAAAGGTATCGCTGCTGTAATCCAAACCCAGGCCCAGGGCAGGATCTGCCTGTGGGTTGTGAGTGCCAGACTGGCAATATCAGGAAATATGAAGAAATAGCAATAAAAGTCGTCTTGTTCTTGTCCGCTGGCTCGCAGTACACGGACCAGTGAGAAATACCTTTCTGCAGTCGTGGACAATGCATGTTTGAGGCTGGAAATATGCTTCTCTGGCAAAAGCCCACATATTTAACCCCGGTGGGCACCGGCAGCTCACCCTGCGAGTCCAGAGCAGGGCATCAGGGAGGGCAGGGGAACTTCCCAGCCTGCCTGGACACAGCAGCTCAGGAGATGTTGCTCTGGCTGCTGACACTGAGCAGGATGTGAGGGTGATAAGTGTTGAGCGTTGAAATGAAAGCTACAGTGAGAGCAAAGGACCTGCTGCAGCTGTGTGCCGTGCCAAGCCTCCCACTGCCTTATCAGTGCTTCCCTGAGAACCACGGCTGTGTTGTCCTGACATTAAATATTCTCCTTGGTGATCCATATCTCCTCCATTTCAGTCACAGCACCAGAATGCTCCAGCCCTGATGCACACCCTGGATTCACACTCCCAGCCCTGGAGCGAAGCCAAAATCTCCAAAGGAAAAATGCAGCCAGAGCTTCCAAGTTTCGTGGTGAAACCACATGATTTTGATGGGAAGCCATAAATCAGTCCCAGGCTCTCTCAGACTCTGGTAACTTCTTAAAACAAACCTGGGCTGAATTCTGGGTCTTGTAATGAAATCTGAAAGCAGGTGAATTGGCTGCAGGGTTTGTGCATCACCACAAGTGAGTGCACGGAGCAGCCTCGGCTGTCCTGACTCTTCTGAGTGGGTTCAGCTATCCCACAAATGATGGGGCACAACCAAATCATCTTCCACCTTCTGTGGTATCCAAGGACAGAAGAGGCCTCAGTGCTGCCCAGACCCTGCAGCGCTGCTGAGACCTTCCCAGCCCTGGGGACACCACTCTGACAGGACAGGGAATACCCCAGCAATGAGATGGGCAGGACCTGCTGCCCTGCCCTGCCAGGAAAATGGGGAAAAGGGCAAATCCTCACATGGCTGCAGCGATGGGGGCAGTTCCCTGAGGTGGTCTGGCCTCAAGGCCTTAGGTTTCGGCACAAAACAAAGTGAAGGCTCTTATTTGGCTAATGTGCCTCAGAAGAAAGGCTCTATCCTTGTTTGCTCCCACTGCTGCATTGTCTGTGGATAAAGACAGGGATAGTTCTCATCTGATATGGCAATATCATCTCGCCCATCTGGACAGGGCTCTTTACAAGACCCTGCTTTAGAATTTAGATCCCTGGGAACTTGGAAGGCAGCAGTGAAACAAAACCCTCCACCAGAACAATAAAGAGGCTCTCAGCAACAGCCAGAGCTCTGTGGGGCAGGCACAGGAGCACTGCAAGGTCCCAGGGGTCCAGCATTGCCAGGCTGCTCCAGCGTGCAGCAGGTTTGCAGAAATCTGCTGGTTTGGGGCAATTTCTGGGGCCACATCCTGCCTGGGGAAGGCAGAACTTGGGCTGGAAGTGCTGCAAGAGATAAGGACTTAGGTTTTTGGTGCAAAACAGCCAAGCTGGGCAAGGCATTGCATCGGCCACTGCATCCACAGCAGGTGGACATTGGAGTCGTTGTCCTCCTCCCTGACTGCTCCCTGCCAAGCCCTGTCCTGGATGGAGGCACCTGGAAGAGCCTCTGAGGACAAACATCTCCAGATGGGCCAGCAGGATGGGCTCGGCCCCAGGGAAGGTCACAGAGACCAGACCTGGCTGCTCTGCAGATTTTGGCTGCAGTTGCTGCCTGTGAGCTGGAGCTTTGCTCTGTGAACTCGGCTGACACTGGGCCAGAGGCCATGGGAGCAGTGGGCTGAGGGGACAGCAGACACCCTCACATTGCCACCTTTGGTCCTTTTTAGGACCCATCTCCCACCTGCAGCCCCCAGCCAAGCTCGGGAGCACTGCAGGAGGGCAGCTGCCATCAGGAGCCGTGGGGTCCCTGCTCCTGGGATGCTCCTGCAAGAACATGGGAGAACAGGGCAGGATGTGGCTTTGGTGAAGAATCCAGCTCCTGCAGCTCTTTGGGGCAGACAAGCAATGCCCAGGGATGAGCCAGGCTTTTGGGGAGCAGAGCATCACATCCCAGCAGCCACGCCAGCCCTGCCCCCCCGGCCCCGTGCAGATGTTTCCCGGAGCGCTGCCATCCCCGCAGCCCTTCCCGGCCGGGATGGATCCCGTGGCTTTGAAGTCTGCAGCCGATGTGCAGGGTTATGCAGCCAGAGCAGACAGCCCTGGGGAAGAGCCAGGCAGCCAGGGATGTGACTCAGGAACGGCTCCGGTGACAGGGGGAAAAGGAAAAGCGGTTTATTATGTCTGTGCCGGCGTCCAAGTCGCCAACGCAGGGAAGCAATGTGCAGCTGAGCCCTGAGCAGGAGGGGAGAGCTGGGGGGCTGCTGGTGTGGGGTGTCACCCCTGCCTCACCAGCCACCCTGAGGGTCCCAATCCCACTGGATTACTGCAGGACACAGCAAGGTTCCAGCAGCACCCTGCCCTGCTCCCCAAATATCGCCAATGTGTCTTTTGCACAGGGAACCCCTCAGTGCAAAAGAGAGAATGGGCATGTGTCAATCCCACCCTGCCTTTGTTAAGTCCATTAATTACCCTCTGTAATTAGCTGTGACAAAGTGCATGGGGGACTGGGGATGCTCAGAGTCCAGCACATGCCCAACAGAGTCGATGGTCTGCACCCTCTCCCAGAGGGAAAAGGTGGGATTGAGAAACTGGGGGAAGACAAATTCAACTTGGTGTCTTTTTATCCCTCCCTCTTCTGAACTATGAGATTTTATTGTCAATATTTTATTGAGATATTTTCTTTAGTGCAGAGGAATGGAAACTCTGCTCCTTCCTGGGCTGTGGACAAGATGAAATAGGAGACAATGACAGAGGGGTATGTGGGGACAGACGGGACCTGCCCCACACCCTCCCCACCGGGTTAATGCCTTTTGCAGGTGCCACTGCCCAAATCCCCTTGATCTGCAGCTGTAGCAGAGTGTGAGGAGCCCGCCTGCTGCTGGCCATGGCACCCAGGGCCCGTGGAGGAGGTTTTGTCCCTCACACCACAGAGCCAGCGAGCAGACAGAGCATTAAACCCGGGAAGTTTCACCTCCACCTTCCCGGGAGAGGCTGCACCGCCCGCCAGCAGCCGCGCACTCGGATGAACCACGCAGCGCCGGCGTCCCGTGATGGATCAGCACTGAAAACAACACCCTGCTAATCTGCCTCCCCAGCAGCCATAAAACTGTCTTCCAGTTCCTTCGGAGAGGATTTACAGTGGTTCAAAGCATCCTGGAGCAGCTGGCAGAGGAGAGAGCTCCCTGCGGGTGCTGCCCCTACACCTGGGCACCTTGTGGTGATGCCCCCATATCTTGGCCCCCGGCCACTCCACTTGATTCCCCCCAAACTAACGCTCCTCAACAAGGACTTGGCAGCCCCTCAGAGCAGCTCAGTGAATCCAGGGTCATGCCTGACCCTAGGAGCCCTTCACCAAGGTGCCAGCACCCCCCAAAAAGGCCCCTCTCTGGGCTGTTCCTGTGCCCTGTGCTGAGGGCAGGCAGGGCAGGCTCTGCCCCGGTAGGGACAGCTGGTGTGTAGCTATGGCCACAGCCTTGGTGCCCATCACTTGAGGGACAGCACCTTGCCCAGCACCTTGCTCACCAAGAGGTGGCTGCTCACCAGCCACGGGCTTTCTGAGCGTGTGACCCCGGGGAGTCTGAGCCACAACCCCCAGGCACAGCCCATGCCAGGCCCCTCTGGCACCAGGAAATCTTCCAGCACTGGGCACGGGGAATGGGAGCGCTGCCCCTTTGCTCCCCCTGCTCCGTATCCAAGTGGGAAACCAAAAACCCAATGCAAGGCGAGCTGTGCTGATCCCCTGCCAAGAGCCACGGACAGAAATATCCTTGATTTCACCAAGGTGTGAATAACTTTTGACACTTCTAGGGCTTATTGCCTTAAAAAAATCCCCCCGCAGTCCCCATTCACACTCGGCAGGACTGTGTTTCATATGAATGGAATATATGAATCACTGCAAAGAATTTAAATGCTTCCCTGTACAAAGAAACGCTCCCTCCCTGCCTCTGTGGCCGGGCTCTGCACAGCCTAAAACAAAGGCATGGCAGGAGACGGGACAAATCCCGATCACCAAACTGCTGCCTCCTTGGACAAGGACAGCCTGGCCTCTCAGTTTGGCCCAGTGCAGTGGGGCAGAGCCTCCACCACCTACTCAACCCACAACCAACTGGCCCTGGCCACAGCACTTGTGGTTTCCGAAATCCCAATGAGCCCCTGACAGCTGCTGGATTCACATCTCTGTGTGCTGTTTGCGTTTTGGCTCTGCTCCCACTTCTAAACCCCAGTTTTCAGATTGGAACAGGCAAAGAAAATTGCTTTATTGCCATTCCTCTGCCCAGTCTGGGAGCTGGGACAATCCACCGCCCCACTGCTGGGAGATGGGGTCAGCGGGGCTGACGGAAACCAGGCGGGTCTTCCTGCAAGAACCTCTCCCATTTTTTAGCACTTCGGGTTTTGCTACTTCTTTTCCCTTTGGGCAACAAGGCAAGGAAGAAAAATGTAACTGGAAGCCTGGTGTAGCTCCGCTGCGTTTCCAGCTGTGATGTTTCCCCTGGCATCGCTGCCTCGGCTCCACACACACGGTTGTCTCCAGAGCCCCAGAGGAGTGAGGAAACCCAAGATGGGGCTTCAGGCACCTGGGTTGCATTGGTTCCTAAAAGAGCAGGGACAGGACAGCCCCTGGGCCCCACCACGGCACTGCCCCTGCCCAGGGGGCTCCCAGCCACCAGCCCTGCTGCCAGGTCTGTGTCCTAAATTCGTAGGATCCGGCTCTGAAAGGAGCCGCTTTGTTTCCCAATATCCCTCGCAGACGGATCAAAACTGCATTTTTACAGAAGCAATAAAAATCCCAGGAATTCACCGGCCTTATGATTTATTAAACATGTTCCTTATAGCAAAGCTGCCCATAGATGAGAAATATCTCCGGTAGGTTATTGCCTGGCCTGGGGCTACCGTACAGGGGGGATCTTTCCTGGCTTATTGGGAATGTTCAAAGCTGGAGAACCTGGTAGCTCAGCAGCCAATTAACAGCAACACTCTTAAAAAAAAAAAAAAGCACCTGGTGTTTCCCAAGGTTTTTGTGGAAGTCACCACAGTGCCAGCACCCGGGAATGGTGCCGGTACCCGGGTGCAGATGTTGGAGCTGCGGGAGGGGACGAGACTCCAGGCAGGGCTGGAGCAGTGAGTGCCAGCAGTGGCTGTCCCAAAGGTCACGGCACTTTCCCCAAAACTTTTGTTCTCACAAACATTTCCTAACAGCAGAAAGAAGGGGTTGGGCACTGGGAGACGGCAGAGGCTCTGGGGAGGATTCACTGGGAACGGGACGTGACTGAGGTGGGTCAGAGGGGGGAGAAAGGATGAGAAAAGGTAAAGTAGAGGAAAGCGGGCTCAGACCTGCCCGAAGAGGGATGGCTGGAGCGTCCTGCGGTGCTCCTCGGGGAAAAGGCACCAGAACAGCGGGACTCGTGACTGGGAAATCCACGGGATCAACTCCTGCCCGAGCCCGCCGCAACCCGCGGGATGCGCAGGCGAGCGGCACCGGGAGCGGCGGAGCCCTGACCCCATCCCGGCGGAGCGGCGCGGACCTTACCTCGCCTCCCGTCGGCGCGGCGGAGCGGAGCGGAGCGGCGGGCACGGGCGGCCGCTGGCGGGAGCGAGCGGGGCCGGGGGCGCGGGAGGTGCGGGGGATGTGAAGCGGGACGGGGGGATGCGGAGAGAGGGATGCGGAGCGGGATCAGGGGTGCGGGGGATGCGGAGCGGGACCAAAGGTGCGGGGAGTGCGGAGAGGGGCCGGGCCGGAGCGGGTGCTGCGATTTCTCTCTTTTCCCTCTTTTTTCCTCTCTCCCCTCGGCGGTCCCAGCCCGGCCGCGCTGCTCGTTCTCCGGCGCAGGAGGGAGACTGCGCGCACCGCACCCCCGAGAGCGCGGCCCCTGCCCCCGCCCCCCCGGCCCCTCCTCGCCACCCCACCCGGGACAGGGGGCCCGTGGGCACGGCCTGCCCCGGACCCGCCTGCCTTTCCCCGAGCAGGGATGCCCTGTGCCCCGGGGATGCTGATGGCAGCAGCCACAGGGGAAAAGAGCCCCCTCGGAGTGCAGAGCCCCCAGGACTGGGTGCTGCCCCTGGGATGGGGTGAATGGGCTCCAACCTTCTGTCCCCTTCTTGGCCCTACGACAGCCCAGGGCTGGAGCAGCGTTGCCCTCACCCAATGTGGATATAGGGCCTCAGCAGGACATGATCCCCACCTCTGTGGTGGGGCAACTGTGCCGCCCTGAAAATCCTGTCCCCTGGGCAGAACAGTTTGGAAATGAGATGCCAGCGCAGCCGGGTCCTGCTGCCTCGTGTCTTGGCACAGTTTTAAATCACACACCGGGACAGAGGTGCCTCAATCCCAGGAGAGCGGGATGCCGGCATCCCCCACCTCCTGCCTTTCCCGGGCACCGTGCGCTGCCCACGCCGGGGCGGAGGAGCCGTGGCATCCCGCTGGCAGCCGCGTGCCGGGCACAGCCGGGGCTCCGCAGCGCTGCCGCAGCTGCCGGGGTGCGTGGGCGCGGGGGTGCAGGGCCCCGGTGTGCCCCGGGAGGCAGATTAGGGTTGCTCAGGCAACGGGCACGGAGAAAGCCCGTCGGGATGGAGGCCGCTGGGTGCACAAGGGTGTTTGTTTTCTGTATTAAGCGCCTGAGCAAGGGGGGCATCAGACAGCTAATCCCCCCTCAATGCCTTCCCCCGGAGAGCAGCCGCCGTGGGGCCGGACCCTGCTCCCAGGAATGCTGATGTGCTGTGCCCTGCGCGGGCGGATGGGGCTGGGGTCCCCTCCGTGCCCTGAGCAGGCAGGGCTGGGGGTCCACCCGCAGCTGGTCCTTTACCACAGTCTCCACCGCAGGGTGAGCAGCCCCAAGGCTGCTCCCGGCCAGGCTGAGCCCGGCTGAACCACAGCGCACGGCGACTGCTCGGGGACCGCAGCCCCAGCGGGGTGGCTGCTGGCAGCCGCTGCTCTGCCACCACCTCAGCACCACGAGCACAGTGTTCTGGCAGTGTCAGCTCTCCTGCCCACGCCCTTGTCCCACCTGCAGCACCCGGGCACAGGGCAGAGCGTGCAGGGGCCTCCGTTGGCACGGCAGCTCCAGCAGAAATGAACCAGCCTTGTTTAACCAGAGCTCTCACTGGCAAAGCATTTCCTCTGCTCAGAGGGTCGTTTGCCAGCACAGACATTCCTCTGTCCCACAGAGCAAACCATGGGCTGCAGCCTCGCTCCGTGCTGGCCTCTGCTGCCTGCCATGGCTCCTGTGCTGGCTCGTTCCTCCCCAGGCCTGTCCCTTCCCCAGGATGGAGCCTGGGGTGCAGCCGTGGCACCCTGGCCATGCCAGCTTGGCTGTGCTGTGCCACTCTGGCTGCTCCTGGCCAAGCACAGACTTCTTCTTGCTGCCCAGCAATGGTAATTTTTGCTCTGGGGTCTTCTACCACCTCACTGGGTTCTTTCTTTTCTTTTACATCTTGTGGAGTTACAGCTGCTTCTGACTGCAGCCCCCTGATCCTCTGCTTTGGGTGCTGGTGCACCTGCTCACTGGCAGAGAACAAGGAACTCAAAAATATGGAGGACTTGAATAAGCATTACCAAGCAACACTTGACCATCAATATTCTCACACTAAAGGCAAAACCCAGCTCTGCAGAGCTGCTGGGGAAAAAAAAAATCTATGAAATTAACTCCATTCCAGCCCAAAAGATATCCAGGTGTGAGCTCACATCTCCTAGCCCAAGGATGCAACAATCCCAAGCTGAGCAAGGAAAGAGAACAACATCCCAACTGACCCAGTGCCATAACTGAGTAACTTATCCTACTTAAAATTTATTTATTTATTTGAGCTAAACAACTGATGCCTCTCAGCACTGTGCTGAGCCACTGCTGTGGCTCTCCTTCCCAGCAGGAGAGGGAAGCCAGGCTTAGAGTGGGATTTAGTGGCTCTGCTGCCTGTATCTCCTGGCAGCTCTGAACCCACTCCTGTGCCAGGACTCCACGGTGTCCCCAGCGTTGTGCTGGCCCTGCCAGGGCCACACTGAACCACTGAGACTTCCGGTGCCACAGCACCCCTGGGCACTGCTGCACCTCAGGGTGCCTCCCACTGCCTCCCAAAATCCCCATCCCAGCCATCCAGCTGCTCTGCACAGGAGGAACAAGAAAGAGGGAAGAGACATAATTCAATCTGGGGCTGAAAAATGTCTTAACTTAATTTCGGTGGGTCACGGACATAATCTAATCAGCCCCGTGCGCTGGAATATCATTTCCATGTTTCCACAAAGATGGATAATTGTGCTCAGAAAACCAGCCCTTGGTTCTCAGTGGGAAAATGTGCCATGGGGGTGGGAGGGGGCCAGGAGCTGGGCTGGCAGTGCCGAGCAGAGCTGGGCTGTGCTGCTGTGCCCGCTCAGGGCACCGGCACGGGGTGACAAGGGCACACAAGGGGCTGGGGGCATCACCCTGGCTGTGCCAGGAGTGACCTGCAGGTGAGAGGTGGCCCGGGCACCACCGGGCAGGGAGCGGCGGTGTCGGCACAGCGCAGGGTGAGCCACGGCTCCGTGTGCAGCATGGTGCCAGATCCCAGCCTTCGGGAACATTCAGTGATGGATTAAATGCAATCTGACTACCACTGTGGGAGGTTGGAGAGAATTACTTCATACAAATGCACTTCGGAAAGTATTTAGAGTCAAATTTTCAAAAGCCCCTGAACGATTTAAGAGCCAAAATCCCATTTTCCAAAGTCACTTAAATGAGCAAGAAAAGATCAGTTAAGAAAACACGCGAGCAGACGGGGCCTGGAGGGACGGGCTGCGGTGGCCGCGGGTGCAGCGCCGCGCCACGATCGCCGCCGCAGCCTCACCCGGGGAGACACGAGGATGCATCGGCCCCGGGAAACATCCCTGCGTGTCGGGGGTCAGCCCGGGATGGGTCCCGCTGGGTCAGGTTGAAGGGAATTGTCCCGCTGGGGTCAGGGACAGCGCCCGGCCACCACTGCCACCTCCGGCTCCCGGAGGGGCAGGAAAGGTCCCCGGCGGTAACGGGAGAAGGCAGGGCTGCCGCTGGGAACCGCAGGGCTCCTTCCCTCACCCCACAACCGCTGCAGCCTCCTAAAAGCATCTCCAGTTCCCCGCTCAGCATCCTAATGAACCGCAAGGGCAGCTGGGGCCCTTTGAGGCAGCAACCATGGAGACTGAACCCCCCCAAAGAGCAAATCCCAAAGCAATTAGCTTTGCAAGGCTCGGCCGGGGCTGGTGGAGGTTCCACATTCCTCGGTGGCTGTAAAGCTCTTTACTGGGATTGTTTTCCTGCGTGAGCCCTGCCCGGGGTACACACGGTGGCTCCGGCTCCCAGCACCTTTGGTGCATGCCCTAAAAAAACTCTCTCACGTCGCCTTTGCTCGGGCTGAATCGGAGCGAGTTCGTACACTTCCCCCAGTAGAAAGCAAAAAGGATCTGAGACAGAATTCTTGCTCCAGGATCCTTTACAATTCCTGGAGGACATTTTTGGAAAGGGAAGGGTTGTATTTACTTTGGCAGCTGACTCTGCTTCTATATACATATGCATGGAAAAACTGCACTCACCTACGGTTTCCAGGGCTCCCTTGTCTGCAGAGCACCAGCCCAGGTGGTAGCTGGCGGCCCCCGGACCTCTGTTTGGAAATGGCACGTGGAATTGGAAGCTGAAGTTTAAATCTCTCCCCAGGGCAGCCCCGGAGGCTGCTGGCCCTTCCCAGGAGCGCTGGAGGGGATGCGGCAGCGCGGAGCTCATCGCAGCTCAGCAGCAGAGGCAGGACCGTGGCTGTGATGCCCCCGTGTGCCCCCAGCACCCCCCTCTCCGGGCATCTCTCCCCACCTGCACCTCCAGCCTTCCCGTGGCTGCTGTGATTCATTCACTGACAGTGGGGTTGGAATAAATCCACTCGTTGGCACGTTGTAAATTCATCACGTGCTGGGGACGCACATTCCAGCCCACCATAAACACCCCTGGCTATGAGCTAGTAAATCTGCCTGCAGAGCTGGTGGATGAATGGAGTCCCTGGGTCCTGGGGGCTGCTCCAATCCGGAGCTGGGGTGACCCCACAGCACCCAGCTGTCTCTGAAAGGAGGTGCTTCAAGAAAGGGGCAGTCAGGAGCAGGCTGGCCCAGCTGCTGTCACCCTCCCAGTTTGTATCCCCCTCCCTGTGCCATTCCTGCACTGGTGGCTGGGCTGGGTGCTTCCATGAGTACTGGGGACCCATCCCACGGGATGAGGGTCCTGCAGCCTGTTTGGGAGCTGCCCACAGCACACAGAGGAAGTTTGCTGCCCTGGTGCTCGCTGAGCTGCTGAAATGTCCAGGCAGTAAACCAGTTGTAAAACAGGAAAAAAAAAAAAAAAACCAAAACCCCAAAACATTTTATTATCCACCAAACAGATGCTGCTTCATTTTACGGGGGTCATTCTCTGAGGAGGTCAGGCTGGCAGAGCAGAGACATCAGCCCAGGTCTTGGTGGGCTCCAGGCTCCTGGCACCCCCAGCTCAGCTCCTCCAGCCCCCATCCACCCCCAGCACGTGGCTGGCACTGGGGCCGCAGAGGGCACGGACAGGGAAGGGCACTGTGGCTGCAGGGTTTTATCAGCTGCACTATTGTTGGGGCTGTCAGCAGGTCGCCCTGGGGAGGGGGCGTGTGGGGCCCTGTTTGGTGGTGCTGCATCCTGAGGCACCCTGAGATCTGCCTGGAGGGCCAGGCAGTGCCAGAGGGGAGGGCAGGGAGCAGGCACCAAGGCTGGTTCCCATCGCCTTCCCCGGGAGAGGAAGCTGGGGCACAGCTCAGCATCCCTTTCCCAGAGGAAGCCAAGTGCTGGGATGTGGCATTGCCACAGGATGCAGATGCCAGCCTGGGGGGCAGAGGCTGCTGCAGCCCCAGCACTGCACGGAGCCTGTTCCCCCTGGAGAGCTGAATGCAGGGCTGAGGGTCCCTGGGCACCTCCCCATGGAGGGATGAGCATCACCAGGGACAGACAATCATGGGGACACGCCAGATGCTGCCCTGCTGCTCCCTTTTCTCATTCTCCATCCCTTGAGCCCCCTTTTCCCATGCTGGTGTGAGCTGTGAGCTCCACACGGGCCCATTTTGGGGACACTGGGATGAGGCTTGTGACAGCACCAGGGAGGGGGCTGGGGTCTGTGCCTGTCCCAGTGCAGGACCATGGCCCAAGAGCTCCCAGCAGCTCCAGCCTCTATGAAATAATTTGTTATTTTAGTTGTAAAACAGTAAGTGGCTCCTTTCCAGGAGGAGAAGGGAAAAGCCAAACAGCCCCACTCCTGCTAATGACTGAACCAGTCAGTCAGCACGGGCAGGACGGGCATGGGAGCAGGACCCACCTCCCCTGTGCCCCCTGTGCCACCCCTGTGCCTCCTCTAAAGCCCCTGCACCCCCTGTGCCACCCCTGTGCACCCTCTGACACCCCTGTGCCCCCTGTAACATCTCTGCACCCCCTGTGCCACCCCTGTGCCCCTGTGCGCCATCTGCGATGATCTTATTGCCCTGGAAGGGCACAAGGGCTGAGCTAATGATTAATGACCAGGGCTGCCCCCCTCAGAGGAGCTGCTGCTCAGGGCCACGGGCTGCAGGGACACAGCCTGCCTCACCATGGATTTCATCACGGGCTGCAGGGCATGCTCTGTTTCAGAGGTGATGGTGCAGCTCCAGTGTGTCCAGCACAGCCACTCCCCGTGGCTGTCACCAGGACGTCCCCAGGCACAGCAGGGAGGTGACAGCAGCACAGTTTAAGCCAACCAAAGCTGTCACAATCTCACACCTTTCATGCCCCGTGTTGGGTGCTGGGACAAGTTTCCCCATCTGAGCCTCAAAGGGGATGGGAAGCCCCAGGAGGGAGGTGGGGATGGATGGGATTGTGTTGTTCCCTAAGCCAGGGGTGGGTGCCATTTGTGTCTTGGCAAATGACACCCACAGGCATGGGGACACCAGGAATGCCCCCTCCTGTCACTGTGAGCAGGAGCCCTGGGGTGCAGCAGGGGCTCAGCAGGGCCCTGCTCAGGGATTTGAGCTCCCAGCAGAGGCAGTGCCTGCTCTGAGTGCTGGGTGTGGACAAAGAACCCAACACCCTTTGGTCAGGGTCATTCCCAGGGCTCTTGCAGCGCTGCTGGGGCAGCTCAGGCATCACTCCCAGAATCTGGCCCCAGGCATCTCTCCCAGAATCCAGCAGCACCGTGAGAGCTCCAGGGCTGTGCAGGCAACACCCCTCCCGCTGTCAGGTTATAGACTCGAGTCCTCAAAAATGCAAAAAATGCACCGGGAATCAAGGTTGGCCTGAAGAGTTTTGATCTCTCCGCAATTGCTGCAGCGTTGTGTAAGTGCATCCAGATGGCTCAGACCACACAGACGCGGCTCCCACCGCCGCCGTCACCTTCGGCCACCCCGCCCGCCCTGCTCGGTCACCCCGGGGCTGGCGGCATGTGCCAAGGGGCAGTGTTTGACACGGCAGGTTGAGCTGCAGGTCATCAGGGTCACCCCTAAGGGGTGGCAGTGGGGTGATTTGTCCCCTAGCGCTGGTGGCTTGTCATGTGGCTCCCAGGGTGGCAGTGGCCTCACCCCAGCTTGTGTCTGGGGTGAGGGATGTGACCTCCCGTTGCTGTGCTCAATGTAAGAGAGACCTGAGCACCCTGCAGCCACCAGAGCAGCTGCTGGGAGGTGATGCTGAGCCGTGTCTCAAAACCACTGGCTCAGTCCCCTGGGCTCCAGCACGATCCCTGCACAGCCCTGACAGGCTCCTCAGTGTGCCAGGTGCCTCACTGGCTCTGTCACCTCACTGTTTCAGTGAGCATTGCTATTGCCAGCACTTCCAAGAGGAGGGAGGATGGTCGAGGTGGTTTGCAGCAGGTGAGTGCCGTGCCTACAGCAGCTGGGGCAGGGCAGATCTGGGCTTATTTTGGTGCTTTTGCTGCATCTCAGAGCTGAGGAGGGAGGGATAGAAATGGATGAAGGCTGGCACACCCTGGCCTCGAGTTGTTCCCCAGAGATGCCTGCTCCCAGCTCAGTGCATCTGTTCTGGCTCCACTGAGGGCACTGCTGCCCATCCTCCTCTTCCTGCTCCCCAAGGTCTGATGAGCAGGTGATGCTAAACCAGACAAAGACTCATTTTGACCCATCAATCACATTACTCATGCTCAGAGGCACAGTGGGAAAGGGCTGGTGAGACTGTGCAGGTGTTTGGACTCAGCCAGGGGTACTGGAGTGGGCAGAGGGGCACAGACAGGGCTGGGGGTCCCTCCTGCCCATATTGGGGCCCCCAGAGCACCCTGGTGCTGCCAGTGCTGACTCCTGGTCTCATTCCTTTCAGGAGAGGGAATGCGTTTACCCAGAGCTTGCTCCTTAGGGAGCAAACCCGCAGTGGCTTTTGTCAAAAAGCAAGAGCATTTCTAGGGAGTTCAGAATTTCCTTTCCTGAAAGCCAGCTCCCAGGAAGGAAAACATGTTTGGACCAAAAACTGATGCCCAGCTCTGTGTGTTTAACTGAGAACAGAAGACGCAGTGTGAGCGTGCCTTGCCCAGCTCTGCTCCTCCCCACCAAGGACACCAGGTCCCCCCGTGCAGGGGACAAGGGGCTGTCCCCCAGCTGGAATCACCCCAGTGCCAGCCCAGCTGCCGGCGTGGGGCTCGTGTGGTACCTGGTGGGGATGCTCCCAGCATCCAGCACGTTCCTCTGCCATCACCTCCCATCACCTGGAGCAAGTCCTGGTGCCATCCCTGCTGGCTCCCGGCTCCTGGTCCCAGCTGAGCACCTCAGGCCGGTGGCTGTGCTCCCCCTCCCCTGCACTGCCCACCAAACCGAGGAAGTCGCAACCGCAGAGCTCTTGAAAGCATTTTTTTGGTGGAGACCACCGGTACTGAGAGATTAAAATTGCTGTTGTTTCTTCCATTACTCAGCTTTCCTGAATTATGGGGTGTAATACTCAGGGAGTGGGAATAATTAGGGGAGAACAATGGCAGGCTTGAAGGCTTAACTACGCCTGTGTGGTACTGCCGGCCAGGCCAGCCTGCTGTCACATTTCTCTAGGCCTCCATTTTCCACAGCCCCTGCCAAGCCCTTTCCACCACGGTACCCGCTCCGACTTCCTCATTCCTGGGGCTCTGCTCCCCGGAATGCCCCGGTTAACGCTCGGCTCCCCGGCTCCTGGACAGCCAGCACCCACAGCAGGGGCTGGAAATGTTTGAAAAAAAGCCTGGATGTGGCACTGGGTGCCATCGTTTATTTGAGGGGTCAGGGAACAGGTTGGACTCGATGATCTTGAAGTTCTCTTCCAACCTTGTGGTTCTGTGATTCTGTAATTCTGTGATTCTGTGACTCGGTGACTCTGTGATTCTGTAATTCTGTGATTCTGTGACTCGGTGACTCTGTGATTCTGTAATTCTGTGATTCTGTGACTCTGTGATTCTGTAATTCTGTGACTCTGTGATTCTGTAATTCTGTGATTCTGTGACTCTGTGATTCTGTGGTTCTCTGATTCTCTGATTCTGTGCCTCTGTGCCCTGCCCGGCAGGGATGCAGAGCCTGAGGGATGCAGGACTGTGGGACAGAGGGATGCTGAACCCTGGAGTAAAGGGGGGTGCAGGAGGCCAGGGCAGCCCCACTGCCCTTGTGTCCCCTCCAGGCTCCTCAGCACGAGGCAAGCAGAGGTCCCACCAGGTCATCCCAGCGCTCCATGCTCGAGGAAGCCGCTGGATTTCTCCCCTTGGCAGGGAACACCCTCCAGCTCCTCGGTGGCATCTTGCTCAAGAGCCTTCCCAGCAATGGCTCGGCGCTGCAGGGCCTGGGGAGCAGTGACAGAGCTGGCCCAGAGTTTGGGCAAGAGGCCACAGCGCTGGTCCCAGCCCCGGGCGGGCGCTGGCTCCAGCCGGGGCACGCGGGCAGCCGTGGGGGGCTCTGTGCCTGCCATGGGACAGGGACGAGGAGCCACAGCCCAGGGCAGAGCCAGCCCAGTCCTGGCAACTTCTCCCTGAGCTCTTGGATGTCAGCGCTAGCGCTAATTAAAATAAAATCAATATTTTTTTGCTGTAAAAAGAGACATTGTTCTGGCGAGCACTTTCCCCCGAGTCAGCTCCTGTGTCTGTGGGACGGGCAGGGAGAAGCCAACGGGATCCTGGGGCTGCAAGGAACGTCTGGGGCTTCGCTGCATTCGGGGAGGAGATTGGTTTTAAATTTTCAAATTGTTTTCTCGTTTGTCTATTAACTGGACTGTTTGGAAGGCTCGACTGCAGCCATCTCTGGCCATCCAGGCATCTGGTTCAGTCCTGCTTGTGGTGAGCCACTTGCCACGGCAGGGACAGGATGGGGTTGGGGATGGGATCAGGGTTGGGGGGCGGGATGGGGTCAGGGACAGCCTGGCTCATTAGGTGTCCATTTTAATTAATGTTTTCTGGGCAGGTGGCTTCCCTTGAGCTTATCAGAAAGCCACTCTTCTCCCAGAATTCCCGATCTCTCAGGAGCTTCTGTTTTCTCTCACAAACAGCCTCAAGACTTTATTTTTCTGCTGAAAAACAGCCTGAGTGGAATCATATTTTAGCTATTGGACACTTCGAGGAAAATTCCCACAGCTACCAATTGGGATTGTGCCTAGGATGGGAACCCAGTGATGCCTGAAATCAGTCATCTCACAGCCCTCCAGCCAGGGGTCCTGAGTGACACCCTCTGAGCTCTCCTGGGATGTGCCAGGATCTCCCTCGGAGCCGAATTCCTCTGGGAGCCCATCCTGCCTGTGGCACCCAGAGGACCAATGATGATGATGATGGAGCCTGGCCTGACTCTCCCCACCCCACAGGGCTCTACCTTCCACCCTTGAGAAGATGCATCAATGTGAGTATTTTGCTGAATTCGAGGGGAATTTCTCACAAATCTGTTCCTTTGTGCAGGCTCTTTATGTCCATGTGTGTGCACGTTACTGATGTTGCTACTTTATATTTATAATTCAATTATAAATGGTTATAGAGATGGTTATAGAAAATCCCATTTGAGTCATTCTGTATGAGTTAAATGATTCAATTGATCAAGTGCTGCTATTGCTGTGTTAATGAGATTTTCTTATGATTAAGTGTTGGTAAATCCTTCGGACTTAATCCATTGATCCAATCTGAGGCTAAATTTAGCAAGGGGATCCTCTCTGTGCCTGGTGACTCAGCTTGGGTGTCCCTCACCCCCTTGCTTTCCTGACTTTTTCCTCCCTTCCTTTTTCTCTCCCCATTTCCACCTAATTCATTGTAGACTGCTTTTAATCCTTTTTCTTGGTGTGATTTATCTACACTATAAGAAACAGAGAGACAAAATTACATCAAACCTGCTTTTGCCAGCAATTCAGCCCCAAACCCCTCGTTCACCACAGCCTCAGGGAAAAGGCAACAATTCCAGAGGCTCCCTTACTCGGAAGCCACAATTAAAACTATTTTAAAAGAAAACAAACATTTCTCATCGAAATTCCTGCCTGGCTCTCGTTGTGGGCCAAGGCTGCTCAGCACCAGCAGCTTCCTGAGCTGCCTCTGGGCAAACCCACCATGCTGGGCTCTCGGTCCTGGCTGCAGCTGGGAAAATGGACATTTTCCTGTGGAAATTCAGGAAGGCTGGAGCAGCACTGCCCTGCTGCCTTGGGTTCCTAGGGCCCAGTCAGCTCATGGATTTGGTGTTTATGGTGCAAAGCTGGTGCCTGAGCTGCTCCCATCACACGGGCACTGCAGCAGTTTTGGGGGACACCATGCCACATCCTGCACCACTGGCACCTGGGGGTGGCTTCCAGAGGGGAATGGAGGTGCTGCTGGTGTTGTGGTTGGAATTATTGGGGTTTGGGGGTGTGGGGTGCAATGAGGTATGGGGGATGGACTGTCCCACGTGGGAAGAACACCAGTGTCCTCACTGGGCCTTGCCATGGGGCTGGGAATGGTGGCGTGGCCAATGTCACCCTCCTTCCTTGCAACTGGGTCACCCCTTCATAGTTTTCCACAGTTTTCCACAGTTTTTCACAGGTTTTCTCCACTCCTGTGGTTCTTCACTGGTTCTGTCCCAAAGCCCTCCCTGGTCACCAACACCTGCCCTGGGACACTCCACAAACCCAGCCCTGGGATGCTGGAGCAGAACCCACCCCATGGGACAGAGATTTTGGGGTGCTGAGTGAGCCCAGGGCTTTGTTCAATAATGCTTAAAATGTTTTGAGAACCTTGGAGTAAAAATCTGACTGAAGTGTTCTACAAACTGCACTAAACTGAACCCAAAAAACAGGCAAAAAATGGACGTTAACTACTAAATAAACCTTCAGTGTGGTGCCTCCAGAGTGTCTGACATGGAAAAGGCTGGAAGGTTCTAGGAATCCTCCCCAGTCCAGCACCAGGACGGGGATGGGCGTTTTATGTGTGCACAAATCCAAAATGTACCAAGGGATGGTTCCCACCTCCTCCCTGAGGTAAAAATCCAAACTCACAGCCAGGAAATTGCTGCACCAGAGGGTCTGGGAGCTGCACTGCAGGAATTCCCAGGACATGGGCACAAATCAGGGCAGGTGCAGGAGAGAGAGGAGAAGGAGAAGGTTCTGAAGAAATTCTCCACTGGGGTCTTCCATGAAGGTTCTCAGTGACAGCTCTTCTGCTGAACTGGGCAGAAGCAGGGGTTTATATAGAGTACAGGGGTTTTAGGAATTGCCCAATAGTAAGGGTCAAGGAAAAGTGACCTATAGTCTTACAGAGAGATAAACAAGGGTCTGAAGGCAATAGAGGGGTTTCTAAGAGGGGTTTCTAAGGCCCAGCCATCATGACTTGGCATTTCCTATCTTAGGCCGCTGAACGCCAAGGAGCCATTGCAGGCTCTGGGCCTGCTACAGATCAGCGTGAAGAGCAGAAAATAAGGGGCTGGTGTGAGCTGCTGCTGCCTAAACAACCACATTTAGCACAAAAAGCACCACGGAGACCTGGGAACAGGGCCTGAGCAGGGCAGGAGGACACTGAGATGTGTCCTGTGCCTGCAGCAGCCACTCTTCATCCCTGCACGTGTCTGTGCTGCAGCAAGGACGATTGTCCCCTCGTTTCCCTTGGCCTCCGGCGCGGCAGCGTTGGCTTTCACAGGGCTGGATCCGCTCCGCAGCCGGGCAGAGCGTGGGAGGAGGGTGCCGATCCCGCTTAGGAAACACAAAACAATAAAAGAGGAACAATGGAGCTTCCTTCCCGTCACCCCAAATACCAAACGCCACCAGAACGTGGCTCGGCTCCGAGCAGCGCTGCCGGGGCTGCTGCTGTGTCCTCTGACCCCAGGGAGGAACTGCAGACACCTCCTCCTCTTCCTCGCCCTGGCAAGGGATGCTGAGGGAGGGTGGGTGCCAAGGAGCGTCGCCAAAGGGCTGCCCTGACCCGGCGCTGCTGCCAGAGGCATTCCCAGCTTTGGAAACTGCGTTTGGGCCAGGGCAGGGGGGTGCAGCGTGGCCCTGCCTTGAGAGAGGATTTTGTTGGCTGCCTGCGCTTCCAGGGTAGCCAAACACGTGTTGCAGCCGGCCCAGGGGCCCAGGAGGGGTTATAAAAACATCCAGGTACCCAAACTCGACAGATCAGCCAGAGAACATGTTCCCATGGGTTTGGTGCCTGTGCGGTGCCAGGCACGGGGAGATGCTTGGCCAGCTCAGCCACAGCTGGGCATCTGGGGGGAGCTGGATCCACACCTGAGTGGAACCCACAGCCCGGCTATCCCACAGCTGCATGTGGCAGGTGCTTGGGACACAGGGCCAGAGCCCCCTGAGGGGCTGGTACCCGCCTGTCCCTGCTGGCTCCACCCTCACCCTGTGCTTGGGGCCACCGGCGCAGTGCCAGCCCTGCCAACAAGCCCCATCCCCAGTGCACGAGCCCTTGTGGCTGAAACACCCTCTGCACGGCCTCAGCGAGTGCCCAGCAGCCTGGCC
The DNA here is from genome assembly GCF_017590055.1 of Onychostruthus taczanowskii. Taxonomy (NCBI): domain Eukaryota; kingdom Metazoa; phylum Chordata; class Aves; order Passeriformes; family Passeridae; genus Onychostruthus; species Onychostruthus taczanowskii. The sequence goes on from NW_024503235.1 coordinate 2,819,385, forward strand.
AAGCACATCTGGCTGAAAGCTGTGGGAGCTGCCCCGGCAATGAGGACACCAGCCCGGAAACGCTCCTTTCCCAGAGAGATTCTCTTGTCCCATCCAGAATCCTCTCCCGGCACCATCCCTGTCCCCTCAGCAAGTGCAGGATTGTGGGCTCTGGACAGTGCCCAGGGATGTCACCCGCCCTGTTTTGGGTGACATGAAGGGGCTAGGAGCTCTGCTTCCCACTGGAGAGTAGAGAAGGGAACACCTGCTTGTGGCTGGTGCAAGAATGGGGAGCAGGGCTGGGGCTGCCGCCAGCCAGGAGCAGCAGCCAGGTTGTCCAGTTTTCCAACACTGGCCAGGTTGTCCCCACACTGGGGACATGAACTGGTTTAAACCCTCACCCTGGAACCTGTGAGTCACACATTGACAGCTCCTGCCAGTGTGCTCCATCAGGGCACCAGCCAATGTCCCACTTTCCTGCAGGAGGGGGGACAAAGGCTGGAAAGCTCTTTCCACCTCTGAAGGCACTGCAGCAACCAAAGCTCTTGCATCCTGCTGCTGTGGGAGCTGGGATGTGGTTGGGACACGGTGCTGTGGCTGATGCCATCGTGGGGTGCCCAGGCTGGTGAGGGCACACGGGGCTGCATGGGGGCTCACCCCAGGCACCGGGGTCCCACAGCATCGCTCTCCAGCCAGAGAACCCCACCCCATGTCCCCTGCCCCCCCCTTGATTTGTTGCTATTGTCATCTCCAATATCACGCAGGGATGTGAGGCTGGAAGTCGCCTCTTTCCTGCCAGGTTAAATCGCTCCCTAGGAATGTCTATTATTCCCACAAGTCAACTTTCCCCTCTGCGGTATGTGTCAGGGGTCAGGGCTGGCACCACATGAAAGCCACGGGTATTCAATAACCCAGAGCCGTGGAAAGGCTTCAGTCCAAGCCCAGCCACGTTGGGGTTTATTGATGCAGATGCCTTTCCCCATTTGTTTCCTATAAACAGCACATGGTAATATTTAGTAGGTTTCAAACAGAGCTTTTTGCATATTCTGCCTTGTCTGCAGCGAGCTGCTCAGTAGTAGACAGTTTTAATTTAGTTAATGCAATTTCTGCTTTTTGTTCTTCCAGAAGGTCTGGGCTGGTTTTGACCCTGTCGCCCAGCAAATTACTTGAATTCCCAAGGGGCTGGGAGCAGGAGTCCAGGATCCACTCTCTGCAGGGGTGAGGACAAGGGATCTCACTCCCCCCAGACCCTCTGAGACACAGCCTCAGGAGGTGAGTGCATGTTGGGGCTGTTTGGGGCTGCCCTGGCTGGCTCCTGCTCCTGGCCAGGCTGGCAGCATGTGGTGCTTGCCAACTCCAGAGAAAAAAAAACCCACTTTATTGCAAAAGCTGCCACTTCCCCATCCCGGGGCTGGCAGGGGTCAGGGCACAGCCCTGGGCACCCAGTGCCAGGGATGGAGCGTGACTGCAGGGTGACCCTGGAGCAGGGAATGCCTGTGAGCACAGAGCAGAGATCCCACCAGAGCAGGGCTCCTGGGGAGCACTCACACAAGAAGGGGAAGCACAAACTGCTCCTGGAGAGCAGCCCTTGCTGTTCCTTGTCTCCACACTCCTGGCAGCAGTGCTACACAGCCAGTGCCAGCCATGGAGCAGCACCGAGCTGGCAGCAGAGGAGGCTCAGATGCCCCTCCAGGTGATTTTTTTGCCACTGTAAATGCCCACAGAGAGTTTTGGCTCTGCAGCAGCTGCCTCAGGCTGGCAGCAGAGTCCCAACCACTGAGCACACAGTGGATTCACAGACCCCACGCAGCCACACTGAGTGTCTGCCCCCAGTCCCTCTGCGTGTGGAATGCTGGGCAGGTTCCTCCAGGCAGCAGCTTCCAGGCCCACTGGCAGCCAGAAATTCTTGGGGCAGTGCTGCCATCACCCTGCCAGCCCTGGGCACCCTGTCACCACTGTCACCCTGCCAGCACCCGCCACCAGAACACAGGCAAGAGGAGACCAAAGAACTGACACCGTGATTCTTTTAATGCAATTGCTCCTAAAATGCAGCTTTAAAGTGACTTGGAATGGTCAACAATGAGAAATAAGGGATGGCTTTGAGCTCTGCAGTGTGACCATGTGGCACCTCTGCCACCAACATCCACCTGCCACCGCTGGGCCACTGCCATGCCTCTGACTGCTCTTACAGCCACTCACTGTCCCTTCACAGGGCACGTGTCACACGGGGCATCCAAAGGGACTCTCTGGGGCAAAAAAGGGACAGGGTGAGCCATCCAGTGCCAGATGACCCAACACTCCCCCAGAAAAGCCAAAAAAGAGCAGCACAAGCAGTGGGTTGCTCCCTCTCACTTCACATTCAGGCACCAACCAACACAAATTCTGGAGCTCACAAAGACCTCGAGGGGCTGTGCCTTCATGCTACGTAAAGTGACTTGGGAACCCAATGCTTGACTGTGTTCTCTAGCTCTGGGTGGCAGAGGAAGCTGATGCTCCAATCTTTGCTTTTTGTTATCTAATAATTCTTTATGTATTTATTTTTGAGAGCAGCAAGTGCCACAGGTCAAGTAACTGGGAAATTCTACTGTAGCCTGAACACCAGTGAGAGAACAAACCCTGGCACTGCCTTCACACCTTGCAGCCTTGACATCCCCAACAGCAGAACAGAGCCTGAAATGTCTTTAACACCTCCCAGGCCTCAGCCTGAGTTTGGTCCTCACTCCAAGACTCCCCCTGCAGCCCTGTGCCCACTCTGGAGCACCGATGCCATTTTACCCATTCTTTCTCCATGTAAAATAGTTCCTACTGCTCCACTGGAGTTTGACCTCCTCCCCTCCCGAGGTGAGGCTTCTGGGGGAAGGACAATGGAAAGGCCAAGAGGCTCCCAGATTTCTGAGGTGCCAGGGCCCCGTGAGCAGAGCAGCCCCTGCCCTGGTGCCAGCAGCTCTCCCCAGCCACGCCTTTGGATCAAGCCCGCATTCACCAGTGACTTCAGAATCAAGTGCAGGAAGCCAGTTTGATCTACAGAAACACTACACACATCTCCAAATGGATTTTAAACACCTCGTTTAAGGAAGGACAGGGTTTAGCAGGGAATCAGTGGGCTCTTGTAGCTTGGTCTCCAATTCTGGCCCTCTGACACCGATGCAGATGTGAAGAGACCGGAGCTCTCCTGGAGTCTGAGCAGTTGTTCTCACACAGCCCAGGTCATAATTGGAAACTGAGCTTAGGAAGCCCCCAGGGGCAGGGAAAAGGACATCACCTGATGAAAAAGCTTCAGAATGAACCTGGGAAATAAACAGCAACCAGACAATCATCTTCTACAGAGGATGGAAGTGAGAGTAGAAGAAAATAACATCTGAGACAGTCAATGAGTCAGTCTGAATGTGCAGGGGCAGGAGATCCCTATGGATCTGTGAGGAAAGCTAATGGCCAAACCCAGCTGGTCCCTCCAGTCCCCAGGGAGACGGGGCTGTGGTTCACTCTTCCCCAGCTGGAAGGTTGTCTTCAATCCTCCTGATAAATTTCATCCGTATTTCTGTGACGCTGTCACCCTTCAGGGTGTCCTGGACAAACTTCACATCGACAGCCATCTGCACCTAAGTGAGGGAAGAGCAGAGAGCAGCTGGTAACTCCCTCTTCACAGCAGCTTCTCCAGGGACTGAATGATCATGGAGCACCAGCTTAAGGGTTCTAAGGGCATGACATGACATACAGGGCTCTACATAGTCCTAAATTTGAGACACAGCTGTTCTCCTGTCCCAGCCAATTCCCAGCTAGGGCTCACAGCAGTTGCAGAGTGAGGATTTTGGAATTTCATACAAACTCAGGGAGATGTGCTTGAAATTGGGTCGTGAGCTGAAGGGGCTCAGGCACCACTCTAGGCCTCAGCTGCCACACATGACAGCAGCCAAGTGCTCCTGCAGCTCTGCCCTTCTCCTGGGAATGTGTTTCAAGCCCAAAACAAACCCAGAAGTCACGAACACAGACCAGAATTCAACTATCTGCTGACTCCTGGCTGTCCATACACCCATCCCAAGGGAAGGGAGATGTGGCTCACCATTTCCAGGGCACCTCGCAGCACCCCACAGAGCAGGTTGGAGTAGATGAGGGTTGAGTGGTTGTCAGGGAGCTCCACAAAGTCCACCAAGGGGTTGTTTTCCAAGATCAGGGAGAACTCATCACCCCCTTGGGTCGTGAGCTGAAGGGGCTGAGGCACCACTCAGCTGCCACACATGACAGCAGCCAAGTGCTCCTGCAGCTCTGTCCTTCTCCTGGGAATGTGTTTCAAGCCCAAAACAAACCCAGAAGTCACGAACACAGACCAGAATTCAACTATCTGCTGACTCCTGGCTGTCCATACACCCATCCCAAGGGAAGGGAGATGTGGCTCACCATTTCCAGGGCACCTCGCAGCACCCCACAGAGCAGGTTGGAGTAGATGAGGGTTGAGTGGTTGTCAGGGAGCTCCACAAAGTCCACCAAGGGGTTGTTTTCCAAGATCAGGGAGAACTCATCACCCCCAGGACTCCAGTTGGTGATGCTTGGAGTGATGCCCAGGTACATTTTAAATGCAATCTGTTGTGGCAAACAGGAGGAGCAAGAACAGGTGAGGCAACAGCACAGCTTTGATCTTTGTAAAATTACTCAAGGGGTTTTCAAACATCTCTCCTTTCCTCCAGTTCTCACCAGCCAGCAGTACCTGGGCTAAAGTTTTTTTTTTTCCCTCCCCAAAATCTTCATTAAACTCTCAGAACAGTGCTGTAAGTAGTAAATATTCCATCCTCACATGCAAATCCCCCCCAAAAAACCTGACAAAGCAGTTCTTGGACATTTACCTTTGCTATAACATCTGCAGTTTCACGGAAATCGTGGCACCTCCCAACATTGGAACGGGCCAGGAAGTCCTCGATGAGCCGGACACCGATGTTGTAACCCCTGTGAAGGGACCAGAGCAACAGCTTCAGAAAGACAACAATATTTATAAAAGAGGAGAGTGAAGAAGCCAAGTCTAATCTGAGAAATGTTAGTGTTAAGTAACTTCAGCCTGCCAGGCTTTTGCTCCTGGAGCAGCGCAGAGGGATGTGGCTGTGATCCCTGCTGTCATCCTGGTGCCTGGTGAAGGCTGAGCTAGAACAGAGGCTGGACAGAGTTAAAGAATAAAGTAGGGATTTATTAGGAGGCCTCAATGGATTCACCTTGGGCAGCACAAGAGCCCAGCCAGGGCTACACCCAAGATGAACCAAAATGGTCACAAAAAAACAGACGACTGGTCATGAGGCCTGTCACTTTTATAAGTTCTGCTCCATTTGCATATTGGAGTAAATTGTCCAATTACAGCTTTAGCTTATGAAGCCCCATCCTTCTTATTTTTCTCTCTTCAGTCCATGTTGGTTATGCTCTTGGGCCTGAGATTTGGATCAGCTGTCCTTGGTCCCAAGCAAGGAAAGGAATTGTTTTGTCTACCTGTCTACCTGTCTGTCTGTCTCTGTGAAGAGAGCTTACCAACACTTAATATGAAGCTCAGAACCACGCACTAAAGCAGCACAGAATCTGAAAAATATAAAAGCTAAACCTGAGGCACCAATCCCTGCTGTGATCCCTGCTGTGATCCCTGCTCCCACACAGCTCCAGCAGGGCGGATCCACTCCCACCTGTGCATGCACTCACATTTTGTCCAGCTGCTTGTTGACATCGTCGTCATTCTCGTAGTCCTTGCAGAGCTGGGTCACCAGGGCACCGTAGGTCAGCGTGAACAGCTCTGAGTTCTGCACACAGGAAAAGAAAATTCACCCAACAGAACCTGCCTGGGCTCCGCTGCCGCCGAGTCCAGCGCCGCCACCCTGGGCACGGAGAGGGGAACAGGGACCTGCTGCCTCAAAGGAACCTGGTGCTTAATGAGGAGAGATCCCAGCTCCAGTTTCATAAGGAGAGATCCCAGCTCCAGTTTCATAAGGAGAGATCCCAGCTCCAGTTTCATAAGGAGAGATCCCAGCTCCAGTTTCATAAGGAGAGATCCCAGCTCCAGTTTCATAAGGAGAGATCCCAGCTCCAGTTTCATAAGGAGAGATCCCAGCTCTAGTTTAATAAAGAGAGATCCCAGCTCCAGCTCTGGCAACAACTTCATTCTCCTTGGAATGAGGCTTGGAGGAACCTGGTCTACTAGAAGGTGCCCCTGCCCTTGGAAGGGGGTGGAACTGGATGAGTTTTAAGATCCCTTTCAACCCAAACTATTCTGGGACTTTGGTGTTTTTGGAATACCTCCTGGATAGCTGGAGGTGCCATGCCAGGGCCCTGAATTTACCTCAAGCACTGGCCTAGAGCTGAGATCTGACTCAAACTCTTCCCTGTTTCATGTTACAAGTAGGCAGTGACTGCTAGGGTCCAGCTCTGGTCCTTCCAACAGGCCCAAAATGCTCCTCCACTCAGGGATTTATGACATTCTGTACCAAGAAAAAGGACTCATCTGGTCCTAGAAAGTTGTCCAGGCACAGAATTTGCTTCAGAGACTGAAATCAGCTCCTCAGACCCAGAACAGGCTCAGGGAGGCCAAGCCCAGGCCAGCTCAGCACTCAGGTGCTGTGCACATCTACTCTGGGACTGGCCAGGACCAAAGTCACTCATGTTTTCCTTGCACAATTCTCAGATTTGCAGAAAATTTGCAAAAAAAGGGAAAAATTATCCTCTCCCAGCCACCACCTTCAATCCTCACCCTCAAATGATGTCAAAGAGCATTTTTTGGGAGCCATTAAGCCAGGCCAGTGATTAAGGAGGTCATTACAGGCTGCAGAACAAAACTCTGCAAAAGGAAGTGTTTTGGGGAACAAACAAACCCCCAGCACTGGTTTCTGCTGTCAGTTTTGGCATGCAGAGGGATCACAGGGGCTGACCTGGGATCTGTCACCTACCATGAGCTGCAGAGAGGCAGAAGGTGAAATGAATGGCAAATACCAATACTAGAGAATGAAAGCAGCAGCAGGCAGGGAGGGAAAAGAGACAAGATCAGAGTTAAGTGACAACACAGATCACCATAAGTTCACACAAAGCCACAACAAACACACAGAGGAAACACCCCCAAATAGGAATTGGGTTTGTAGAGGACACAGGGAATTCCACCTTGTCTTGTTCCTGGATTAGGAAAAAATTCTTTCTTGGGAGGGTGGGGAGGCCCTGGGACAGGGTGCCCAGAGAAGCTGTAACTGTCCCTGAGTCACTGGAAGTGTCCAAGGCCAGGCTGGACAGGGCTTGGAGCAGCCTGGGACACTGCAAGGGGTCCCTGCCATGGCAGGGGGTGGAATGGGATGAACTTTAAGGCTCCTTCCAATCCAAACCATTCTGGGATTCTGGGATTGCCATTCACAAGGACAAAAGGCTTCAGGTATGAAAACAACCAGAGGAGCTATTGCTACACTTTGGATCTAAAGAACTGACACCTTCTTTGGGCATTTTATTTAAAAATTTGCTTTCTTCTTGGAAAACTAAGGGTTGGGCAATTCACGTCACAGGAAGGACAAGGGGGAAGTTCCTTTGGCTCAGCTGGGATCAGAGACTTGGCAGAGAATTTAACAGGCATGCAGAACAGGTAGTGTTGGTTTTAAGGGTTTCAGTTTTAGTAAAGACAGAGGTGGAGAGGGGATGGATGGAGGGAATCCAGCTGTCCCCAGCCTGAGGTGCTGTCACCGTGTGAGGCCATGGCAGTGTCACCTGCCCCCATCGGCCCCAGCACACCCAGAGCTGATCTCACTTTTTGCTGAGATGTTATTAAAGGAAACTTGAGCTGTTACAAACTCCTAAATTCAGATTAGGACAATTTTTTTTTTTTCGTTTTCGGCCCCTTTGATGTAATTGAAGTGCCCAAAGCTTTCCCAGTATTTTAATTATTTGACACTGCACAGCAGTGTACAATCTCCACACAATGCGTCTGTTCTACGGCCACGGAAGTGTCAGAACTCCAGTGAATTAACACAATTCTTTACATTGTATTTAAGGAGCTGAATCCCTAGAAAACAATCCCCTGGGGCGCGAAGAGGCAGGAGGGGGCAGCTAAGCCCGACCCAACCCCTCCTCACGGCCAAAGAGGGAGAAGACCCCAGGTTTTATTTTTTATTACTTATGTTGCATTAAAAATTAACGAATTCGACCTGGTTTGACTCAGAATTCGAGCTCAGCTCTGGAGCTTGGGGCTCCATCTCTCAGTTCCTGACTCAGCCGGGCTGATAACGCGGAATGAGCAGGAGAGGGGAAGGGAGACACGCCAGGGAAGCGTTCTGGGTGCGAACTTCCCCTCAACGGGAGCGCCCGGTGCCGCTGCTGGCTGCCCGGCCCCGCCGCACCGGGCGCTGCGGGCCAGGCCCGATCATCCCCGCCGCGGGCCGGTTCCCCGGGTGCCCCACGCCATGCTCTCGCCACGCCGGCCCCGCCGTTACCATTTTCTTGCTCTCGGTGCCGCGCCCGCCCTGCCGCGACATCGTGTCCGCCCGGCCCGGCCCGGCCCGGCCGCTCCGTCCGCCGCGGCACCAAGGGATCCGCGGGACACCGCGGGGCACCACGGGACACGCAGTCCCCGCCGCGCCGCCGTCCGCGCCCCGCCCGCCCGGCTGGACTACAAATCCCAGAGTGCATCGCGCGCCAACAGCCTGAGGGTGTGTTGTGTCACTTGACAGCGAGGCACCGCCCAATCTTGGCGCGTGTGGGGGGGGGGGGGGCGGCCCCGCCGCTCCCGCTGCCCCCGGCCGCCAGCCTGCGGCCCCTGCCCGGCCGGTGACGGCATGGTGGCCCCGCTGTGCTCCCTACGTGCTGCCGGCTTCCTGCAGGCCTCCCCGCGGCCCCCCAGCCCCATGGGAAAGGGGCCTTTGCCTGGGCTGCACTCCTGCTCCCACCTTGGTCCCACACTGCCGCTTTGGAATAGGAGTAGAATGGTGGAATATCCCCAGCTGGAAGGGACCCACAAGGATCGAGGCCAACTCCTGGCCCTGCACAGGACACCCCAACAGTCCCACTGTATTCCTGAGAGCATTGTATGAACGCTCCTTGAGCTCTGCCAGGGCCAGGCCCTGCGCAGCCTGTTCATGTGCCTTCCTTGCCCGGCTCCAGGGGCTCAGCAGGGGCTGATTCCTGGGGAAAGCGCAGCTGGGTGGATGAAGCAAGCCCTGTGCTGGCAAGATTGGGCAAGCTCGGATCCTTAGGCTGCAGCTCAGTGTGGAACACAAGCAGGTTTTCACCTGTGAGGCCCACAAATCGCCCCACAGGAACAGGGTAAAGGACAGGGTGTCACAGAAACCAGCCTGGCTTGGGGCTGCTGGAACTGCAAGGAATATTCCCTGGAACAACCCAGCTTCCCCTAACCCTCCCCAAGCCAGCATGGTCCCCGGTGCAGCAGGTTCTGCTCCCCGACAGAGTGTGCCTGGCATTGTTTACTTATTTATTTAACCTCATGTAGTTTATTTCTTTATCCCATTATGTCCCTGTCCTGAGTCTCCTGTCACTGAGGAGTGCTGAGCGCTGACCCAGCTGGGGCGGGGTGCTGGGGGCAGGACATGCTCTGGGCACAGGGGGAGCGCCCCACTCCTGCTGGCTGCTCAGGAATCCAGCAGCTGGCTCGCTGTCACCGCGAGCAGGAGCGTGGGGACCGGCCGGGCTGCGGTGACCTGCTGGCATTGCCTTACATGGCTGCGTCCCCAGGACACGGCCAGCTGCGAGGCACCGGGCCCGGCACTGGGGCGTGCTGTGGTTGTCCCGGGCTGGGGGGCTGCCAGCAGCACCTCCATTGTGCCAGTGAGCTGATGGCAGGTCTGTGCTCCCTGTCTCCTCTGTGCAATGCCAGGTCCCTTCCTGCTCCCAGTCCCAAATGCCACCTTGTGCTCTCCCATCACAGTGGCCCTAGTGTGCTGGTGGCCAATGGAGATCATTGAGTCCTAGAACACGAGTTGGAACAAACCCACAAGGACCATGAAGTCCAGCTCCTGGCCCTGCACAGACACCCCAGCAATCCCCCCCTGTGCCCGAGAGCGCTGTCCAAACGCTCCTGGAGCTCTGGCAGCCTTGGGGCCGTGCCCATTCCCTGGGGAGCCTGGGCAGTGCCCAGCACCCTCTGGGGGAAGAACATTTTCCTAACATCCAACGTAAGAAGGCACCGTGTCCCTGGTCACCGCAGAGGTCCCTGGCAGTGTCCCTCCGCGCCGAGCTGGGGGGCATGAGGGGCACACAGGGCACCCACGCTGGCATCTCAGTCCGTGCCGTGCCATAACGCCCAGTGAGCACAGGAGATCCTTCCCAGGCGGAGCCGTTACTGCTCCCCGGCCCCGGGCAGGGGCCGAGCCGGCCCCGCTGCAGCCGAGGGCACCGAGAGCCGGTCTGACGGCGCCGGGCGGCTCTGCCGGTTCCCGCCCGCACACGGGAGATGCTCCGGGAGACGGGCGGAACCAAAACGCCGCGATTTGTCCCCGCGGCGGGGCCGGGCTGCGCGGGGCTCGGGGCTCGCCGCCCCTCGCATACAGACCCCGATACACGGGGTGAACCTCGCAAACCGGCCCGGGGGGCGGCCGGGACCCGGCAAAGCCCCGTGCCCCCCTGACCCGTCCCGTCCTACCGCGCTCCGCCCCGTCCGGTGGGCGCAGGAACGCCTGCAGCGCGCTCCGCCCCGCCGCGCCCAGCGCGGGGGCTTGCTGCACCGGGGCTGGGCCGAGTCATGCCGTGCAAAACCCGGGAGCCGTGCCGAGCCATGTCGTGCAGATCCCTAGAGCCAGGCCTAGCCATGCCGTGCGGATCCCGGGAGCCGTGCCGAGCCATGCCGTGCAGATCCCTAGAGCCAGGCCTAGCCATGCCGTGCGGATCCCGGGAGCCGTGCCGAGCCATGCCGTGCAGATCCCGGGAGCCGGGCCGAGCCGTGCCGTGCGGATCCCGGGGCCCGAGCCGTGCCGTGCCGCGCGGGGCTCTCCCAGCAGCGGCGCTGGGGCTGCGGGTGCTGGTGCTGAGCGCGGCGCTGGGCGCGGGGGCGGTCCGGGCTCAGCCGCCTCCCTTCCCTTTCTGGGACCCCTCGCTGCCCTGGCAGCGCCGCCTCGATGACCTGCTGGGCCGGCTGAGCCCCGCCGAGCTGGTGCTGCAGGTGAGGGGGCGGCGGGACCCCCCCGGGGCCCCCGCGGGACTCCCCGCTCAGCGCCGCTGCCCTGCAGGTGGCGAGGGGGGGAGCGATGGGGAACGGCCCCGCGCCCCCCATCCCGCGGTTGGGCATCGCGCCCTACAACTGGAACACGGAGTGTCTGCGGGGCGACGGCGAGGCGCCTGGATGGGCCACGGCTTTCCCGCAGGCATTGGGGCTTGCCGCAGCCTTCAGGTACCAGCACCGGGGACCGGGGGTGTGGGATGGGACCTGGTGAGACAGGTCCCCCCTTGCCTATGCTGCCCTGACACCCCTGTGCTGTCCCTCTAGCCCAGAACTCATCTACCGTGTGGCCAACGCCACTGCCACTGAGGTGAGAGCCAAACACAACAGCTTTGCTGCTGCCGGCCGCTACAGTGACCACACCGGGCTCAGCTGCTTCAGCCCTGTCCTGAACATCATGAGACACCCGCTGTGGGGCAGGAACCAGGTGCCAGCTTGGGCGGGTGCTCCCTGGCTGGGATCGGGCCACAAAGGACCGTGGCTGACGAGCTGGATGTGGCCGTGACTTGCCAGGCTGTGGGGATGTGGGGACAGTGTTCCCAGGGGTGACTCACCTGTGCCCCGGACAGGAGACCTATGGGGAGGACCCGTTCCTGAGTGGGGAGCTGGCCCTCAGCTTTGTGCAGGGGCTGCAGGGCCAGCACCCCCGTTACGTTAAGGCCAGCGCTGGCTGCAAACACTTCAGCGTGCACGGTGGCCCTGAGAACATCCCTGTCTCCAGGCTAAGCTTTGATGCCAAGGTGAGCACAGCAGGGCAGGGGGTGTTAAGAGTGCAGGGGGCACTCCAGGTGCTGACCCCACTCTGCCGTGGTGCAGGTGCTGGAGCGGGACTGGCGCATGACCTTCCTGCCCCAGTTCCAGGCATGTGTGCGTGCTGGCTCCTACAGCTTCATGTGCAGCTACAACAGGTGTGGGGCGTGGTGAAGGCCACGTGGGCTGGGCTGCCCTTGGCATGGCCAGTGCCCTGCTCTCCTGGCTGCCCCATCCCCTCTCCAACAGGATCAATGGCGTTCCCGCTTGTGCCAACAAGAAGCTGCTGACGGACATCCTGCGTGGAGAGTGGGGCTTTGATGGCTACGTGGTGAGCGACGAGGGGGCTGTGGAGCTCATCATGCTAGGGCACCACTACACACACAGCTTCCTGGAGACAGCGGTTGGTGAGCTCACGGGCTGGGCATGGGGTCAGTCCCCAGGCATCGCACAGCCATGACAGGAGTTCTCCCTTCTCCCTGGCATGGCAGCCTCGGTGAATGCTGGCTGCAACCTGGAGCTCTCCTATGGCATGAGGAACAACGTCTTCATGCACATCCCTCAGGCTCTGGCCATGGGCAACATCACACTGCAGGTGAGCCGAGGGGAGTGAGACCAGGGATGTGGGCAGAGAGCCTGGGCTGTCCCTGCCAAGCACAGCTGAGATGTTGGGGTCGGGGTCTCCACAGATGCTGCGTGACCGAGTCCGGCCCCTCTTCTACACACGGATGCGGCTGGGGGAGTTTGACCCCCCAGCCATGAACCCCTACAGCTCCCTGGACCTGAGTGTGGTGCAGAGCCCTGAGCACCGCAACCTCTCCCTGGAAGCTGCTGTCAAGAGCTTTGTGCTGCTGAAAAATGTGCGGGGGACACTGCCCCTGCGGGCCCAGGATCTGCTCAGCCAGCACCTTGCGGTGAGCCCCTGCAAGGTGGTGGGCAGGGGGACATGCTGGCTCCACACCCAGGGCACACAGGTGTCACAGGGCTGCTGGTGCCCACCCTAACCCCTCTGCCCTCTGCAGGTCGTGGGTCCCTTTGCTGACAATCCCCGGGTACTGTTTGGGGACTATGCACCAGTGCCAGAGCCTCAGTACATCTACACTCCCCGGTGAGAAAGCGTGGTCCCACCCCATGTTCCCCTCTCCTGATCACTGTTCCCCTCTTCTGGGCACTGACCAGGGCTGCTGCTGGAGCTGCTCAGCCCTTGGCTGGTGGCCAGGCAAGGGGGCTGTCCCCATTGTGCCCCAACCCTGGGGCACAGCTGCCCCTGTGTCCTCTGCTCTTCCCTGGTGCAGGAGAGGGCTGGAGATGCTGGGGGCCAATGTCAGCTTCACAGCGGGCTGCAGAGAGCCACGGTGCAAGCAGTACTCACGGGCAGAGCTGGTGAGGGTGGTGGGGGCAGCTGATGTGGTGCTGGTCTGCCTGGGGACAGGTAAGTTGGAGTGGGAGGGCACTGGGTGGGCACTGCCAGAGGAAGGGGAGTGCTATGGGAGAGAGGGGCTGCCCATGAGCCACCTCTGAGGCGGTCGGTGCCCCTCTGCCCTGTCTGCCCACAGGGGTGTAAGGGCTCTCCCTTGGCTGTCCCCACCCAGGGGTAGATGTGGAGACAGAGGCAAAAGACCGGAGTGACCTGTCCCTGCCGGGGCACCAGCTGGAGCTGCTGCAGGATGCTGTGCAGGCAGGTAGGGGCTCTGTGGGACCTCAGCCCACCCAGGTGTTCCCCATCCATGGCACATCCCGGGGTGTGGCAGCCAGCAGTGCCACTACCAGCCTCTCAGTGACAGCCACCTCCCTGCAGCCGCTGGGCGCCCCGTCATTCTGCTGCTGTTCAACGCGGGGCCCCTGGACGTGAGCTGGGCTCAGGCACATGACGGCGTGGGGGCCATCCTGGCCTGCTTCTTCCCTGCCCAGGCCACGGGCTTGGCCATTGCCAGGGTCCTGCTGGGCGAGGCGGGGGCCAGCCCGGCTGGCCGGCTGCCGGCCACTTGGCCTGCAGGCATGCACCAGGTAAGGCCACGGCTGCTGGTTGCACCCTTAGCCTTTCTTTGCCTTGGTGGCTGAAGCAGCTGTGGGCTGCAGGGCTGTGGTTCTTGCCTGTGCCCGCCCAGCCCTGCCCTGTCCCACAGGTGCCACCGATGGAGAACTACACCATGGAGGGACGGACATACCGGTACTATGGGCAGGAGGCCCCGCTCTACCCTTTTGGCTACGGGCTGTCCTACACCACCTTCCGCTATCGGGACCTGGTGCTGAGCCCCCCAGTGCTGCCCGTCTGTGCCAACCTCTCTGTGTCTGTGGTGCTGGAGAACACAGGACTGCGGGACAGCGAGGAGGTGGGCACAGCTGCTCTGCACTGATCTGGCCGTGCAGGGTACAGATGTGCCCGATCTCCCCCTGCGAGGGGACTGCTGTGGAGCCCCATTGTGCTGAGTCCCATCCCTCCGTGCAGGTGGTGCAGCTGTACCTGCGCTGGGAGCAGTCCTCCGTGCCGGTGCCCCGCTGGCAGCTGGTGGCTTTCCACCGTGTGGCCGTGCTGGCCGGCCGAGAGGTCAAGCTGTCCTTCCAGGTGCTGGCCGAGCAGCGCGCGCTCTGGGCGCAGGACTGGCGCCTGGAGCCCGGCACCTTCACCCTCTTTGCTGGAGGGCAGCAGCCAGGCCAGAAGATGCGGGCACCCTCGGAGGTGCTGAGCGCACAGTTCAGTGTCACCGGCACTGCCCGGCCCTTACGCATGTGTTAGCAGCGAGGGTGGGCACAGGGTGCTGGCAGAGGAAGGGATGTGAGGTACCCCGCGAGGTACCCGTGTGCCGCGGGCAGTGTTGTGGTTCTCTGCCCTGCAATAAAGTGCTGGTGCTCCGTGGCAGCAGTGTGGGGCCTCCTCTCCATCCTCCCGGCACAGCGCTGGCATCTCCCCGGAGCAGGACCACACTGCTCTTCCTCTGCTCAGTGCTTTCAGCCTCCTCCCGTGGCTGTCCCACCCCGAGGCGCTGCTGCAGCCCCACACCCTGCCCGTGCCCCACACCGGACCCGCGTGTGCTGCGGCCACACGTGCCTGCGCCTCCCGCTCTATTTATAGCCGCAGGGCTGCTCCAGCGCATTCCCTGTGCCGAGGGAGCGGTGACTGGCAGCCCTGGGAGGCTCGGGAGGCCAGGGGGTGGCCCTTCTCCTTCCCAGGCAGGATCCAGGGAGCCGGCAGGATGCTGCAGGGAAGGGGGCAGTGGTTGGAGTTACCGAGCCCTGCGCTGGCCCGAGGGACAGATCCAACCCTGCAGCAGCTCGGGGGCTCTGGAACAGCGCTGGGATGTGATTCCGGCAGCAATGCTGGCGGGGAGCCGGGGCTGGGCAGGAACTCCTCCGGATGGTGTTGGAAGACTGTGATCTCCTCCAGCCCCGAGGCCGGAGGCCAAGGTGGGGGTGGCGGGGAGCGCGTGGGGCTGCCCAGGCCTGACCCCATGACATCAGGACACTAATTACAGATGCGGCTTGGGATAATTACAGAGCAGGCGCGAGCTGTGGCAGGGCAGGGCGCAGCCCGCTGTGGCTCAGCCCATTGCTGGCCCATTTGTCACTGGCACCCACAGGGGATTGTCCTGCAGCAGCCGGGATTTGCCATGGACTGTGGCATTGCCCCATGGCAGCATGCTGGGGGTCTGGTTGTTGCCCTGGCATGCTGCTGGTGATGGGTTCCTGTTGCATCCGTCCACCCCAGGACAGGACACAGGGACAGACACTCGTCCCCTGGATCCTGTTGGGTCACTTCCCCATGGCAAGAGGGAATCAGCTGGAGTGCTTTGGGGACAGGGTTTCAAATCAGCCCTTGTGGGCACTGTGTCACAGCAGCAGGGTGGGAGCAGCCTGGGGCCAGGGCAAAGTCCTGGAGCTGAGGAGAGAGGTGGGAGCAGAGGGATAGGGAGCAGGTGGAAATGGGTGGGATGGGGTGTCCCACACAGTACTTTGCTCAGAGGTGCTGGCAGGGTTTGTTTGTCATCCTTATCCCTGTTTGCTCCCAGACTTGCACAGTGTCAGCTCCTACTGGCAGGGCTGAGCTGTGGCTGTAGTTATCCTTTGACTTTGGGGTGCTGATCCCTTTGGGTCCCTACAGTCGGTGTCAGGGCCAGGTGTTGGGCCTGAGGGTGCAGCCCCCTGCCCAGACTGGCCTGACAGAGCCATGGCAGTGTTGCACCCCACGCTGCAGGGCTGAGGAGCACAGGGAGTGCTGGGGCATGCAGCAGCCAGGGCTGGGTGCCGTGCTCATCATGAGCTCATCGGATTTTCCATCAGCTCAGGGGGGGCAGCTGTTCCCAGCACCATGGGAATGGCGGGGCTGGACCCAGGAACCCCAACACAGCAGGGCTCTGCCTGCAGCAGAGTGATTGATCAATCCCTGCTTGTATAAGCCCATCGACTTGGGCTGGAATGGCATTCACAAGCCCTCTGATGTTGCACTGTTGGAGCATGGCCACAGGCCCTGTATGCCCACAGTTGCCCCTTCCTCACCTCAGTCAGCTCCAGACTGACCCCACTGTGGGGAGAAGGACCATGGACATGGCTGGATCCAGTGCCAGGCTGTCCCGGAGCCCTGAGATGCTCATCTGCTCCAGGTGAAGCTGTGGGACCCACAGGCAATTAAGGTTTGGAAGCCACTCATAGTCACCCTTGGAGCATGTCATGGAGTGGCTCCAGTCCCACTCTGCCAGATCCCTTGTGTGCCATGGAAATACAGAGCTGTGGGACTGCTGCAGCCCCTTGGAGGCTCAGCCATGCAACAGTGTCAGCGGGGCTGTTCCCCTTTCCTGTGCCAGGGCACATCCTGGCTTTGTGAGTTCATTGGGACATTGCTCTCCCTGCCCTTCTCATGGGGTGCCCAGCTCCCAGAGCTGAGGCTTGACCGTGCAGCATTCCCTGGTGGGGAGTCAGCTGGCAGGTGAGGCTCTGGGAGTTTCGGGAAGCCTCTGCTCTGTCTGAGCCAGGTGAGAGGGTGCAGGGCTTGAGGCTGTAGGAGGGTGATGACTTTCGGGTGATTTGGGGTGTAGGGCTACCCCTGCAGCATCACAGAGCGGGGCCGCCCCGTCTGCTGAGGAGCTCCTCATCCCTGACTCAGGGGAATGCACTTCCAAGGGAAAGGGCTGGGATTTCGGTAAACCTGTTTGCCTGGTAGGTGAGGGAGAATGAGTGGCAGGGGATCTCCTGGCCTGCGGTGACATCATCCCCAAAACAGGCATCTCTGATGGGTGCTGCCCGCAGAAAACTAACTTTGTTCATCCACAAAAATGCCCAGAGCCGGGCACTCTGCGGGATGCCTGGAGCAGGCTGGCCACGTGGTGGACAAGGACATGCCCCTGCCTCCTGCTGCCCCTGCAGAGCCTGGAGCCGTGTTACTTCCACTGCTGGTGCTGCCCACTCGTCCCCTTCCCTGGCCGTGCCGCCGCATTCCCGTCCAAGCAGGGCACAAAGGGGATTCTGCGCTGAGCGGGGGCCGCTGCTCCTGCCCGGGGAGCGGGAGCGGCCTCTGTTGTCTGCCGGTTACCGGGGCAGGGTGGGGGGTGGGATGCGGGCGGGGGGAAGCCCCGCCAGCGGAGGCGGCTGCTGGCGGTGACTAAGGCTCACGTGTGACGGGGAGCGGGGGAGCAGCAGCTCCAAGGCCTCTCGAACAGCTGAGGTGGGGCTGGAAACGGGAAATCGGTGTCTTTTTGGGGTGCCTGAGGCTGGGGCAGCCGATCCCGGTGGTGCTGGCTGTGCATCGCGGCGCTGCTCGGGGCGGGGCGTGTTTGCTGCGGGGCCAGCGCTTCGCGCGTGACCGGAGCATCGTAAAATGCGTGTGCGAGCCCCAAAATCTGGGAGAGCAGGGGCTGGAGGCGGGCGAGTGGCCGAGCAAAGCTGGGGGATGCTGAGCACTGCGGGGACAGGCCCGAGGCGGGGGTGACGGGCGCGGGGTCCCAGCCGCGGCTGCGGGAGGAGCGGCGCCGGCTCGGGGCTGCGGGGCCGCGTCTGGAGCCGGGCGAGGCGGAGCATCCCCCCGGGCCGGGGGGAGCGGGGCTGGGCCAGCCCCTGCGCCTGCCGCGCCATGGAGCGGAGCTGCGCCGGGCGGGAGCCGCAGCCCCGGCCCCAGCCCCAGCCCCTCGGTAAGGATCCGCGGCGGCGGCGGCGCCGGTACCGGCTCCGGGGGGTGCCCGGGTCCCCTCCCGCACCGCGGGGCCGCAGGGAGTCGGGGTGCGGGATGCGGCCGAGGGCTGCAGGATGCGGCCCGGGGGTGCGGGGTCTGCCGGGGGGTGCGGGATGCGGCCCGCCGTGCCGGCGGAGATGCGGCGGCCGGGTCCGCGGAATGCGGCGGAGCGGAGCGGGGCGGCGGCCCGGGGAGGCGGTGGAAGAGCCGGGGGGGGGCGAGGGGGGGGAATGCACTGCCGGGGCCGGGGCGGCTTCCCGGGAGGGACAAAGCCCGGGCACGGCCCTTCCATCTTGGGGAGGGCCGGAGTGGCCCCGGCCCCGCCGCCGAGGGGGGTGCAGGGGGACTGCCCTTGGGAAGCCCCGGGGGTGGCGGCGCCGGCGCCGCCCCGGCTCGTCCCCGCCGGCCGGTGGGCGATGCCCCCTGTGGGAAGCACCCCCCGCCCGCCCGGCCGGTCCCGCTGCCCCGGGATGAACCGGGGAGGGCGGCGGCGGGGCCGCGCTCGGGGCCGGGGTTGGCGCTGCCTCTCGGGGCTCCAGCGCAGCGCTCGCTGTGACTAAGCAGAGCTCCGCGGAGCCGCTTCCCACCGCGGGAGGAAGAGGAGAGGTGGCTCCCCTCCCCCTCGGCCCCAGAGCTCCATCGCCCGGGCCCGCTGAGAGGGAGGGATGGCTGCGGCTCCGGCGATGCTGAAAACCGGTGGCTCCTGCACCAACCGGCCGCGGGTCCTGGCATCGCTGCCCGAAGGACGCGTCCTGCGCCAGACATGTTGTCTGAGTCCCGCTGTCTGCCTCCGCCGCTTCCCGCCCGCCGTGGCCTGCCCACTCGATGCTGTCGCGGCCCGGGGACCAGGGCTGGCTGCTCCCGGCCACCCTGCGGGTCATCGGCTGCTCTCCTGTGAGCACAGAATGGTGCTGAAGAGCACGGGCGGTTTTGCACCGTGTCCTCTTTCAGGGACCATCCCTGACCTGTCCCGTGTGGGTGACCTGCAGGACTGGGCAGCCCGGGCTGCTTCCTGTCTTGCTGCCCAGAGCGGGTCGGAGCCTCCAGCAGGGATGGGATTTCACTCAAGGGGCCAGGACCCACCATGTATGGGGCAGCAAGGGGCACTGGAGGCCAGAAACTCCTGAAAGGCGGCCAGGGCAGGGCGTGACCTGCGGAGCTGCGCAGGTGGGCAGAGGGATGAAGTGTACAGAGGGATGAGGACATTGCAGGGAGCAGGCAGAGGTTTGTCCTTATCCATGTTTCCCCCAGCTTCTCCAGCCCTTCTCCCTTAGCATGGAGGAGAGGGAGGGCGAGCTGGTTGCCCGCCAGTGCCTGTGTTTGGGAGCAGCAGCTCGGGAGTTCTCCCAGCGCGGGAGCTGGAAGAAACCGTCAGAGCAACGTGATGCGACGTGCAGAGTGGTGATGTGACAGTCCCGTGGTGCCATGTCCAAAATAGTTAGCACAGCTCTCGCTCCTTGGAGGGCTCTGAGCAGGGTCGGGCAGCCCCACAGGCAGCCTGCTGGGAACAGAGCTGGATCCTGCACGGCCCCAGCCCTGGCAGGTGCCACATCCGTGTTGTGAGGCACAGGACCTGTTTTTTGGGGCTACTGACGTGCTCCCCAAGGGGCTGGATGCTGGCAGGTACAGAGCCCCATGTCCTGCCTTCCAGCCAGGTTTCTGTTTCCCAGCATGATGCTAGCAGACAGGTTTTTGGGAGCGCCTGGGCTGGCTGCCCTGGGCACTGGTGGCGCCGCATGGGTCGCCCCAAGGACGAGGGCACCTCCTGTCGCCACTGCCAGCGTGCCAGATGGATGGTGGGCAGGTGTTCCTGCCCCTGCCCTCGGGCTGCTTGGGGTTGCACTGTGACCACAGCCACAGCTTGCTGTGGGGGTGTTGGGGCAGCAGCAGCTCCGGCTCTTTCCTTCATGTGTGTTTTAAACCCTGGAAACCCCCTGGCTCCGGCCTTGCTCTCACCACAAGATCCCAAGTTCCCCTTGCTGCTCTCCAGCTCGGCACGCCACTGCAGGCTCAGCAGTGCCACAGGAGCTCAATGACCTCTGCCCAGGGGCTGGTGCGGTTCCCTCATGGCTGCCCCCCATACCCTTATTGTGAAGCATTGGCAGGACACAAGCCCTGGGAAGGGAGGCTGGATGTGCCTCTTTCTCCTGCCTGGCACCTGGCTGTGCCCTGGCAGGGGCCCTGCTGCCTGTCCCCTCCTGCCCTGCTCCAGCCTGTCCCCAGAGGCCTGTCCCCCGGAGCGGGGCTCTGGGCAGTGGTGGGACACGGTGACTGAAGCCCAGCCAGATGCCAGCTGTGTTTCACTGGCTCCAAGGTGGCGGGGAGAGAAGCCAGCCATGGGTGACAGTGCCCGTGTGCCTGGGGACAGGCTGCAAGTGGCTGTCCCCGTTGAGGACAGGGTGTCATTGCTGATGGCGGCTGCCAGAGTGGCAGTGGCCACCCCTAAGGCGGGGGCTGCTGGCATTGCCCATATCTCCCTGCCCAGGCATGTGAGCCAGCACTGAGGGTGCGTGTCAGTGCTGTGCCTGCAGGCAGGACATAGTGGGAACGTGTTGGGAATGTGCTGTGGACATTCCAGGGATGTGTCAGGAGCACTTGCTCACTGTCCCTGTCATCCAGGTGTGAGGGTGGCTGCAGCACACGGGAATCCCAGGAGCTGGGTGGGACAGGGCAGGGCTCAGCCCCAAGGCACATCTGAGTGTTGAGCTGGGGGTGGGATCAGGGGCAGCACTGGGGCTTGGAGCACCCCCAGGGCTTGAAGCATCCCGGTGCCTGCCACAGTGCTCTGGTGACCTCAGGGAGTATGGACACCAGCACCCACAGAGCCATCCCTGCTCTGTGGCCACGGCTGCCTTCCTGCTCTGCACCACGACCTGCTGGCAAGGAGAGACCCAGGAACCCATCCCCATGGGGCTGCTATCGAGGCAGGGGAGGCAGCTGGGAACAGCTGCACCGGGGGGGGCCTGAGGGTGTATTGCACACATGGATGTCCCCACGGGCTGTGGGGAGCAGCCCTGCAGGGCCAGCAGTGGCTCTTTGGGCTGGCCTCAGGGTCTCGTCCTTAGCACAGCAGGCCCTGCTGCAATGGCCAGGGTGGCTGGGCACTGTGACACCAGCACCTTTGGGTGGCTTTCCACCGCTCAGCAGTGACCTCCAGAGCACCATCAGCCCTGCTGATGCCCCCTGCCCCGCTAGGCGCTGCACATGGAGCAGCCTGTGGCTGCTCTGGCTGTGCTGCGGAGCAGGAACACAAGGATACGGAGCTGAGGGGAGCTGAGGTGACATCGGGCGTGTGCCCCCCCCGTTCTTTTGGGCAGTGCCCTGCAGGGACAGTTAACGAGGGCCGCTGGTCCGAGCGGCGCCCGCGGGCCTCGATGTGCTCTCGCTTCACGGCACCGGGATCTGCCTGCGCCTGGCTGAGCATCCCTGGCCATGTGCCGGCCAAGGAGCCACGCTGCACCGGGCGCTGCCGGGCTGGAGGTGCCGCTGGTGCTCGGTGGGACAGACACCGGTGCCAAAGGGACCCATGGGAGGAGCAGGACGGGCTGGGTGACGCGGCGTCGAGGGCAGCACCTCGCCCCGTGCTGGGCACGGTGGCAGCAGCGGGGCCGGTGCCATGCGGGCTCGCCCGGGCTGGGTGCTGCAGGGCAGCCGTGCCTGCGTGTCTGGAGGGACGGGAGCTAATCCGTGTGGAATGCCCCGGCCGGGGGAGAGGGGACGCCCGCGCCGCCTGGGCGCAGGCAGCGTTGGGTTTCAGGGCAGCTGCCGTGCTGGAGCAGCGACAGGGACAGATGGCGGCAGGGCTGGCCCTGCCCCACCTTGGGGGTCTTGGCCGGGCCCGGAGGTCTTGGCCGTGCCCACAGCCCTGCCCTGGCCACAGGTGCTGTTGTCTCTCTGGCCAGTGGGGCAGGGCAGATCCTGCCCAGGGCTCTGTGCCTGGCTGTGTGGGGTGGCAGGAGGCACCCACTGTCCCCTGCCAGTGCTTCCCACACGTCCAGGGCTCTCTGAGCTATTTCCATCTGCTCATGGGATCAGCCTGGCCTTGATGCTTTCACACCCTGTGGGCTGCACTTGGCTGTGCCACCACAGTGGTCCCAGGGTCACCCCTCCCAGCTGGTAGACACGTAGTGACACTGCAGGTGCCATCCCAGGATCTGGCGCCTGGGGGCTGCCCAGCCCTGCTGCCTGTGGTTGCCCATCTGAGGCAGCCCTGGGGGGACAGAGCAGGGGACCCCCAGTCCCAGCCCCTCATCAGACCGATGGCTGCCTCGCAGGGCGCAGCGCTGGGGACATGGGATGTGCAGGAACGTGGCCAGGGGATGGGCTGGCTTCCTGCAGCAGAAAATACCCGGAAAGTCTGCGGGGGGGCCGGGCTGCCTGTGTCCCCACGGAGTCCAGGGTGGGGGAACCCTGTTGGCACAGCCCTGGCCTGGGGGGCTGCCCAGCACCCTCAGCCCCTCTCTGGGAACCAGGGGACCTGGGGTGTGCCCATGCTGTCAGTGCAGGAGGCTGGCAGTGCCTGTTTGGGTAGCCTGGGCTGACCCTGGCTTGGAGCACTCCAGCATGGGGTGGGTGAGGAGCTGTGGGGCGGGTGAGGAGCTGTGGTGAGGAGTCGTGGGATGGGTGAGGAGCGGCGCCGGCTGTGTTTGCAGAGCCCACACTTTGCCCCTCGCTGAGGGTTGTGGAGAGCTCTGCAAACACGTCTGAGCTGCCGTGTGACATCAGCTGGTGGTGGCTGCTGGTCACTGGGGTTCTGCCACATCCCCCTGGAGCCAGGGCCTCACTCTGCAGTGGTGTCCATAGGGCTGGAACTGTGTCGTGGGGTTGGTCTGGCGTTATTCTGGCCAGGAGCGACAGTGCTGCTGCTGCTGCTGCTGCTGCTGCTGCATGAGGGTTGGATTTGGGATCCTGGCGAGTACTGAAGGGTTTGTTTGCAGAGGGCTGATAATGGGGGCCGGGGGAGTCACTGTGGACACTTCCGACACCACTTCTACAGAGGGCACGTGCCATGGCATTGCCAGGCGCTGGCACCGTCTTGGGCTGTGCTCAGCGCTCCCTCGGGGTGCCCAGGGGTCACCCAGAACGGGGGACACCCCCCGGGCTGCCCCAGGCCGGCCCCACGCGGGGAGGGGGCTCTGTCTGGCAGCCTGGTGTGCATTCCTGGGCCATGAGTTCATGGCTGCGGGTCCGTGGCGCGATGGGGGCCACGGGCTGTCACGGTGACGTCAGGCCACGGCCCGCGCCCATCCTGCCTCCGCTGTGCCGCGGAAACGCTCGACGTCCTCGTCCCCTCGGGGAGAGTGGCAGGGGAGTGTGTGGGTCCCTGAGCCCCCGGGGGGTCTCTGGCCCCGTGTCCCCCCACGGCAGGGCCAGGCGGCAGCTGCCAGGGGATGAAGGGCAGCTTTGTGGTGGCAGTGCCTGGTGGAGCCCGGCTGTCCCTCTGTGCATTGTGCGCCCAGCGCCTGGCACCCGCTGCGGGTGCCCCCCAGGATCGGGGCAGCAGCAGCAGGGCTGAGCTGGGCTCCCACTTCCCTCCCCAGCCTTGCTCCTGAGGGCTGTGTCTCCTGAGGGCTGTGTTTGGGGAGGATGGGTCTTCCACAGGCTTCCCCAAGTGAGTGACCTTGTGTTCTGCTCTGCTCCTCTTGCAGGGAAGCCACCATCCCCGATGGGAGACAGCATCCCCCCTCCCTCTGTGCCACCCCCTATGCCTGGGGGTGCCCTGCAGGGAGAGCGCAGCTTCCCCCAGCATGACCGACCCGGCCCTCCTGTCATCCCCTCGGAAAAGACCGTCCCCCCTGTCCCACCTGTCCCACCCGTCCCTGCAGCCATCACCCCCTCTGAGAAGACCGTCTCGCCCGTCCCTGTAGCTGTGCCCCCCTCCCAGCAGCCCGTCTGCCCCCCGGCCGTGATGCACCCCCCTGAGCACAGCCCCCCGCAGCGTGACCGACCCGGCCCTCCTGCCGTGCCACCGCCAGGACAGCCCGTGTCCCCCAGCCCTGCGACTGTGGTCCCCTCAGCACAGAGTGTTTCCCCCCGGGGTGACCACTCCCCCCCCGGACCCCCCAAGCCACCTGGGATGGAGCACCCCAAAGAAGAGGCATTGTCCCACCCCACTGGCCAGCCTGTCCGCGTCCACGCTGCCGCCCCTCACTCCGCGGAGACGCTGCCCCACGGGAGCCAGCCCCCGGCCCCAGCTGCCACCCAAGGGGCCCCTCCTGATGCCAAGAGCTCCCTGGGTGCCACAGCCGGGCCCTCAAAGGACGTGAGCCCCCGGAGCAGCCGCCCCTCACCGTCTCCTGCCGCCAGCCCCCGGCCCAAGCAAGGTGGGTGCCAGGAGGTGCTCCAGTGATGCTGCACCTGTGGGCACCAATGGATGCCTGCTGGGGCTGGGCACTACCCTGACGGTGTTTCCCCTCTGCAGATGCCCAGAAAGCCCAGGCAAGGCACAAGCAGGCGAAGGAGCGGCGTGAGGAACGGGCCAAGTACCTGGGTATGGGCTGGGAGGGAAAGTGGATAGGGGGAGGCAGGGGCTAAGGAGCTTTGCTGGGTCATGGGCAATCCCATTAACTGTGGTGAGCTGAGCCTGGGTGCGAACTGCAGTGCTGGCAGCTCTGCCCACTAGGCACACCACTGATTCCCTGGCACACTGCTAACCCCCAGGCACACCACTGACCCCCCCAGCACACCACTGACCTCTAGGCACACTGCTGACCCCCAGGCACACCACTGACCTCCAGGCACACTGCTGACCCCCCCAGCACACCACTGACCCCCAGGCACACTGCTGACCCCCAGGCACACCACTGACCCCCAGGCACACTGCTGGCCCCCAGGCACATTGCTGACCCTCAGGCACACTGCTGACCCTCAGGCACACTGCTGATCCCCAGGCACACCACTGACCCCTTGGCACACTGCTGGCCCCCAGGCACATTGCTGACCCCCAGGCACACTGCTGACCCTCAGGCACACCACTGACCCCTAGGCACATTGCTGACCCCCAGGCACACTGCTGACCCCCCCAGCACACACTGTTGCTCCCTGCTATGGATACTCCCCAGGTCTGTGCAGGTGCCACCAGCCCTGGTACCCAGCCCTACCGTGTGCGGGCAGCCCCGCAGTGGCTCGGGGCAGCGGGCGAGCAGGGCCCCTGCGCTGAGCATGGGGCCTCCTTGTCCCCGCGCTCTTTCCACCCTCATTCCCCCATTGTTCACCGCGCGGCTCGGCGGGCTCCCGGCAGGCTCCCGGCCTTCCTTTTGTCCTGGCCCAAACCCCTCCCTCGCTGGCCAGCCGTGATGCTGCCTGCCCCGCAAGCCCGGCCGCGTGCCCCGGCCGCAGCCGGCCTGCGGCCCCACGCCACCGGCATGGGCACGCGCTCCCACCACGGGGCTGCCCGGGGCTGTGCCTCCGGTGCGACCCCGCTGCCCCCCACAGCTGCCAAGCGGGTGCTGTGGCTGGAGAAGGAGGAGAAGGCGCGGCTGCTGCGGGAGAAGCAGCTGGAGGAGCGGCGCAAGCGGCTGGAGGAGCAGCGGCTGCGGGCGGAGAAGCGCCGGGCGGTCCTGGAGGAGCGTCAGAGGCAGAAGCTGGAGAAGAATAAGGTGGGCATGGGGATGGGTGTCGTGGGTGCAGTGGGCAGGAGGCTGGGGTGGCACGTGGGATGCAATCCCTGAGTTCTTGTGGCTCCAGCAGCCCCTCAGGAGATGCTTCATGAAGTCTTTGGGAGCTGCCCACTGTACCCATCCTCTGCTGCCCCTCCTTCCTGGTGCAGAGCCTGCACTGTGCCCAGATTCTCAGCACGTGTGCCCTGGCCAGGGCAGGCATCACTGTCCTGTCTCCCTCTAAGCACCCCCATCGCTGTCATGGCCTCATGCTGGCAGTCTCTGGCTGGCTCAGCCCCGCTCCCTCAGCCTCTGGGCTCAGCCTGTCCCTCTCCCTCGGGCAGGAGCGCTATGAGGCAGCAATCCAGCGGTCGGTCAAGAAGACGTGGGCAGAGATCCGGCAGCAGCGGTGGTCCTGGGCTGGGGCCCTGCACCACGGCTCCCCTGCACACAAGGATGGTGAGTGCTGGGCTGGGCACAGGCAGCTTGGGACCCTGTGACTCTGACAGCGGTGGGGGCAGCTGGGCATCTTTGCCAGCCCTCAAACCCAGCTCAGCCCCCCTTAGTGGGGCATGGTGCCATCACTCTGGGCTGTGCTGGGGACTGATGGGGTCCCATGGCTGTTCCCTGCTCCTGTGGGGCTGGGTGTAAGCTGGAGGCTGTGTGTCACAGTCCCTGTTCCACTCAGAGACCTGCCTGGGGGCAGCCCTGGCTGCCTCAGCATGCCATGGCCACACTGCCAGGTCTCCAGCAGCTGTGAAGGGCCCCTGGCCCCAGGGGTTGTGGGACTACACGAGGCCTCTGCAGCCTCTGGTTGGGGTCTGTGCTGCCACGTGTCCCTTGTCCCCCAGCTGGGTGGGGGCAGTGCTTGGCACACCTCCAGGTCCAGTATGGAGGTGACCATGGCTGTATGTGTGGCTGCAGAAGCTGGTCCTGCTCCGTGGGGGCTTCTTGGGGACACTGCATGATTCAGCACTTGGACATGCGGAGGTCTCCACTGTCCCCTGACTGCTGTGCTGTGCTGGCAAGTGCCAGCACTGCCTGGCATGGATGATGACAGAGAGGAGAGTGCTGTGTTCCTGGGAACTGTCTGGCCTTCACATGCCATGGGGCAGGTGTGGTGGCCCTGGCTGTACCTGGCCAGGCTGTGTACAGGTTCCTGGCTGTACCTGGCCAGACTGTGTACAGGTGTTGTGTTCCTGGCTGTACCTGCCAGGCTGTGTACAGGTGTTGTGTTCCTGGCTGTACCTGCCAGGCTGTGTACAGGTGTTGTGTGCCAGGTTGTGTGTACTGGCACCGTGTGCCCAGTGCCGTGTGTGCTCAGGTGTTGCGTGCCCGGCTGTACCTGGCTGGCTGGGCTGTGTGTACAGGCTCCACGTTCTGGGTACGCCTGTCTCGGTGCTGTGTGTGCCAGTGTGGCTTGTGACACACTCGGGGTGTCTGTGGTGCAGCACCTGGCAGGGTCTGGCAAGGGGACACCTTCCCCTGCCACTTCCCATCAGGATGTGCTGCTGGAGCTGCTGCCAGCTGTCACTCACTAATCTCCCACCTCCACCGGCCCTGAGCTTCCCTGGCTGTTTGTCCAGAGGAGCCAGGCATGGTGGGGAGATCCCAGCTACCTGTGGAAGTGCTGCCAGCCACCAGCACGGTCCTGGCAGTGCCAGTGACCCAGCACCTGTGTGGTGTTGTCTCATGTCTGTCTGGACCTGCTGCCCTCACCCTGCTCCCCCAGGATGGATGCTCTCCTGGTGCTGCCGAGGTCCCCGGCCACCCGCTCCCGATTCCCAGGACTGTGTTTGGGAAAATTTTTGTAGCAGGGCCTGGGAGCCGCCCTGGCTCTCTGAGGACGAGATTCCTGCATGACCCCAGCATGACCCTGCAGGGTTCAGACACTGCCATTCTGAATGCCAGTGCTGTGTGTTGTGTCCCCAGACACCAGTATCTCCTATGGCCCCACTCTGTGCCGTGTCACTGGATTCCAGCATCTCCTGTCCCACTCTGTGCCGTGTCCCCAGACTCCAGCATCTCCTGTCGCATTCTGTGTTGTGTCCCTGGATTCCAGCATCTCCTGCCCCACTCTGTACTGTGTCCCTGGATTCCAGCATCTCCTACCCCACTCTGTGCTGTGTCCCCCGACTCCAGCATCTCCCCTGGTCGTTCCACTTCTGCCCCAGTGCCCTGGCACATCTGTGCATGCTGCATGTGGGGGGCCCGGCCCCGGCCCCGGGACCTTAATGCCCTTGTGTCTTTTCCCTCCTCCAGGTGCGAGCCGGTGCTCGGTGTCCGCTGTAAACCTCCCCAAACACGTCGACTCTATAATCAACAAGCGGCTCTCCAAATCCTCCGCCACCCTCTGGAACTCTCCCAGTAGAAGTAAGAGCCCTTTGCGTTTGCCCCAGCGCAGGGGGCACAGCCAGGCCCCCGCCCAGTGCTGGGGACCCCCGATGCCAGGGTCCCCCATCCCCAGGTGCCCGCGGAGAGAGGAGAAGCCGTTTGCTGTTTGGGGGAGGAGGCTGGAACCGGCCGGTGGCTCCTTGAGGCTGTGTGGGCTGGGAGGAGAAGGAAGAGGAGGAGGAGGAGGAATGGCTGCCATGGTGGCAGCCCCATGGGGCGCCAGCACAGGGATGGGAGCTTGGCTCCCTGCCCCAGGGCAGCTCTGGTGGGTGCTGGTGCAGCCACAGAGGGGCTCCTGTCACCTGCCCTCCTGGGGCTGGGCACGATGCCAGAGCCCCCACAGGCTCCTGGAGCTGGGCGCCACAGAGCTCTGTGGCCGTGGTGCTGCAAGGTCATCCTGGCCCTGGGAGCGCTGCCCAGGGCTGCAGCCACGCCAGAGGGATGTGTCCGACAGAGGGATGCGTCCAGTGCCGGGGCTGCTGTTGTGTTTCGGGGTTGCCTGGCGATGGGCGCCTTCCCGGACGGGTATAAATAGCCAGAGCAGCTGACGCCGTGGCTGTGGTGACGCAGGCAGCTCCCACCGCCCTGTGCTGGGGCTCAGCCCAGGGACAGGCACCTGGGGGCTGTCAGCACTGCCCGGGTGGGAGCAGCGTCTCCCTGGGCCCGTGCCAGACCTGCCACCCTGTCCCCCTGCGGCATCCGTGGCTCTGTGCTCTCCCCTCCCAGCAGCTGGTGCTGCCCCTGGCCAGATGCCCAGCGGAGAGGGGCAGAGGGGCCCTGTCTCCATGGGTGCTTCCCATGCGCCGCAGGGTGTTTGGTGACATGTGCTGCAGGGCAGCCAGTGGCAGCTTGGTGCCCAGCTGAGCCACCTGTGTGGCCAGGCATCGCCGTTCTGTGGGTGCTGTAATCCTGGCCTGGTTCCTGGGGCACACTTGGTGATCTAGCACAGCTCCCGTGGGCTGAGGGCACACTGTGGTGTTCCCCGGGCAGCTGGCATGTGCCAGGGCCTTGCTCACACAAGGCAGTGGCACAGAAGGGTGCCATTGCTGGGCACAAGGAGAGGGCAGAGTGGGGGGACTGCTGTCACCAGGGTGGCACCCGGCACCGCTGGTACACGGTGACTGCAGTGTCCACAGGACACAAGGGCACCGTTGTCGTCATGCCACAGCGCCGTCCACAGGCACCCAGCCGCCCACCCATGGGCACGGCCCTTCGTCCTCCTCAGCTGTGTGGGGACCCCTCCCCAGCACGGCCAAGGTCTGGGCACTCCTGGAACTGTGCATGCGCCGTGCTATTGCTGCAGACACATGGCTGCTCCCTCCCAGCGGCGGCTGTGAGGCCAGGACTGGAGTCTGGAGGTTTGTGGCCCACTAATGGCCCCTCTCCCTCCCCAGACCGGAGCTTGCAGCTGAGCCCATGGGAGAGCAGCATCGTGGACCGGCTGATGACGCCCACCCTGTCCTTCCTGGCGCGCAGCCGGAGCGCCGTGACGCTGGCTGGGAATGGCAAGGAGCAGGGTGAGCCGCCGGGGATCAGGGATACGCGAGTCCTGGCACAGGCAGGGAACGAGGATGAGGGAGCCTGGAGTCAGTGGGCAGTTGGCGTTGGAGCCAGCTCCATCCTGACCCTGGTCACTCCTCTCCCAGTGCCCGTGTGCCCCCGCTCAGCCTCCGCCAGCCCCCTCAGCCCCTGCCACAACCACCGCCTGCCACACCGCTGCTGGGAGCGCCGGAAGGCGGCCGCTGCCAGCCCTGATGTGACGCCGCGCCGCAGGACCGAGCCCTCGCCCGTGAGTGCCACCTCCCACGGGGACCCCGGGTGCCAGGGCAGCTGTGGGGCACGGTGTGGCTTCCAGCCAAGCCCAGCACCCAGCGCTGACGCCATCTCTGTCTGTCCTTGGCCGGAGCAGAAGAAGAAGGAGAAGAAGGAGAAGGATCGGGAGAATGCCAAGGAGCGCAGCGCCCTGTCCCGTGAGCGCAGCCTCAGGAAGCGGCAGTCACTGCCGGCGGCACAGCCCCGGCTCCTGCCTGCAGCTGACAGCAGGTCAGGACCCTCACCCTGAGGCTTCCCAGCCCCTGACCCCACCCGCGGGCTGCCCCAGCCCCACTAACACTGTCTCTTGCTCTGTTTGCAGCCCCGGCCCCAAGAACCGTCCCTCATCCCCTGCCGCCCCCAAGAACCGTCCTTCATCCCCTGCCACCCCCAAGAACCGTCCCTCGTCCCCTGCCACCCCCAAGGCCCGCCCGGCGTCCCCCAGCCCAGCTCTCAGCTCTCCCCACAAGCCACCCCTGCCTCGAAGCGCCCATTCCTCCCCCAAGGTGCGGGCCAGGGCTCGGGAGGAGCGGGGGGAGCAGGAGGGCCAGGCAAAGGCACGGGAGAAGAAGGAGGAGGAGCGGGGTCCGGCACCCCCGGCCCTTCCCGAACCCCCCAAGGTGCCCGCAGAGCCGACAGCAGGTGGGTACAGTGACAGTGGGGAAGCCGCAGGGCTGGGAGAAGCCAGAGCAGCCCTGACGCTGCCTGCCTCCCCCAGGCCCCCCAGTCCCTGCAGCCCCCGGCCCTGTGCCGGCCAGCCCCCCAGCCAGACCCCCTGCCGGCACCACGGACCGGGAGGAGGCTGCCCGGCTGTTGGCGGAGAAGCGACGCCAGGCCCGGGAGCAACGGGAGCGGGAGGAGCGGGAGCGCCGGGAGCAGGAGGAGCAGGAGAGGTGGGTGTTGACCCCTTGGCCCCCAGCCCCGGCCTCCTGCCGTGCTAAGGGCCCCCTCCCCGCAGGCGGGTGCAGGAGGAGCGGGCGCAGCGGGCGGCCGAGGAGCAGAGCCGGAGAGAGGCCCTGGCACGGCAGCGGGAGGAGGAGCGGCGGCTGCAGGAGGAACGAGAGGCCCAGGAGAGAGCCCGGGCTGAGCGAGAGGAGGTGGAGCGGCTGCAGAGACAGGTTGGGGTGACAGAGCGTTGGGGAAAGGGGCTGCAGGAGGTGGGGGACAAGGGCAGGGATGGAGGAGGAAGGCAAGGATGTTCTCCTGTGCTTCACTCTCCATGGGGGTGAACGGGTGAGAACCAGCCCAGCCCCTCAAGGCCCACGGTGGCAGGAGGGAACATGGGGCTGTGCTGAGCTGTCCAGGCAGCACATCCCCCCAGCCTGGTCCCTGCCCCGGTCCCTGCCCCATCCCTTTCCCCCCTGTCACATCTCATCCCTTCTTGCCCTGCTGTGGCACAGAAGGAAGAGGCCGAGGCGAGGGCGCGGGAAGAGGCTGAGCGGCAGCGCCTGGAGCGGGAGAAGCACTTCCAGCGTGAGGAGCAGGAGCGGCTGGAGAGGAAGAAGGTGAGGGTGGGGGACATCTCCAGGCACGGGGCACGGCAGGTTTTTCCCTGGAAGGGATCCTGCCAGGGCGGGTCTGGGTGGTCAGGGCCGTGTGTGAGTCCCTGTGTGACTGCAGCGCCTGGAGGAGATCATGAAGAGGACGCGCAAGTCGGACGCAGCAGACACCAAGGTGGGAGCCTGTCCTCTGTCCTGGGGCACTGGGGACTTGGGCTCGACAGAGCCCTCCTGCCCCTGCCTGCAGACCCTCACAGCTCTCCTGTCCCTGCAGAAGAAGGATGACAAGAAGGTGGTGAACGGGAAAGCAGCCGAGCAGGAGGATGTCCCAGGTGTGTGGGCACCCCGGGCCTGCTTCCCCCAGCCACGGTCTGGCCCGGGCCGTGGCTGAGCCAGGTTCTGCCATGTCCTCAGGCCGCGAGAAGCACCTGGGGCCAATCCCGAAGGCAGAGGAGCTCCCGGAGACGGAGACCCCAAGCGCAGGGACGCCGGGGGGAACAAAGGGCTTGGTGGGCGAGGGGCTGCAGCCAAGGTGAGCGCGGGGACACCGGGGGGGGAGCCGGGGGGCGGCGGGGCTGGGGCTGAGCCCGGCCCTCCCCTCCCGCAGCTCCAAGGAGGCGGCAGCCCTGGTGAACGGCGTGCAGCCCGGCAAGCACGAGAACGGCTTCTCGGGCACCGAGGGCTCCAAGGAGCTGCGGGATCTGTCCCACCACGGTGGCAGCCCCGGCAGCATCATCCCCTTCGGCGACAAGGAGCCCTTCCTCAAGCAGGCGGTGGTGAAGCCCCCGCAGGTGACAGGTGAGCAGCGAGAGGGCTGTGGGGGGACGGCGCTGTGAGCGCCCCGGGCTCACACCGCTCTCCCCACCCGCAGAGGTGCTCTGAGGGCCTGGCCGATGTTCCCAGGGGCCGCTGCCTGCTCCCTGACCCCGGCGGCCCACACAGACCCGTAGCTGTCGTCAAACACGACCCTCGCTGCTCCTCCCGGGCGCCCGGGGGCTGCAGGGCCCCGGTGAGGATGCCTGGCTCCTCTCTTTGTTCTCGTTTTTATTTCGTTTTGTTGGTTTTTTTTTTTTTTTTTATTTTAAATATGCACCTTATCAGACTGACAGCCCACCCTCGCAGCCCGCCGGAGCCGCCCCAGACGTGTGGTGTAATGATGTAGTTATTTAACTCGCTGGGTACAACGTCTGTGAATACTGTAAATAGAGCCGGCCGGGCGTGGGGATGCTCTGGGGGGCTCGGGGGGGGCCGGGGGCCGTGTCACAGCTCCCGGTGCCCACGTTCTCCCGCATGTCCGTGTGTCCCCGGGCCCGGCCGGCACCACGCTGCTCTGTGCCCTTGTGACAGTGTTATGCATCCAGACAACCTTTGACAACAATTAAAAGTGGACAATGCCCGCGGCGTGCCTCTCTGTGTCCGGGGAGGGGACTGGAAGGGTCCGTGTCCGCGCCTCGGTGCTGGGCAGGGCTGGGCTGGGCTGGGCAGGGCACTCTCTCGGTCTCCGCAGCAGCGGGGCAGGTTCGCCCCCGTGCCCGGGCTCGCCCCCAGCGCTGCCCGCTCCATCAGCTCCGTCCCGGCCATGTGGGCAAACCTCATCCCGGCGGCCCCACCCGCAAGCAGGGCCCTGTCCCAGCGCTGCCCCTTCCCTCGCGGGCCCTCAGGAGTGGGACAAAGCGGGAGGGTTACAATAGGGCTGGACGGGAGAGGTCCCGCAAGGCCCCTTTGGCGAGGGCCGCGCCGCGCCCTGGCGGCCCGCACGGCGCAGGAGGCCGCGCCCCGTCACCGCCCCCGCCGCCATTTCCCGCCCGCGGTCCCGCTCCCCGCCGGAAGGGCTGCGCGCAGTGCCGCGCCACGGGCGGAGGAGGAAGTGACGGAATGGCGCGCGCGGCGCCCGCCGGGAGCTGTAGTGCGGTGGAGCGGCAGGGTTGGGGGCGCTCTGTGCCGGCCGGACTACGACTCCCGGCGGCCCCCGCGGGCGCGCAGAGCGCGCGCGCGGGCCGGAAGTGCGTGAGGCGGAGGGGGCGCCTGGTGCGGAGGGGCCGCGGCGGAGCGGCGCCGGTGAGTGCAGGGGCACCGGGGGGTCCGTGGGGTCGCTGCTCCGCCCCGCCCGCCGCCACCGGCAGCTCCCCTTACTCCTCCCTCCTCCCCGGGCCCTCCGCAGCCGCCTCGCTCCGGCTCTGCCCACTCCCCCATCCCGCCCCTCCTGGGCCTCACCGCGGCGCTGCTCCCCCCCGTTCCCGGTGTCCTGGCCCCGCATGTCCCCGGGCGAGGCTCGTTCGCGGCTCTCGGGACCGCTCCGGCCCGGCCCCAGCGGCGCCTCGTGGTAGGCCTGGGCCCGGGCAGGCCTTGGCGCCTCCTCGCGGCCCCGGGCCGGTTGGGCCTGCCCGGCCCTTTCCCGGAGCCGCCCGTGGTCCGATGTGCTTTATGCAGCCTGCTCCGCTGTCCCGTTCCCGGAGATCCCTGCCCTCCGCCCGCGCCTCTGGGCCGCGCCCTTTACGTTCCCTGCTCCGTCGGTCTGTCCCGGAGGTCCCGTCCCGATGTCCGGGGCTCCGCGTGCTGCTGCGGCGCGGGAGGCGCTGCCGGGGCCGCCGAGGAGGCGGGCGGGGCCCGGCACCTCGAGGGAGCCGCGGCCATCGCCCCGCGGGTGTGCGGCTCCCGCCGCGGCGCTCGGCACCGCCCGTTCCCCGGTGCGGCGGGGAGGATCGGGGCTCTCTCGCTGCCTGCTTTGCGTCCTGCTTGCCCGTGAAGTTCGGCTGAACTTGAGGCGATGTGGCAGAAGAGGCGTTGCAGTGGCTCAGACACACGTGTGAAGCCTGCGTCTTCATTTTCCGTGTAGTCATAAAGGGTTTTTCTGCTAGTTGGTGTTGTTTTGGGGAAATGAGCATTTCTAAAAAAGCATTTCAAAGCCTGCCCAAGGTGATTGTTGCTGGGTTTCCTCCTGGACGGGGTTCTGGGTGTTTGTGTGGAATGTGACATGGTAAGTCCGGAGTAAGCAGTGCTCCATAGAATCACCAAATCATGGAATGGTTTGGGTTGGAATGGACCGTAAAGCTCATCCCGTCCCACCTCCTACTGTGTGCAAAGTGATACCTTCCACTATCCCAGCTTGGACACTTCCAGGGATCCTGGGTGACCTGTGCCAGGACCTCACCACGCTCTCAGGGAGGAATTTCTCCCTAATCTTCAATCCAAACCCACTTTCAGTGTGAAGCCATTCCCTGTGCCCTGCCTTGGGATGAGCAGGTGAACTCGTGTGTGTGTGGTGTGTGCAACACCATCCTCTCAGGACCTGTCAGATGTGAGGGACTCCTTGATTTTTATGTGCACAGCGATGTGCCAGGTGCTGTGGCACAACAACAGATTTGTTGCTTGAAATGAACAATTTCAAACCATTTGGATGGATGATGGTCTGGGTTGTCTTGTAGCTGGTGGTGGAAGAGAAGAGCCTTTATTGCTGCTGCAGCAGCAGGGTCACATCAGCAAATGGACTTTTCCAGGCTGCTTTTCCTGAGAGCACAATTAAATCATCCAGTTCCTCTCTGGAAGGAGTCCTGAGAGTTCCCTCTCATGGGGAGCAGGGGCAGATGCTGTGTCAGTGCTGCTGCTGTGTGACATTTCGGGTGGGCTTTAGTGTGCCTTTGGTGGGTGCTGGGCTGGGAGAGCTCGCAGGGATTGGGTGTCACAGCCTTGGCTCCACTCACTCAGAAGGTGTTTCAAAGCTTTGCCTCCCAGGTTCCCAGAAGAGAGTCAGTGCAGGCACAGGAAAGCAAGTGCTGGGATACAGCAGTGCCTTCCATGGTTGCTCTGTGTCCTGCTCTGGAATTTCACAGGTGCCCAGCATGGAGTGGGGAAATGGCTGGCTTTGTGACCTTTCTTATGGGTTGCACAATCTCACAGCAGATGAAAGGACAAAACAAGACAGTTAGTGTAGAGAGCTTTTGCAAATGTACGTTTTTGTGTCATAGGATCCTCTGGAGGGTCTAGGGCCTTGTGATTTTTGTCTAACATTTCTTTGGGTGCTGCTACGTATTTTTGAATTGCATCCTTCCTTCTAGGAATTATTGTCCCTGCTTCAGCAGGAACAGGGAAGGCAAGTAAGTACTTTAATGGAACAGTTTCCTCCAATGTCCTTAGGCAGCTGAAGGTTGGGAATGCAGTTCCTGAGGCAGTACTCTGGTGGATGG
This sequence comes from Onychostruthus taczanowskii, assembly GCF_017590055.1. Classification (NCBI taxonomy): domain Eukaryota; kingdom Metazoa; phylum Chordata; class Aves; order Passeriformes; family Passeridae; genus Onychostruthus; species Onychostruthus taczanowskii. Next base: position 2,854,922 of record NW_024503235.1, read on the forward strand.
GCCTTGGGTGTGTGTTCCACTTGAGTATGATTTGGAAATGCTGCAGTCTGGTCACAGGGGGTTGCAGAGTTTTGGGGTCTGAACCCTTCCCCTCCAGCTGGGGGTCCTGTCTGTGGGGTGAGGAAGGTGCCCCTTATCTCATTTTCACATCTTTTTTTGTCCAGAGATCCAAAGAGGAAACCTTTTACCTGTCAGGTTATTGCAAGGGGAGATCAGGCATTGGAAGGGAGGGGCTGCCCAGGGAGATTTGGGGTCCCCATCCCTGGAAGTGTCCAAGGAGCACCTGGATGTGGCACTCAGTGCTCTGGGCTGGGTGCCAAGGTGGGGATCAGTCAAAGGCTGGACATTATGATCTTGGAGGTCTTTTCCAACCCAGATGAATCTGTGAAGAGATGACCTGGCCCTGGGGAGGAGGTGCCTTCCCAGAGTGCTGTGAGGAGCAGTGGTGCTCTGGCTGCAGCCACACGTTCACCCAGACTGTGTTGGCAGCAGCAGGTGGAGCAGCCACAATCCCTGCCCTGTTCTTTGTCTGCAGGAGTCCTGCCCATGTCCCTGCTGAGTTATACCCTGCTGTTTCCCATCCTTCCTAATTCCCTGCCTCTCTGTGAGTTGTGTGTCTCTGGAAGACAGTTCTCTTGTCAGTGCTTCAGCAAATGCTGTCTGGGAAAAGGCTTCCCTGGACACTGGGGTTTGGACCAGCCATGTGCCCTGTCCTTCACTTCCAGTTCTTTTTCATGGAAGTAAGGCTTTGTCATATGTATTGCTAAAAAAAAAAAAAGGATATTCTGCTGATGGGGTTATGATAATCATTTAGCTGTCTGCTGCTTTCTCCAGCTGATTTAAGTCAGGAAGTATGTAAATTATTAAAGAAAAGAGTCATTTGGGCCCTCACAGTGAGGTACAGGAAAGCTGGTGAACTCTTTCTGGTATCGGTGTTGCTATTAGAAAACAAAAATGTTACGGTTATAAAACACCAACTCAGAGTAAGTGACAATCCATGCACATCAGCAGATCTAAATTTAGTTTACCTGTTCCCACTTTCTCTGTTGTCAGAGAAATGTTGCTTTGGGAGGCCTAGGGAGTGCTGAGCTGGACTGGATAAGCCTGAGGATGCTTTTCATTGCAAGGCCATGATGTTCCCTGGTTGTATCCCTGAAGGAATAGAGTGGTTTTGCCAGAAGTTTAAGTATTTTTCAACTCACTTGGCTTTGTCTTTGTGAAAGGACAGTTTGTCATGTTGGAACTCGTTAATTGTTTGAGCAGCCACAGAGCCCTTGATCTTTTTCTCCATTTCTGGAAAAGTTTACAGTATCCTGAGCTGTGTTTAATGGCTGCACGTGCCAGGGATGTGGGGTTTGGGTCGTGTGGTTTCTTCAGAATTACAGCGGTACAGGGAGTTCTTTGGTGAGGCAGGAATTTCAGGATATTTAACCACATATTTCAGGCCATGGACGTTGGAAGAAAGAGGAGTGGTGGTGGCAATTACAGAAGCTGTTCTGGCTCCCTGGGGAGCTTGTGCCAGATGATGGTGCCAGGCTGTGAGACCACTGGTGGCAGTGGGGCTGTGCCAGTGGCCCTTGAGCTGCCCCTGTTCCTGGCACGGTGGTGCCCGTGCTGGACAGGCCTGGGAACAAGGCTTAAACTGCTCTGTAGGATTCTGTAGTGAGTCCCAAGATGAGGAAGTTGTTAAATTTGGCCCCAGCAGCTCATCAGGTCTTTGTTGCTGCTGGTGCCAGGACAGATCTGTGCCTGGGAAGGAGCCGGTGCCATTTTGTTTCCGGATGAGAGGCTGTGTGTGTGGGTCTGGAGTCTCCTACCCTAAAGGAAACATCCTTCCCCTCCTCACAGAGAAACTGTGTTAGGAGAGCCTGAGCATTGAGGGAGTCACTGCTGGGAGCTTGGAGAAGTGAAGAGTTCCTGCTTAATTTAGCTTTATCATGTCAGAGCTATGAATAGTGAAATCACGGGATCACATTTCATGCCAGCTGGGAATGGTGTTTGCGCTGCCTCACTCCATGGTAACCGGAAGCTGCCGGGCATTAAAAAAAAAGTGAAGCTAGTGGCACAAAGAGATGGCAGCCGGCTGCTCTGGGGGTTGTTTCCCACCCAAGGAGGGGTTTTCTGTCCCTGCCCTTGCTCCTGTCACACCTGAACACAGCTTGTGCCTCTCTGGTGTGCGAGAGTGAGGCCTGTGCACGGCCCTGCCCACGGCCCCAGTGATCCCAGAGCGAGTGCCCTGCTCACAATTTCACCTCCACAGGCGTCACCCGGCCATTTTTAGCCTGCCATGATTTACAGGGTGAGGTGGGTGTGCAAACCCCGAGGAGCCCCTGCTGGGACCGCAGGGTGCGGGGCTGGCTCGGCCGGGCGCTGCTGCTGCCCGGGGTCACTCCTGCCTTTGGCTGAGTGAGAGCAGCTGAGGAAAGCGGGGCAAGGAGCCCCCCGGGAGTGGCTGCTCTGGGAGCACTGAAGGTGATGGGGCTGTGGGGTGTCAGGCTGGAATTCAGTCCTCCAGGGACTGGGGCTCAGCATTAATGATGTTAACTAACCTTAACACGGGGCTGGACATGTGATACCAGGTGCATGGTGAACATCGTAATTTACACCTGAAATAATTACAGGAATTGTTCCTGTGGGGCTGTGGGTGAGGTTGGTTTCCTGAGTTAAGACCTGTGTATGCACCGTCTGATTAGATGAGGTTGTTTTGGCAGCCTTTTCTTACTGGGACACTGAGATGAATGGCTGAAATTAGAATCCTTTCCTGTGCTGCTAAAATAAAAGGATTTGCCAGTGTCTGGTTTGGTTTAAATTTGATTTTCCTTTTTTTACTTAGGTCAATCGCTTCTAAAGAAGCAGTGTTTAGAACCAGATTTGATGGGACACTTGTACAAGGTACGTGAACATAGCATGGAAAATTCTTCAAATAAGTATTCAAATAAGTGTTCAAATAAACTTATTCCATATGTACAGGATTCCTGTGGACAGGCATTTCTCTCTGAAGTTTGTCAGAGTGTAGGGATGGCCTGGTCTGGTGCCTTGTCCTTACAATATTGCCACAATTAAAAACCAAAAAAAATTAAAGAACTTTAAATGTTATACCAGGTCATGGAAATCCTTTTCCTTGTTTTCCCCTGAGGTAGTGGGATTCCCATTAAGGTAGAGATAAATGAAGTGCTGGCTTGAGAATGTATGAGTAGTTTTGCTCTTTTCAGCTTATAAATGAAATTTGATGGGGTTTGTATTTTCATAGGTTAAATGTGTGGAGAGTTGTAATCCCTCAGGAGATTTTTTTGGCTGTAACTATACTGTGTGTTGCAGAAGAAGTTCCAAAGACCCCCCCCACTCAAACAGTTTTGCTGTTACTTGCTGTTTATTTGGAAGCAGAACTTCCACGTTTTTAAGCGTGCGTGTCGCCTGCTGGGCTCCAGCTGGCAGACACCTGAGAGGATGGAAATGTCCTCGAGGGTGCAGTTCATCCTTCCGTTGCTGAGAGCTTCACTTACATGCAAGTTTGAATTCTTTGAGTTAACTAATTTGTGAATAGTTTTCTTAGGGGGGGTAAATGGGACCTTTTCTTGCTTCTTGTGGGGGTTGCAGAACTCCAGGCACGGATTCCCAGAACAGTAGGGCTGTGCTGTGAGGAAGCCATCAGTTTGGGGAAAGACCTGATCTTTCTGCTTTTCCCAAGCTGTGTAAATTTGGAGGGGAAAAGCTGATGAAATAGGTTTTTCCCCTTTTTTAAAAAATTATGGATGTTTTCTTCTGTGTTTAACAGAAATTCCAGCCGCCCAACTTCTGTAACAAAAGCACCCAGATTTTTAATCAGCTTTTTCTTGGATTGTTTCCTTGAGCTCCCTGTCACTGAACTGTCTGAATAACAACATAGGACTTTTTAAGCTCAAACATTTATAAAACAGTGTCTCTCAAATAGCCAGTTTCAAAAAGTCACTGACTGAGGTTTGTAGCTGGTCAAATTAATTGGAAAGGGATTGTTCAGCACTACAATCTGCAGAATCAGTTCTTTCCACAAGAACCTGTAAATACTCTTCCAACCATTCCACAGAACCTGCTTCTAATTATCTGAAGCCAGGGCTGGAGCTCAGGGTTAAACTTCTTTAGGGATTAATTTAATGGTGTGAAAACCCAAATGTGCTTGAAGGAAGATCTTAATTTTGGAAGCACATAGACTAGAGAGAAATTGAAACTGTTTGCTGACAAATTTGTGTTTCTCTTGCTGTGGCAGAATAAATTTGAATGTTCTCCCCCAAGTATGTTGAGCACATGTTAGAGTAGAACACTCTGTTTTGTGGTTAAGTTTTTGGTAATTTTTCTTTTAGCAGTGTTGTCTGGGACATATTTTGCTGAGGAGGTCGGTAGGTGTAGTTAACGTGTGGCTTTAGTTAATGTGTGTAATAAATCTTCTGAAAACACACTGGTATTGGATCTGGAAAGAGAAATCATTCTGCTTTTTGTTCCCTGAAAGAAATTTGATTATAATGAACATTTTAATTTGCTCCTCCCTGGCTGGCTGTAGGAGCTGTGCAGGTGGCTCTTCCCTTCCCCTCAAGTGTTCCATTGCTATAAGAACATACTTAAGGCATCTTGCACCAAAAATTAGCTTGAAAAGGAAGAATCCAGTAGAAAGTGAGGTGTTAGGAGATGGGCTCTGAGCTAACAAAGATGAGTCTGCACTTGCTGCTGCACTTCAGGGACATGGAGAGAGCTGCAACTCTTTATAAGCTTATTTTTGCAGTGATTGTTGTTGCCTCATTATACGGAGCACACTTTGTAAGGTATTTTGTGGGATTATTCTTTTTTTTCCGAATGAGCTAATCTTGTTTGGGTTTTGGGGCTTGGGATTAGGAATTGTAGAGCTGGCTCAAGGAGAATTAAATTTTTTTTTCTTTCCTGATAATGAGGGGTGTTGAGCAAATGAAGGAGCAGTTCAGCTGTTCCTCCCGAGCTGAATGTCTGTGCTGGTGACACCAAATGGATGCCAAGAGGCTCGGGCAGAAATATTCTCTCTAATGAGGTGCCACCTCATTTGCTTTGAGCCTCACAGCAAAATAAACCACAACAGCTTCACTCAAATGCTGGCCAGTAGAAAGCAAATTTTTGTTTTCCTACAGCACTTCCAGAGAGCTTCCTACAAAAGCTTTTACAAAACATTTAACATTTATGAGCTGAGTGTTTGCAAACACTGTAATGGATTTGCAAACCGCTGTAATGGATTTCACCACACCACGCTTGTGTCTGAGGCATGTGCACAAGCCATGTCACTTGTTTCCAGGTGTTTTGGGGTTTATGCTCAGATATGAACACAAACAGCTGCCTTGGCAGGGAGGTGCATGCTTCATTTCCCTCTCCAAGCTGGCCAGCTGTGGTGCTCCCTGTGCAGGATCCTCACTGACACCTGGGGATGGAGTGGGCTCAGCTGGAATGTGCCAGCTGGCTGTTCTGGGCAGGGCTGTTCTGCAGCAGCTGGGGAAGGGCTGAAATCCCAACTCCTGCTGCCTGAAAGACCTGGAACAAAGGAGTGGAAGATGGAAAGAGTCACAAAGTAACACAGGCCGGTTGGAAGCAGAGAACAGATTCCTGGAAAAAGGCTTTTTGACAACCAGCAATGTTTTTAATTTGACCCATGACTTGGCACATGGAAATGTTCTTTACAGTGTTCTGGAATAAGAAACTCCTGGACTATGATTTCCACTTCAGCAGAGAGTGTTGAGCACGTTTCCCAATTCACTTTCACTATCAGGAACAAAGGTTTGCTAGTCCTGACTGTTGTGTCTTGACGTGGTTACTTTTTCTGTAGTAGTGCTCTAAACACAAGAATAGTGTTTTTCTCCAAAGGAGAATCCAGGTTTTGCTCTGGATGGCACTTCTGTGTGTGGGATTGTAGCAAAACTTGGTGGTAACAGTGGTGTCTGGGAAGTAGGCAAAAAAACCCCAGAGCCCAAGGGTCACGAAGCAAGAAATAATGGGTATGGCAAACTCTGCCACTGTGAAAGGCTGAAAGTCAAAGATGTTTGTAAGATATAAGCTGAGATGTCTTTTTGCTGACATTTAGACAGTAAAAATAATAAAAAAAAAGTCTGTGGCTTTTTCCCAAGATTGGTAAGCAGGATTTAAGAATCACTAAACTTTGCAACACCACTTTTCCTCTTGGGTGAGAACAGGATTTAATCACCAGTTCGAGAAAGGTTTCAAGGCTACTTGAAAACTGTGCTTTTTTCCCTGAAGTATGGACAAGAAATTAATACCTTTAAACAAGTCTATTTTATGGCTGAACACAGAGTAAGTGACATTCTTGCTGTTAGCTCAGAGGTTTAATAACATGGAGTAATTTCTGAGCTTGTGTTTACTGTTGTTTTCTCTTCTAAAACCTCCACCCCTCCAGCAGTGCATGGAAGGATTCTGAAATGTAACTGTAGACCTGTCAGAAAAGCTCCCAGTGGACTGGTGGCTCCCTTGGATGACGGCGATATGCTGATGGATGAATTGTCAGGAAAAGAATTGTTTCTGTTGGCTTGTGGATTCCTTTAACAATATGGGAAAATCCTTAGTCCTGAGCCCAGTAAGACCATTCAAATGGGCTGAGAGAAATGACTCCAGCACGGCTGTACAGGTGCACTGACAGATGTGTGTCACAGCAGGTGGGATGGGGCAGGGGAGGTGGAGCAAGGAAGGAAGAACACTTAAAATTTTGAAAGCATGAACGATCGTTTTGAAACCTACATTTTTCATAAAAGTCCATGGAAAAATTCCTGGTCAGCTGTGGTGTGTGTGTTCCCTGAAACACTGGGGATCTGATGAACCTTTTGGGTGCAGCAGGAGCTTAGGGCAGCCAGTTCATCCCTGGTGGCAGTACAGCAACGCATGTACAAAGGTATATTTTCTTCTCATTTCAGGTTTTCTTCTTGATTTCATAATTGACAAAGCTGAGACGGTGAAATCTGACAGAAGGGTGCAAGGTGTGAGCCTGCTCAAGCAGGTAGGCACAGCAAATAAAATAAATATTCACAAGAGGTAAAACTGCCTGTCCTGGGATTTGTAGTAGACCTTCTTAGATCTCTTCTCTTCTGGGCATGCTGCAAGTTAGACTGGTGGTAAAATTCTGCTTTCATTGTTGTTGTGCAAAAAATAGGGAGCAGGTTTAGAAGAGAAAAGTCAGCCATGTGTCTTGGAATGTTTGGACTTGTCTTCCCAAGTAACTGCAAAGTATAAGGGTAAAGTAGAACAATTTGGTGAAAAAAATCCTGGATGTCCTGGAAGTAGTAGTACCTGTTTTTGTTTTTTTAATTCTATATTGATTAATCTTTGGATTTACGCCCTGGTGATTTTTGGGAGAAGAACACTGCTTCCCCCATATACCATAAGTGGCAGATAATTAAATGTCACACTGATCTAAGTGTTAAATCCCATATTGTGCCATGTGCCCTCCTCCAGCTTTTTCTTTGCTTGAACATTGCAGTGATTTCAGTCAGCAGGCTTAAAAGTTTTCCTTAACTATTGTGAACATTTAAATTCCAAAGCTTTTTGTGGAAGCTCATGGAAGGGCCCAGCTGTGAGAGACTCTCAGTGGTGACCTTTTTTCATTGCTGCAGAGTGGAGCAGAGTTGTGCCTCTCTTTTGGGTTCTGTCAGGAGGTAAAACATTAACTTTCCTGCCACTGTTTCCTGACAATAGTTTGCCTTCAGGGCAAAGTCCATCGTGGTGCTTTAGTGGGAGCATTTGCTCCTCTATTGTTTCCATCAGTGGTCTGCTGGATTGCCCTGAGGGTTTGGGAATGGAGAAAGCAAAGTTTGCTCTATGCAGTGTGGTTTTATGACAGATAACAAGCTGTCAGGTGTCTGTTTCCCAGGGGGTGGTGCCTTACCAGAGCTTCTAAACTCAGCACACAGATCACATCCAAAAACTCTGGATGTTTTTCGATGGGGGACTGCACTCCTTGGGAAGATCTGCTGGACAGTTTAGAACTATGCCTGCAGAGGAAACAAACTAAAAAACCAAAAGTTGAAAATCCCTGGCAGTGCTTCCAGCAGGACATGCCTTCCAGATGAGTGTAGCCATGCTTGCCTGCTGGGAGAGGAGATCTGCATCAGGCAGCAGCATCAGCCTTGTCCCTTCCCAGGTGCAGAGGAGCTGCTCTTGGGGGGTTCTGCAGCTGTAGGAAGGGAGTGGGACTCTGCAGGGCAGATTAAGGATGAGTCCCTGTAGCACTGTGCAAATGCTTCTGCTTGCAGTCCCTGCTCGGGGCCAGACACAGCAACTCCAGGAGCTCCATGGGCAGGGGAAAAATGGGAATGGGAGGTCAGCAGCCACTGCTGTTCTCAGAGTTTGTCTTTGCTTCACTTACAGGCACCTCTTTATTTAAAAAAAATAAAATCCTTTTTATAAGAGCACATGCTTTCAGAGCAGGGTATTTTGCTGAACATATTTTACCTGAGTCAGTCATTCTTAAAACTAAATGTGTATCACAGTGAGTTTACAACTGCAGTTAGCTCAGGGGAGCTGACGTGACTCCAGTGTTCAGTTTGTTTAACCTTTTAAGTGCTGATGGAGCATAGCAACTCTGTTTCTATCCTAGTAGGAGTTACTTCATATGTTAGGAATGAATCAAGTTTAAAATGTTGGCAGAGATAAAGAATCCAAGACGTGAGCGTTTGGCACACGTTGCACACACCAGGGTGGTTTGGCTGGGAAGTGCTGTAGATCAAAGTGAAAGGCAAAAACTATTAAGCAGATCAAAGTGGTAGTTTAAAAATCTATTTTGGGGTCTTCTTGGGATTTCCTGAGAGTTGGTGCCACATCTTCTGTATCTTGCAGTAGTTCCTGTTACCATTTCTTCTCCTTTTCCATGTTTTGGTTTCCAATGCTCAGCGTTGGATTGTTGTGGGCAACAGAGTAGGAAGTGTTGCAGGAAGTGGTTCAACAGACACATTCAGTGAATTAAAAGGAAATACTTAAAAATTATCTTTTCCCACACTCTTTCTCTGAAAAATCACCAAGCACGAGAACAAACTTTGGTTCTCAGTGGCATTATCTTTTGATTTTCATCCCTGGGGCAACAGGGAATAAAACAACATCTGTTGTTTCCTAACAAAACAGGAACATCAATTTTATTTTTTTTTTCTGCATGCTTTCTGATGTGGAATATATTCAAATACTTCAGTTGAATTGATCTAACATCTTTAGTATAGTTAAAGGGAAGAACAGGAGCATGTAACATGATTTTTTTAAATAAAAGTCAACTTCCCATTTCTAGCAAGTCCCAGCTCTGGTGGAACCACCATCCACTCTCCCAGCAGCTGCTCCTTGTGCTGAGCATTGTGTTTTTCCTAGAAGTGCCCTGTAGAAGTTGAAGCCTTTAGTAACCATATATGTAATTTTGGAGAGCCTCTGGAAGTGAAGGCATTGCAAGTCAGTCCTCTGGAATTTCCTTAAAATGGATATAACAGCAGCAGCCACACTTGATCAGTTGTGTTTATGTACCTGAATGTCTGTATTTTTAAACAGTGGGGTAAAAAAAAAAAATGTTTGTGCTAACATAGTTCCTTTTTATTTCTGGCTCTTTTTCATTAATCATTTTAGGTGGAAAGTTTGTTGATAACTTACTGAATATGCAATTAATGCAAATTTTCCTCATTGGTAAAGGAGAACAAATCAGGGAGGGTGTAACTGAAAGATTTGTGTGGTCAGACTATTCCCTGAATCATCTTCTAAGGGACTTTCTAACCATTACCTGGATACATGCCTGAAAATAGCCCAGGTAATTCATAATTACAGCTATTTTGAGTCATTTAATGCAACAGTATAATCTCTTCTGTCTCTGAATATTTGGAAGGACATCTGATCTATTTTGGCTGCAACAGAACTCTTGGCTGGGTGATCCACACTGGTGACTGATCACAGCAACTGCAGGAACTGCACAAGCAGAGAGGACAGGACTGACCCTGAGCAGAGCTGTGCAAACGGGGTCACATTCCTGTGTCTTGGAGTATCAGCTCTTTTTTGATTGCCTTTGAAAGTTTAGATAAAAGTTTACGGGGTGGGTTTTTTGATGGTAAGCTTTTTTATTTCTTCCCTGTCCTTTAAAGCAGTGGCAGCTGGCTGCACAGACAGGGATGTGGCTGCAATTACATGGAATTGTCACTTCCATGGGGTAGCTTGCCTGTAGAGGTGTCCTTGCCTCAGCCAGAACCGTGGCTCTGCCTCTTCCTAGGTTTGCAGTAACTTGGCACTTTAACTGTCACACTCTCATTTGTGATTACTCTGGGTTTAGAGCCTTTTATTCTTTTTGCATTTTCCTCTTTAGACTGAAATGAACCTTCTATTCTGAGCCCAGCACCATTCATCTGTTCCTAGCAGGCACTTCAAACATTCCTATTTCCAGCCTTATCAAGCTCCACGTCCCTGGAGTCTGTCAGCCTGCCAGGTGCTGCCTGTCCTCTCCTATCAACCACATGCTTCATTTCTCAAATACTCTATTTCCCTGTTTCCCTCAGGTGCACTGACAGGTGCTTGCAGAGATGTCTAAAACTAACAAATCCAAGTCTGGCTCGCGTTCCTCCCGCTCGAGGTCTGGATCGAGGTCCCGCTCCCGTTCCTTCTCCAAGTCCCGCTCCCGTTCCCGCTCCATCTCACGCTCGAGGAAGCGCAGGCTGAGGTGAGTGTGTGCAGCCAAAGGGTGGAACAGGGCTTTTCCTCCCTTGCAGGTGGTTTGTCACTTAGCTCCTTTCCAGGGAAAGACTTTGATTAGATCCCAGGACAGATAACGTCCTGTGTGTCAGGCTGTTTCCTGCCAACCTGTGCTGTTTGGGTGTTTCATAAAACAGAATAAATTGTGAATAAATAAATAAATTAGGAGAGTATGATGTTTGTCAGCACAGTCAAGATCTTTCGTTTGAGACTTTGGCTTTTTTGAGGAGCATTAATGTAATGGATCCCAGACTCAAGGGGTCTTTGTAGATGTCATTGTGTGCTTTTCTCCTCCTGAGAAGTGAATTCAAGCAAGTTTTAGTATCAATTTTAGACACTGCTGTGAAAGGTGAGAACAATTCTTGATATATTCTTGATAATTCTTCCCTTGCTCCTCCCCTCGACATTCAGGAGCCAGGTAATAGGGAAGATCTTCCTGGAGGGATAAAGTGGATAAAAGATAATTTTGCTGCAGTTAATTTTAAGAAATGATTAATATGTGTAATAGTTGTTCCTGTCTCCCTGAATTACTTCTGAGCAGGCCAGTTACAGGCTTGTGTCTTCCCTGGATGTTTTTTTCCTTTTTTCTTGGCTAAGCATTCTGCATCTGGCAAAGCCATTCCAGTTGGATGGGGTGTAATGGTGTTCTCCTGCCTTTTCACTCATACAAATAACACGTATTCTGAAAACCACTGGGCTGTGAACACATGCAAGTGTTACCAGTTAGAGATTTTAAAAGTCCAGAAGCTCTCATGAATTTACAGTTGGAGAAAAGACATGACAAAACTAAATTAGAGGCGGAGACTTGAGTCCAACCGAGCCCTGTGCAGAAGAAGCTGGAATGATCCGTGCTCATTTGGGAATATCTCCTAGCTGTGAAGGAGCTTTGGCAGTTGAGAAAAAGGCACCCTGAAAAAGGCAAACATGATTGTTTCCTCTGTGCTGCTGCTGAAGCTACTTCTGCTTTATAAATAATTCCTTTTTTTAAAAAAAAGGAGTCTGAATGGAGGGGGTCGGCCCAGCCCAGCCCCCCTGCCTGGCCTTGGGATGTGCTCCAAGGTAGGTCTGGTGGGATCTCAGCTTAAAAGGCCATTGCTGTGTACTTGAGGATGCACCACAAATTGTTTTATTCTTCTTTTGGTAGGTTTGCTGTTTCTCCTAAGTTACAGTGCTGTGTTGGAGTCTGCTTAATATCTTCTGCTTTCTTTATGACTTTATTTCTCACTTCTTGTAAATGCTGAGGATTTAGACCTGGAGCAGTGCAGTTACTGCAGTTCTGGGAGCTGGCAGAGTTGGGGGAATTATTACTTTTGGTTTTTCTTTTACTGCATAACTTTTACTGTATTTTTCTAAAAAGATTTCTAGTAAATAGTCTGCAACTTTTGGAGTGAAATCTTCCTGCTGCAGCCTCTCTAAATCACTAGAACAGATTTTGGAAGCGTCATACGACAGGTCCTTGTTGATAATTGATCACAGATGCAGCAGTTGTCTGAAAATCAAGTGTCTCTGTTCCTCATGCCTTGGACTAGAGCTTCTTATAATTGGTCCTTGCCTCCTGCCTCTCTGCTTTTCCTTCTGGTCGCTATTGTTTGAATGAAGAAGTGTCTCAGATAAGTTTTTTGCTTGTTTGAAGGATGGAAGAATCTGTTAAAGTGGTCATTAAGCTGTTTTTGAGCAATGATTGGAGTATGAATAAGAGTTTCCTGCTAAACTCTGACCTGTTTGGTAGGAGGAAGAAATTAAAATAGAACTAAAGTTCATCTCTGACTGCACATGTGTGCTAACCATGTAGGAATTTCAATGGCAGGTTGTTCTCCCTTGGTTCTGAGGGTTTGGGATGTGAGGAGCAGCACTGAGATCTGTGTGAGGAAGTTCATGTCCATTGGAGTACCACCAACGTGTGTGTCAGGGCCAGAAGTCAGAGTACAAGAAAGGGCTGTGGAAACTGTTCCAGTGAATGTTATTTACTGAAATTCCATTCGGAAAAATCTCTTTTCTATTTCAACTTCCTAGTTTGGCCAGTCCTTCCTGTAGCTCTGGCATCTGAGCTACAGCAGGACCTTTAAACAGTTACACAACCACAGCAATTTAATGGGTGAAGCTGTTGGGACAGTTAGTCACTGGAATCTGCGTTTTTCCAGGGTTTGTGCGTTCCTGGATTGGGGTTTTGTGGATATAGGCAGGGGCGTCCACAGCGGCACCTGGTGGTGCCTGGCAGGGAACTCCATGGGATGGTGCCACACGATGGGGCCATGGGATGGAGCCATGGGATGGAGCCACGGGATGGTGCCACGGGATGGTGCCACAGGATGGTGCCACAGGATGGAGTCACGGGATGGAGCCATGGGATGGAGCCATGGGATGGGCCATGAGATGGAGCCATGGGATGGAGCCACACGATGGGGCCGTGGGATAGAGCCATGGTGCCATGGGATGGAGCCATGGTGACACAGGATGGAGCCATGGGATGGTGCCGTGGGATGGTGCCATGGGATGCACCTTTGGGAGCTTAAACCCGTAGGGCAGCGTGCCCTTCTCCCCACTGCTGCCCTGCTGCTCTTGGGGTGTAGCCATTTATTGAACTTGCCTGACTGAAAAGTGAGGCTTCATCTGGATTATCGGAATTTTAAAATGCATCTGAAGTTGGGACTAGAGAGGGAGATTTGGGGTCTGTTGCAATAACTGTAGCATGATTTTTATAAAATATACTTCTTTGTGGGTGAGGTAGAACCATGACCTTGAGCTGTTGAGGGCTGGATGCTTGAGATCTGTCACTTTTTCTGAAGCTGGATAGCAGCCATTTTCATCCCAGCAAAACAGAGAGCAATGTGTGCTTATCATGGTCTCTGCAATGATCCTGAGATCAAATACTTGACAGTATCACAGGTACAAGTTATTTCCACTGCGGTTTGTTCACGGCAAAGTTAATACCTCAATCAGATAAGGGTAAACCAAAGGAATTTATTTTAAAAGCTTAGAAATGAGTTTTTCCAAGTCTTTTTAAAATATATCTTCAAAAAAAGTCATGGCAGAACAAACTCCAAAAATAAATTATGAAAATAAACTATAACCTAAAATATTTGTGTAATTTTTTTTTTTTATCAGTTCTAGGTCTCGTTCAAGATCCTATTCTCCATCTCACAATAGAGAAAGGAACCACCCACGAGTCTATCAGAACCGTGATTTCAGAGGCCATAACAGAGGATACAGGAGACCATATTATTTCCGTGGCCGAAACCGAGGGTTTTATCCCTGGGGCCAGTACAACCGAGGAGGATATGGGAATTACAGGTCCAACTGGCAAAACTACCGCCAGGCCTACAGCCCTCGCAGGGGGAGGTCGCGCTCCCGCTCGCCCAAGAGAAGGTCTCCTTCCCCAAGGTCCAGAAGTCATTCCAGGAATTCTGATAAGTCATCTTCTGACCGGTCAAGGAGGTCTTCCTCTTCCCGCTCATCCTCGAATCATAGTCGGGTTGAGTCTTCCAAGCGTAAATCCGGAAAGGAGAAGAAATCATCCTCCAAGGATGCCCGGGCATCCCAGGCCGCGGGAGATAACCAAGGGGATGAGTCTAAGGAGCAGCAGTTTTCAGGAGCCGGGGCTCAAGACGCCAAAGCATCCGAGGGATCAAAACCGTGGCAAGATGTGAGCAGCTATGGCACGGGCTCCACGTCCAGAGGGTCGGTGTCGGAGCTGAGCCCCCGGGAGCGCAGCCCTGCCCTCAAGAGCCCGCTGCAGTCGGTCGTGGTGCGGCGGCGCTCGCCCCGGCCCAGCCCCGTGCAGAAGCCGAGCCCGCCGCGCTCCAGCCCGTCCCCGATGGGCTCTGCCGCCCAGAGCGGCTCCACCTCCTTCCAGGGGGGCTCCCACCAGAGCCCCTTCGAGCACGGCTCGGCAGGAATGAGCCCCACCAGAAAGAGCCCGGTGTGCAAAAGCCCCACGCCCGTCAGTTCGCTGTATGGTGCCGCTCCGAAGGAGGAGGGCACAGCTCCCGGGGGAGGAGCCTTCTCCAAGAGGCAAGTGGAGTGTTTTGTGGTGCTGGGTTATTTTGTGGGTTACTTTTGAGGAGCCAGCTGCACACGTGGGTGCTCCATGAGCAGGGTGAGGGACTGGGGCAGGCTCCAGCTAGGAAGCTGTGCCAGCATACTGCCAGCTGTGGGCCTGGTCCTTTCTGAATTATGGAAAAAACACGGGCAGCCCAGAGTTGTGGGAAGTTGGAATTGGTTTTCCAACTTGGATAGTTCTTAAAGATTGTATATATTCCCTGCAAAAATGTTCATAGCCCGTGAACACTTGAAGTGAAGATTGCCCAAGGAGGTTTCTTGGCAGCTGGAAGCTCACATTTCCCAGTTACATATGTGTTGGTTATAGACATTTTTAGTGTTGCCTTCTGGAATTTTAAGGTACTGTAAATTAGAAGAAATTAATTAAATCCTACTGCATATCCTGCTGCAAGCAGCCTGAGGCAGGTGCAGCTGCAGTGCTCGTTCCTGTTTGTGTGGGTAAGATGAGAAACTAAAGCACCAAATACATCTCTAAAATGAAGACAGCCTTCCATGCAGAAAGCATCTGCTTCCATCAGTCTCTAGATTAATCCACTGCAGATTGTGCCCAAAGGTGTCACTTTGTTTTAAAAGATACAGCACCATTCACAAGTGCTTTCAAGTCTTTATTGTTTTTAAAGATGGTTTGATCTGATTCTATATTAAGGATGTATGAAATTTAAAAAGGGAAAAAACTCCTGTGACTCTTTATTTGGGCTTTCCAAAGCATGGAGCTGGTGTCCATGGGCTTTCCTGCTGTCCCACAGAGCCAGGGTTTTGATTTGTGAATGCTTTAAAACTGTTCAGATGCTATAAACCAGCTGAATTGTTCTCAACAGAAGTGTTTTATCTCTCCCAGCAGCATATTCTCCTCTGTTAACCTGTTTGCTTTTATTTGTGTTTGCAGTCTGTCATGAAATATTTAGCTTACCTATGAAACTTGCATCCCAAATTTGAAGTAGCTTTTGAGGCTTTTATTTCCAGTGTGTTGTTTAAAGCAGAACAGTCCAATTTGAAAGGTTTGATGTGTTGTTCTCCTGAACCAGGTTTGTAAGTAAATAAACCGAGTGGGTAAGATGTTCCTCTTTTCCTTCCAATGCATCTGTGGGTCAGCTGGGTTTGATTTGTCCTTGAGCCTCATTCCATCAGTTCTGCATATCCATCTCTTTGTACATTTGTTGAATTTAGTCAGAACAAAAGTCTGAATTCAGGCTGAGTAATGTGCTTGACATTTTAATTATTTTAGGGCCTAGAGGCAGCTTTCAGTACATGCATAGCTTGGTGTTCTCTGAAGTTTGACTCTTTGAACTGAAGAATTGACCTCGTTGAGCTCTAATAAGAAACCTTGTGTAATGTCTCTTTACGATCAGGTACCTGGAAGAGCAGAAGACTGAGAACGGGAAAGACAAAGACCAGAAAGTAACAAATGCTGAGAAAGAAAAAAGTAAAGAAAAAGGGAATTTCTCTGAGTTGGGATCAACAGATGGAAAGGCAAAATCTGACTCGTACGGATCGAAAGCTGACTCGGAGAAGGGATACCGCGGCAGCCAGTCGCCCAAGCGCTACAAGTTCAGGGATGACTTTGACAAGCTCAAGGTCCCAGAGTTCCACAAGGAAGGTCATTATGGGAAAGATGAAACAGATGAGCAGGACAAGAAAGACAAGGCAAAGGGCCGGAAAGATTCGGAATTTGATGATGAGCCCAAATTTATGTCTAAAGTCGTAGCGACTTCAAGTAAAAGTCAAGAAGAGGATAGGTCAGGAAAATGGGAAGGTGTGGTGTTCCTGCCACCTGGAAAAGAGAAGCAGAGGAAATCTGATGAAATGGAGGAGGAAAGCTATTCTGAAAGATCCAAAAAAGAAGAGAGACCAGGATCCAAGAGAGCTGAACCTGGTCACAGGGGTTTTGTACCTGAAAAGAATTTTAGAGTGACCACTTACAAGTCAAGCCAGGAAAAAAGCTCTTCCCCTCCACCAAGAAAGGCTTCCGAGGTGAAGGAGAAGCCAGGCACCAAAGTAGAGGGACTAACTCCTGGCAAATCCTCCTTTTCCATTACTCGTGAGGCCCAGGTCAATATTCGAATGGATTCCTTCGATGAGGATCTGGCACGGTAAGGATCTGACAGCTTTTGAGCAGTCTCAGTAGTGATGTTTTTTCCTGTTTTTCTTCCTGAGATCCCCATGTGCTTGCCAAGTGTGAGGAAGGCTAAGCAATATTGCATCACAGTTTGTGGTTTTGGGAGCTAGAGATTAACTTTTTCCTAACCTTTGCTGTGTAAGATTAGATTAGGATGCACCAGGCTCTGGGAAGAGCCCCACGTGGAGACAGGTACTCAGTGGCTTCTGGCTGAGGGAAGCTGACTTATGCTGGGGAGCTACTGTGCTGCTTAAATCCTTTTGATTCTCTGCCATGTGTTTTACTACTCTTATTCTCCACGCAGCATTAGAATAGTGACCTGAATTATCACAGTAACCTGGAACAGTGTGTTTAAAGATGTTGCTTTTGAGTATTTGTGGGTGCCTCCCTAATAACAGCATAAACCATCAGTGAGCTCCCAGCTCCTGCAGAATTAAACACCTTAAACTGCTCCCCTTCACCCCATTCTTGTTTCATGGGCTCTTCTTTTCCCAGTCCCAGTGGCATATTGGCTCAGGAGCGGAAGCTGTGCCGGGATCTTGTGCACAGCAACAAGAAGGAGCAGGAATTCCGCTCCATTTTCCATCATATCCAGTCGGCTCAGTCGCAGCGAAGCCCTTCTGAACTGTTTGCTCAGCACATAGTGACTATAGTCCATCATGTAAGAGGTGGGTCAGGAGTCCGTGTGTCCTCGGGGAAGGTTCACTCCTGCCTTGCCCAGATCAGTGGGGTTTGTGCACTCAGAATGCCTGGAGTTGTTTTCCAGCAGATGTTCCAGAGATGACAGCAGTAGCATGATCACAATCATCTTTATTTACATAAATACTCCTCTGCACAGGCAGAAGGTGTTCTTGTTTTTACCTGAGAAATATTCAGAGTCTGGGACTTAGAATTTTGTGTTCTTTGTGATTCACTCAAAGAAGTTTTCATTTCACTGAAACACAAAAAATTGAAACTGCTTTTTGTCAGCAGCATTAGAGCTCATCCCCACTGTGCTTCACTGACCTGCACCTGGGTTTTAACAGGCTGTGGGATGGGTGGGCTTTGTCTTTTTACAAAACTGGCACTAATATTTTGGTATTGTTTGTTCAAACCCCTGACAGAGCATCACTTTGGGTCGTCAGCTATGACGCTGAACGAACGCTTTACCAAATATCTAAAGAAAGGAATGGAACAAGATGCAGCTAAAAACAAAAAGAGCCCTGAAATCCACAGGTTGGTGCTGTTAGACACTGTCTTAACGTTGCAGAAGTATTCCAGATTTCATTTCTTAAACTCTGGAATAATTCCAGAATAATTCAAGTGTATAACTAGCTTCACCCAAAAAATGGAAAAATAAGGGGGGTTTTAAATACCTTTGGAAATACCGGTCTGCTTTAAAGGACATTTGATCTAAAATCTTCAGGTTTTTCTTATGAGCAAGGTTATAGCTATGTTTTGTTTTGTTTTGTTTGTTTTTTTTGGCTTTAGGAGGATAGATATATCTCCCAGTACTTTTAGAAAACATGGATTCTCTCAAGAGGAATCGAAAAGCTCCAGAGATCCTGGCTTCAAGGTGAACTGTTACTCTGATTAGTTTAATTCAACAAAATGAGTGCATTGGGCATGAACTTAACAGTGATGTTTTTGTTTAAATTACTCTCTACTTAAGTTTGTGTTTTTCTTTTAAGGATGGGCATAATTCTAAAAATGAACTACAAAGGGTTAATTTTTATTAAAAATGTATCAACAACCTTTGTGAAGTGGTTAGACTATGGTAAATGACCCCAAAGTCAATTGAGGTGAGCTTGAGAAAAAAGAGAGGATTTTTGGAACAAGTGCCCATGATGAGAGAAGAGACTTTTTGTGATATTTTTCTGCTTGTAAGTATGATTAACTCCATTGTTACGTGCAATTTTGCCAACCATGTTTTCAAAGACATGCATGTCAAAGAGAGGAAAGTAAAACTAAATGCTGAGCTAAAGCAGATACACTATTAAGCAGTTGATAAATTTTGTTCTAACAACTGACTGTGCCATTTCTGTTGATTGCTGTTACTTTAACATTCAGCACTTGTCTTAGATCCAGAGCATTTGGGAATTGAGTGTTTTAGCTTTGCTGAGTAGATGAATGTTAAGCCATTGCACTCACTGTAAACAATCATAAAAAAGGCTTAACGTAAAATGTTTAAAATTTTAACCTTTGTTTATTCACCTTCATACATATTTACATTGAAGAGATTTTAACCAGTCCTGCTGAAACCTTACTTGTTTCATATTTGTTTTCGATTTTTTCCAAACACACTTGTGGCTTGACATGGACGATGGTGAGATGGATTTGATGGGCCTGAACTCTGAGCATCAGCTTGGCAGAGTGTGTTATAAACGTGGTTTCCAAACAGCTCGCCAGCCTTCCGTGAAACAGACGTGCCCTCCCAAACCCAAATAGGTGTTTGCTGTGCCACATAAGGGAGCTGCTGCTGATTTTGTCACTTATCTGTCATCCATCGTGTTGGGAGCAGTTTTATTCTCAGAGTAGAAATTAAAGCTCTTTGCCTGGGGAAAGTAGAAGAGCAAAATACCAAAACAAAATGCCTGCTTTCACTCCTGCGTTATTTGACATATTTATTTAAACAAAAAAGTGGTTAGAAACTCATGTAAGTAAAAATTTAACAGCTAGAGAATTACTAATCCTTTTGTGTTTAATTGAAGGCGGTTAATTTGATGTATGTTGCATATCAAGTTGTACAGTTCCCAGGATGAGTGTTGTGTAAATGCAGTAGCAATGGCTGAGGCTGGGTGTTGGTACCAACATGGTGTAAGGCTTCCTGCTGCCCAGTTACCTGTTTGTCAAACCACAGCCACTGTCACTTAGGGCAGGCAGCAAAATCTCATCCAGGTGCCACAGGGCTCAAAGGAGGAGCAGGGACAACAACTGCTCCTTTCCCAAATAAACTCCTAATCCCTTCTTGAAGTACCAATTTAAATACAACTCAAAGCAAGCATTGCCAGGTGTCTTTTATGTTTGTTTTTAATTAGCAATGTAAATTTAGTTTTAATTTTTCATGCAGCTGGTGGGTTTTTGCTCTGTGAGACACCAGCTTGCTTTAGCAGACTTGGCAGGACTGTGGAGACACACACAGTGTGTCTGTGGGGCTTTGTGGCACCTGTCACACGGTGCCCTCCAGCCCAGGGGAAGGAGCTGTAGGTGGCATCTGCACTGAATAAATCTTCCTGACAGACAGGAATGCCTCCCTATCCATGGGATGTTGGCCTTCCCCAAACCCCTTGGATGCTGCCTTTCACTGCCTCCTCCTGCCCCTTGGATCACTAATCCTGGGTAGCTCCAAGCAGCAAAGAGCTTTTGCTTCTCCCAGAGTGTTACTTCTAGACCTGGGAATTAAAATCCCTCTGGCCCCTGCCCAGGTGAGGCTGCCAGCAGGACCTCAGGTGCACCCATGGGCTGTCAGAGAGCTCTGCCACACTGTCCTTGTGGTCCATAATCAGCTGGATGGGATCCCCAAGTTGTTTACATCCTTGCTGGCTGTGGTGTACAATAAATGTCAGCTTCCATGTCTCCCTCCCCTCTACCAGACTGTTTATTTTAATGCTGTTTAAAGAAGAGATTAAAAGTTTAAAAATCAGTGATTTTAAATGTAGGAAAATTGAATTCTGACAAAGGCAGACTTACTTTAGTAGTGCATTATTTGACATCTTAAAGTGGAATATTCATTAGTGCTCAGTTAAACTCCAGTTCTCCAGAAGTCTGTGCAGTCAGTAGCAAAGTAAATGGTGCTGAGCTGGGCCACTGCAGACCTTGTGTTCAACTCTGCCCTCCCTCTCCTCTGCATTTGTAGGCTGAAGGGAAATATAAGGACGACCCTGTTGATCTGCGCCTTGATATTGAACGCCGTAAAAAACATAAGGAAAGAGATCTTAAACGCGATAAATCCAGGGAGTCGGTGGACTCGAGAGATTCAAGTCACTCAAGGGAAAGATCAACTGAGAAAACGGAGAAAAGTCACAAAGGCTCCAAGAAAAAGTATGTAGGAAACCCAGTAGCCATTTCCTTGTGCCTCTCGTGTCTCTGCTGCTCAGGTTGGAGATGACACCGTGTACAACAGTTGTGCACACAGTTGTGCACCTGTGACATAACTCCTCCAGTGGCCTGAGCTACCCCTCTGTGTGTGGTCTCGCTATCATTGTATCTCTCAGAAACACTAAATAATTGTAAAAGGTAGATGGGAAAAGCTCCATGTGTCAGGATGGGTGAGTCACTTTTCCTTCTTGTTCCTGTTGTGTCAAGAGAGAAACAGCCGTGTTAAAATGACTTGGCTTTGATGTTCATTTCATCCTTTTCTATAAGCTTAATTTTCCATTTGACTAAAACTCCATGGATGCATGCTAAGCTGAGAGCAGATGGCGTAAACACCTTAGGAAGGAGCAACAAGTTCCTTCAGGAGAGGTCTTGGGCCCTGTGTTAAAGCCTCTTGTAGTAGGAAAGGGAAAGCATGGCAGTGATAGAGAGTGGTAAAGAAGTGGTTTTGTATCTGATGGGTCACAGCTGAGTGGCTAATGCTGTTGTGTCCCACTCCCCTCCATTCCCACCACTGGAACAGGAAACACCGACGGGTGCGTGAGAGATCCAGGTCCAGCTCATCATCGTCATGGTCCTCCCATTCAGTCAAAGCAGAGGAGTATCCCGAGGAGACTGAGGAGAGGGAGGAGAGCTCCACAGGCTTTGACAAGTCTCGGCTTGGAACTAAGGAATTCTCTGGTCCAAATGAGAGAGGAAGAGCAAGAGGAACCTTTGTGAGTGTTCTCCACCCCTGCCCCAAATGGTCTCCACCTGTGCCCTGAGGGTTGATTCCCAAAGTGGGCAGGAAGTGGCTGTTGTGTGTTCTCAGTTAAAGCTGCCCTAGAGGAGAAACCCCCAGGGTGATAAGCCCCAGTGGAATCGCTCCAGGTCTGGGGTATAAACCAGGCTGCTGGGGGTGTGCCGTGGGCAGCAAACTCCAGATGGGAGGAGCAGAACAAAGCCTGGAAGCTTCTGTGCCTTAGCGATGCTGAGCAGCCCGATGGGCACACGCTGTGCTTCCACTGGGGTTTGGCCACGCTCCTGTGTGCAGTCCATGTACAGAGGGGTCTCACCTGCTTGAGGTGGCCCTGAAATGCCTCTAGGTGATCTTCATCAGCTTTACAGGAGCTGGATTTGCTGTGTGTGATCAGATGAACTAAAACCCCGAAACCATGAGTGCAGGAGGTGGTGCAGCCCCGCTAAAGCTGTCCTCTTGCTTTAGTGATAGGTTTGAGAGGTGTTTTGGATGGGATGTTGGGTATCTTGGCTGGAGTGGGAGGATACTGCCTCTGCAGCTGTTCTATTTTTCTCCTCTGTGTTGCTGTTGCAGCAGTTCAGAGCTCGAGGGAGAGGATGGGGCAGAGGCAACTTTTCAGGCAACAACAACAGCAACAGCGGCGGCAACAACGACTTCCAGAAGCGCAGCAGGGAGGAGGAGTGGGACCCTGAGTACACACCTAAGAGCAAGAAATACTACCTGGTACGTACCTGGGTGCTGAGACACCCGTGCGCTCCAGGTGTGTCCGGTCTCAGGTGCTTTAGAGGCCAAAGCACCCGCTGTCACTGACGCACCAGGTAAGGCTTCGGGCGACGCTTCACGGGAGGCTGCTGGCTCCTGCCTAAAGAGAGCTTGTTCCTGCTCCCTGTAGAGTGGTTCCCATTAAGTGGATCCCCAAGGGCGGTCGCAGAGGCGCGGTGCAGGGCGGTGCCAACCTGTCTCACCTGCTGTCCTTGGCTTCCCGTGCAGCACGACGACCGCGAGGGCGAGGGCACGGACAAGTGGGTGAACAGGGGCCGCGGCCGTGGCGCCTTCCCCCGGGGAAGAGGCCGCTTCATGTTCCGCAAGTCCAGCACCAGCCCCAAGTGGGCTCATGACAAGTTCAGTGGGGAAGAGGGAGAAATCGAAGACGACGAAAGCGGAACGGAAAACCGGGAGGAAAAGGACGCCCTGCAGACGACGGCCGAGTAGCCGCGGGGCCCGCGCGGTGCTGGGAGCCCTGGCAGGAGGGGAGGGGTCAGGCTGGTGCTGGGGTGTCAGGGTGATCCCCACGTGCTGAGCGGAGCCCTGGAGAGCAGCTCGGAAACCATCCCGACGTTGTTTAACTGCATTTCCAGAGTTCAGCCTCCCCAAGCACGGACTGGGACTGACCCATCATTTACGCTCGGATCCACTCCTGGAGTTTCTCTTCCCAAAGACTTCCCTTCTGGACTGGATACGGTCAAGCGCTGGGTGAGACCCCAGATTTTCCCTTCTCTGTGACCTTATGGATGGTCGGTTATTTTTTGGCAACAGGCTTTGAGGACGATGTGGTTTTAGTTTGTGCCCACCTGACCTCGCCTGTCCTGACTTTTTGTTTCTCTTTTATAATTTGACCCAGTGGTAGTCGGGGTTCACTCGCCCGCTCAAATTTTCCTCCCCTATTGTGTATTCAATTTTCTAAATTCTGCTTATTTTAGGCCTTTACATACGTAGTAGCATCAATTCAGAGATAATTTTGGAAACTATTTTTGGTTCTTATAAATAAGAAAATAATGAAGCATGTGAGTAAACATCTAAATGTTCATTTGTTGGGACCAAACTGCTATGACTTTTTTTTTTTTTAAACTTTTTTTAATGTAACAGTTGAGTTTAGGGCCTTTTAAAAATTTTTGTTTTCCTTTTATGTTGGAAGTTAACAAAATTAGCATGGTTTAAAAGAGAAAAAAAATTACACCCTACTTCTGGCCACTGTTTGTGTTCACTATTAGGCCTGGTGTGTGCTGGACCCCAAACTGCTTGTAGCATTTGTGTCTCCTCCCTGCAGCTGGTTGTGACCCGAGTGCCCTTTCCAAGGTGACACAGTTTTCTAAGGAACTTCCGAATTCTTCTTGGGGAAAAAAATATAAATGGAGATGAGAATTTTTCAATATTTTTTATTAATCTTTTTATAAAACCAAAAGGCAGATTCCTCCTGAGCTGCTTGAGGACGGCCCTTAGGATGCATTTCTTTTTATCTTCTACTTTAAAGATATTCTGGAGCAGTTTGTGGAGGGTTCCCAGCCAGGTCGTGAGCCTGGGCGGGGAGGCACAGCCGTGCCCCTGCTCCCCCTGTCCCTCTCCCTAGGATTGCTGTGCTGTTCCCCACACACCAGCTAGAGTTTGGTTTGTTTTGACTTGAACAGTTCCTGTTTAGCAAAGCCCCGAAGTTTGTTTATGCAAATAAAATACAATAAAATAAGTCGTAGGTGTAACTCTGCTTGGTTTGTGTCCTGAGTTGCTGGGTGGGAGCCTGAAAGGAGCAACAGGGGAGCAACTCCCTGTTGGGTTTTATGCACTAATAGATCATTCAGCCCCTGTTTTGGCACTGATTGCCTGGGGACAGTGGTGACACTTGCTGCCAGCAGGGATTGTGTCACCCGGGCACAGGAGCAGCTCCATCCTTCCCACACCCGAGCTCCTCCAGGAGCTCACACGGGCTGGTCCCGGTGCTGGGCAGCTGCAGCCCCGTGTGCTGCCCTGGCTGGTGCCCAGCAGCAGCTGCTTCTCCATCGCTGCCATCCCAAGGGAGGCTGCTGGGGGGCTGCTGCCTGTGCAGCCTCTGCAGGAGCTCAGCTTTCCTGGCTGCTGTGGGTGACGGTGTTGGCCAAGAGCTCTTGGGACAGTGCTGGGTTAACGGCTGGTGCTTCCCTTCACACTCAGCCTTGAGCCAGCCTGAGGAAATGGGTGCCCAGAGTTCCCAGCTCCTTGGCCTGAGTGGGCACACCTGGGGAGTGCAATGGAACCTCTGTTCTGTCACCCATCTCTGCCCCACAGCTGGTTCCCAGCCCTCCTCCCTGCCCCCAGCTCGGTATTGCTGGGGCAGATGCTTCGGCCAAAAGGAATATCCACGCTGTCTCCTGGACCGGGCAGTGGCCAGGGGCAGCCCTGGTGTCCCACTGACCCTTCACTCCCTGCGGAGGGGCAGCTGCAGCGTGGCCGCACCGCCCCTGCACTCACGGTCTGTGGGTTTCAGCCCCTCTGCGGTTTGGGTTTCACTTCCCCTCCAGCCGAGGGTGACAGAACCGCTGTGAGACCCGGCTGAGTGGGAGCTGTCACCCCGGCCCGGCTGCGCTCCCGGCTCCCCATCAGCCACGGCTCCCAGTGCCAGCAGCGAGCCCCCGCGGTGGCACGGATGGCCCAGTCTTGCCCCGGGAGAAGGTGGGTGAGGGCTCCAGGCTGGGGGTGGCCAGGGGACACATGGCTCTGGGGGCTCTGCCAGCGCTCCCTACCCACGCTCCCAGCGCCCTCCCGTCCCACCCTCACCCAAAGCCTCTCGCACAGCCGAAACCAGCGCTGCCGTCCTGGCACAGGGAGTCCCGTCGGCCCGGCCCTGGTGCCCATCCAGCCCGGGAAGGACACGAGGTGGGTTCGGGGAGCCGGGCCGGGGAGCAGGAGCCCCCCGTGGGGCACAGGGATGCGGCGTGGACCAGCACTGAGGTGCCCTCTGCTTCAACTTCCTTCCCAGCGTGGAGCCGATTTCCTCCGGCATCACGTGCACGGCGTGGGGCCGGGGCAGCCTGGCACGGCACGGCACGGCTCGGCCTCGGGGCAGCCCCGCAGCGGCAGGCAGGAGGGTCCCGCGCACGGGATCATCCCCAGGTTAGCGCCCTTGTGTGATCGTGCTCCAGGGCCGGGCCGTGCCAGGGGCCCGGGGGAGCTGCCGGCGAGGGGCGGGCAGGATGCTGGGCACTTCTGGGCACTTCTGGGCACCATCACCCTGTGCCAGCGGAGCCGAGGAGCACTGGGGCCTTGGACTGGGGTGTTCTCATCCCTGCAGCCCTTGGTGCTTCAGCCTTGTCTTTGGGTGGGCAATACCAGCACCATTTCTGGTGTCTGCGAGGTCTCTGTGACAAGGGCTGTGCTGGTGGCAGCAGCAGGACTGCTGGCCCACCATGGGGTCAACATGGCCCACCACAGGGACATGGTGGCCCTCCACAGGGACAGCATGGCCAACCGTGGTGACAGGGGGGCCTGCCATGGTGACAGAGTGGTCCATCATGGCCTGATGTCCTGTATCCCACCACGCCAGTGGGCTTGTCCTGCTGTGACCCCAGGGTTCAGCAGTTCAGGGATGCTGCTGAGCCGTGGATGGCGGCAGGATGACACCCCGGTGGCAGGATGACACCCTGCCCGTGCCGCAGAGCTCACGGCAGCTCTGCAGCTGCCTGCTCCGCCTCACACAGAGGAAGCGCCGACCACAGCGGGGCTGGTGTGGGGCTGGGAGAGGCTGGAACAAGGGTCCCTCCTCAGCACCTACGAGCCCCTTTGCTCCCCAGCAGCTGCAACCAGAGAGAAGAACAAGGAGGGCGAGGACAGGGAGCCCCCCGGGTGAGTCCTGGGCTGGAGGAGAGGGAAGGGCAGGGATGTGCCTGGGCCAGGGCATGTCACGAGCAGGAAGCGCTTCCTGCCCACTCCTGTCAGTGCCGGTCCCGGCCCCAGCCCTGCTTCTGCCTCCTCTCCCCAGAGCGCCCAGCACCAGCGAGGATGGAGCCGACCAAGCTCCCACTCACCAAGAGGATGGCTCCTGCTCCCCCCATTCCTGCCAAGACCAAACCAGCGCCCGTGCTGGCCACCAAGTAAGAAACCTGTGGCTGTGCTGGGGTGTCCAGGGCCACTGCGATGTCCCAGTGCCAGCGCCATGCTCATGGCTGGCCTCGGCGTGGGGCTGGCACCTCCCTGGCTGTGCCACTCACACCTCTGCTCTCCCCAGGCCCAGTGACCCCCAGCCCAGTGCCTCAGCTGACATGGAGTGGGGCAGAGCCGGTGACCCAGGTAGGATTCAGGGGTGGGTGCGCCCTGCCCAGCACCAGGGGCTGATTCCTGTTCTTTCTTTGGCAGATGCCAATGGCTTCAACACGGTGTCAGTTACCACAGCCAGGCTGAGCCACCCCACAGCCACACGGCCACGAGTCCCCGGCCAGCGGCCACCCAGCATGGCCCTGGGGAGCACGGGGGGTCCCCATGGGGGGGAGCAGCCCCAGGGGCTGCCCCGTGCTGCCCTCTGTGCCCCTGTCCCCAGCACGGGGCAGGCGCCCGTCCTGCCGCGGAGCACAGAGGGGCTGGAGGTGCTGGAGGGGAGGTCTCTGGCCCTGGAGGACCTGAAGGCTGAGGTCCGCACCCTGCACATCCTTGTGGACCTGATGCGAGTCCAGCACCTGTGAGTGGGGATGGGGGTGTCAGGGGGTCCCCAGTGGCTCCTGGCTGCTTGTCCTGTCCCCAGCTGAGCCACCCTGGCGTGTTGCAGGCGGGACCTGCAGGAGCTGCGGCAGGAGCTGTGCCAGGAGCGGGCTCAGCGCCAGGCGCTGCAGGTGAGTCCCTGCCAGGGGTTGCCTTGTCTGGGGTCCCCTGTGCCCCCCAACAATCACAGCCTCTCTCCACAGGCAGAGATCGAGCGAGTGAGGAAGGGGCTGCCCTGTTAGCACGGGGGGGCAGGTGGGTGGCACATGGTTCCGTGTGCCCCCAGCACCCATCGGATACCAATGCCCACCCCACACCCAGGCACTGCTCCTTGAAGCATGACAGCCCCATGACCTGTAGAAATCGTTTAAAATAAACTATTTTGTGTACAAAGTGCTGTGTGGGGGTTGCTCAGGGCTGTTGGCTGCCATGCCCCTGAAGGGCTGGGCTGGTCCTGCCAGGCACAAAGGGTCCAACCATGGCGCAAGGGGTCCCTCCAGGGCTCGTGGCAGGGCCTCCTCCTCCTCCCCCTTCACCTCCTCCCCCTCCTCCTCCACCCCCGCACAGTTTCCCAGGCCAGCTCCAGTCCCAGCCCCAGCACATCCTGGCCTCCAGCCACTGCAGAACATCTGGAAAACATCTGGATCCTGCTGGCGCTGGCGGCGGGGGGAACCAGCCTGGGAAGGAGCTATTTTTATAAAGCTGCCGGGGAGGGGGCAGCGGGGCCCGGCACCCCGCGGGGCTGGGCTGGGATGGGGCAGGATGCGGCTCAGCCCGGCGGGAGCTGCCGCATCCCTGGGGAGCAGCGGCCGGCGCAGAGTCCAGCGGGAACATCCGCCTTGGTCCGGCCGCAGGGCGTGGGGTCACGGCGGGCGGCGCCGGAAAAGACCCGGCTAATTTTAGTGGGGACGGGAAGGGAATTGGCTCGGGGGGGAGTCGAGACCGTCCCTGTGTGCAGGGCCCCCAAAACTCCGGACCCGCCACGCTGGGCTCTAGTTCGTGTACAACAGCACCATGTTTGTGGGGCGGGAGCCCACGGCTCACACGGACGTACAGCCCGGCCCTGCCCCACGGGTGAAACCCCGGCGCAGCGAGGGCTGCCCTGTCCTTGTCCCTGTCCCCGCGTGTCCCGGGGCTGCTCGGCTGGTGCCAGCCGTCGTACCAATGGCTCAAAGTGCATCGTGTCCCACAGCGGCGGGGGCGAGCCCAGCCGTGACACCGGGGTCTGGCTCTCCGTGCTGCAGGGACAGTCCAAGGCAGCTCAGGGGCAGCCCCCCTGTCCCCCCGGTCGCTCCTGGCACGGTGTGGGATCAGCCGTGGGGGGAGCAGACACCGTGCCAGGGCAGCTGCCGGGCTCAGTAGTAGTGGACGCGGCCCAGGGTGCCGATGGTGCCGGATCCCAGGATGTCGGGCTGCCCGTTGCGCCAGATCTCGCGGATGATGCGCTCCCGCTCCTCCAGCCGCTGCGCCCGCTCCAGCTCCTCGGCCGACGCGAACACGTTCACGGCCAGCGCCCCGTCCCCGGGGCCGTGGCTCTCCAGCGGGATCTCGGTCACCGGCAGCAGCGACTCAGAGGCTGCGCGGTCCACGGTGTCCTCTTCGTCCTCGTCCTCGTCGTCGTCGTCCTCGCTGTCGCCGGGGCGCGCCGGGGGCCGCGGGGAGGGCCGGCAGGACAAGCGCAGCACCAGCAGGCACAGCGTGAGCACCAGCCCGAAGCAGACGCCCAGCACGAAGTAGAGCCCGAAGCTCTCGGGGTTGGCTGCGGGGGGAACAGAGGGGGTGAGGGACCTGCCCGCGCCTGCCGGGGCCCACCGTGACCTCCCGGACGCGTCCTGGCTCACCTCGGATGTGGGCGTACGCGGCCATGCTGTTGCTGAGCAGCTCCATGTCCCTCCGGCGACTCTCCATCCTTGTGCCTGGCAGTTCTCAGCGGCTCCAGGGATGGCACATGCTGGGCATCTGCGGGACACGGGCTGAGCAACGCTCTGCAGGAGCTGGGATCCCCCCCTAGCGCCCTGTCCCTCTCAAGGCCGTGCCCGGGTGTGCCCGGGGGCTCCTTGATGAGCTCCAGCTGAGCAGGGCTGGGCTGCTCCATCCAGGGCTGGAACCCCACGGATGCAGAGCTGGAGCTGTCCCAGTCCCGCCGCCCTCCGTCCTTCCTGAGGGACCGGGACGGATACGGCTCCTCCTGGCCACGGCATCAGGCGGATCTGTGGCACCGGGCCAGGGTTTGTGTCCCATGCCCGGCCATGGGATGGGTCACGGGGCAGAGCAGAGTCCCAGCACCAGGCTGCCGGTGCTCATGGGCACACACGTGTGCTCCACACACTCCTGGGGCAGCGTCCCTGTCCCTCTCCCTGTCCCCCACACTGCTCTGGCCCAGCTCCAGCCTTGGCCCTTTGCCGTGGGACCCTGCAGTGCAGGGACAAGGCCAGGCACAGTGCAAAGGCCATCAGGACAGGCCAGCGGTCAGGATGAGAGGCAGGACAGCGGGAAGGATGGGCAGCAGGGCAGTGGGAAGGATGGGAGGCAGGACACCGGGCAGGGCAGGGTGGGAGAAAATTTGGCCCTGGCAGGGGACGAGCTCATTCCCAGAAACGGCTCCAGAGAGGGAGGAATGAGGAAAGAAATGCAGAAAATGTGACACATCAGCAAAACCATCCCGGACGGTCCAGAGCTGAGGGGCCGCAGCACGCCCTGGAGCTGGGCAGCCCCTCTAGTGGGACACCCCAAAACAAGGCCAGCAGGGTCCCCAGGAGGGGCGGGTGCCCTCGCCATGGAGCAGCTGCTCGGCCAGCGCCTGCCCCTGCCCCGGCAAGGGGCTGCGGTGGGGCAGGAGGGGCACAGCCCACCATGGAACCCCAGGGATCCCCTGCCGCTGGCGGGTGCTGATGGGGGCCGGGCTGGCTGTAGGGCCCTGCGGGTCCCCAAGAGCCGAGCCCCGAGTTGCTCAGCGCACTCCCCGAGCACCACACCGTGTCCCCGAGCCGCCTGCTCCGCATCTTCAACGCTGCGTTCCCGCAGCCCGAGCTGTGTCACCGAGCCTGTGCCCTCAGCCCCCGTGTCCCCGCGCCCACCGGGCCCGCGTCCCCCAGCGCCAGAGCACCCGAGCGGGGACGGGACCGAGGTCCCCGGGGTGCCCGGGGCTGGTACTCACCGGGGCGGGAAGGCGGCGGGGCAGAGCCGCTGCACTTCGGCTGGAGCGAGGGAAGAGAGAGCAAGGTCTGTTTAGCATTAACGCTGCAGCAACAGGAAATAGTTCGGAGGCGGCTGGCGGTCAGCGCTCCCGCCGGAGCCAATGGCAGCCCCGGCCGGTGCTGAGCGGGGCGCGGGGCCGGGGCTCGTCCCGCTCCCCCGGGACGCCACGCTCGGCCCGGCAGCGGAACCGCCCCGGAGCGGGGCCACAGGCGGCTCCAGGCCCCGTCCCGGCCCTGTCCAGCGCCCATCCGGCCAGGCCGGGCTTGGCTGTGCCCAGCCTAGGCTGGGCTGGCAGTGCCGGAGCCAAGGAGCCCTCCGGGCTGGGGGGCTCAGCCCCGGTGTGGGTTTGAGGGAGCTGCCGGGGCTGGTGCCAGCGCCACGGAGGTGGGGGGCACGCAGGGTGGTCCCCTCAGCTCCACCAGCCGAGCTGTGGGACACGCCAGGGCTGCTGGGGCCGGACCTCGGGGACACGAGGCTCCGCATGCCACCGCTGTCCCCAGCGCGCACTCCAGGCCGGCCCGGGAGGGACAGGCTCAGTGGCACTCGGGGCCCTGGGCCAGGACAGGGCTGGGGGTCCCATGGGGCACTCAGGGCCGCTGATCTGTGAGCCTGCCCCCCTCCCAGAGCACATCAGTACCCCAAAATCCCCCATGCCACCCATCCCTCCCACCCTTCCCTTGGGGTCGCCGGGCTGTCGTATGAAGTTTTATTGCCGACATGCAGGAGTAGTTCCGATGTAGTACAAAAATAACGTCTTTATACAAATTGTTTTCCTTTTTTTTTTTCTCTTTTTCTATTTTTTCCTTACAACAGGCTTTGTCCCGCCGTGGCCCTGTGGCCCCCCTCATGTCCCCTGCACCACCCCCTTCCAGTTTGCCTTAGCACAAGTGGATTGACCGGTGCTGCCACTGCAGGATCCTGGTGTGATACAGCCTCAGGGAGTCCCAGAATATTGCTTTTTGCTTTAACATTGGGGAAAAACAGTAAAAATAAACAGGGAGTGAGGCAGGAGAGAACCAGAAGGAGAGAGCAGGGCCCTGCTGGGGTGCTCAGGGGATCCCTGCCCTGCTGCTGGTGGCACAGGGGGTGATGGGCCCACAGGACAGACCCACCATCTTCAAAATAAATAAGGCGAAAGAGTTGGGGCTACTGGCTCAGCTGGGGCGGTGCAGGGAGCTGGTCTGTGTTAGTGTTCACGAGGCCCTGCCTGGCCCCAGGGCCTTGGCGAGGCGCAGGCAGGACGTAATGCCCGACATGGCCAGGGAGGTTCAGGTCCAGCCCCCTGTCCCCACAAAGCCACTGCTGGCGTGGCCCAGCTTAGACCCTGTCCCCTTCCCCAGCCCGGGGCAAGAAAAGGCAACAACACGCTACAAACATCTGCAAATCGCTCCCTGCCCACGCCCACTGTGCTGCAAGAGCTGGGCCCAGAGAGCAGTGCAGCCCCAAAAAGCAGGACAGCCCCCCCAGCTCCAACCCTCCCTGCTCACAGGACTGGCAGGAGGGCAATGCCAGGGCTGGGAGCAGACAGGAGCAGGGAAGGAGGCAGCTGAAGAAGGTGCTGCCTTGAGCAGGAGCCCTGGCCAGGGCACTGGGAGCCCTGGGAGCTCTGTGTGAGAACAGTTCATCTGGCAAGACAGGCATCCAGTTCATAAATGAGGCTCAGAAACAATCGTTCCTGCTCTCAGCACAGGCCAAAGCTCTTCCAGTGGCACCAGGTGACAAACCAGGATGTCCTTCTCCTGCCTTGGCATGAGGGCAGAGGCAGCCCCAGGTTTGGGCTGGGATGGCAAGAAAAGCTGGGAACAAATACAGTAGAGACTTCAGCCAGCCCTCCTATCTCTAGGCAAATTATTTTGGGAAGCTTTTCACATTATAACTCATATATTACATCTGTACCACAACTGAGGGGGGAAACGCTAAATCAGAATTAATGCAACTGTAACTGCACCTGGGATATGCTACTGAAAAATAAGATTAAATCATAGATCCTTATAAACTAAAGGAATCAGTGAGAGGGGGGAGAGGGGGCAGGAGCCCTGGCGGGCCAAGTCCTGCAAAACCTTTGAACTGGGGACAGGATCTGATCCCTGCCCGGACTCCTCAACTCCTGCCTGAGGCGGTGGCCGGGCTCTCTGGTCACAGCGGTGGCCACACAGGACTGGCCAGCATGGCCTGACCAGGTGGCACGTAAGGACAGAAACAGATTTGATGCAGATGAAGGGAAGTGGGAGGTTTCAAGAAATTCTGCCTTTCGAGAAACCCTGATAAATCCAAGCTTATTCAAACCACACGGAGCGGGCGCCACGGGCCGGCTCCGCGCTGCACGGCCACGGCTCTGTGCCAGCAGCTTCACCCTTGGAAGTCTCCTCCTTTCCCACGGGCTTTGCTCGATCCAGAGAACAGCATGGTTAAAAAGACAAGAGAGGTAGATTACAGTCATGATCAAAAGCAGATTAGTCATCTAGGCTTCGATTTTAAAAAACAGATTCCAGAAGATGCCAAGAGGTTGCTGCTTCCAAAACTAGCTTTTCCAAAAGTCTTCTCCGTCCGGAGCGGGTGTGAGTGCGTGTCCCTGGACAGAGCTTGGGATTGCTACATTATTCCCCGTCGTGGGACACCGGTATTGCTGTAGGCTGGAGCAGGCGAGGTGAGGGCAGGCTGCAGGGTGGTGCTCGTGCTCTTGGGGCATGGGAAGCTACTTCCGGAGGTACCTCTGGGCCAGGATGGCCGCGTCCAAGGGGTTCATGGGCTGCGCGTCGTGGCCCAGGCGCCGCACCGGCGGGATGTTCCCGAACTGCCGCTTCTGCAGGAAGCTCTTGGCCTCATGCAAGGTGTTCTTCTCCTCGGCCAAGAGCAGCTGCTGCCTCATGTAGTTCTCGAACTCGTACTGGGAGCACTCCTCCGTCACCTTCACCTGCAGAGACCGACCTGTCAGAGCCACACCTGGCAGCCCCACGGCTCCTCTGATGGGCCTGAGCTACCACGGGATAACTGGGGTCATAACCCTGGAAAGGGCCCTGCTGCTGGGGATGCAGGCAGGACTCCTCGTGAGCCAGCAGTGCCACGAGGACACAGGCCACCACAGCAGCTCTGTCCTGACATGGCTCATCCCAACCCTGGCAGCATTGAGGCTGCAGCTGCATGACCTCTGTCCCTGCGGCACGGTCACAGACCCTGGGCAGCCAGGCCATGGTTGACACTTCTAGCATGAAACATACCAGCAGGAAAACAGGATGTTTGCTCCCATGGCAGAGCTCACTGGGAGCCAGAGCCAACACTGCTGCCTCCTCCCAGCATTCGAGGGAGTGAGCGCTGCTGGGAGCGGAGAGAGCTGCTCTCATCAGCTCCGGGGCCGAGCTCACTTCCTGGCAGCTCAGCCAGCTGGATGTGCCTCCTGCTCCCAGCAGCATCGGCCTTTCCTTCCGCTGCACAACGTGAGGGACTCGGCTGTGTCCTCCCCACCCTCCCCTTCCCAGCTGGAGGACACAGTGGGTGCCATCACAGACAGATTGGCACAGCAGCACAGAGAAGCAGTTCTGTGGAAAGCAGGGAAACCTACCTCCTGGGGGTTTTCGGGATTAGCCACTTGGTCATCTATGTCCGGCACCACTTGCAAAGGGCCACTCAGCGAGGACATGGACTGCCTGCAGGAGAGCACAGCATTGGGATCCAGAGCATGGCACTGGCTCAGCCACCCTCAACCAGCCCCAGGGTGATCCCACTGGGATGGCCACGGCTGCCATAAGCACTTGCACAGGCCTCTCCAGCTGTATCCATCAGCACACAGTGGTGGACACATGGGATTTAAAGGCTTACTGCAGTTCCCAGACTCTCCTCTGGTGAGGTGAGCCAGCCACAGCTGGAACAACACAGCCTGTGGCCAGAGACAGCGTGTCCTGTCTCCCCGTGCACATACCAGGACGCTATGATGGAGCTGAGGGAATCCAGCACTTCAGAAGCCGTCAGCCGCTGCTGCGGGTCCAGGACCAGCAGTTTCCGGATCAAGCACACAGTGTTTTCAGAGACCCGGCCATCCCTGGGACAGACAGCACGGGGTGAGCCTGGGGTGGGCACAGCGTGGCAGGATGGACATGCTGGGAGCACAGGCCAGGAGCAACACGAGCCATCACTGCTCTGCTCCTTCCCACAAGCTGTCCCAGCCCTGCTCCTGCTTCCTGCACACAGCCTGCTGTCAGTACTGCTGTGACCCTTGGGGTGCTGAGGGGAGCCCCTCCAGCTGCAGCTGGCCCAGCAAGCCCCCCGTGGCCAGGCAGGAAGGGCAGGCTGTACTCACTCGGGGATGGTGTACTCGGCAGCCTTGATTTTGCGGAAGAGCTCCTGAGGTATGCTGTCGTAGAAGGGGAACTGGCCGTAGAGCATGGTGAACAGCACCACCCCCAGCGCCCACATGTCACTGGGCTTCCCACGGTATGGCCGGCCTGCAGGGAGAGGGCACACACAGCCTGAAAATCCTGGAAAGCACAGCCTGGCAACCCCCTCACCTCCCACAGCGGAGACGCTGAGTAACCCTCACATGGGACCCTTTTTCTAAGCATTAACCATAACACTTAAGGCTTCCCCTAACATGACACCAAAACTCTTTCCAAGGTGCATCCTCTGTGAATGAGCAAATTGTCAACCTCCACACAGGTGTCCTCCTGTTCCCAATGGAGCAGGAATATCCCTGCTGTGAACCAAGGGCATCAGGTAGTTGGAACTGCTGTGTTGGAGCTCCTTGGTCAGTGTGCCTCACACAGAGACACCCAGCTTGCAAGGTGGAGGGAAATCAGGGACCAGGGAGCACAGGGCAGGAGGATGCAGGAAAGAAGACCAGACAGGATAAAGCTGAGCCCATGGAGAAGGCACTCTGACTGTGGGATGAATCTAGTACACAGCCACTGAAGCCAGATGTAAAGGCACAGAGTGTGCAGAAGGTGCTTTCCTGCACAAAGACATTAGACAAAGACACTAGACAAGCCCTAACGCAAGGCTGCTGCAGCCCCAGGATTCACCTGATGGAAATGCTGCTTCTAAGTGCCTTTGGTCACAATAATCAGCACACAGCAGCATGGACAGGGTCACATAATCAAACCCCAGTGCTACAGCAGAGCTCAGGACTCAGGGAGAGACTTCCTCTGACTCACACAGTGAGTCACTGCTGCAGCATTTGGTATTTGTACTAATTATTCTTTGCTTTATATGCTCAGAAAAAGGCACCTCTCCCTCCTCCTCCAACTTTTCCTGCTGTGACATTTCAGCAGCCATCCCTCAGCAGAGACAGCTTCTCCTGGAGACCCACAACAATGATTAATTTCTCAGGCGTTCCAGCTTCCCCCTGCACAGGAGCACCAGCAATACAGAGGGATGCGCCAAGCCTGAAGGTGGAATGTCCCTGAGTAACTTCCCCCTTGGTACTTGGAGGGGAGCTGCAGACTGAGCAGTTTTGGGAGAGCGTTTTGGAGAGCACAGGATGGGCCCCATGGGAAGGGCTGCTGGCAGACACCAGAGCTGGGGTGCAGCACAATGGCAGTGAGAGCCAGGCTGGGCAGAGCAGGATGAGTCCTGAGCTAAGGCTGTGCCTTGCAGGGTCTCAAGCAGCCTCAGCTGTCAGAGATCAGCCAAGACAGCCTGTTCAGTGCCCTGTGGCCAGTTATGCCACAAGAGTGCCCTGAGAAGAAACATGATAAGGAGCTGGAGGCCTGAATAGATCAGCACCTTGGAGCAGAAAGGAGCAGCTCCTCGTAGCCTCCTTCAGCCACTTGAGTCACAACTGCTCCAAGCTCCTGCAGAGCACTTGGCTTCTATCATCCATCAGGTCACAAGGGCCTCAGGATATCCTGCAGAACAGGAAAGGCTTGCAAAAGCCCCAGGATCCACCTCCTTGCCTGCCTTGCTGGGAGGGAAGCGCTTCAAACCTGCCTGGCAGATCAGGATGGAAGAGCTTGGCTACATTTACTGCTGCTGCCTGCAAACCTGACAAAAATCCTCCTGAGGGGAGTCCACTGGGGCTGGATCTTCCAGGACTGGCTCCCTCTGAGGGCATTTCTGCAATACAGTTGCTTGGGATACCAGGAACAAGTAAGGCATGCGTTAATGCCTCATACCTGGATCTACAAGAGGGAGAGGCTTTGTATGCACAGTCCCACCTGTATGTGCAGCCTTCAACACTAATCTGGTTCACATGCACGAGAGGAAATAGCCCCCAAAGTGATGCCTGGGTCACTACACTGACAACTAGGACCACCCCTGCCTGCTCAAAGGCTGGTGCAGGAGCACAGAATCACAGGGTTGGAAGAGACCTCCAAGATCGAGTCCAACCCAGCCCTAACACCTCAACGAGACCCTGGCACCCAGTGCCACATCCAGGCTTTGTTAAACACACCCAGGGATGGTGACTCCTCCACCTCCCCAGGCAGACCATACCAGTGCTTTATCCCCCTTTCTGTAAAAACTTTTTCCTAATATCCAACCTGGTCATAAAAGGAGACCAGGTTGCTCAAACACAACCTACCCCTCCTAAACCCCTGCTGGCTGGGTCTGATACCCTGGCCATCCTGTAAGTGCTGGGTGATGAAATCAATATAAACTGTTCCATTACCTTATCAGGTACTGAGGTCAGGCTAACTGACCTATAATTACCAGGATCCTCCTTCCCACCCTTTCTGTGTCACATTAGGCAGCTTCCAGTCATCTGGAACTTCCCCAGTGAGCCAGGACTGCTGGTAAATGATGGAGGGCGGCTTGGCAAGCTCATCTGTCAGCTCCCTCATCACCCTGGGGTGGATCCCATCTGGTCCCAAAGATTTATGAACAGAGCAGGAATAAGAGCTCATGGAGAGAAACCTCCTGAAGCAACTGGAAAGAAAGCACAGCTGTTCCTGATGGTCCCATGCACTGGGAACAGTTAAAGGCAGGAGGACACCAGGGAAAGCTGCTCTGTGCTAGAGCCAGACTCTGCTCAAAGCCTCTGCTGGAGAAAAGGCACAGGCCAGGCTGCTGGAGGGGGGGATCCAGCCCAGACTGCTTTGGCCTGCTGTCATCATTCCTTTAATTTTAAGTAACTCCTCTCAGTTGGTCCAGAAGCTGCCCAAAGGGTCACTAGTTTCCTCCTGGAAGTGAGCAGCAGCTGGAGGAACTGGTGCTCTTAGTGCACAGCTGGAATGCACTGACATCCTGCTGGGATCTGGACTGGCTGCCCCTCGGGCCCAGGGTTTTACCTGCAGCTTAAAGAAAGCCTCAGGAACTGAATTTTGACACTGGAAACAGAACATGTTGTCTGCAGTCAGACTCATTTGGGAACAGCCAGATTTGAAGCAGCTTTGAAGTTTACACAAGCCTTAAGAAAAAAGGCTCACTCCTCCCCTCCAACTTTCCCAGCTGGAAAACCAGACCAAGTCTCCTAACTGGACCTTAATTAAGAGGCTCTCATGAAGGTGCATATGGGAACACAACAGGTGGTTTTATTTATTGTCAGGAGGCAAAAATGAGTGAAATGAGTGTTGAGGGGAATTCCTACCACTGAGCACGTCTGGGCTGATGTAGGCAGGGCTGCCACGCTGGTCCTTCAGCAGGTCATCCTCGCTCACCAGGTGCTTCCCCAGGCAGAAGTTGGTGATGGTGATCCTGTGAGTCCTGGGGAGAAGCACAAGGTGTCAGGGAACACAGGCCATGCAGCACAGACAGCAAGCTGACTCCAGAACAGGGACTGTGCCTGTGGGGCTTTCTGGGGGGTTTGAAGTGCTGGGAGAAGACACACAGAGCAGTAAAATCAACTCTGTCCCAAAAGGGGGGATTCCATGCCTGCCAGCAAGGCTTGCAAGGCACTCACAGGGGCAGTAAAAGGCTCTGGGACAATGTCTGGGTGGCCTGTGTCAGCGTGGCTGTAAGCACAGGGTGTACCTGGCTCATCTTGCAGCCTTGGCTGATCTCCCAGGAGCACCCCAGCCTGCAGCACTGGATCTGCCCCAGGTGCTGCCTGACCACTGGAAGGCATGAGTGTGAACAAAGCTGAGGTTTATTTCAGCTGCTGATTGTGCCCTGCACTTCCCAGCTGCCATCTTCTCCACTCAGCATTTTCTGGGAGCTGAGGGAAAACACCCTGTGGAAGCTGCCCTGTGCCTGGCCCCTGAGCACTGTGTGTTTACACAGAGGAGCTGCAGGAGTTGTGATCAGGCTCAGCACAACCACACCTGTGTCACTCAGGAGTCCCACACAGGAGCCTGGTGGCAGTTCCATCTGATCCACAGGACTGCTCTTCACAATCAGGTGTGCACAGCACAAAGCCTGATCAACACCCAAAAACCTTACAGAGAAAAGGGAGAGCTGCAGGTACACAAAATTCCTTTTTTAGCTCACCCCTACCTCCCTATGGTATTGCCAGCTCCCATTAACAATTTTTTCCAGTACAAGTGAGCTAATTACAAAACTATTATTCCATTAATCTTCCCTGTCATTCAGATAATTTGGATTTTAACTTACAATGTAAAGCTGTGAGTACAAAAACATTGTCTGGAAGATTTCTTGAAAAGTATTTCACAACTAGAACCTGAGAGAATGGATTAAGTCAGTCACAATAACAAAGAAACATTTCCAGCCAGTCTCACAGACAAATGAAATAGAACCAAGTGTGGGTTGGCCATGGAGAGCTGGTTATTAAAACAGACAGACTTGTGTTTAAGAAGTGTTAGCTTCAACTGTCAGGAGACTTCCCTGGCTGAATAACAAGCTGCAGGATTTGTTAAGGGTTTAAAAGACTAAGTGTTCTATAGGACACTAAAATGTTCAGGGTTGCTTGGTTCTATTTAGTCCCTGAAATTGGATCTAATCTGTAATCACCCAACTCCTCCTGCACTGGCTTATGAGGAAACCTGAGAGGCTTTAGTGTCTGTGGGGAAGGAGGCCTGAGGCAGCCCCAGGTGGGATGTGCCTGCCAGGCCCTTGCAGTGCCACCTTGTTACCTTCCTTCCCTGCCCTGAGGAGGGCCCTGGCTCTTTGTGAGCACGGCTGGAGCAGAACAAAGGGTTCTGCTCAGCCCCACGGGCTGCTCCTCTCCATGGAGATGGCTCTTACGCCTCTCCCACCCTTCCCTGTGACTCACTGCTGCACAGGCTGCAGCTCTCCCTCACCAACGCTGAGAAAAAAGCAAAAGGAGACATGTAACACAAAGAGTGACTCTGGCAAGTGTGTTCAAAGCTTCAAATACTGCTAGTGGGGCCCTGGGTGTAGCTCTGTTGGTGGGGTGCTCCCCTGCACTCAGTGCCCAGAAAAGAAGTTCTGCATGGATCCTTTAAAGCACCAACCTTTGTCTGCTTCCTCCAGCAAGGAGGAGAATCAAAGCAGCAAGCAAAAGAGATTTATCTTAAAGCAGCTCTACAGAAACAACTTGAAACAACTTAGAGGTGGCCCTGAGAAGCAGCAGCAGCTCTGTGTGTGTGTGTGTGTGGGGGGGGGAACCAAGAAGTTCAACTTCTGTAGATAAAACCCATTTCCTCTCAGTGTTAGGGAGGAGAAAGCAGCAAGCTGTGAGCCCAGCAAACCTGCAAGCTTTGTAGACTCAAAGCCTGCAGAACTCCAGCCTTCCTGCTTTTTATTCATTTCACAGAAACCCAGACAGTGTGAAAAGGATGAATTCCACTCATTCTTCAAGTAAGTGCAAAATATTTAGTCAGTAATGTAATCCTGGAGGAGAGAGCAGAGGATCTGAGCTGAACTAGGCTGCCAGCTAAGGAACACAGACCCCAAGGCACTGAGCAGCTCCAAGAGCCACCAAGCAGAGACAGGCCACCCCCCCTGCCCTGAGGTCCTGCTGAGCTCCTGCCCCTCTCTGGGCTGGTCCCTCTGGGTCTGCACCAGCATCCAGCACCTGCCAGGCTCCAGAGGCTCCTGTCAAACCAGCAGTGGAACAAGGGAGCCATTTCATACACAAATGCACATTGGACAGAAGTGCTTTTGTTTAGATAAGTCAATATTTCACTGCTAGCAAAAACACAGCAGGGCAGCAGTCAGATCTAACACTGCTGTGATTGTAGAACAGCCAGCAGGGCTGGGAATGCCTTTAGCATGATGGAGGGTGAATGATGGGAACAGAACCAACCACCATGGTTTTCTGCTTCTTTTTAATATATATAAAATCAATAATCCTTTTGCAGGTTACTAAATTACTATAAAATTGAGCTTTAGGCAGTTAGAATCCAAAAAGAAGTCCTGACAAGGGGCCACAAAGCTGGGTGGGAAAAGTGAACCACTTAGGTGGGGCTAAATTCATTTTTGGAGATTAATTTATATAACTTTGAGCTGGATTTATAGTTTTGCACAGCCTGCTTCCCTTTTCCTCACCCTGCTGCACAAGAGCACGCAACAAGTGCTGCCTTTGGCTGTGTTTGCATTAGAAATCTGCTTCAAGGAAGAAACAAGACTACTGCCAGGCCAGCAGCCCTCCAGCACACTTACCTTTTGTTTAGCACCATGTTTCCTAGTTTCAAGTCTCTGTGCACAATATTTTTCTGTAAAAAATATAGGAGTATTACGTGAGCAAAAGCCTATTTGTTGTAGAAGCACAAATTCCATACTTGCACAAGAGCACTAAAAAGAAATCATGGCATCTGCACACTCTGAAATAACCCAGGTCAAGGTTTCAGGTCAGGTTTCACCCTGAGTACTTTGTGCCCTTCACTTTTGAATGTGATCAGGACAGAACAAGCAAATTTGCTACTCTGAACACGAAGACAGACTTAGTGTATCCAAGAGATCCGAAGCTGAATTGTCCAGGCTTGGTTAGAGCAATCTGATGAGCATTCCTTTACCAGACCCACGCTGCACTGCCCTGTGTCACATGTCCTGTGTCACAGGGGAACGAGTCAAGCATCAGTAGAATCCATTTTTATTACAACAGTTTCTAGTTCATTGATCTCAAAATTTGTAGCTTGAGGTTCTGATCTCCAATCAATTCAATCAACTTTACTCAAATTCATCAATTTGAATTCATCAATTCAATAATGAATTCATCAATTCAATCAACTTCAATCAAATTCAAACAATCAACTGTGATTTATTTTGCTTCGCAAGAAAACAGTTTTTGTTTCCTGTGTTTGATCAGGCTCTGCTCTCCTCTGCTGCCCACACTGTGGTTGACCTGCCCTGCCCTCAGCCCAGCTGGCCCCTCTCCACAGCCCACAAACACCACTTTATCATCCAGAAATGTGAAGAGCAGGGAGGGAAGGGAATGCACTTCAGGGCTTGGGGCACGAGGTCTTATGCAGAACACTGCTAACATCCTTGCCTTGTAACCCGGCCACTGCCTGCCCCAAGAAGTTTTGAAGCATCTACTGCTGTAATGTGGGAAAACTCTGCCTGCCAGCACTGGAAGAGAGCTCTCTGTGCAAGCTCTCACCTTGTGTAATGCTTCTACCACTCGTACCACGTCATAAAATATCACCACGGTCTCCCGCTCGCTGAGTCTCTTCTCCTTAATGACATAATGCTGCAGATTGATCAGATCTGCTGTTTTGTCACTGAAATCGTGAGCACAGAGACAGTCCAACACCAGGCAAATGCGCTTCTTCATCTTTCTGACCATCCTGTTGGCTTCCAGATCTTCTATGATCTCACAAGCTCGGTCCTGTGGGGAGGCAAACACAGCAGCAACCCCTCAGGGAAGCTCCAGGACACATGCACAGAGCCTGGCAGAATAAATAATTGAATAACTGGGGGGTGATCTCAAAATGAGCAAATGCAATCACAGTGCTTGGTCTTTGTCCCAAAGCAGGATTTCAAAAAGATACAGGAGCTCTACTCAATGAATCCCAGGCTGGTTTGGGGTGGAGGGAACCTTAAGTTTCATCTCATTCCATGCCCTGCCATGGACAGGGACACCTTCCACTATTCCAGGTTGCTCCAAGCCCTGTCCAATCTAGCCTTGAACACTTCCAGGGATGGGGCAGCAACAGCTTCTCTGGGCAGCCTGTGCCAGAGCCTCCCCACCCTCACTGGGAAGAGCTTTCCCAAGGAGCAGGAGGAGTGCAGAAGGCAGAGGAAGTCTCTGCTCTGTGCACATCAGCACTAATGCTCTTTATGCACACAGACACCTTGAGCTGAACTCAGGACAGCTCTGCAGTGGAGCAGCCTCTGGGAACAGAGGGATCCAGCACACTGTTCATAAGAACAGAAATCTCAAGGCACAATTAGCAGTTCTTCCATGACAGTAAACAAGACACAGCTGAGCTGGACATTTGGCTTATCTAAGATTTAGTACAGATGGTCTCAAGTGAGAAGTGTGTTGGCAAAATGTAACCAGCAAGTCAGGCAATACCAACACCCAAAGCAGTAATTGCTATCAGCCCCTCACATCAGTGAACAGCCTTAAAGGCACCAACAGCAACACAATCCACTCACACAAAAACTGACCAGCACAGTGACTGGTTTAACTTGCTGAAACAGTTCCTTGGCTCTTTGTCCCCTCTGACAAGTTATAAACAGTACAGAGACCAAAAGCACAAATTTAATTCTAAAAGGTGCTAATTATTTTGCCAGTGAAATAGCTGTTGTTCTGTCCCATCTGTGAATGTTCTCACATTTCCCAAAATCTTACTGTACTCTCCAGAGCTCCTGTTTGAAGCAGCTCTGAGGTGGTTAACCTCAGAGTGCTGCAACGTGGACACACAAGAGCAGGGTCAGCACGAACTGTACATTAAACAAAAGCAGCTCAATCCATCAGCAATCCCTGGCACTGCCCCAGCCTGGATGGTGCCCAAGTGTACCTGGAAGAGCCCGTGATGATGGACCACTCCTTCCTGGTTGTGGAGCAGGGAAAGAAGGGAATACTCCGTGTGCAGCAGCATCTTGCCCTGTCGCTCCTCCTGGGTTTCTATTCCTTTATCACCTCTTTCTTCTAAGGTGAGAATCTTCAGGAAAAGGGAAAATGCCTTTACAGTTCCCAGAGGCACACAAATGCCCCCAGCCCTCTCTCATTTTTGGCATTCCCATGTGTTTACAGCTGTGGAAGTGCTCTGATGGTTGTGTCCTTGCCACAGGCCTGTCTGAACTCAGCACCACCCATGCAGAATTCACAGCAGCAGCTTCATTAACATGGAAAGGTGGCTGTTTGCAAATATCCCAGGTGCTTTTACCCTCCTGGAGCTGTCCCATTCAGGTACAGATCCAAGGGCTCTGAGAGAGCAGCAGAGGTCTCATCTCAGGGCTGATCTGGACAAGGATCTGGCCCTGCCAAGGGGGAGCTGCAGCAGCCCTGTCCCACTGGTTCAGCCCACACCACTCACTCAGTGCCCAAGTGCTTCTGCACAGGAGCTGGAGAGCCCTGAAGGTCTGGGAGCCTGCAGTTTGCTTACCTTCAGCTGATAAAAGTCATCTGTCCCGTCCTTTCTTGCCAAACACTGAACAATACTTGGCACAGGGGAGTTACCTAAACGTGGACCTACAGCACAAAGCAGAAACAGACTTGTTTTCCCTCCAGCAGCAGTGACTAACCAAGGTTACATCAGCTGTCACTAGCTATGTTTGCTTGCACCAAGTTCCCTTTTCTGCAGGAGCTTGAGTGCATTTTCACAAATCTAAAGCCAAAAAAAAAAAAAAAAGGTCTTGAACTCTGAAACCTTTTGGGATAATGTTTCATTTTTCTCTGGAAAAAAATTTATCAAAGCCCACACATGGCCCAGCTGTTTGCAGAAATCCAAATTTCTGCATGCCTGAACCACACAGCTCTTACATTCACAGCAACACCCATGGCAACTGTTACTGCCACACCTGGGAACACAGCTGCCACCTCTGCAGGGATGGCTCAGGGGTGTCCAAATTAGCCCAGATTTCAAGTTAGCATACAGTCTCCACTCCTCACTTTAAATAAGTCAGCTCCAACTGATTTTCCATTGGCTTCCAATGTGAGGTCTATGATTTTTGACAGTTCTGAA
Source organism: Onychostruthus taczanowskii (assembly GCF_017590055.1). Lineage (NCBI taxonomy): Eukaryota > Metazoa > Chordata > Aves > Passeriformes > Passeridae > Onychostruthus > Onychostruthus taczanowskii. Next base: position 2,899,170 of record NW_024503235.1, read on the forward strand.
CCAACAACTATTCTAGTAACTGTCCAGAGCTGGCAGAGTGGCCTTGCCTTGGTACATAGCACTTTGAGTACTAGTGAATTGCTAAGTTGCCCCCATGCTGATGTGACAACACATTCCAGGTCAGCAGGGTCGAACACAGCCCTGATGAAAAAACCCCCCAATGAATTTGGTATTTTACAAAGTTGAAGAACAGAGTTCAACAAAACAAAACAAACCCAAAAAAACCCCCCAAGGGGGTAAAATCAAGCTCTCCTATTTCTCTCCCAAGCCCTGCCTGCCTTGCTGCACTGGCACCCCACACCTCCTCAGCTTGGCCAGCTGCAGGAGCTCCCAGGCTGCTGCCCTGCACACCCAGTGACCTGCGCTCTCAGGTGAGACACTGAGTTACACACCTGCTTCCCCTGACTCCACAGTGCCTTTTGCTTTCGGTTTTGCCACCAGCAGCCTCCCTGGCAAGAGCAGAGCCCGTCCCTGCTTACCCAGGATGAAAGGCCCTGCTCTCTTGGCGTTATTCCCGGAAATCCCCGCACACAGAGCCTTCGCCTTCGCGGATGTTTCCCCAGCTCCTCTGTCCGATGCTCGCCGCTTCATCCTCGGCTCTTGAAAGAGAAGAGAGATCACATCTGATGAGCCACTGAGTTATTTTCTCTTGTTATCCCTGATTTCTGCTGGAAGGCTCTCACCTACAGATGCACTGGTGGCTCTGCCTACTTGTGTGTCTACTCACAGCCCTGGCTCCCTGCTGACAGACCAGGGGTGGGCTGCAGGCTCAGAGCAGTTCTCAAGGCATAAATCAGCCTCGTTATTCAGGGCAACATTTCCTACAACAGTTGTTTGAGAGACATAGTGGGAACAAGTCAAGATAATTAAAGCTTGTTTTACAGCAAAAACAAGTTTGCAAATTAACATATTCTAAGAGCTCTGAAAGAAGATGCCCAAGTTAGCCCTGTGTATGGGTGTCTGCTGCTGCTGCAGCCTTTTGGGGGTTCCTCCACAGAGGATCCACATGAGGCATCACAGCCACCCACTGAGTCCCTCAGAGGCTCGAGTCTGTTCCTCAAACAGCCAAGAATGCACAAAACTGACCACAAAAATTAGTGTCTTTCACCTTTCCCAACAAGGGCATAGAAAACAAGCACAATAGTTATTGTGAGATTCAGTTCAGTTCACAATGTTTTTTTTCAAAAATGTATTTTTAGCCTTGAAAAAAGTCCCCTCTCTCTGTACTGCATTAGACTCTGACCTTATTACATCTCTCTACCTACATCCAGTGGAGCTGGAATTTGGACTCCAGCACATAAAACCCTGCTACCTCAGGCCCCACGTGCAGGAATCAATGCTGTGTTTAGAACTAACACACTGTTAAATGCCCCAATGGACATTTCAGTGAAAGGCAACACTGGTGACAACATGTGTGTTTTCCTGCACAACCATTATTGGCAAGACCCCATTTGATCTATTAGATGTGAATCTCATGGTTTGCATCTAGGAATTTATTCAAGGTCGACACATCAGCACTATTCAGCACCAACAAGTGAAACTCAAATACCTCCTCCTTACTCAGGTACTGCAGAAAGTCTGATTTCCACTGTCCATTTTCTGCTGCTGAGAAATCTAAAGAGAATTTGCACAGCCAAGACCTAAAGGGCCAAATAAATTCAAGGCTTATGACTAAAACTAAAGAAAAGTCTTGCTTCAGTTTAGATGGAAAAGCATCCCTCAGGTGAGCTGCTAGGTGTGCTGCGAGCTCTCCACATGCATCAGCTCCAGCCAAGGGAAGCTCTGCTCCTAGTACAGCTCCTCTTCATCTCCAGATTTTAGAAAATGGCTTCAAAGACTTTTGCAAACATCTACACATTCAAGGTCTGTGCTCTCACTTTTTAAAGATACTTTGGGAGGGGTAGGTGAGAAGAGGAATGAAGCACAGCTCCATTTCCTTACTCAAACCCAATCCCAGGAGTTCTTCCCTAAGAAGTTATGATAACAGACAGGGAAAAATATTTTCTGGGTTGTACATATTTGTTTTAGAAGATCCCAGGTGTTTCACCACGTAAGAGATTGATAAATCACCTCCCTGTGAGTGAAGTTCACCCTCTGGCAGTCCCGCCCTCTCTGTGGACACAGGCTGAGCTCACTGCATTGATTCATCCAGCAGCACCTGTCCAGCACCAGCAACAGCCAGGAGATAAAGGGAGGAGCCCTGCAGCAGACTTTGCATTCCTGCACTCCTGACTCCAGCACCTTCACACCTCCACAGAGCAGTGTCACCATCCCAGTGAGCTGAACAGCACACAGGTCTGACCCCCACGTGCTCCCTGCTCTGTTCATTCTGCATCCCTGACCCAACATCCTGACGAACTCCTCCTCTCTTTGTACATCACTACCTCAGCTGGAAATGTCAGTAACACTTCCACTGGAGAAACCCCCTGCACAGGAGCTCTGAGATAATCCATGGTGCAATTTGGCTTGCTGGTGTAAATGGTGCTACTGTAATCAGAACAACCTGAGGACTCACGTAGTTCAGCATCAACTGTATCGTTACTCTTCTTCCAAACTAGGTTTTCCAACGTCTCAGGAGGCAGGAGTCATCACCCTGGAGAAGGCTGGATGGGCAAAAGGTCGAGGACTCTGTAATGTGAAATGAGATACACTTGATGCTGTGGTTCTGGATTATTCTGATCATGATAACACAGGATGCACTGGACATTTACAGCCCCAAACGTCTCTGTTTGTTTGGGCTTGGTAAAGGATTGAAGTTCCTGGTGAGAATAAAAGGGCTCTGGAAGTTCAGTTCCTGCACTGCTGGACAAACTCTTATGCCACCCATCTCCAAAGTGATGCAGGGCAGGCCTTTGGAACAGGGACAAACACAGGCTCCACTGGACACCCTGCCATGCAGCACCTGCCTGGGCTTAACAGCATCTCAAACACACCTGACTGAACACCAGGAGACTCCTTGGCACCACCAGCAGCTTTCTATCAGGCTAGGAGTTAACAGAGTTCAGGTCAGATCAGTATCTGATATCACTGTCCCTGGGATGGAGTGTTTTAAACATGGGTTTGTCCTGGTTCCTTGCAGCAATGTAAGAGACTCTCTCTCTCAAAACTGATCCTGCTGATGTTAAAATGATTCTTTTCAGTCTTAAGAACTGGAAGGTCCCACCTGTTTGTGGACAGATGCATCCCTTTTCCCCAAATCCAAGCTGAATCAAACCACCCTCCTCCGCTGTCCTGCCATTGGAACAAAAATGGTCCCTCACACCGACAAAGTTACAAGTCCAGCACAGAAATTTATACTTAATTTTGATGTGACACACGGGATATATCAAACATCTCACTTGGAAGCCAGTCCAAAGCCTCTCAGTGTACTAGCTAGGACTTTAATAGAATTATGAATCAATTAATTTGAGGACCTAAATGTAATGCCTTTTAATTATGTAGCTTAAGGGAATTGTTTAATTCCTGAATTACTGCACGTTTCAGTGCCCGGTGTAACAACAATGGAAAACATGAGATGAGGAAAGTCCTTTTCATCCCAGAATAAGGAACAAGCAGATCCTGCAGTCCAGCAGCCACAGCTCAGAGCTTTGGGGCATGAGCAGAATTACTCAGGAGCACAGAAACCACTCAGGGCTCCAGAGCAGTTGGTCCAGCCCCCACTGCACTTTTGGGGGGCTTGTCTTGCCCCAAGGGCACAACACAAGCTCAGTGGTAGTTGCACTTCTTGTGTGAGGACTGGGAACCCCAAAGTGCTGCGATGAGCTCATCGTGGTGAGTAAGGCAGTGGATGGGCTGGGAACCAGCAGCAGGTGACAGAGCCCCACAGCACCTGCTGGAAGTTCAGCACTGCTGAGAAGAAGCTCCTTCAAGGAGCTCACACCATTCCAGGGACCTGCCTCTGGAGCCCAGAGATGGAGACATTCTGCCACGCTGCAGCAGCCCTCTTGCCCAGTGTTGCCTCCTGAAGCCAAAAGCTGCAGCGCTGCTCCACAGGTTTTTGTCCCTCTCTGTGCAGCCTTCTGCTGCAGCAGCCCTCCTGCCCAGTGTTGCCTCCTGAAGGCAAAAACTGCAGCATCTGGGATGAAGCTGGAGAGCTACTCCACAGGTTTTTGTCCCTCTCTGTGCAGCCTTCATGTTTGCAAAAATAAAGCTCAAAAATAGAATCACATGAGCAGAATCAGGCTGCACCTCTTCCCACCTAAATACCACAGTGGACAGTATTTATCAGCGATGGTTAATCCAAGGTCACATTTAAGCCTGGCTCATGGGAAGCTGTGTCGGACATGACCTAAAAACCTCCATGAACAAAACATTAAATGGGTAAAAGCTGGAGCACGGCCCAGCTTCCCACATGGAACACCAGCAGGTCGGTGTCACTGCAAGGAGCAACGATCCCAGTGTTGCCTCACTCCTTCCCGGGCAAACCCGGCCAGGAACAGCTCAGACCCGAGTCATCAGCACGCCCAGGGCCAGAGCCTCGGCTCTCATTGGAAAAGCTTCCCTGAGAACAGGCGGAGCTTGGATCGGGCAGGCCTGCGGAGGAGTCGCTGGCTGGGGGATTAAAGGGAATGTTTGTGGGGCAGATCCCAAGGAAAGCAGGCTGTTGCATTAAGTGTATGAAATTTGGTCAGAAACACACCCCTTGTGTCTCAGCTGGTCCTCAGAGACCAGGAGCACATCCAGAGACCTCGAGGACCAAGAAAACATCATCCCACCCTGGGAGCAGGAAGAGGAGAGTAACTCATCAAGTGTCTCCAAGGGCTTTTTAGCTTTTCTTCCTCCTTAAAAGGTGAAATTTCTGCCCTCCTCATGCACAGCCCATCCTTATCCTCTTCCTCCCACACCACACCAGCATGATCTAGGGGGTGAAATTGAGAGTCATAGGTAGAGCACGTACTTCATTAAGCTGATGTGCATTTTAATATTTAAATGACTCTTAATCAGGTGAAAGTTACTTTCTGGACATAGTGTCCTTCAAAGTTTCAGTTACAGGACTTTTGTTCTTCAGTGCCAAACCAGGCCCATCCTGTCTGTCCCTTCTCCTGCAGCCAGCTCAGCCTTCCCGACATCAGCCAGGAACAATTTCATCCCTAAAGATAATGTGGAATGCACAGGGGAAGCCTCAGCCCTTCCCTGGCTCCTTGCTCATCATCTCACACGGGCATTTGGGGAGGAGGAGTGGAGGGCATCAAGGTGAACTCCACTCCTCTCCCTCTGCACAGCACAGAGGAGATTCCCTCTGCAGGAATGTTAACTGTTACTGAAGGCTCTGGGAGTTGAACGGTTCTCCAAGAGAAGCAATAATATATATATAAATATATATAGATATATATAAAAAGCCCATTGGATGAGTCAGTCCAGCCTGTGTTCCGCTGCGCTGCCCTTCCAGGAAGGGAAGCCTGCTCCCGAAACAGAGCCCTGACTCACAGGGTTCTTGGAACTGAGAGGAGACTCATTCAACTTCTTCCCTAAGCGAGAAGTTCGCTCAAAACCAGGCACAGAGCTTCTCTGCCCACAGGAGCAGGAAGAATCCTGGGGCACTGGTGCAGCACAAGGGGCTGGGACAGCCCTGTGCTGTTGGAAGGCACCCAGGGGAGTCTGGAATCACTGAGCTCTACAAGCTGGGAGACAGGAACACCTCTGAGCTGCCCCACTGGAGATCCTCCTGCCTCAGCCCAGCCTGGGCATCAGCTGAACCCCAGGCACATGAATAAAGCACAGCCAGCACCTGGGAATCCCTACAGGAGCCCAGCACACCTTACCTCCGCCCACATCCAGCTGTGGTCAGTCTCCAGCTCCTCAGGGACAAAAAAGGCTTCCAGAGGCCAAGTCACACAGCAGGGAAAGCAAATTCCATCCTGGCTGCCCCCCCGGCAGCCAGGGAAACTCTGAAGCACAGGGTTCCAGTGCGTAACTACGGCGCAAGCAACAAGCCAGGCTTTCTTCAAGCCCTTCTGATGCATCAACACATGAGATAGCCAAGGACTCATCTCTGGGAGTTCCCTCTTTGGTTACATAAACACCAACCTCAGCTTAACCCTTTCGTGCTGCAGCACAGGCCACATCCACCAGGAAAAATCCCCACTCCAGCCCAACACCCTGGCAGCAGGAGCCTGGAAATGCAGCTGCAGCACTTGAGGCTGCACTGCTGCCCCAGCACGTGAGTCCCTGACCCAGACTGTGCCTGCAGTCAGGCTGTGCTCACCTTCCCAACCCCACCAGGGGTGAGGGGTGGGCTGTATGACACGGTTTTATTTCTCATTGATTGCTTCTGACACTATCAATATGCCACAAGCCCCTGCAGCAGGACCTCTGTGTGCACAGAGTGTGACCCACACACGTGCTGACACTTCCCAGCGAGGTGTGGCTGCAGTTTCTCTCAGCAGTGACTCACCTGGCCCTACCTGGAGACAAACGTGTTGGAGTTACCTGCACACACTGCCAGGCCTACTCTACTGGTGTCTGCAGTGTGACAACACACTGACTGCACACATGCAAAAAAAATATTAACCAAAACAGTCTGTTTCACACAGAAAATGGCCACACACAGCCTACTCTGTCCAGCAAGAGCTCCCAGGTAGGAAGGAGACACACACTGCACCTGCCTGGAGCACCTGGAGCCCCTGCATGGGTAACACCCCCTTCAATGGGCAGCTCAGGCACAATCCCCAGGGCTGTCCCTATTCATAGTCACAGAATGGATTGGGTTGGGAGGGACCTTAAAGACCCTACCACCCTCCTGCGACGGGCAAAGAGACTTTTCACTACCCCAGGTTGCTCCAAGCCCTGTCCAACTTGGTCTGGAACATTTCCAGGGATGAGGCAGCCACAGCTTCTCTGGGTAACCTGTGCCAGGGCCTCCCCACCCTCCCAGGGAAGAATTTCTCCCTAACATCCCATCTAACCCTGCCCTCTGTCACTGTAAAGCCATGTCCCCTTGTCCTGTCACTTGATGCTCTTGTAAATAGTTTCTGTCCATCTTTCTTGTAGCCCATTCAGGTACTGGAAGGGGCAGTTATTCCACCCTGAAGGCTCTCTTCTCCAGGCTGAACAACCCCAGTTCTCTCATAGCAGAAGTGCTCCAGCCCTCTGATCAGGTTGGTGCCTCCTCTGGACTCACTCCAACAGGTCAATGTCCTTTCTGTGCTGAATCACAGCCCAGCTCAGTGCCCAGGAGGCTTCCCTTGCCTGTCCCAATCTCTGAAACATCCTGAGGGTCACAGCTGAACTTTGCTTTTAAGGAGCACAGTTATGAGATCAAACCCTCAGCATGGACACCACAGAGAAACAACCAATGGATGCAGCACGAGCCCTCCAGCAACGGGGAAATGTCCTGAACCCTGAGTGCTGCCAGCCCAGGGCTCCATGCCAGCAGGTGAGTGCTCCCCTGCTGTCCCTCGGGCCACGCCTCACCTGGGTGCCAGGCACCTCCCCTGTGCCCCACTGTGTCCCTGCTGCCTCAGAGGAGCTGGGTACTGTCCACAGCACGTGGCAGAGGGGTGGTGGCTCAGCCCCCCCACATCAGGCAATGGACTCTGCTCCGACTTCTCCAGCTCCCTCTGGACACAGGATTGCAGCCCCAGACACCCAGCACATCTGTTCATCACAGATGTTAAGCTCACACATTAAGGCTCTGAACTAGCAAAGAACTGAATCCCCAGCTCTGGTGCAGCACATTTCAGCACAGCCTGGGCAGCAGGGAGCAGCTGGATGGGCACAACCCTAAACCCGTGTGCAGGGGGTGGAGATGATGTCCCATGGGGTCCCCCCAGCAGTGAGACCTTTCACACCCTCAGTGCTGCACAGGCAGCAGGGCTCCCAAAGGCCACGAGCAGAGAGGGACAGCACCCGGCTCTGGGGGTGGGAGGTCCCCCCAGCCCCTCGGGTGAGCAACCAGGGAGTGCAGGGCAGGGTCCGGCCCTGCTCTGACACCTGCTGCTGTTACTCACCCTCACTCCGAGGCACAGCCCTCACCTACTCACTGCTGAGGCACACCAGGCTCCTCCTCGGCACAGAGGTCCCAAAAGTCTAAATTCAAAGACTCCTGCCCAGGCTGGAGGCAAAGCCAGCCCCAGTCACGGGCTGCGCCTCCTTCAGCCCCTCGGTGCTGGCAGCAGCCCCAGCCCCCCGAGCTGCTGCGGGGCTCAAACCTAGCCCCGAGCCTGGAGAACACCGGCAGCACCGAGCCGAGCCGGGCGGCCAAGGCTCCCCGAGCCGCCGGCACCGGGGAGCTCCCCCGGGCCGGTCCCACCGAGGCCCGGCGGACGATCGGTACCAGCAGCTCCCGGCCCAGCGCACAGCGGGACCGCGATGGGGACGGGTCCCGGGGCCATGTCCCCCAACGCTCCACCCTGTCCCTGCTTCGCCCTCATTCCGACAGCCCCAGCTCCCTCGTCTCTGACCCGTACCCACAGCCCCGGGCCCGGTTCCCCCTCACTCACCCCTGGCCCAGCCCGGTTCCCCCGCTCTCTCCCATCCCTCACCCACCCCTGGCCCAGCCCGGCTCCCCCGCTCTCTCGCACCCCTCACTCACCCCTGGCCCGGTCCCGGTTCCCCCGCTCTCTCCCATCCCTCACTCACCCATGGCCCAGCCCGGTTCCCCCCGCTCTCTCGCACCCCTCACTCGCCCACGGCCCGGTCCCGGTTCCCCCTCTCTCTCGCACCCCTCACTCACCCCTGGCCCAGCCCGGTTCCCCCGCTCTCTCGCACCCCTCACTCACCCATGGCCCCGGGCCCGGCCCGGCCCGGCCTCGCTCCGCTCCGGCGGCCGCCTGGCACCGGAAGTGACGCGCCGCCACCGCCCCCCACCGCCAGCCCGCCCCCTGCCGGCCGCCGCCGGAACGGGGAAACGGCGGCGCTGATTGGGCGACGGCGACAGCGCGGGCGGTGATTGGAGGAGAGCCCGGGGGCCAGACCGGGTTTTGCGGCGGGCTCTGATTGGTTGGGGCGTGCAGCAGAGAGGGAAGCAAGCAGCGGGCGCTGATTGGCTGTGGTGCGATCAACCCGTCGCTGATTGGCTCAGGCTGGGGCCAGGAGCCTGCAGGGTTGGTGAGCTCGCGGGAGATTCGAACGCGCCGTGATTGGCCAAGGGGCGGGGCCTGTCGCGATGACCACGCCCACAGACACAGCGGGCCACGCCCACACAGCCCCGCCCGGCGGTACCGGGACCCCCGGACTGGGAGACGCTGGACTGGGACACCCTGAGTTTGGAGCTCCGGATTGGGGCACGGTGGGTTGGGATACCCTGGGTTTGGACCCCCGGACTGGGATCCCCCCACTGGAACACCCTGGGTTGGAACACCCTGAGTTTGGACCCCCGGATTGGGGCACCCTCGGTTGGGATCCCCGGGCTGGAACCCCCGAATCCCCGCGCTCTCAGCCCCGGGCTGGGACCGGCGGGGTTGGAACCCCCCGGGCTGAGCCCCTGCGCTGCTGCCCAGCCCCAGGCCCGTGCAAACAAGCACCCCCAGGGCACAGCCCCCAGTGCGCTCGCAGAGGCCACACGGCTCCGTGTCCCACGGGGTCCCTGTGGGAACAGGCTGCAGACTTTGGTGGCACTGCAGAGTTTGGTGATGGAGGGGCAGGAAGCAGAGGAGCTGGCAGTGCCAGCGTTCTGTGTTCTGGGTGAAGCACGTTCCTGCTTTTTCAGGCAGACAGTGCTGCCCCTTCCCCTGTGTGTTCACTCCCCTTCATCTCGCTGAACACTTCCAGAATGGTGGCTCAGCAGGAAGATGAGCACAGACCAGAACCAGCCCCTGCCCAGCTCAGCACCAGCGGCTCCAGCTCCAGGGTAGCTGTGCTGGTGACAGCAAGTCCTTTGCTCAGCGGGCACGGAAAGGCTGAGCCAGGGGCAGTGGGATGGCAGCTCCAGCCAAGGGTCTTTTGGCCACTGGAGGAGGGCCATGAGCTGCTGCCAATGGAGCAGGAAATGAGCAGAGAGACCAGAAAGCCTTTAAGTGGTGTTATTCACTACAAAAACCAGTCCTGCTCCTCTGCAGGTGTGGGGAACAGCAGACCCTCAAATCCCCTGCGGAAAATGTTCCTCGGGGGCTGTCGTTGGGTGGGACAGAGGGAGCTGGCAGTCCATCCTGGGCCGTGGGCAGCACCAGGCCCTCACTTGTGCTTGGCGTGAGGGAACTCGCTGCGGCCCTTGTCGCGGCCCCCGAAGTAGCGCACCCTGTGGATGGCCCGCAGCTGCTCCTCGATGGCGGCCCTGATGTCCACCTCGTCGGGGATGTGCACGTAGCGGATGTTCCTGCCGGTCACAAAGAGCTCGTCCAGCTGGGACACGGCGCCGTGCCGGTCCGTGAAGGTCACCTCGGCCAGGCGCACGTTCATGAAGGCGTCCACGCTGGTGACGCGCCCCGCGGCCGAGCTCTCGTCGCGCAGCTCCACCGTGGTGACGCGGCCGCGCAGGCCCTGCAGCAGGATCACCAGGCTGTTCTCGGCGATGGTGCGCTCCTTCAGGGAGTGGCTCACCTCCATGGCGGCTGCGGCGGGACAGGGGATGGGCACAGGGGCTGGGGACAGCCGCCTGCTGGGCCTCACAGGGAGCAGTCCCTGTCCATGGGCCAAGCCCTGCACACACACCTGAGCATGGACCAAGCCCTGCACACACACCTGAACATGGACCAAGTCCTGCACACACACCTGAGCATGAACCAACCCCTGAACACACACACCTGCCCATGGACCAAGCCCTGCACACACACCTGAACAAACCAGTCCCTGAACACACACACCTGCCCACTGTACCAACCCTCAATCGCTCGCCTGCACGCACACATCGCCCCTCGCACTCTCACCTGCACACCTATCACCGGTCACACGCCCACCAGCACACACGGCCCCTTTCACACCCACCTGCACACACACGGCCCCTTTCACACCCACCTGCACACTCACCTGCTCTCACACCACCCCTCGCACTCCCCTGCACTCCAGCATCCCTCGCACACTCCCCGCACGCCGCCCCTCGCCCCAGTCACTCCCATTCTCCTCGCCCACCCCCCTGGCACACGTACCACCCTCCCCTCGCACTCTCCCTGCCCTCAGCCCCCCTCCACACCCGCTGTCCCCTCCCAGGTCCCCCCGCTGTCCCCATCCCCCTCCCGCACTCACGCGCCGCCGCCGCCTTCCCGCGCGCTCGCCCGCGCCGCCCCGCCCCTCGCGCACGCGCGGCCGCGCCCCTCGCCCCGCCCCTCGAGGCTGGAAGGGGCGGGGCGGCCACGCGCGGTGTCCGTGTGTCCCGGTGTCACAATGTCCCCAACTCCAGTTGTACCCATGTCCCGTAGTCCGCGTGTCCCAATATCCCTATGTCCCGTTGTCCGCATGTCCCAATGTCCCGTTGTCCGTGTGTCCCAATATCCCTATGTCCCGGTGTCCGCGTGTTCCAATGTTCCCATGCCCCGTTGTCCGCGTGTCCTGCTGTCCGTGTGTCCCAGCGTCCCGCTGTCCGCGTGTCCCGGTGTCCGCGTGTCCCAATGTCCCGTTGTCCGAGTGTCCCAAAATCCCTATGTCCCGGTGTCCCTATGTCCCGGTGTCCGCGTGTTCTAATGTTCCCATGCCCCGTTGTCCGCGTGTCCCGCTGTCCGTGTGTCCCGCTGTCCGCGTGTCCCGTGTCCCGCTCAGAGCCCGTCCATCAGTGCCAGCAGGTCCTCGCCCTTCTCGCCGCTGCCCGGGCGCGGCTCCGCCACGTCCAGCTCGCCCAGGATGCGGGACAGCTCCGCCCGCCGCGCCGGCTCCTGCGGGACAGACACCGCTGTGGCACCGCGCCCGGGGCCGGGCTCCCCTGGGACGTGCCCCTTCTTCACCCAAGTCCGCTAAAAACTTGCTCTGGTGTTTGTCAGGATTCAAGTTTTCTTACTAAATATTCGTCAATTCCACCGTCTTGGCAGAAAATTGGCAATTACTTAGTTACGAGCTTAAGTGAAATGGGAAAAAATGTATTTTTAAGTCCCTACTCTGGGTGAAACATGGGTGAAACAGGGATGGTGAGAATCGGTGATGTGAAACATACCTGTACGTTTTCACATACGTACCTGTGTGGCTTCAATGTTGATAACCTTGTAGGACAACTCCTCTGGCCTGGTCTGTGCAGCGTGTCTTGATTAAAAACATGAGAAGAGTGGTTAATCCCATGAAGATGTATAAGCAAATGATAAAAATCAGACTTCATCAGGTTCCTGTAGGCACAAATGATGCTCAGAGGATGCTCACAGGGCCAGACTGGACGGGGCTTGAAGCAGCCTGGTCTACTGGAAGGTGTCCCCTCCATGGCAGAGTGGAATTAGAGGACCCTTAAGCTCCCTTCCAACCCAAACCATTCTGAAATTCCATGAAGTTTGGCAATGGCTCTGTTCCTACTTGGCAAATGAATGTTTTCACCCCGGTTTGGAGGTTTCTCCCTGTCGTAGATATTTTAGTTAAGTGTAGAAGAGCAGGAATATTTCTGCAGCAGAAACACGCAGACAGAAACATCCTGCTAAACTGGCTGGAGTCATATTTCTCTCCAGTGGCATTGGGACAAAAGCTGCATCACAGAGACACCTGGAGCAGGATAACAACACACTGCTCTGACCCTAAAGCTCTCGAGGGCCAGCTCTGCTCTGCAGGGCTCCCCACAGGGCACCCCAAACCCAAACCCAGAAGGATTCCAGCGTACTCCTCCTCCTCGTCCGTGGTGAACAAGTTCAGCCGAAATCCCGACTCGCCACCAGCGGGTTTCTGGATGTCCAAACCTCCCAGCAGCCGGGCCAAAAAGTTCAGCTCAGTGGAATGGCAGAGTGGAATTAGAGGACCCTTAAGCTCCCTTCCAACCCAAACCATTCTGAAATTCCATGAAGTTTGGCAATGGCTCTGTTCCTACTTGGCAAATTAATGTTTTCACCCCAGTTTGGAGGTTTCTCCCTGTCCTAGATATTTAAGTGTAGAAGAGCAGGAATATTTCTGCAGCAGAAACACGCAGACAGAAACATCCTGCTAAACTGGCTGGAGTCATATTTCTCTCCAGTGGCATTGGGACAAAAGCTGCATCACAGAGACACCTGGAGCAGGATAACAACACACTGCTCTGACCCTAAAGCTCTCGAGGGCCAGCTCTGCTCTGCAGGGCTCCCCACAGGGCACCCCAAACCCAGAAGGATTCCAGCGTACTCCTCCTCCTCGTCCGTGGTGAACAAGTTCAGCCGAAATCCCGACTCGCCACCAGCGGGTTTCTGGATGTCCAAACCTCCCAGCAGCCGGGCCAAAAAGTTCAGCTCTTCTTTAGCAAGAGGGTTGGGGGCTATGTTCTCCTGCAGGAAACAGCAATGGGCTCGTTGGGCAATTACCTGGGGCTGCAAGGAGCTTTGATATTCTGTATATGTCCTTCATATATTCCTATATTGTATTAAAGTCCTTCAGAGGGATATAAACACATTTATTTCCCTGTTATTCCTGGGACAGATTGGGCAGATAACCACAGTAATCACCAGCTCCATACTGGAAATGGTTGCTTGAATTTATAGACTCAGCACAAGATACTTTTCCAGCTAAACTGGACAAATGAGAAATCTGTAAAGCCAACTTTCTGTTTTCTGAGGAGATTAAAATGGAAGCCAGCACATCCTTGCAGGAGCGTGTGGATTCTTTGGGAAAACATGCCCTGGCTTCACAGGACTGGGGAGGATTGGATGAGGCTCTGGGAACACCAGAAAAGCTTCCCTGACCTTATCCCATATCTGTAGAATAAGAATTGGATAGTTTAAGTGATAGGAGGAAGACAACACTGACCTTTGCCTGGGATGCCAGGTTTTTGGATGAGCCTGACATGTGTGTCTCCACTGGCCGGGTCACGCTGTACCTGGAGGGAAAACACTAGTGGAAGAACAGCTTGTTCTGGGACCAGGTACAGCAACCAGAGGGAGAGCACAGAATTTTAGGATAATTTCCTGAAGACTGAACAAATGCAATGAGAAGTTGCAGCTGAGTGTGGAGGCAGTAAGGTGTGTGAGGGACAAAGCTGTGAGAAGGAACACAAATCTCATTGAATGGAAAATGTACATTAAGGCAAACAAGGAGAACAGAGAGGATTTCTTGACTGTGGTTACATTAAATCACATTTCACAGGAGATGCAGCACCAGGTGAGGACACTCTTTCCTCAGCTCCACTGTGGACATAAATCAAAGTTTTGCTGGTTTTTGCAGCTCTTTGTACACTGTCCACACATGTCCTGGTGCAGGACAGCACCTTGTAACAAAGTCAACCTGATAATTAATAACAGAAGAGACCAAAACCACACCAGGCTGAAGATGTGCTTCTGACCAATCCATCAGCATTTGGTTCAGGTTTCTACACAGAACAAAAATTACTTACATATTTGTTCCAAGTTTGAGGACTCTGTCTCCATAAAGCTCAAAAGATCCTTCCCTTTGTGGAGTAACATAATTCCCAGCAGTGGTGAACTCAGCCCTTTTAACTTCCACTCCTTTGTGATTGAATATCCTTAAAAACAAGGCATTATTGAAACATTTAGTGGCTTCAGTCCTGATTTTAGTACCTAGTTCCTCTGCTTTCTGCATGAGGGGAATAAAACTCTATTCTGTATAATAACAATAACAATAATAATAAAATTAATAAAATAAATAATACTTATGTATAATAATGTTAAATACTACTACTAATAATAATAATAATTCTGTACATTGCTAAATGCCTCTGTTATGGGATAAATTACTAACAGCTAATTTATTGGGATAGAAAACTCCAAAAGCAGCTCAGCATTTCATTGGTGGGTGACTTAGTCCTAAATTCTGCCCTTTAAATAGTATTTCTCATTATTATTATTATTATTAATAATAATAATAATTCTATATGATAGCAACATTATATTATGTATAATATTAATATTCTGTGTACTAATAATATTAATAGTTCTGTACATTGCTAAATGCCACTGTTATGGGATAAATTAATGATAGCTAATTTATTGGGATAGAAAACTCCAAAAGCAGCTCAGCATTCCATTGCTGGGTGACTTAGTCCCAAATTCTGCCCTTTAAATAATACTAAATAGTAATAATAATATAATATAAGAAAAATAAAATAAAGTATAATAATAATGATAATAATAATAATAATAATAGTCTCTTAAATAGTATTTACTGCAGGTTCAGCTATCCATGCAGCAGGAATGGCAGTTTGAGCTGGATTCCTGAGCCCTGTGGCATGAGATGCTGCTCTCTGGGCAGCCCCACAGTGGCACCAGCTCACCTGATGAGCCCTGGCACCTCTGTGCCCCAGGGGACAGGCCCCGAGATTGGCAGCACGAAGCGACCGTTGGAGTTTTGCACTTTATCCTTCAGGAAGATGGAGACCTGCAAAGGGACATCACAAACATCACACCCTGGGGAAATCCCCATGGACCTTCCCATCCAAATTCCCTGAAATCTGAGCTTGAGCCTCTCTGCCTGCGCTGGGGAAGGGCTCCCAGAGCTCTTGATCTGTGTAGGGATGTATTTACAAAGCCAGTGGTGTGGAATTGTGGTCCAGAGGATGGGCACACTGACCTAACATTAAAAAAATTATATTAAAATCTACATCCTGTTCGTGCACATGAGTGTGACCAATTTGTTGTGTGACCAATTTGTTTAGAGAACATCAAGACTTCATGCTCAGGTTTCCTATCAAGTTTCCTCTAAAAGGAAAAACAGATTTATCAAACAGCAAATCACACTAGTAGAGATTCCTTTTTTCATCATATTGTAGAATTATTCAGCATTATTGCAGTATATGTGCTCAATTTGTGAAATTTGACTGCAATTACAAGCACATCAAGATGATTGAAAAGCACAAACAACAAACCCAAACCTGCAGTGTTTATAAGCAGATCCTTTTATATTCCAGCCCCAAACTCTCTGCCATTCTCCCTGCCTAGTTGGATTGGGCTCTTACCCTGATGTGCATGTCCTGGAAGAAAACGAGAAGTGTTTGCCTGATGAGCTGGAATTCACCATCAGAGAGACAGTTGTAGGTCTGGAAAAGGAAAATCATCATGCAAGGGTTTACAGGTGTGCCATGTCCCACCCAGGGAAAAGAGGGAACAAGCAAGTACAGCTGAATATTCTGATCCACTTTCAGGGGGAGCAGAGATGCTCTAAGGGGGCTGCTGGTCATTATCAATAATTATTGTCTGCCACTAAAAGTCTGATTTAATTTCTGCTGAAATCAGTGGAGACTTGAATCAAGCTGAATAAGCAACACATTGATTTAAAGTGGGCCAGCAGAAAAATACCAGTTGACTCACAGCCCTCTCTAATGTAGTAATTAATCTCTAAAGAGGTAAAAAAGCCCCATAAAATCAAACCACAGTGAATCTGAGGATTCTTACCTCGATCAGCCGCCGGAAGGTCTCATCCACCTGGTTCAGAATGCCAGGGGAGTCGGAGATGAAATCCTTGATGGCATCCAGGTGGTTGAAGGTGACCAGCAGAATGTCCCTGGGCCGAGGGCACAGCAGCACTTGGTATTTGAAGGCCATAGTCATGAGGTCGTAGAGCTGCAAAGGAACACAGGAATGTTGCTCCTTCACAGAGGAACCTTCTGGGCATGGAGAGAGGGATTCATGGAGAGAGGGATTCATGGAGAGAGGGATTCAGTCAGGCCAGCGCCTGCCTGTGGCACAAGGAACCATTTCAGCTTCCTTTCCTAAAAAACAAGACCCCTGCAGTCCCACTCCCAGCCTTCCAGCTGGGTCTCCAATGCCACCAGTGCCCAGTGAGGTCACAGCTCGAGTGCTGGGTCCAGCTCTCAGCCCTCAGTGCAAGAGGGACATGGAGGGGCTGGAGCCTGTCCAGAGAAGGGAACGGAGCTGGGGAAGGGGCTGGAGCAGCTGAAGCAGCTCAGGGGGCTCAGCCTGGAGCAAAGGAGGCTCAGGGGGGCCCTTCTGGCTCTGCACAGCTCCTGACAGGAGGGGACAGCCAGGGTGAGTTGGGGTCTGCTCCCAGGGAACAGGGACAGGAGGAGAGGGAATGGCCTCAGGTTGGCCAGGGGAGGCTCCAGTTGGACATCAGCAGGAATTTCTGCATGGAAATGTTGATTAAACATCGGAAGGGGCTGCCCAGGGAGGTGGTGGAGTCCCCATCCCTGGAGGTGTCCAAGGAATGACTGGAGGTGGCACTCAGTGCTCTGGGCTGGGGACAAGGTGGGCATTGGGCACAGCTTGGACTCGACGCTCTTGGAGAGCTTTTCCAACTCCAGTGATTCTATGAATTTCAGCAGCCCTGACACCTGGGTGGAGGGCTCTCTGGTAATCCCATTCCTACAATTTTCCCCTAAATTTGTCTGTGGATACACTGTTTGTTGGCAACAACTCCAACACCTGCAAGACAGTGGGTGTCAGTACAGAAATACAGAATTTATCCACACCCATATACCATACATGTGTATCTTTTTAATACATATGAAAACACCTATAAACTTAAGGAATGCTCAGTGAACTTGTTCAAATCAGACATGTAGCTGAACATGTTCTGTTCAAGCAGAAATAGTTCTGAAGTAGCTGATACCACCACAGACTTCCTTGGCCAAGAACTAACCTATTTGTGGGGTGCCCTGAAGAAGGCAGGAATGAAGGCAGGATGAATTTGACTCCATGTTCTTAGAAGGCTAATTTATTATTTTATTATATTAAAGAATGCTATACTAAACTATACTAAAGAATACAGAAAGGATACTTACAGAAGGCTAAAAAGATAATAATGAAAACTCGTGACTCTTTCCAGAGTCTTGACACAGCTTGGCCCCAATTGGCCAATGAGTGAAAACAATTCAAATGAAACCAATGAAACAATCTCCAAACATATTCCACATTTGAGCAAAACACAGGAGAAGCAAATGAGATAAGAATTTGTTTTCCTTTTTCTCTGAGGCTTCTCAGCTTCCCAGGAGAAAAATCCTGGGCGAAGGGATTTTTCAGAAAATATAAATGTGACAGAGAACCACTTTCACAAGGAAAGCTTTTCCAAAATACTTCAAAATGGCAAAGCCACGGGTTAAATACTGCAACAGAAACTGGTGGAGGGCAGCTGGGGAGTGAGCAGAGGCAGGCTGGCAGCAGGAGCCTCACCTTGTCCATGCTGGCCTGGTTGAGTCTCATGATGGAGGCGTGGGCCAGCCGGTCGTACACGGTGCGCAGGGCTTTCTTGGAGTACAGATCCTGCGGTTTGAACAGCTCCTCCATGAATTTCTTGTTGAACATGGTGCTGATGATGTCGTTCATCACTGCAAAGACAAATTTAGGCTCTGTGGTTTGCTCCGGAACAGCGTGTCCCTGCTCCATCCCAGGGGCACAGCGGGGTTACCTGTGCACAGCAGGACAGGGGAGCAGCACCTCTGGATCCAGCTGTGCCTCAGCCCCACCTGGGCTCAGCCACCTGATGTCCCCCAGGGCACAAATGCCACCCCAGCTGAAGGCAGCAGGCCCTGTTTGCCAGTGGGAATAAGGCTGGCTTTGTTGCCCTGGTTTTACAGCTATGGTTGGCACTTTTCATTTTTAAAGGATGTTGTTTGTTGTTGATGTTGTAACACTGCTCTGATGTGTTATTATCTACCAAAGCTGCAGTTCTGCTTCGTAAGGAGAGCGTTTTGCACTGTGGTAGATCTTTGCTGTGCCTGTTCCTTGACATCCTCTGACACCACCAGTCTATTTTTTAACCTCTCAACAGAAGCTCCTGCAGGGCTCTCTGTAATCTTTATTGCAATCAGATTTACGCTGGCAGGTATTTAATAAAGCATTTATATCCCTGGGATCTATATCAACCCACTCAGGGCTCTCACAGCTGAAACATCTGCAGGCCCTAGAGTTTCAAATGCAGAACTCCAAATTTCCTTACTTGTGGTTAATTTTAATGTGTAAATTTAGCCATGGAACTGTTTTATTACTGAGGAGTTGCTAGAGCTCAGGAGTGCTGAGTGTAAGGACTGTGCTCTGGTTATTGAGCTTCTAATGCAAACAAGATGGAAAACATTGTGCAGTGCTTCAAGCAGATGCAGCACCTGAGCTTTTGTGCTGGGTCTGCCACTTTTATTATCTCCCTGATACACTCTAAAGAGTTATCATCAATAAACATTTATTCCTCTATCAAAAAAAGGTAAATGAATACATCAGGTCACAGATTACTGTACAAGTGTGGATTTTCCTAAGCAGATGAGTCTTACAAAGCTCATAATGCCAGACAATTCTTGTGGATTAGAAAAATCTCAGAATAAATAATAAAAAAAAAAAAAGAAAAGAAGAAAAAGTGAACATACAGAGAGTGGCAGTGACCAATGGTTTGAGTCATTGCCCTAATGATTCCCTGGGGCGTCAGACTCCTGGCTTTTCACACCTGTCCTACCCAACAGACAAAACAAAGGTAATTTCCCAGAGGATGAACTCCCTGGGGACTGCTGGGAGCCTGGGCAGGGAGAGCTCTGTTCCCAAGGGCAGAAGACTCCTGAAGTGCTTCCCTCTCCTCCCTAAACCTGCTGGTTACAGGTTCCTCACACACAGCTCAGCAGCCCCTCTGCTGAACCTGGCAGGGCTCCCTAATCCTGGTTTAAACACCCCAAAACCACAGACAGACCTCAGCTCCTCAGCAGTCTGAATTAGGAATATACCTAATTACAAATGGGAAAAAAGTCCCTCCTTCCTCCCTTCCTTTCAAACAAACTGGCCATAAAACAATCTCTAATTGCAATCTCAGGCAGAAATCCTCTATTTTTCATGGAGAAAATAAAATATATTATACTAGTAGATACTAGTATCTAGTTAATTTTGCAGGGAATAAATTATGACAAAAATAAAACTTCTGCTTTATATTGCTATTAAGGAAAATATGTTTAAGCTGCTTGTGTGTGCTGCCCCACAGAAAGACTTCTCCTGCCTTTGGAGAGCCACAAACACCCCAAAGCAGCAGGAGACAGACACCTCCCAGTACACTGATTTTTCAACAGAAAAACCACAGCCATAAATTAAAACCTCTTGTGTGGGCTATAAAAAGAACTGAGAAAGACATAAAAAAAATTTCACGGAAAAGGGCAAATTGATCATAAATCTCTCACATGTTTGATAATGACACAGCCAAGGTCTCAGGGGGCCCTGGAGTGGCCATGGCAGGTGACACAGGAGCACTGCCCCAGGGACATGGCACAAGCAGCACAGAAAAAGCAACTGAGCAGAGAGGGGAGGTCATCAACTGGGATGAGAGGAGGGAAACCAGTATAACCAGTGTGATGGACAGGGCAGAAGCTGGGGGTGATGGTGGCTCTGGCCTCCCCACACCAAGCCTCTGGTGACAGACAGCACGTGTCACTGGCATGGCTGGGATGCATGACATGAGGCTGGAGCTAGGCCTGGGCGATGCTGGTGCTTCTGGAGGATGTTTGGGGCAGCAGAAGGAACACTCTGAGCTCTGGGCAGTCACCATGAGTGCCACAGGGCTCCTCAGGGACCTTTTCACTGCTCCATCCGTGACAGCCCAGGGGTGACATCAGAACCCTGCTGAGATCCCCTGGAGCACTGAGCAAAGTGTTCTCTCTCTCAGGAGAAGGGAAGGGTCAGCCTGGGACCTGCCCCTGAGCCAGCCCTGTGTCCCTACCTCCCAGCTCTGGGCAGCTCCTCCTTGTTTGGGACGGGATGGAATCTGTCCCTGGATTTCTGAGTTAAAGGGTGTGCTTGGAAACAGCGTGTAATGGTAAGAAAACAGCTGGGGCAGACTCCAGGACATCAGCATTTACCTTCAGTAAATATTAAAACCTACCCAAATGATGCTTATTTTGCAAAACACCAATCACAACCTTGATCCCTCTTAAAAAAGGGCTGCTCAGAAGGACCTGTAAGTTCTGCTCGTGCTCACTGAGCAAAAACCTGAGATCCAAGAGATTCATTTCCTTATTCCTTTGCACTGCCCTCGCTGCAGGCTCCTGTTCCAGGGCAGATCCCAGAGGAAACACCCCAGGGCTCGATCCCACCCTCAGGATCCCTCCAGCCAGGATGAGCTTGGCTGAGCTGGGGGCTCCTGCTCCTTTGGGATGGCTCTGCCAGGTGTGACCACCAGCACAGGTGGGTAAAGCAGCTGGGATGGGAATGCCTTCGATCATCCCTGGAGTTCACCTGTCCAAACCCTGAGCAATGCATCAGATAAAACCTTGGAAAATGGAACACACTCAATACTCCTGCGTTTAAGCAGAAAAACGACCTGCACAATGCTCACACAATTACATGCTTGCATGAAAACAGTTGTAAAGAAACACAAATACCATTTTTGCAGGCAAGACCACCAGGATAAAAAGCTTTGCTCCATTTATATTCTCTGTTAAATTAACAGCTGATTTTTGAAGCCATATGATTTTAAGATACGGTCTGGTTTTTTTTTTTTTCACTTATTCACAGTCAAAAGGGCATTTAAGGAGCAGGTGAGCATTATTGTTCATTTGTGACACTGTCTGAAGGCTGCAGGGACAGCCTCAGGTGTTCAGGCACGATGAGCCCCAGGTGTGCACGTGGGGTTGGACTGGTGCATGCAGCCAGCAGTTACTGTACCTCGTTTCCTGTCCACATCTGTCCATTCATCTACACGAAGCATATAAAACAAAACAGCAGTTCAAGATGTAAGAACAAGAGTTGCAAGGAGAAGAAAAGAAAATAGAAAGAAATAAACTTAAAAAAAAAGAAGCTAACTAATGGATTTTGTCTCGTCTTCATCAGCATTCAGCACTGAACAAGAACCTCACCCTCCCCTTGGATAAAATCCTGCTGCTTCAGTGCACATCAAATTTTATCCTTTGCATGAGCTTGGGTAGTTTTCAGCTGTATTTTGCACTTAGAAGTAACCAACATTTGAGTGAACAGCTTTAAGCATCAACAAACACCTCAGTGTGGATGAACCACATCTCATTGAGATTAACACACAATTTTTTGGAAGAAAAAAAAAAATCCATGTGTGGACAAACCAAACCGGGCCAATTCTCCTGCTGAGATACTCCACCAAGATTTAATTTAGCTAAAATCCTAAACTTGTCCCTGAATGAGCAGCAGTAAACTTCTGTCACATCATTCCCTCATCAGGACACACATGAATAATTACAAATTTCCCCCTCACAAACAATACAACAATTACACTGTGAACCCTTTGTTGTTTAGCACTTCATAAAGGACAGGCAGAAGGGATAACAATACCAAGCTCATACCAAGTTGATTTTTTATTAAAATACCACAGAGCTTCCTGAGGCACATTCCCCATGCCCTGACAGAGAGGTGCAACGACTTGTAAAGCAAAAAAAAATTGAAGTATTAAATGCAGAGGTGCTTGGCTGGGAGCTGGAGTTTCATGGCCCACGTGGAGGCACGAGGCTTTGTTTGTACAAGGATTTTGGCCAAATGAGATTGTATAAAAGCCAGACAAAGGTTTCAGGAGCTGTAGTGGTATTTGAATTTCTGCACGAGAATTATAAATGTATTCCTGGAAACTCCTTCCCATTGCAAAGCAACCTGGCGTGCCCCAAAGAGCCCAGGAGCTGGGCTGACATAACCAAATCCTGGGTTATTTTGAGTCCAAAAGCGCATTTCTGAAGCTTTAACCCCCGAATTGAGCACAGAAACACCAACACCGACTCCACTTTCTCCTCCTGGGCGAGAACCTCCCCAAGCAAGCTCAGCATTCCCTCGGGCTGTTCCCAGCACAGGAACCTCACCGAGCTGATCAAGCCAGGCAGAGCGCGGAACACCGAGGGCTGATTTCTGTGGTAATTACTGCGGTCATGACTGAAACCGGGGCAGGGAAACCGAGGCCGTGAGTCCGCAGCATCCCCCGGTGCCAGCACAGCGCGTCCCGGTGCCACGGCTGGCAGGGAGAGCGCACAGCCTCCAGCTGCGCCGAGCTGAGGTCGGACATTAGAAAAAATAAAATTATTCTCTGAAAGAGCGGCTGGGAAATGGAGTGGTCTGCCCAGGGAGGGGTGGAGTCACCATCCCTGGAGGTGTTTAACACAGACTGGAGGCGGCACTGAGTGCCGGGGTTTAGCTGCGAGGAGCTGCAGGGCACGGCTTGGGCTGGGTGATGTTAAAGGTCTTTTCCAGCCTTTTCCTCTGTGATTCTGTGGCAATGCCGGGCGGAGCAGCCCGAGCCGCTCTCGGGGAGGCGGGGGCAGAGCCGTGCCCGGGGACACGGCGGGCACCGGGCGCGGAGGGACCCGCGCGGCGCTCACCTTTGCGCGCCTTCTCGCCGGGGATGCTCTGGGCGCGCAGCCGCTGGTCCAGGATGTAGAGCATCTCCCCGCCCAGGTTCAGGAACAGCAGCGGCAGCGTCCGCACCGACATGGCTCCGGCCCGGCCCGGCACAGCACGGCCCGGCCCGGCCCGGCCCCGCTCCCCGCGCCGCCGTTGCCGGGCAGCCGCGGGGCCAATCCGGGAGCGCCGTCTTGGCCGGCGGGGCGCGCATGCGCAGCTGCCGGTGTGAGTGGGCATCATGGTGATCCACGTGTGCGTCCTCCCGGTGTGAGTGTCCACTATCCCGATGTGAGTGTCCATCCTCCCGGTGTGAGTGTCCATCCTCCCGGTGTGAGTGTGTGCATCGTCCCGGTGTGAGTGTGTGCATCGTCCCGGTCTGAGCGCACATCATCGTGATCCACGTGTGCATCCCCCTGATGTGAGTGTGCACATCATCCCGATTGGTGTGCGCATCCTCCCGGTCTGAGTGTGCATCGTTTCGGTGTGAGTGTGTGCCTCATCCCAGTTCATGTCTGCATCCTCCCGGTGTGAGTGTGCATCGTCCCGGTCCGAGCGTGCATCATCCCAGTGTGAGTGTCCATTATCCCGGTGAGTGTGCACATCATGGTGATCCATGTGTGCATCCTCCCGATCTGAGTGTGTGCATCGTCCCGATGTGAGTGTCCATTATCCCGATGTGAGTGTCCATTATCCCGGTGTGAGTGTCCATTATCCCGGTGTGAGTGTCCATTATCCCGGTGTGTGTGTCCATTATCCCGGTGTGAGGGTCCATTATCCCGGTGTGTGTGTCCATTATCCCGGTGTGAGTGTGCGCATCATGGTGATCCATGTGTGCATCCTCCCGATCCATGTGTGCATCATCCTGGTGTGAGTGTGCATAGTCCCGGTGTGTGTGCATTGTCACAACCCCCGTGTGCATCATCCCTGGCATGTGTGTGCATTGTCCCTGTGCCACCATCCCAGTCCCTGTGTGGATCACCCCAGTGCACAAGCACGGCCCCAGCGCATTGAAGAATGGTTTAGATTGGAAAGGACCTTAAAGCTCATCCAGTGCCACCCACTTGCCGTGGGCAAGGACACATTCCACTGTCCCAGGTTGCTCCAAGCCCTGTCCAATCTGTCCTTGGGATCCAGGGGCAGCCACAGCTTCTCTGGGCACCCTGTGCCAGAGCCTCTCCACCCTCACAGGGAAGAATTTATTCATAATGTCCAATCTAAATGTCTTAAGTTTCAGTTTATAGATATCTAAGAAAATGTGGCAGTGCAAACCTCTGGACTGGCTGTGCTGACAGGGCACAGGCAGCCCTTGAGCTGTGCCTGCAGGGTAATGCTGGAGCCCCAGCTCCTCTCACAGACCCACCTGCCCAGCACTCGGCCTGAAATTAAACTTCTAAACCACTCAAACCACCAGCTGCCCTTCCCAGGTGCTCAGAACAGCACAGACCACACCACATGAGCAAAGAGGCTTCAGGCCTCTGGGCAGGTGTTTATTGTCAGCCTGGCTGTGCCAGCCTGGCTGTGCCACTACACAGGTGTCCCCTCCTGTGCCTGCTTCTCCTTCTCCTGCACCTGCTTCTCCTGCTGTTCCCGTGCAGCCCTTGCTCTCGCCTGCCACTCTCTCCTCTGCTTCAGTCTCTCAGCTGCTTGCAGTTTCTGCTTCTCCTGGAACACCTGTGGAAGAGAAGGGAGAGAGATAAAGCTGTCTGCTGCCGGCAAAGTGGTTCCAGCAGGAGCCAGATCAAATCCTCCCTCTGTGCCTTCCTTACTCCAGGGAACCATCTGAGATTATTCTGTTACAGTCACCCAGTCAATCACTGAATCACTCGGGCTGGAAAAGACTTCTGAGACCACAGAGTCCAACCTGTGACCCATCCCCACCTTGTCAACCAGGCCAGAGCACTGACTGCCATGTCTAGTCATTCCTTGGACACCTTTGGTCCAGTCCTTTGGTTGTAATTTAATTGGACTAAAATTTAGCATTTACAAACCTAAGGCATCAAACTGTAAAAATATTTCTTATCTCAAAGTTTACATACAAATACATACTATTTGAATTTCACACAATTGCACGTGCTGTGTCTGCATAAGATTTACAAATTTATTCCTGGAAACTCCTTCCCATTGCAAAGCAACCTGCAAACAGTCCAGGAGCTGGGCTGACATAACTTCTATCAAACTTTAAGAATTCTCTACAAATCCTATTGTGTTTCCTTTTCCTCCAGACGAAGGAAGGGATGATGAATTTGATTCCATGGTCTCAGAAGGCTAATTTATTATTTTATTATACTATTTTATATTAAAGAATGCTATACTAAAGAATACAGAAAGGATACAGGCAGAAGGCTAAAAAGATAATAATGAAAACTTGTGACTCTTTCCAGAGTCCTGACACAGCTTGGCACTGATTGGCCAAAGAGTGAAAATAAACCACAGCAGAAACCAATACAACAATCACTTGTTGGTAAACAATCTCCAACCACATTCCAAAGCACCAAAACACAGGAGAAGCAAATCAGATAACTGTTTTCTTTTGTCTCTGAGGCTTCTCAGCTTCCCAGGAGAAAAATCTGGACAAAGGGATTTTTCCAGAAAATGTGAATGCCACCAAAAAAGGGGGTTTTTCCAGAAAATGTGAATGCCACAAAAAAAAGGGGGATTTTCCCAGAAAATGTGAATGCCACAAAAAAGGGGGATTTTTCCAGAAAATGTGAATGCCACAAAAAAGGGGGATTTTCCCAGAAAATGTGAATGCCACAAAAAAGGGGGATTTTTCCAGAAAACGTGAATGCCACAAAAAAGGGGGATTTTCCCAGAAAATGTGAATGCCACAAAAAAGGGGGATTTTTCCAGAAAATGTGAATGCCACAAAGGGATTTTCCCAGAAAATGTGAATGCCACAAAGTCCCTTTCCCGCCCTTTTCCAGAGGGGTTTTTCCCTGTGCAGCCCGCTCCATACCTTGATGCACAAAGCCTTCTTGGCCAGCCAGCGCTTGGTGAGGCGGCGGCTGTAGGGCTGGGGCGGGCTGTACTGGATGCCCAGCTCCTTGCAGGTGTTCTCAAAGGTGCTGGAGCTGACCCGGCGCAGGTAGCCCAGCATCTTCCTCCGCCTGTCCAGATCCATCAGCATGAACCTGCGGTTCTTCTTGTCCTGCAAGGCACCCAGCCTTCACTCTGCTGCAGGCACGTGATGGTATTTGTGCAGCCCCCAGATGGAGGAATGATGAATCTGATTCCATGTTGTCAGAAGGCTAATTCATTATTTTATGATACTATATTATACTAAAGAATACTATACTAAAGAATCCAGAAAGGATACTTACCGAAGGCTAAAAAGATAATAATGAAAACTTGTGACTCTCTCCAGAGTCCCAACACAGCTTGGCCTTGATTGGCCAAAGAGTGAAAACAACTCACAGCAGCCACCAATGAAACAATCACCTGTGGATAAACAATCTCCAAACACATTCCAAAGGAGCAAAACACAGGAGAAGCAAATCAGATAATTATGTTTTCCTTTTTCTCTGAGGCTTCTCAGTTTCCCAAGAGAAAAATCCTGGGCAAAGGGATTTTTAGAAAATGTGAATGCCACAGCAGATTGTCCTGCCTGTCCAGTAAATTACTGAGAACGGAGCAGATTTTGGCTGAAAGGCAATTATAAGGTTAAGGACAGAGTCTAAGAACAATTTCTGTTGGCAGATGCTGCGAGTACATCAGGTCAGCACAAGCTGATCCAAGGAGATGTAATTTACTTTGTACTGGAATTACTTTCTCCCTTCCATGGCTGCACCTTCAGCTTCCCTGAAGACTGTTTTCAGCTTGTGTACAGATTCAGGCTGTGCCAAAGCTGCAGGGAAATTATTCTGGCTAAAACCTGCTTCTCTTGAAGGGTGCTGCTTCAGAATAACAGAAGCATTTACCTTTGTTTTGCCAGAAAATAAATATGAAAATAATCTGTGACTTGGCTCTGACTGTCTGGCTGTTCTTTGGAAGGGCACAAGCATAGCCTGAGCCACACCACTCAGGGCAATCCCTCACAGGAGACATCTTCCTGTCCTATACAAGTGATTTATGTAAAAAATTCAGCCAAGAAATTCCAAAAGGTCCAACTTCAACACCTGATACAGCTTCTGGTGGCTTGTAGTAAAAAGCTCAATTCTGTTCTCTTGTACCCTCCAGCTTTTCATGAGTAACAATTATGCACTTATTTCAAATACAGTTATCAATCCATTTCCCACCTTTTGCCCTGCATAAAGAATCTTGGATGTCTGGTTTATGAACATAAATTCAGGAGAAGATGTCTCAAATTTGGGCCCGAACCCAGGTAGCTGCAGGCAGGGGAGTGGGACATTCACGCAGTGTTGTCCACCAAACCTTTCCATGAGCAGAACAAGCACAGACTTTGCTCTTTGTTAATTACTGCAGCTGCATTCATTAATTAGTGAAAACTAAGAAGTGAAGCCACATCCGCAGTGAGGAGAAATGGAGCTCCAGTTTGCCCAAAGGAATCTCCTCAGCTGTTTCCTCCACTACAGTAACAAACCAGAGCACAGAGCAGAGCGGGCGAGAATCCAGCTGCGCCTGAGCCAGCAGCTCCCCACACTGGCACCAGGGAGCAGCTGTAACCATTGCATAAACCTCCTTAGGAAAGCCATAATCCCCAGGATTAAGCTCCTTTTGTTATAAACTGAGAAAAGCACCTGAGCAGCTGTGGGCTCAGATCCCTGAGTTACCTTGGGGTGCCTCTGGAGGTGCTCCTCGAGCGTGCGTATCTTGGCAGTCAAAATAGCAACTGTGAAGGACAGAGAGAAGCTGTGTGAGAGCAGCAGCTTTCCCAGGTGAGCCAGGATCTTCTGCCTTGCCTCAAGCTGCCAGCTGAGCACTGCTGCCCCTGCAGGGAGCCACAGCAGCACAGCCCATGGCAAAACAGTGCCCAAAACAAAACAGTGCCCACGGCAAAACAATCTCCACAGCAAACACTGCCCACAGCAGCAGAACAAACACTGCCCACAGCAAAACACTGTCCTCAACCAAACACTGTTCACACCAAGCACTGCCCACAGCAAAACACTGCCCACAGCAGCACAGCAAACACTGCCCACAGCAAAACCCTGTCCTCAACCAAACACTCTTCACACCAAGAACTGCCCACAGCAAAACCCTGTCCTCAACCAAACACTCTTCACACCAAGAACTGCCCACAGCAAAACCCTGTCCTCAACCAAACACTCTTCACACCAAGAACTGCCCACAGCAAAACCCTGTCCTCAACCAAACACTGTTCACACCAAGCACTGCCCCCAGCAGCACAACAAACACTGTCCACAGCAAAACACTGTCCACAAAAAGCACTGCCCACAGCAAACACTGCCCACAGCAAAACACTGTACACACCAGGCACTGCCCACAGCAAACACTGCCCACAGCAGCAGAACAGACATTCCCCACAGCAAAACCCTGTCCTCAACAAACAGGAACACACAACCTGCAGGGTTGTGACTGTTATGAGGCTGCTTAATTAGAGGGTAAGGTTTTAGCAACACATTATATAAATTTATCTGTGAATCTATTCCTATTGCACACATTCAGTTCACAGTGATTTGACATTTATTTCACCTCATGGGATTTAAGCTCTGGAGGAGCAGACAGCAATAAAGGGTTTTTTTCCAAAGGCAGCAGCCAGGTCTTTGGGATTTCAGGCTCTGGAGGGAGGGGCTGGTGGCATCCTGAGGCACTGAAGGGCTTTGCTGATGACAAAGGAGTGGTCAGTACAACATGACCTTTGTCCCTGCACTGTCCCCACTGTGCCTCAGGCACAGCTCTCTGATGCAGAGAAAAATTTGGGTTCTGTGGCTGAATTTGGTTCATTTTGGTATCAGCTGCAGCTCAGTGCTTCACAGAAGCACAGCAAGCAGAATAAAGCACACACTGCCTTTGGAGGGTGGATGTGGAGCAGGAATTTGGAAGAACCCCAGCAGCCTCTGCAACACTTCCAGACCTGGAGCAGCCCTGCAGGGGACCCTGCAGGCTGCCTGCCTCTCAGCAGCTCTCCTGGAGGAGATTCTCCTGAATTCTACAGCACACTGGAAGTGCTGGGGTGGGAGCAGCTGAAGAGAAGCAGAGATGTTTCATCTGCCAACAATACTCTTTCCTTTTTAACTTGCCTTGCACCTCAAAGGAGCCATTGTCATTGGGAGACCTCCTGACCTTCTCCACCAGCTGCTGTGTCTTCACCTTCAGCTTCTCCCTCTGTGGGGCACAGAAAAGAGGTTGTCACTGTCCCAGAACACTCAGCTCCCTTCCCAAACTCCCAGTTAAAGACTTTGCAATTCAGACCTTTACTCAGTGCTTACAAATCTTTTTAAATTGAAGTGGCAAGCACAGAGGAATGGTACAGAGATCCCTG
The DNA here is from genome assembly GCF_017590055.1 of Onychostruthus taczanowskii. NCBI lineage: Eukaryota > Metazoa > Chordata > Aves > Passeriformes > Passeridae > Onychostruthus > Onychostruthus taczanowskii. The sequence goes on from NW_024503235.1 coordinate 2,928,822, forward strand.
TGCCACTTTCCTACCTGTTTGTTTTCTGGGCATATGGAAAGAAAAATAACTTGAAGGACATCTGCTGTCCAGTGCAATGGTTGCTAGAACACAGGGGGTCAGCCAGGAGCAGCAGCAGAACAGCTCATTGCCCTGTCACCCCTGAATACTTTCTTCTCTCCATTTAATATGCAATTGTTACCACTTTAGTGTGATAAATTTTAAGAGCAAATCAGATTTATCACTGTATTTCCTCAACCCATGTTTACTGTCACTTCCAGATACAGTAAGTGAAAGTATTTAACAACATAGACAAGTCTCACATGAAGGTGTTCATTAAATCTGTTTTATTTGCAAGCAAGCAGAATGACACTGACCTGACTTGCCATTTCCAGGGACAGCAGCCGTTTCACCACATCATCCACGCTGCAAGGGATGGCAAATTAGCTTATAAACCAGAAACAAGTCCATGTAACAACAGAAATGAACTCAGGTTCTCAGAACATACTCACTTTTCTCAGCTTTAATTTAGTCTACAAATTTACAGGGATTCTCCTCTTGCCAAACCTGGCAGCCATAAACTGGTGCTCACTTTCCTAAGCAAAATCATGGCTCAGCTTACAGGAGTATGGAGTAGTTTTGCTGCAAAAATATTTAATTTTAAGGCTGGTTCCTCTAGGGAGCAGTGAAAGTCACAGTTGAGCCACTGGGGGCCCTCCCTGCACCACACATGAGCAGCTCTGCATCAGAGCACAACAGTGCTGAGCCCCAGAGCCCAAATCTGGCAGCAGCTGAATTCATGTGGAGTTTTTTAATGACTCTCTCCATCACCTGAGTTCAGGACAGGCACAGATTATTTCCAAGATGACTGTTTCTAGTATTTCAAGATTATTTCCTGGTTTGTTTTTTTTTTTCCTTATGGGCTACAAAGCCCACAGAGGATGTTGGCAACCAGCACTTGATCTCACATGGAGTGAACAATCAAGCCCTGAGCACTGTCTGTGTCTGTAAATTTGATTTCAACCTGACTTTGCCATTTTTGTGCCCACAGAGCATTAATAAGTAATTAGTGAGCAGGTGACAGCTTCCACCCACTTTATGTGCCAGGTGCAAACCCCTGGAGAGAGCAGCCACTCCCTCTCCCTGTCCATACCTGCTCATGACTGGGAGATTGGCATAATCCTTCTTCAGCATGGTGGGAGGAAGGTCATCCAGATGGCTGGGGATGTCTACAGAGAGAGAAACATTGCAGGAAGAGCAGGACAAAGTCAGAGCTCTGGCATGTTCTGAAGGACACTGGCTGTGTGCTCCAAACAAAAAGAATTAAGCAGATCCAGCCAAGAGGGCAGGAACTGAGTGAAAAAAATAGCTTCAGTCTCTTCCCTTCAGCACTCTGGATTCACAGTATGGTGTAGATGTATTTACAGCAATCCACTGAGCTCAGAGATCACAGAATACCAAAAGAGTTTGGAAAAAAAGTACTGGAAGGGACCTTAAAGCCTATCTGATTCCACCCCCTGCCATGGGCAGGGACACTGAACTATCCCAGGGTGCTCCAAGCCCTGTCCAACCTGGCCTTGGACACCTTCAGGGATCCAGGGGCAGCCACAGCTGCTCTGGGCACCCTGTGCCAAGGCCTGCCCACCCTCACAGATCTCATCCTACTGACAATTGTTCATTTCCCCCACATTGAAAAAGAGGGGAATCTTCATAGTAACTCCTGAGCTGGCAAGGAACTATTTCTGGAATGATTTCTGTGCCACGAGGGTACAGCTCTGAGCATGCCAACAGCACAACACCACTCCTGTGGATCTGACATACCTTTCCTCTTCTTTGTCACAGGTCTGGCATAGCCCCTGGCTGCCTGGAGCACAGGACTGCAGCCTGGGTGGGAGAAACAGAAAGGATTCAGGCAGGTGTGCTCTCCTCCAGCTCTGTACATCAAATGCTGCTTGGTGTGTGTGGTCAGAGCACTGAGCCTCCGGGTGATCAGTGACCAGGCAGATCTTTGTCCCAGAGGGTGTGGGGTGGCTCAGGGGGGCTCTCACACAAACCAGGCTGTGCTGCCTGACAGGGGCAAACAGCTGGAGCAGCAACTGCAGTCTGAGCAGTGTGAGGGCAAACGTGTTCATTTAGAGCGCTGAAACTGCTGAATTAACTGATTAATTAATCTCATTAGCGACGTGGCCGGGCTGCTCTGGGCCACCGCAGTGTCAGGGCTCAGGGGCAGTGACACCCGGGGACAACCTCTGTGTGACACAGATGCGAATATTCACCACCAGCCGGCACTCTGTCCTTCTTTGACCTTTCAAGAACCAACCCTTCCAGCTGCTTTTCCAGGGCCCTGCTGCTGGGATCAGGACGTGCTTCAGGCCACTCGCCTGTGCCCGGCTCGGCCCCGCTGTCCCGAGCGACCCCCGGCCTCCTGCCCGCACCCGGGAGCCCCCAAGGTCACCCGGTGCCCTGTCTCGTTTCAGGGGGACACACCACGAGCCCGGTGTGTGGCCCCTGAGTGTCCCCGGCCAGCCCGAGATCGCCCTTTCCCGGCACCCTCAGGCCCCACCGCGGCCCCGGCCGCTCCCAATTCCTCCAGCGGGGTCCGCGTCCCTTTCCACCCTCCCTCCCCGCGGCCTCCCGAGCCCCCCGTGCCCCTCACCGGGCTCTGTCCTGCCCAGCACGGCGGCCCCGGTGCGGGCCGGCCCGGCCAGGCCGCGGCCCAGCAGCGCCAGCATGGCCCACGCTCACCGACACGCCGCCATGGGCGCCGCCATCTTGCCCAGGCGCGACTGCCGAGCGCCGAGACAGGGCGGAGGGAGCGAAAGCCGAGCGTGTCGATGGCCGTCCAGGATCCTGGTCCCCTCCTTGTCGTCGTCCCTGTCCCGGTCCCGGACTCCTCCCGGTCCCCTAACTATCCCCATCCTCGACGCAGCCCCCGTCCCCATCCAGATCCCGTCCCTATCTCTATCTCCGTCCCCGTCTCGGTTTTGTCCCCTACCTGTCCCCGTCCTTGTCCCAGTCCCGATCCCCATCGTGTCTCCATCCCCATCTCCATCCCTGTCTCTGTCCCGCCCCTGTCCTGGTCCGGTCCCGTTCCTGGTTCCCGTCCTGTCCCCGTCTCGGTCCCTCTCCATCTCCACTTCCATCTCCATCATCTCCATAATCTCTATCATCTCCATGATCTCTATCATCTCCACCTCCATCATCGCCATCTCCATCATCTCCATCTCCATCCCTGTCTCGGTCCCGTCCCCTTCCTTGCCCGATCCTGGTCCCCGTCCTGTCCCTGTCCCTGTCCCCATCCCCGTTCCCTTCCCGCAGAGCCGCCCGGGTTGTTCTCAGCACGTCCCGGTTTATTTCGGAGGCAGGCGGTCGGGAGGGGACACGCACACGGAGCGGGGCGGAGCCGGGCAGCGCCCCGGGGTGCGGCTAGAGCCCCGCGGGCGGACCCCGCAGCCCGGGGCTGCCGCTGCCCGGCTGCATCCCGCGCTAGTCCGCCCGGCACTCGTGCAGCTCCTCGGCCCCGCCGATGCGGAGCCCCTGCAGCAGCGGGAAGGTGGCGGGGGGCTCCTCCAGGAACCCCCAGTCGCCGCCGCCGCCGTCCCCGCGGCCCCGCAGGTTCTCGTAGAAGCGGGGAGCGGGCTCGGGGAGCAGCCGCTGCCCCCGGTACCCCGCGCCGCCCACCCGCGCGTACTGCACCGGCTCCCCGGGACCCTCCTGCCGCACGTAGGGCCGCGGCAGCGCCGGGGGGGCGGCGGCCAGGGCGGGGGGTTCCTTCCCCGGCTGCTTGCCCGGTTCCCCTTCCAGCACAGTGACCGTGGAGATGGCGGCCGGGCCGGGCTCCCTCGCGAGGAGCTGGAGCGGCTCCTGGGGAGCAGCGGGAGGTCACGGGCGGTGCCAGCCGTCCCTGCTGTCCCTCCCGGGGGCCAGGCGCTGGCTGGGCAATGGGGGAGCGGCCGCTCGGTCTCACCTGCGGCACCGCTGCCGGCACCCACTTGCCCAGGCTGCTGTTGGCGGGGTCGGGGACGCTGGGCCAGAGCTGCTCCTTCATCCTGGGGACCAGGGGGGTGAGGGGGCTCAGCCAGGAGGGCTGGAATGGGTGGCCTCAGTGCTGGACTGGCTCCCGGTGGGATGGCAGCTCTCCAAGGCCACCCTGCGGCAGCGGCAGCCCAGCCCGGGCAGGGCTCTGCTACTCACCGCTCGTTCTTCTGGAAGCAGATGAGCAACACCATGAGCCCGACAAAGACCAGCCCCAGGCTCAGGAAGAGGAACTGGATCTCGCTGTCGTCTGGGAAGAGGGACAGGGTCACAGGGAGATGCAGTGGGCACTGCCAGCTGCGCTGTGCCACGATGCCAGGGCAGGACCAGGGGCTGCAGGTCCCCTCCCACGTCCCCCTCGCCCGGGTGGCCGCAGCCCTCACCCAGCACTGTGGTCACCAGGGTCAGGCTGGTGCCGTTGGTGCTGCCAGCAGCCGTGGATGCCATGATGTGCACCTTGTACAGGGTGGATGGCTTCAGCCCCCGCATGGCAAAGGAGCTGAGGGAAGGATTCACGGTGGCACCTGGGGACACACGGGGCTCTTGGTGTGGCAGAATGGCCCCACCTGCACAGCCCCCAGGTCTCTGCTGGCAGGGAGCCCTGTGAGGGACCCACAGAACCCCCTGACCCTCTCTGAGGAGGACTCCTGATATCTCCACCCAGCACATCGAGGTGGGACAGAGGGCCAGGTCAGAGGTGCTGCACACAGGACTCACTGGCCACGTTGGTGATGCTGCTGGCCCAGAAGATGGTGTAGCTGGTGATGAAGCCGTTCTGCATCTCCACTGGCAGTGGCTCCCAGCACAGCTCGGCCTCTGACTTGCTGATCCTCTTCAGGTGAAGCTTGGGGGCATGGGATGGTGCTGGAAAGATCAGGACAGGGGGGGACCAAGTGCTGAGCAGAGCCACTGCTGCAGGTGGGAACTGATGGGGGGGTCCCACTCCCAAGGTGTGGGTATCAGGACCTGTCCATGCTGCAGGGGGGCTGAGAGCTCACTCAGAGATGAGACAAATCCAGCCCCCCAGGCTGAGCTCTCTGGTACAGCCCCTGGGTTTGGGGTACATGGGGAAGAGGTGGTTCCTCCTTTTGGGAGGGCAAAGTTCTGGTGGTGGGACACCCTTCCCACATACCCTTCTGCTGGGAGTAGGCTGTGGTGTGGATGGGCACCCCGACAGTGCCCTCGTAGAGGGGGTACAGTGAGATGTTGTAGCGCTGGAAAGGCTCGATGCCATCTGCAATGGAGAGCAGAGGGGGCCGGGAGCTCAGGCACTGCTGAGACCCCCCAGCACCACGGCACCCCCACCCACCTGGGGGTGGATCCAGAGGAAACAGGGAGGGTGGGGAGTGGGCTGGGGGCAGGGCTGGGTCCTGGTTTGGTCAGGATGGGTGCCAACCCTTTGGGACAGCTGACCAGAGGATCAGGGCCCCCTGGCAGCCCCCCTTACCCTGGATGAGGGCTGTGGTGGCTGCCCCGTCCTGCTCCATCTGCCAGCAGGCGCTGCAGTGCCCAGGCTCTGCTGCCACCCGCTGCCACTCCAGCACGTAGGCGATCACCGGGGCCAGCGGTGCCTCCCAGTGCACCCAGAGGCTGCGCTCGCCCCCGGGCACGGCCCGGAGCCCGGCCAGGGGCTGACCTGCGTGGGACAAACAGCCGGGATGGTGGGAGAGGGGAGCACCTCTCCCTCTGTACAACCGGGTTTGGAGTCTGCCCTCTCCTTGCCCTGGCTGTGCAGCCTGCTCGGGGCGAGCAGAGCCCTGGGGACACGCGGAGCTTTCGGGCACTGCCCTCACCTGTCCTCTCCAGGAGGATGACCTCGGTCGGTGCCGACTCGCCGGCAGCGTTGTAGGCTGACAGATAGACCCTCCTGGTCGCCGCGGGCACCGAGAAGTTGCACTGGGTGTGGGTGGTGTTGCAGATGGTGGGGGGGTCCCTGCCCCTCCTCCGGGGGCTCAGGGTGACGCGGTAGCCTAGCACTCGCCCGTTGGCCTCCCGCTGCCGTGGGGCCTGGGTGTGGGCAGGGCGGGTGGGTGTCAGTCCCTGCGGGGATCTCAGGCTGTGCCCCCCGTCCCCCTGCTCACCTTCCAGCGCAGCTGCACCTCCAGCCGCCCCTCGGCCGGCTGAGCCCCCCACCACGCGTCCAGCTTCCCTGTGGGGGCTGCAACGGGAGGGGGACGGGAGAAACTGAGAGGGGCCCATGTGGCTCTGCCCCCAGCACTGTGCCCTGTGTCCCCAGTGCTGTGCCGTGTGTCCCCAGCGCTATGCCCTGTGTCCCCAGCACTGTGCCCTATGCCCCGAGTGCTGTGCTCTGTCCTCAGCATTGTTCCCTGTGTTCCCAGTGCTCTGCCATGTGTCCCCAGCACTGTTCCCTGTGTCCCCAGCACTGTTCCCTGTGTCCCCAGCACTGTTCCCTCTGTGTCCCCAGCGCTGTGCCCTATGCCCTGAGTGCTGTGCTGTGTCCTCAGCAGTGTTCCCTGTGTCCCCAGCACTGCACCATGTGTCCCCAGCACCATGCCATGTGTCCCCAGCACTGTACCATGTGTCCCCTGCACTCTGCCAGGTGTCCCCAGCACTGTTCCCTGTGTCCCCAGCACTGTACCATGTGTCCCCAGCACTCTGCCAGGTGTCCCCAGGACTGTTCCCTGTGTCCCCAGCAGTGTACTATGTGTCCCCAGCACCATGCCATGTGTCCCCAGTGCTGTGCTGTGTGTCCCCAGTGCTGTGCCGCCTCCTTGGGCAGAGGACACCCCGCGGGTGCCTCACACTCACCTTTCTCGTGGGTGGTGTAGTTCCTGCTGGGGCTCCACTCGCTCCAGGAGGCCAGTGGCGAGGCTGAGCTCCGCCGGCAGCGCATCTGGAAGCGGTACTGCGTGCCGAAGAGGAAGCCGCAGCGCTGCGCGGTGCCGGCCTGCCCGATGATGCCCGTGACCTGATGGCAGCCAAACGAGGGCTGTGCTGGCTCCTGCCCCGGGCAGGACTGGCCCTGCTGTGGGCTCAGGGGACACTTTGCTGTCCCACTACATAGGGACCCTTCCTCTCCCACTGCTTGGAGCAGAGGGAGGGTCCTGGCTCCTGCCCGGTCCCCCTGCCCCAGCAGCACTCACCAGGGCCCAGGCAGGGTCCTCGGGTGCCCGGTAGCGCAGCTCACACTGCAGCTCCATGTGCTCTGTGCCCCACGCCACATCCCAGGCCAGGGCAATGCAGTCGGTCTGGAAGGGGATGGACTGGATACTCTGCAGGGTTGGGGGGTCCAGCTTGGCTGTAGGAAGGGCAGGGGAGAGTTGAGAGGTGTGTGGTGGGCAGGGCTCAGAGCCACGACCTCACATGTGCCTGTTGCTAATGCTAGGAACTGCAGCCAGGGTGCTGCAGCAAGAAATGGGGGAAACCACCCAAAACCATTTAGGAGAATGGCTGGTGGCAAGGGACAGGAGCCAGTGTGTGGCCCTGCTTGGGACAGAGTAATGCAACACTAGCACAGCTCTGCATTAATGCCTATGCAGAGAAAACAGATTCCATGGGGCGTGGTGCCTGGGACACCCCACATTTGGGTCTGCTCGGGGGTGAGAGTGTGGCACAGCCAGGGGAGAGCTCAGCTGGTTCCTCGGCAGCCCTTCCCCAGCCCCGGATCAGGGCAGATAAGCCTCTCCGTCTGGGAAGGCTCCTTTTATAAATAGTTTATAGGCACGGGATCCATTATTAATAGAGCTGCTGAATAAATGGGTAATCAATTGCTGCAGGAGCTGTGGAGTGCAGCAGGTCAACTGGCAGCTCATAACCCGCCGTGTGTGCTGCTCGCTCTGCAGCGCGGCGCTGGCAGAGATTCATCCCGGCAGGACATTCATCACAGAACCTGCCCGTGAAGGCCCCACGTGCTTTAATGTCACTTTAATGCCCCTGTCATGGCTGATGAGCTTCCCCGGCCCCTGCCCTGTGTGCCATCACTCACCCACATCCATGGGGTCGATGCAGAGGTGCTCGGACTCGGCCGTGCCCAGGGCGTTGGTGGCAGACACCCAGATCTCCATTTGCCGGTACACCTGGAGCAGCCGGCTTGGCACCGTGCAGTGGCTGTGCCCTCCTCGCGGGGTGCAGCCCGTCACTGCCTGGGCTCTGCTCCTGCAGCAGACAGGGCAGTGGGCTCGGGGTCCTTGCTGTGGGGTTTGGCAGGGGGACAATAGTCCCAGGACTTACCCCGTGCATTTCAGCACGACGCTGGTGGGGAGGTGGCTGTCGGTTCCCTGCTGCCATTGGCATGTCAGCCCGTAGTCACCGAGGTTCAGGACGCAGCTGAGGTTGAGAGGCTTTGCAGGAGGGTCTGGGGGAGAAAGAGCCTAAGCAAGTGCCCGTCCCTGCTGCGAAGGAGGGTGATCTGTAGTGGCAGCAGACTTACAGCCCGCCCTGATCTCGGCCATGCCAACGCGCTGCCTGGTCCCATTCCACTCCACACAGCAGAACAGCCTGGCCTGAGTGTGGTTGAAGCGGGGCAGGGTGAGGTTGGACACCTCTGTGCCCCCTGGACCCTGGCGCTGGCTCCCAGCCACGAGCTTGTTGTCCAGCATCCAGCTGATCCGGACCCTCCCCTGCTCCAAGCCGTGGCAGAGCTCTCTCTGGACGGTGCAGGATGCCCTGACAGCCGAGCCCAGGGGCACAATGGGGGGGCTCACAGTCACCGAGGCGCAGCCCAGTGTCCCTGTGGGCAGGAAAAACATGTCACATCCTGGGCACTGCTGTGACAAAGCCATCTGAGCTCCTCAGCGCCCAGGCAGGACATAGGGACGAGCCTCTTCCCTTAGATGGGCCCCCCACTCTGGAGAGGAAGAGTCGAGCGTTGGGCAAGGCACGGGCACGTGCCAGGCCCCATCCTGCCCGTGCCTGCTGTTCCTGCCTGCCCCGGGGCCCCGGCCAGGGCACAGGCTGCCGGGGATGGTGTGGCTGTGGGACAGGACAGGATGCACCCCGCACTCACCGCCCAGGTGGAGGAGCAGGAGCAGGGAGAGCTGCCGCAGGAAGGGTGTCCCAGCACCGCGCCTGGCCATGGTCTCCTCCGTGGCTTTGGCATCACCTGGAACGGAGAAAGCGGCTTGTCCTGGGGGTCGGCAAGGGCTGGGAACGAGGTGGGCTGCAGGAGCCGGGCTCCATTGTCAGCGGCTCTTGCTGGAGCAGAATGTCCTTTCGCTGTCAGCGTCAGCCCTTCCCGCAGCCCTTCTGACACCTCCGCCCCCGGCTCGCCGCCCGCGCCGCCACAGCCGCTGGAGTGGGAAGCGCGGCGGAGAGACCCCGGGACGCGGGTCCCCCCGCACCGCCGCCACCGTCCCGGCCCCGCGCCCCATCCCGGGCACAGCGCCCTGTGCCCGGCCGCAGGCACGGGATGATTTTATCTCCAGCCGCTGCCGGGCAGAGATTTGCGGTTTGAGGGCGGGTGAGGGCGGCGGAGGGCGATAAGCTGGGAGAGGGAAGCGAATGACCGACAGCAGCAGAGCGGGACTGGCCGGGGCTGCGGGGTCCTGCCCACGCCCCTCCCGGCTGTCCCCTGCCTGCTGCTGGGAATGGCCCTGGCAGCGGTGGCTGCCTCTGCCCCTGCCCGAATCCTCTGCCCCGGATGGGTCCCAGCCACGTTGGTGGCCCAGGAGGGGCTGCCCACACTGTGCCCAGCTCCGGGTGCCCACAGCTCCTCACCCCCACGCCAACATCCAGTGGGAGACAAAGCACTCGAGTGTGCGAGTGGGACAGCGGCACCCCTGGCACGTGTGGCTGTCCCAGGCTGGGGACTGGCACAGCAGCCGCAGATCAGGTGCTGCTCAGGGGGACCTGAGTGGCACCCACCCCTACCCCACCTCCATCCCTACCTCGGCTCCATCCCTGCCTGTGCTGTGTCCGGTGTGCCCGGCAGCGCTCACCGCCCGCTCCGAGCGCGGGGCTGCGGCAGCCGGCGGCTGGCCGTGCTCGGAGTGTTTGCTCACATGCTGCTTTCCCCGTTAGTTCCTCAAAACCAGGGCCGTTAGTTGCTGCGACGCTCTGAAGAAGGTGATTGCAAAACACTTCCCTGATGTCTGCGACCCCCTCCTTGCTGGCCGCAGGCAGGAAAGCCCAGGGGGCGCGGGCACCCCGAGCAGCGCCCGGCCTCACCCTGCCCGCCAGGGCCAGACCTGGCACAGCCGGGCACAGACAGCTCCTCACTGCAACTGCCCTGGGGCCACCGGGCTGGGCTGGGGGACAGGCAGAGGGACGCTGGGGAAAGTGGCAGCAGGCCATGGGCCAGGGAATGAGCAACTCAAGGGGCAGGAGGCAAACCCAGCTGTGTGATGCTGTCTGGGAGCAGCTCACACCCCCACACTCGTGTCTGTGTCCACGTCCACACAGTCCAGCTTGCCCCAGGGTGAGCAGCCCACAAGGTGCCCGAGGGCAATCCGTGACACGGTGTTCCCACCAGTATCTCCCAGTGCTGACCATTAACCTGTGTTATTTCACATCTCCTTGCCTGGGGCCGTGCCGAGCTGCTGTGCCCACCCGTGCCAGGCTGGCACACAGCGCCGGTGGGGAACCCCGTGTCTGGTGGGACGGGGCTGGCATGGGGGTAAACAGAGGTTTGCTCAACCCTCCCACACTCACAGCCTTCGCAACCACGGCGGCTGTTGTGCAAAGAGCTGTTTACTCTGCCTTGGGGCGGGGTTTCATCTCCACACTCCGGGCTCCCATAGCCCCACACTGCCAAAATCTGGGGGGCCAGAGCAGCCCTCTGGGAGCAGGGTGTGGTGGGAGAGCAGCCTGGGGAGATCTGGCTTTGCCTCCTGCAGAGCTGCAGGGGATGGCTTGGGCCTCTCACCACTGACCTCACAAGCCCGACAGTGCAAGCAAAGGCACTTTCCCCCAAATCTGCCCTGCTTGTAATGGGGTCAGGCTGCTGGCAGGGGTGTGGTGAGGGCTCAGCAGCCTGGGCTGGGGCACAGGGCCGATGCCCACTGCCTGCCCGGGCCTGGGGAGCTGCCCTCGCAACATTTCCCTGGGGTGTAGCAACCCCCAGCTCTTCGGGACGGAAGCCGGTGCCGTGCGGGCTGTTTACCAGCCGAGCAGGAAAAAATCCGTGGGTAGCCATGGCGACCTGGGCATCTCCGTGGGAACCGAGGGCGCAGCGCTGCAAACACCCAGCTGGACACCGGCAAGCGCCCGCCGCCGGTGGGGCCCCGCCGCAGGCTGGGGTCGGGGCCGGGGAGGGGACTTCGCATCCCTCACCAGCGCACGCCTGACCTCGGGCTCGCCTCGCCCTGCTCTGCTGGGAAAGGCTCGTCCCAGGCGGCTCCGAGCGTGCCAATCTGCCGGGAGAGCCGCCCCAGAGCGGGGATGGAGCAGACGTGCCCCCTGTCAGCGCTCTCGGTTCCCCTTCGGCTCTGAGTCACGCTCACAAGCTCCCAGATCCCGTCCCTGCCATGGGACAGGAATACGAGGCAGGGTGCAGGGTGCTGCAGGGATCCTGAGCCGTGCGTCCCCGCCAGCCTGGCAGAGGGGCTGGGGCAGGAGGATATGTGGGGAGGGGGGTGCCGGGCTGAGAGAGCCAGCTGGGTGCCCGAGGGTCCCACGGTGCAGGTGACACAGGCCATGGTGCAGGACAGCAGGGTGAGCACAGTTTGGAGGGAGGGTGGATGCTCATGAAGCAGTTTTGGGGTGAGTGGTGGGGCCGTGGCTCCCGGTCTGTGACACAGGAGCCTCCCAAGCCTGAGGCCATCAGGCAAGGGGGAAGGTGGAAAGGGGAAGCAGCTGTGGGGTTTTCCCTGGTTGCAGTGTGTGGGATGGGGTCCAGAGGCATTGGGCAGCAGCCCTTGGGCATGGCCAGACCCTGTGGGCAGCTCTGGTTGCAGTCCACAGGCAGCAGCCCCACATTCGGTGCTTGGGAGCTCTCAACAACCTCTCTGTTCCCAGTGCCTCTGATTCCATCCCTGCTGGGTGGATCATTGCTCTTAAACAGAATAAAGTACATTCCTGGTGTGTAGCAGCTCTGCAGGCAGCAAAGCCCAGCTCCCCTAAAGGGATTTTCCCTTTCTTCTTTTCATTCCCTAAAAAAACCAGAATATTGCCAGTCATGTAAGATGCAAGATCTAAGTGCAAAATCTTCTGCAGTCTCTAATGGGTGAGGAGAGCTGGTTAATTGGTGCCCAATGCAATTAGTTCAGACTACCCCCTTGCTCAGCCATCAGCAATGAGGAGGGAGCAGAGGGCTCCCCATCAAGTGGGCAGAGATGGTCAGGAGAGTATCCTTGGCTCCAAATGGCATCACCAGGGGACAGGGGGACATGGGCAGCCTGCCAGCATGGAGCCACGCCTGGGACACCCATGCAGGACCCTCCTCTGTCTGCAGGCTCAGGTCACCCAAACACCAGAGATGCCCCCCTGCTGTGCCACTGCCAGCTCCTCCCCAGCGAGGCAATTTGGAGAGGATTGATGGCAGGGGTCCTGGAGGCTGACCTTGAACAGCTCCCGACACATTCCTGCAATTAATGAGGCAGGAGGATTAATTTCTGTGTGGCAGATCCGGGGAGGCCCTGATGGGCATGGGGAGGGGAGGAGGGGTGGGATGTGCTGCCATTATTCATCTCTGCTCTGCGAGATGCCACAGTGGTGCCAAGGGGCTGCAGCTCCAGCTGGGCAGAGTGGTTTGATAGGGTGGATGGGCAAGAGGGAGAGATCCTCCATGGGACCACCTAGAACTTGCCTGTCCTTAAATTCCTGCCTCTGTTGCACAGGTGTCTGTGGCAGAGAAACCTCCCCAAGAGCTTTGGCTGACCCTGCACCAGCCTCTCACCCCTCATATTCCTGGAAATTCCTGCTCTTTTCTGCTGAGTCACTCCAGAGCTCAGACTTGTGAAGCATCTCCTCCTTCTGCTGTTGCTGAGAAGAAATTTCACTTTGATGCTGCCACCCATCAAACCACCTGGGCAGGGGCTTCTCTCCCCCCAGCACAGCCCCTCACCTGGCTGTGCCCGTGGTGCCAGGCAGCAGGTCTGACTCTGATCCCAGCTGTTGGGGCCACTCCCGTCACTTCCCAGCAATCAGGCTGCAAGCAAAGCACTATTATTTTTCTGCTCTAATAAACACCTCTGACAATAATAGAAAAAACCCCAGCTTTTATCAGGAGAAAAGGAAAAGGATACCTGGGGATTATTTACTCAGAGTCAATAGTTGCAGGTAGGGGCTGCCAGCCCAGGCAGGCACTGACAGCTGCTCATGGTTGGAGCATTGCATGGAAAAGGGGCAAAGCTCTCCCAAGTGCTCCCTCATTGCTCCTGCTGTATGAACCCCCCATCTGGGCTGTGGAGACCCCCTTCATTCCCCATCCATGTCACTCTGGGACATGCTGCCAGTGCCAGGCCCCTGGAAGGCACAGGGGGGCTCTGGGTGCTCGAGCTGTGGGGCAGGAATGTGACTTGGAGCTGGCACTTCTCCTCTTCCAGGGGCTGAGATCTGGGAGAGCAAAAAATCCACACTCAATTGAGCTAATCACAAAGGCAATGAAATGTCCTTGTGAGGTTATAAACATCCCTGCTTGAACCCAGTGACACAGGGAAATAGGAATCCAACCAAGCAGCCTCCAAAAGTGCTTTATTCCCCATTATTTTCATTAGCTGCCTTGTAATTTGATTTGTCCCTCTCCTGCTGCTGGCTTTTTCCATGGCCAAGAGGAGTGACAGATGAAATATCCCCAAATGAGCCTGACAGTGTCCAGGGGGGTCAGGAGTGACACAGCTCCCCTGGCTCCGTGTCCGTGCCCTGTGAGGTGGGACTGAAGGTTGGGATGCCTGCACCACCCTGATGGCTCTGAGACTGCCCAAATCTCCTGGGCAAGACTCCCTGAGCCTCAGGCTGTGGTTCCCAGTGCCATCAGTGCCCTTCCTGGGGGGCACAGGGCGAGGGTCCCCGGGCTGGCACTGTGTCAGCACTACCACCTGTCTCCGGGTGATCCTGTGCCCCCTGTTCCACGCTGACATCCTGTCCCCATTATCTGCAATTTCCTTGAAAGCTGTCAGGCATGGAAGGGGGCCCCTTTGCAAATGAGGAGAGGAGGAAACAACCAGGTCTGCATTTATCCCACTAGAAATTAATCCCCCCTTCTTATTTAAAGGTATCAGTGAATGAGGCCAAGTTGTTAAGTGACAAAAGAAAAATGATTCTTGCCTTCCAGGGTTATTAAAATCATGTTCTACAATTTTAGCAGCCACAAGGAAGCCCAGATAATGACAGATGATGATAATCCATCTCCAGCACAGCCTGGTCTATAATGATACTGCCCATATCTCTTGTATTACCACCAATTACTCAGTGTATAATGAAAATGTACATCCATTCTGGGGAGCTGCATTTGCTGCCTCTGAATCCAATTTCTCCCTGTCCTTCCCCCAGTACTCTCTCCTGCTACAGCTGGAGCCTCACCATGCCTGGCTCTGGGGTCTGGCTTGGGGGATGCAGCCTGTCCCTGGCAGGGATTTGTGTCTGTGAAGGTTGTGAGTGCCCCTCACCTTGGCCTGGAGCTCCTGTGGCTGCACAAGGGCTGTCTGGGGACACAGGCAGCACACGAGAGGCTTTGAAATGCAAATTGCAGGAGGAAACTGAGGAGATACAAAGCAAAATGAATGCTCTCTGCTGGCTGAGGTGGGCGGGTTGGCCCCTGCCGTGGGCTCCTGGCAACCTCCCCTGCTGCCAAAATCCAGGTGGAAGTGCCTGTCCAAATGCTGAGGTGGCATAATCCTGCTCAGCACAGTGACATCCCCCTGGGCACAGCACCATCCTGCTCAGTGCAGCATCATCCCCTCAGCACAGCACCATCCCACTGGGCAGAACAGAATCCTGCCCAGCACAGCACCATCCTGCTGGGCACAGCATCATCCCCTCATCACAGCATCAGTCACAGAATTCACAGAGTCACTGGGTTGCAAGAGACCTTCAAGCTCATCAAGTCCAACCCAGCCCAACACCTCAACTCAACCCTGGCACCCAGTGCCACATCCAGGCTTTGTTAAACACACCCAGGGATGGTGACTCCACCTCCTCCCTGGGCAGACCATTCCTGAATTTTATCTCTCTTTCCATTAAAAACCTTTTCCTAATATCCAACCTAAATTTCCCTTGGTGCAGCTTGAGGCTGTGTCCCCACTGCGCAGCACAGAATCCTGCTGGGCACAGCACCATTCTGCCCAGCTGGCAGCAGCTGCATGGCCCAGCCTGGACCAGAGCTGCCACGACAACCCCACTGTCACCTTCTGATGTCTGGAGGTGACAGGGTCACACCCCTCCCCTGCCATGGACGTTGCTCAGGGAAAACATCCCCCTGAGCTTTTCCAGCCCCCTCCCAGGGGGAAGCTGTGCTCCCTACACTGGGACCAGCTGCATTTACAGCAGCATTTAATGCTGTTAAATCAGAGTGAGAATCACTCAGACCCAGGTGGGCACCTGATTGTAAGTGGATCTGCTCCTGGCGCAGCACCTGGAAGCAGCGCCAGGCTGTGTAAGATTAATGTGGATATATATTTCATCTGGATTCTATTGCCTTCCACTTTATTCAGGTCAAAAAGCAGCAGACAACATCTTTTAAGATGAAAACATAATCTTTTGGAAAATTGAAAATACGGATCGTGGTTTGGGCAGCAGTCTGTGCGTGTGCCACCAGGGCCTCGGTGCCACTCCAGAGACCCTCAGCCTGCGTGGGGGGCACCTGCACGGGGGTCCCTGGAGCAAAGGAACATCCTGGGCTCAGGGAGAGGAGCTGGTACTGGGAAAGCTCCCAGAAAGCATTGTGTGTGTGCACTGGGGTGGCCCTGCCTGCCCTTCCCAACCCCTGCCCTGCTGAGCACGGAACCTCCCACATAAAGAGCGAGCACACCACAATGGGTCCAGGCCCCTGGAAATGTTTTTCCTTGGAGCAGAGCTCCACAGCCAGTTTCCTCATTAACACGGCTCTCCAGGTAGCAGAACTTGCCTCATTATTTCTAAAATTAAATGCCTTTGTTTTTCATAACTTTGTGCAATAAATCTGTGTGTGTTTAATACATAATTAAGGGCTCCTCCTGCTCTGAGCTGCTCTGAGCAGAACACCCAGTACCCCCTTCCCCAGCACAACTTTACATGAGTTATTGAAGAACAGAGGTGCATCTATTAATTATTTCATAAATATTAACAAGCCCTTAATGGCTGCAATTCTGGAATAACAAGTTCCCAGGGAGTTCAGTTTTAAAAAAGTTGTTAACCACACTGGGAGCCCACAGGACCCCAGCTGTGGCAATGGCAGCAGGAGCAGTGCCAGTGCCAGTGCTTGGATCCCTTGGCAAGTCAGCCCTGAACTGAGGGTGGAGCTGGGGTCACCAAAAAGATGGTTTTAAATTGAAGGACAACAGGTTTAGACCAGATATTGGGAAAAAAATCTTTCCTGGAAGGGTGGTGTGGCTCTAGAACAGGTTGCCCAGAGAAGCTGTGTCTGCCCCATTGCTCAAAGCCAGGCTGGACAGGGCTTGGAGCACCCTGGGATGGTGGGAGGTGTCCCTGCCCATGGCAGGGGGTGGAATGAGATTGGTTTTAAGGCCCTTTCCACCCCAAACCAGTCTGAGGTCCTACAGGCAATGCTTCCGGTGGGTGGCAGCTCCCATGTGAACAAAGCGAGTCCAGGCTCTCTCACCCAGCAGATTGGCACCTTCCAGAGAGCTCAGCTCAGGGCAGCCCCTGCACAGCTCCTTAAACTGCCCTGAGCCTGTTCTCACTCGTTACCACCCCCTGCAGCAGCAGAGTTATGGAAGAGTTATCCCAGGCTGGAGCTGGCAGTGCTGGGGTGTCCCTGCAGCTCCCCAGGCTCTGCTCATCCTCTGCTTTCCTTCCTGGAGATGAGGAGATCCTGCTCTTGCATCCAGGAGAGGTTATGGGGGCAAACTGGGAGCCAGGGCTGGCCCTGCACAGGACTGATGCTGCACTCACAGGGGTGGGAGCTGGCAGGAGGATCCACAGCTGCCTGCTTGGCAGCACTTCTGGAAACACATCCCCAGGCCAGGCTGCCAGCAGGGCTGATGTGCAGCGGTGATGCCTGGGAAGCCTGGGATGACACTGATTCATTGGGGCAATTAAAGCTCTTTCCGGCCTTTCCTCAGCAGCATTTTGGCATTTGATTCTTCATGAGTTACAGCACCTTCCCCGTGCGGAGACATTTATAGCCATGAATTTTGCAGAGCCCAGTAGGGCATAATTACCTTCTGAGGAGAGGCAGGAGATCCTTGCAGCAGCTCCAGGCATGGGCATTCCAGCCAGGAACTGTCAATTCCCACGGGCTGGGGCTTCTGAAAGCAGGAAACACCGAGCCAAACGGAGGGGGTCTGGCATGTTCTCATTCCAAAATTAATTTCATTCTGAAAATTCTCTTTGCTGAGGGAAGACCCCGTGGACCAAGCAGGAATTCCCTGTGGAGCATCACTCCAGGGCATCGCCCTGGCTACATCCCTGCCCCTCTTGAGGCCTGGGGATGTGTAGCAGTTTGTTTTGGGGGGGGGGGGGCACCCCAATTAGATGAGGGTTTATTGGGGATCCCACCCCCGGGGGCAACATGGTTTCAGAGGGGGAAGGGGGAGGGAGAGCCTAGGGGAGAGAGGGGCCAAGAGGGAGCCTGGTCTCCCTCTCACCGCTTAAGGGGGAGATTCAAAGTGGGCGCGGAATGAGACTTGGGCCAATGAGCGTTCCATTTAACTAAAATGCAGCACCGCAGGGATGGAGAGGAGGATGCTCGGGCACCGCCTGGAGGGCAACCACCCCTGGATCCGCTCCTGCATCCCGCGGCGGAGCTGTTTCGCCTCCTCGGGGCTGTCAGGCGCGGCAGCCTGGCTCGGGCACACCCCGACATGAATATTGATGTGCGGCTGGATGCGGGGAACGCGCTAATTTAATCAGGGTGACAGCAGCGGGGCTCCCCGGAGGCGCCGCGCTGCCGCTTGCTGACATTAATGTTACTTTGTGTCACAAGGCATTTTTTAATGCATCTTGCCAGTAAAATAATCAGCCTTCTCCCGGGTACAGAGGCACTTGTTTCTCATCCATTATGATACAGACGTCGCTCCTCAGCTGTCATTAGCTCACGAGAGGAGAGTCGGGGCAACACGTCTGGTATTTTTAGAAGTGTGACATGGATGAGGAGCATATTCTTGCCTTTCAAAGGCAATAAACAACCTCTGTCGTGCAACTTCCCTCAGGGCACGCAGAGGTGGTGGTGATGCTGCAGAGCCCACCCAGTCCCGCGGTCTGTCCCTGGGGAGCAGAGGCTGATCCAGGCTCAGCCTGGGGGAGAAGTGGGATTTGGGGGGCCCTGGGGACCCCTGTTTCAGTGCCTGGGAGCTGGGTGACCTGCGGGAGAACACTGGCAAGGAGATCTTGGACCAGAGAGACCCCGGGGGCATCTCAGGCACCCACCTGGCAGTTCAGGGCTGACATGAGCCAGGGCACAGGGCTGGGGGGTCAGGCCAAAGCACCCCCGGGCACAGCGAGGCTTGCAGCCGGCTGCCTGTGCTCTCCTGACCACAGATCTGAGGCAGTTTATCAATTTATGTAGGGAGCTTTCAGCTCACCTTCAAAGCCCCTGACTCCTCGGTGAGCAGCTCTGCTCGTTCTGCTCATGCATCTTTCATCTTGAGTGAAAAACGAGGGTTTTTTCCCTTTTCTTTGCACTGTTTGGCTTCAGAGACTGGGATAACAACATCAAATATCCTCCTCAAGCAGACCCAGAGGGGCTTTCTGTTCCCCAAAAAGCACCACATTGCCTGCCAGGACTGTGCCCAGCAGTGTGAAGGGGGCACAGAATGAGCAAAGCCAGAGGAGCAGGAGCCTGGCAGCTCCTGGGGAGGGGGGATGAGCCCCCCATGGTGACACAGAGTGACCAAAGCTGGGAGAGCAAAGCCAGGCAGATCCTGGGGAGCAGGGATGAGCCCCCATGGGGGCACAGAGTGACCAAAGCTGGGGGAGCCGAGCCAGGCAGCTCCTGTGGAGGAAGGATGAGCCCCCCATCACGGCCACTTAGGCATGAAGCATTAAGAGGAGCCAGACAGGCACTTGAAGAGCATTAAACCCACTGAAGGGTCAAAATGCAGCTTGAGCTCCTGCCCCAGCAGGGTCCGGCTGAGGCTCTGGGATCAGCAGGGAGAGCAGCAGCGCCTGGTGGGAGCACAGGGATGTGCTGGCTTGTTTTGAGTTTATTCTGTTATCTGGGATTTATTTTTTTTTTTCCAAGAGGAAAAAATCGCTATGGCAACTTCTGCAACCGCGGCGCTCCTGGGAGACTGACTGCGAGTGAGACTTGCCACTCATCATCTGACAATGTTAATCTGCCGGATTTACATAGTAATTAATGTCAAGAGGCAATCTACGACTTGAGCAATCAGAGTTCCTGTGCATTAAGTCAGACTCCGAAGACAGCAATACATAATTGTGTGTGAGAAAGGCATTTAACCCCTCGTGGGCTTTCCCCAGGGAGCAGGAGGGTCAGACAGGCTCTCCCCTGTCCTGGCACTGATGTGGTGCTCGGGAGATCTTCAAACCTCCCCGACCCTGACCCTGCTGAGCTCGGGGCTCTCTGGCTGCAGCTCCCAAATCCTCTTTGCCCTTGAACTTCTCTGAGCAGACAACTCCTGCTCAGGTCCAGCCTTTCCTGTCCAAGGCACTTTTCCCTGGGTGCATCATGAACTCAGCACCTGCAGGACCCCGTGCAATAACCCAGCAGCACACCCAGCTTTGGGCTGAGGAGCTGCCCCAGCCCCAAGGCAGCCACCCTGCATCCCCCTTCCCACTCCAGCCATTCCCATCCCCTCTTCCAGGCTCTGTGGGAAAGCCACACGGGGAGCCAGGCAGTTCAGTGTAAAGGCCTTTGGGAAAGGGGGGTGGAACACCTGGAACTAGGTCCTGGAGGTGAGAGTGAGGGGATTGAGGGAGGGCAGGGCAGCTTTTCTGACACAACCAACCTGGTGTTGAGGGGTTGCTTGCATCCTCCTCTGCATCCTGGGACAGGGCTCAGTCCCTGCCTCCCAAAAACCCTCCAAACCCCTGCATCCAGCTGCTCCTGCAACCTCCTCTGTAAAGAATAAAGCTCTGCTGAATCCCAGCATCCTTTCTTCTTCCCTCCTTTCGGCTGGATCTGAAAACTTCAGAGGAGGAATAAAAAAAAAATCTAATTGATTTCTTCCGTATTAACAAGTCAATCATTAGGGTGGGTTTTTTTAATGACTCATAAGCAAGCTTGACGTGTCTGTTAATTAAATAGCCATCCCAGCTCTAATCTGCTGCAAGTTAATCATTTGGGGAATTAAAAAGTGTCAGTGCTGAATACCTCATTATTGTAAGTGCTTGCCTGCCCTTGCTGCTGGAGGAGCCTGGGTGAGGATGGGACTGAGCCCTCGGTAAGTTTGAGCCCCAAACACCCCAAACCTGCTCTCCTGCCCCCCTCAGCTGCCCTCCTGCCCCAGACCACTCACCCACTGTTTCCTCCTCCCAAGCCCACCCAACACCCATTATCCCAAGGTGACTGAGCGATGCTCCTGTCATGGGCTGAGGGAATGGGACAATTTCAGGGGTGAAAAACCAGTCTGTTTTAATTTGGACAGCAGGGTTGGTGCCTCTGGTCAGGCTCTTTTTAGTATCATCAAATTGATTGATATTGATGAAGCCACCACAATTTAATTTATAGTGCATAATCCTGTGACCAGCCACGAGCAGGAGCTGAGGGATGGGGTGGGATAGGATGCAAATGGATCCTTCCCAGCCTTGTGGGAGAACCTATGGGAAAAAAAACCAAAAACAAACTGCACAATTTAAGAGAAATCCTCCTTCTGTCTTGTTGTGGTTCAAGACCTTTAGGTTTAAAATCCTTCTGCAGGGTGTCAGCAGCCCACAGGCTGCACTGGTCATGCAGAGGATTTACAAGCCCATTAGAGGCTCCTGGGTTAAATCTTAATTACAAATTCCTCAAAGCCACTTCTCCTGCCTCCAGAAGTTCCTGGCCCAGCCCTATTGCTCCTTTGCCTTCCCAGCTGCTCATCCAGCAGTAAATACTGATTCCTTGTATTTCCTGCCTCTCTCACTGCTTTATGAAGGTAAACAAGGAGAGGGCAAACAGGATGACTCTGGTGGTGAGTGAGGGATGCAGCTTCATGTTGCTGTGTGAACTGTATTAATCACTTGGTGACATGCTGGCTACTGGCCTGATGCAAGATAACGAGAGGTAATTAGTTACTAAAATTAGGAGGTGGGCAGGTTGCCAGTTGTTTACGGGTGCCATGGTGATGGGGGCAGCCAGGGGAATTGCCTTTTTCAAGGGATCAAAGCTTGTTTTAAAACATTTGGTTCAATTATGGACCAAAGGCTGAGCTCTGAGCGGCAGCAGAACATGAACCAAACGTCTGCAGGGTCTCTGCCCCAGCTGCAGTGGGAGTGTTGGAGCATGGATAGGATGTGTAGCCACCAGGGAATATGGGAACATGCCCTGAGCCCTCCCAGCTGCTCAGGGCCTGCCTGGAGCATTCCCAGACACCGAGGTCAGGAAGGGGTGTGCAGGAGGGAAGATGTGGTGGCACAGTGAGGGCCTCCCACAGCACCCCAGGCACCACCCACCCTCCTGCCCTCTTCCCAAGGGGCAGCCCTGCTCTACCACCTCTCTGGAGGATGATCCCACCTGCAGGAAGCATTTCCTCCCCCCATCCCCATCCCCATGCCCAGCACACAACACTCACTGGAGCTGCAGCCTCCCCATGGCTGGCAGGAGGAGGAGAAGGCAGCAAGAGCAGCTGAGGGGAAACCTTCAACCTCTCAGTGGCAGGATTTCAAGTTTTTTCCTCCCACCAAGTCAGGTATTTCACTGGTGTGAGCTGAGAGAGGCTGATGAGTGAGGGCTGGTTGAAGTGAGCATCCTGCACCCTGCTGTGCCCAGGCTCCCAGTCAGGTCCTGCTGCTTGTCACACCAGCACCAGCATGGCAGCTTGCACTGGCCATTGGCTGGCAAAGTGGTGGCCAAAGGGCCAGGAAAGCTGTGAGCACGTGGAGCTGGGCTTTTCTCCTCTCTGAGATCCCTGGGTGCCACTGGTGGAGCAAAGCCCAGCTGGTCACGACACACAAGGTGGCCCTGGGGTGCCCTGGTGTGGCAGTGCCAGGCTGTGGCTGTGCCAGGAGCCACACGTGCCTGGCCATGTGCACGCTGGCACACGTGGTGTCACCAGGACCAGGAACCCTCCCCTTCACAGGCACTGGAACAAGAGCCACAGGGAGCATTCGATATTTTCCCCTCGTAGATACAAGGGATGTGGGCAGAAAATATCAGCTGCCACTTGGCGAGGGGTGCAGAGGCCAACTCCATTAAAGCTGCTGGAATTGGTACATTTGACACGACACTGGCCATAACTTAAAGCCAGAGTATGAATAATAGAGCTCTGCACTCAGACCTGCAAGAGAAATAGATCTGATTGTTGGATCGCCTGCTGCTCAGAAACAATCCCAAATCAATTCCTGCGTGTCTGGAGCGCCGGGCAGAGCAGCCTTCCCTCCCTCCTCTTCCTCAGCTGCTGCCCCCGAACAAAGAGCCGCCAGCTCCCTCACCGACGTGTTGAGCCCAGGATTGACCGCTGTCCTTGCCCTGAGCCAATTTGCACATCATTAAAAGTAATGTCTGTGCTCGGTGCGGGGAGCTGGGGCTGTGAGGGGACGCTGTGCCCCTGCAGGCCGGGGGGATGGAGCAGAGAGAGCCAGAACAGGGATCTGGAAGAGCTGGGTCACTGTGGGAGCCCCCAGGGACATCCCACTGGGGACCAGGGCCAGGCTGCACCTGAGAGGTGATATTTGTTATGGTTGTGTTTGAGGGTCCCAGGCTAAACCATACTAAAAAGAATACAGGGAAAGGATCCGTCAGAAGGCTGGAAAGAAAAGGAAGGAATGGAATGATAATAAAATCTTGTGACTGCTCACAGCTTCAACACAAGTGGCTATCATTGGTCATCAAGTAAAAAAACAATTTCACATGTTGTGTAAACAATTCTCCAAATCACATTCCAAAGCAGCAAAACATGGAGAAGCTGAAGCTTCCCAGCTTCTCAGGAGAAAATATCCTGGTAAAAGGATTTTCATAAAAATACCGTGGTAGCAGTTTGTAGCAGGAAGGGTTAGTTTGGGGATAGATTTTGGGGCCTCCAGGTGTTGCGGAAGTGCTGAGCACAGGTGTCCTGCCCGCAGGTGCTGCCCCATCCATCCACTTCCCACGGGTGAGGGCTGAAAATGGGGCTCTGCTCATCAACAGGGGCTTGGGCTGTGCACAGCCCAGGGCTGGAGCACAGCAGGGACTGGAGGAGCATCCCTGTGTGGGAGAGGAGGAGGCAGGGAGGTCGGGAGGGCACGGGACAAAAACCTCCCGTCGGTTTCCCTCTGAGGGAAGGGACGGTGAATTGGAGAGATGTCAAGGATTCTATCAGTTCAGCTGCCAGCCTGAAAAACCTGGTGCTTGCAGGTGGTTTGAAACCCATTTTCCAAGCAGTATTAATTCCCACAATATTAATTCCCACAATATTAATTTCAAGCAATATTAATTGCCACACGGGAGCATCCTTGTGTGAGAGAGGAGGACGGGAGGGAGATGGGGAGGGCACGGCAATTCCCATCGGGATTTCTCAGGCTCGGCCATGGCACACGGCCATGGCAGATCCCTGGTTAATCCTCTCATTGCCGAGGTGCTTAAGGAGGGATTACAGCCTGGGGTTGTGGTTGCTGGCAGTGTGGTAGCTGCCAGGGAGTTGTCACAGGGAGGGTTCCCTGCGGTCAGGGGTTCCGCGGGTCCCCGTGTGCTGCCCTCGATGGTTCTCACTGCCCTGCTGGCTTTTACAGCAGGAGACAGCGCTGATCCAGCTTGTAAAACGCCGTTGTCAGGCGAGCCAGGGAAGGTTTCGGGTGTGAGAATGGAATCAGAATGGACCAGCGATGGTAAAAGCACACAGCGTTTATTCACTGTAGTGAGGAGTTAAAGCCTGACCCATCCCCTCCCCTTAGGCTGGGCCTGGGGAGTCCTGGGGAGGGGACAGCAGGGCACAGGGAGCACGGACACTTTGTCACCCCCGAGCTGGCTTCTGCTCGTGGCACTCCTGAGGGCAGAGAAACAGGCACAGGTTGATCTGAAATTAATACTGCTTGAAAAGTGGGTTTCAAACCACCTGTAAGCACCAGGTTTTTCAGGTTGGCAGCTGAACTGACAGAATATTTGACGCCTCTCTAATTCACCATCCCTTCCCTTAGGCACTGGGAGCCTGTGAGGGGCACTGGGCTGAGGATGCCCCTTCCCCAGCAGCCAGTGACTCTGTAACTAGAAATTTACAGTTTGTGTTCATTTAACAGTTCGTTTGCATTTTCTGTTGGTTTTTTTTTTTTTTTTGCTTGTTTATTTGTTTGTTGGTGTTTTTTTTTTGGTTGGTTTTGTTTTTCCCTTTACCTTTATTTACGTTATTTGAGTTTATCAGTTTATTTATTCATAACCTTCTTTGCTGAAATCCCAGTTCCTGCCTGGTTTTGAAAGGGGACACGTCCATGGGTCTGGAATTTGAAATAAAGGAGCCGAGGATCTCCAGGGAAGCCACGGCGGCGGTGCCAGAGGGCTGGGACAGCCAGGCCTGGAGCATCACCTCGGGGAGAAGGGATGGCCACACTCTGCCTGACACCGCCAGGGCTCAGAGCAGGGGTGCAACACCGCTCTGCCCGTGTCCCCCACGACACACAGGCTGTCACAGCTCGCATCCTGCCCGAGGGGAGCTGGAAACGAGCCCCCCTCCATCCCCTGTCCCGGGGTGCCCGTTGGTAGCATCCTCAGCCCCCGCAGGGTCCAGCTCTGCTGGTGTTTCTGGACAGGTTCACACTCTGCAAAGCCCAAAAATGAGCAGCCCCAGCCCTTTTAGCCTGTGTCAGCCCCTCGCAGCCCCTCTGCGCTGCCGCGGTGCCAGCCCGAGCTCCGGAGCCCCGGCAGCTGCAGGGCTCGGTGCGGCAGCCAGGGAGCACAATTGCTGCACACTGCTGCTCCCGGCCCGGCTGCACCGGGGATGGAGCCCCGGGGATCGGCCCGGTGTGCCTCATCCGAGAAGAACCGGGGATGGGCCCGGTGTGCCTCATCTGAGGGGAGCACAGAGATTGGCCCGGTGTGCCTCATCCGAGAGAGCACTGTGGATTGGCATGGTGTGCCTCATCTGGGGATGGAGCACCGGGGATGGGCCCGGTGTGCCTCATCTGAGCAAGCCCTGGGGATGGGCCCAGTGTGCCTCATCCAAGCAAGCCCCAGGGATCGGCCCGGTGTGCCTCATCCGAGAAGAACCGGGGATGGGCCCGGTGTGCCTCATCTGAGGGGAGCACAGAGATTGGCCGGCCGGTGTGCCTCATCCGAGAGAGCACCGGGGATCGGCCCGGTGTGCCTCATCCAAGCGAGCCCCAGGGATCGGCCCGGTGTGCCTCATCTGGGGATGGAGCCCCGGGGATGGGCCCGGTGTGCCTCATCTGAGCGAGCCCTGGGGATGGGCCCAGTGTGCCTCATCTGAGGGGAGCACAGAGATCGGCCCGGTGTGCCTCATCCGAGAGAGCACTGTGGATTGGCACGGTGTGCCTCATCTGGGGATGGAGCACCGGGGATGGGCCTGGTGAGCCTCATCCAAGCGAGCCCCGGGGATCGGCCCGGTGTGCCTCATCTGGGGATGGAGCCCCGGGATCGGCCGGTGTGCCTCATCTGGAGATGGAGCACCGGGGATGGGCCTGGTGAGCCTCATCCAAGCGAGCCCCGGGGATCGGCCCGGTGTGCCTCATCTGGGGATGGAGCCCCGGAGATCAGCCGGTGTGCCTCATCTGGGGATGGAGCACCGGGGATGGGCCCGGTGTGCCTCATTCAAGAGAGCCCCAGGGATGGGCCTGGTGTGCCTCATCTGAGAGAGCACCGGGGATCGCTCCAGTGTGCCTCATCCGAGAGAGCCGCAGGGATCGGCCTGGTGTGCCTCATCCGAGGGGAGCCCAGAGATTGGCCTGGTGTGCCTCATCCGAGAGAGCCGCAGGGATCGGCCTGGTGTGCCTCATCTGGGATGGAGCACCGGGGATGGGCCTGGTGTCCCTCATCTGAGGGGAGCATGGGAGATCGGCCCGGTGTGCCTCATCCGAGAGAGCACTGGGGATGGGCCTGGTGTGCCTCATCCGAGAGGGGCACAGGGATCAGCCCGGTGTGCCTCATCTGAGAGAGCACTGGGGATCGGCCGGGTGTGCCTCAGCCGAGGGGAGCAAGGCAGATCGATCCGGTGTGCCTCATCCCGCCCGGCACAGCCTGGGGCCAGCGGGGTCTGTCAGTGCTGGAGCACCCCGAAAGGAGGAGCCAGGACAGGGTGACACTCAAAAGAAGCCAGGACGGGGACATTCAACACGATCAAAGACAGGGTGACAATCAATCAGAGCCAGGACAGAGTGACACCTAACAGGACCCAGGACAAGGTAACACAACCAGAGCCAGGACAGGGTGACACTCAACAGGAGCAAGGACAGGGTGACATTCAAGGACACAAGGCACCTCCCGACATGCCCCCGGCCCCTGCAGCCCTCCCAGCCCCTTCCAGGGAAATTCTCCAGGAGTAATTGCAAAATGCTCTGGTGCATCACACGCAGCGTGCGATGTTATTAACTCGGCAGCCAGGAGCTGGCAGGAAAGCAATCGGGCTGTTTCCCCAAGACTGAGCCAGGGATAATTGAGTTGAATGGGAAGGAATTGCTGCTCTTTGTTAGATGATCTTCCAGCCCTTCCACACTGATCTCATTTTGGGTTATTCAAACAGACTTTTGAATTAAGAGATAAAGTTGTTTCAAAACATTACGAAGCTCTTAGAAAAATTTGGAAATCCTTCCTGTTTATACACAACCTGGGCTTAAGCATCATCTGGGGAGGTCTCAGCCCTGAGAGGTGCAGGTGAAACACAAATTGCCCATCCCATCCTGTCCCTCTGTCCTGCCACACTGGGGGCAGCCCCATCCCAGGGAGGGGAGCTCAGTGAGGGATCTGTGGAGTTCAAGTTATCCAAAGTACAGAGAGCTGGCAGAAAATCAATGCTGAAATATGGCCAGCTGTACTCCCTTCCTTAACTAGCTCCTTTAAGACTGTTTTAAGATGCAATTATTTAAGGTCAGTGAGGTCAACTACACAGGACAATAGTGCTGAAAATTAACTACACCATGTAATACTGCTGAAAATTAACTACACCATGTAACACTGCTGAAAATTTCCCTGTTGGAGCAGTTTTGCCCCAATAATGGGGACTCCTCCCTGGCATTTTTCTGACCTGTGTAGTAGCTCATCCTAAATGCAGGGGAATCCAGGGCTTTCCTTCTCTCCAGGCTCTGAGACATGCAAAAATCCACAAAAATCTGCACCACTTGGAGTAAACCCAAGGGAGATTGCAGTGCTGGTTGTGGCATTTTGGCCTGTGCTTCATAGGAGCAAAACCATCAGCTGGATAGGAACAATAATCTTATAAAAACACAGGCATTGCTTCATAACCACATCCAGGTTGGAGTGAAATAGGGCTCTGCAGGAGGAGGGGGAGCCATAGCTGAGTGTTTTGATTGATTAAGATGCCAATCACAGCAGGGTACCAGCTCCTGCCAGTGCAAATGAAACCCCTTCAATGACAATGGCTGTGCAAGATGAAGCTCCCCAAGTGTTCCCTCAGTTCCTCTCCCTAAATGCCCCTCAAAACACCTCCAGCCAGGTGGGACCTTGAGAGGAACTGGGGAGCTCAGGGGCTCCATGGGCTGGGGCCAGAGTCAGGCCAGGGTGCTGATAACAGCAGGTATTGGGCTGGAAAACAACCTGGAAACAGCAATTGATTAGAAGAGAATTGATATTGAGGCAGCACAGAAAAGGTTAATGTGGAGAGTGAAGAACCCACACACACCAAACCTGCAGTGGCTCCCTGCTGCCAGCACTGACAGCCCAGAGCTGATGGAAACACAGCATTTATACTGAGTTTATTAATTTTTCTACATAAAGGGATGCTGCCAGAATAATATGCTCTTCCTCCCACTAATAATAAAATCCATATTCAGGAAGTTTGGAATGAATTTCTGTGTATTTGCACCTTAAGCTGTCAGCAGAAATCTGGCTGTAAATGGGAATTGGCCGTGCCAGGAGCATCCAGGGGGCTGTGGGGATTCCAAGGGCAATTTGTGCTGGAAAAAGCCAGGGCAAAGCCCCCCTGCCCTTTCTCTGAGGATGAGGGACCCTCACTTGTGATGACATTTTGTCTGGAAAAAGAAATTATTGCTCCTTTTGATGCAGTGCCTGAGGTGGGGGATCCCCAGCACGGGGGCTGCTCAGGCCCTGGTTCATCCCAGGGTTGGTGTTTTCCACATCCTCGTTTGCTCCAGGATAGTTTATACCTGGTTTTCATCTCTAATTAAAGATAAATCAAAATTTTAAGTGACAAAAAGTAATAAAAATCTCATCAGAAACACATATCCATCCTTGAAGAGGTGCCAAATTCTAGAAACCACATGCCCAACCCACTCCCTGACACCCTTTCCCTTCTGTCCTGGTCTCTGTCCATCCCACTCCTTGTCATGATTTCCATCCCAGCCCTACTTCCCTGGCTCTTCTGCTTGGAGGAAGAGTCTCTTTATCCCCAAAACTGTCTGATTTTCTGGCCCCAGAGGACCCTCAGCTACTCTGGGACTTCCACAACCTCCTGCAATATCAATGACAACAAAGCTGGGCCCTTGGCTGAATTAATTTTTCTTCAAATCTAAAAAAAATACTTGCAAGAAAAAGAATTAATTATTCACTAAGCTCTTAAGATAATAAAGATAAAAATTAAGCTTGGATTTCAAGACAGAAAATAGTTCTTCTCCTGTTCAAACATAAATTAGGAGTGCAGATAAATGCTACACAATTCAAAATTCATTTTAATTTCTAAGCAGCTGTACAATATTCACAGGCACAGAAGTGATTCCTTGTCTCACCCCTGAGATGACCGTGTTGGCACTGTGGGTAACCAGCTCCTGAAACCCACCTGGATGGGGGAAAGGCTAAAACCCTCCTGGATGGGGAAAAAGCTGTACAACCCCCCCTGGATGAGGGAAATGCTGCACAGCCCCTCCTGGATGGGAGCTTTCATCTGACAGGATAAACCACAGAATCACTTGAGCTGGAAAAAGGCATTAAAATCATCGAGTCCAACCATTCCCTCAGCACTGCCCATCCACCACATGTCCCCAAGTGCCACTTCCACATGTCCCCAAGTGCCACATCCATGTGTGTTAAACCCTGCCCTGGGCTGGTGGCCGTTACAGTCCCTGTCAGCCCTGCTGGCACCAGGCACCGAGGCTTTGGAAAAACAGAAGGAATTACTGGATGCTGGAGTTTTATATCACTTGACAGCTGTTGCCTTCCTCAGTACTCACAGGGAGCTGTCCCTTGCCCTGCCAGGACCTTTTCCTGCCTGTGGAGGTTCCAGTGCCTGCCCCTGGTAGCCCCAGACCCAGGGGACAGGTCCCTGGAGGGGGCAGACCCTGGGACCAGCAGTCCCAGCCAGGGACTATTTAATCTTCCAGCACCCAGCCAAAGGTTTGTATCAGTGCCCAACCTCTGAAACGGGCTGGAGCAGGGGATTTATCCCACTTGCAGCCTGTGTGTTTCCCTCTTCAGGCTTAGTAGGATGGAGAGGAGCTTGGCTGGGCAGGCTGGGAGCACTGGGAGCACTGGGAGCACTTCCATCCTTACTCACCCTCCTGGCTCTCAGGGCTCCCTGTGCCCTCTGCACATCCTGGCTGTGCCCTCAGACAGCTCCAGTGGGGTTTTTGGGTTTTCCAGATGCAGCTGCTCTGGCTGGGTGAGACAGTGCCTTGGAATGCTCCAATCATGGAATTATTTATGGTGGAAAACCCTCCAAGATCATCGGATTCAACCCTCAACCAAACACCTCTGTGCCCACGACATTGTGTCACAAAGTGCCACCTTTGGGTGCTGCAGCACTTTGTCCCTGGATCAGCATGAACACAAAAGGGGAAAAAGGAAAAAAATCTGCATTTTTGCCACGTATTTTTGTAAGTGTTGTGCAATAAATGCGTGTTGAACAAATTAGTTTGTGGTGAGACAGTCGCTGCTGGAGCGTTGGGCTGCAGATAGCCCAGGGAAGCTTTTGAAAGGCAGTGCCCAGCTGCACCGACAAGGAGATCACCATAAATGCTGCTCAGAACAATTTAAACAATTAATTTCTGCATTTAATGGGCACTTGCACTATCTGCTGGAGCAGAAATGAGAACGTGTCTTTCATTACCTGCCACACTTCCCCTGTTCCTCGTCTCACCACCATTCCCTGGGGGCAAAACAAGGCATATGGTAATTGAAATTGCAGCACAGCTGCAAAAAGGGGGGGGGGGGGGGAAAGTAAAAAGGTGGATTTCAGGTTTTTGTCGACCCTGGTTTCCACAGTTTCCACAGGGGGAATGTGATACTTGACTGTTTACAAGCAGAGAAGTGTCAGGGGATACAGAGGCTGTTGGAGAATGAAAACAAACAAAACGCATGTGCTGCCAGTGGAGGTGGAGAGTGAACCTAGATTATTTTTGGCTGTTAATCAGAGTAAATTGCTCTCTTGTCCAGGGAGAGAAGGGGAATGGGGCAGCAAAACCTCCACTGTGCCTTCCTCCCTTTGCTGCCCTTTTGCAGGGGCACCCGCTGAGCCTGTCACACCTGCAGCCCCTGGACACAATGCCCAGGGTGTCCTGGGTGCTCCAGCCAGCATTTGGGGCTGGAAGGTGTTAGCTCGGGGCTGAACCACCACCCTGCCCTCACCACCCACTGCTCTGCCTGCTCCCTGCCATCCCCCCCTGCCCACTCTCTCTACCAGGGAGAGTGCTGGCCAGCACTGCCCCTCCTTGGTCCCCACTGTCCCTCCCTGGTCCTCACTGTCCCTCCCTCGTCCCCACTGCCCCTCCCTGGTGTCCCTAACTGCTCCCTGGTCCTTGCTGTCCCTCCCTGGTCCCCACTGCTGCTCCCTGGTCCCTGCGTCCTGTCCCTGGTCCCCACTGTCCCTCCCTGGTCCCCACTGTCCCTCCCTTGCTCCCTGCTGTCCCTTCCTGCTCCCCCCCTGCACCTCCTGTTCCCTACAGTCCCCTGTCCCTAACTGCTCCCTGGTGTCCCTCCCTTGTCCCCCCTGCCCCTCCCTTGTGTTTCCTGCCCGCTCTGGTCCGCATTGTGGTCCCTACTGTCCCCCTCTGGTCACTTTGTGTTTCTTGTCCCTCCCTGGTCCCCGCTGTCCCTCCTGGTCCCCACTGTCCCTCCTGGTCCTCGGTGTCTCTCCTGGTCCTCGCTGACCTTCCTGGTCCCTGCTGTCCCTGCCTGGTCCCTGCTGTCCCTCCTGGTCCCTGCTGTCCCTCCTGGTCCCCACTGTCCAGACTCTCTCTGTAGGTGGCAGGAGCCTCCCGCGGTGCTTCAGCGCTGCTTGGGGAGACTCTGAGCCAAAGCTGCCCATCACCCTGTGGATGAAAACATGGGCTGGAAAACGGCTCCTGGCCCTGGACAGGGGGCTGGGAGGGTCTTGGGGACAAGGAGAGCAGCTGAGGGGGCAAAAAGCCAAATGTTAGTTTTCTGCTCAACTGCAATTGCCTTAATTTTCTTCTTTCAGTAAAAAGGGGCAGGCTCAGGAGTCCTTTTGCTCCTGCCATTTGCTCACTATCAAGATAGCAAAGCCTTCTTGGCCTGAAAATGATTATTTTTCTTGACAAATCCTCCTGCTGCTGCTTTTTCTATTAATCTCCCTCTGTCTCTTCAGAGCAAAGAGAATTACAGCGGCTGCTCAGAGCCCATTGCTCGTCTGTCCTTGAACCCGGCTGACAGCCCGTTGTTAGCAGAGCTGAGCAAATAGCAGAGAAAGGAATTCCTACAAATATTCTCTCAAATTTGAAAGGAAATTTCCATCCAGCAGCACAAGCATCTCCTTTGTGGTCTTGTCCCGGGAACACAGGAGCGTTTGCCCTGAGCAAGCAGAAACACAGGAAGCACAACTCACGCTTCTGTTGACTCAAACAGAAAGTGTTGCTCTGACTAAAAATACTGGCTCTGAACAACGATTAACTGGTGATTAATTCCAGAGTGTGAGGAAGGGGGTGGAGGTGGTCCTGTGCCTCAAGTGCCACCCCAGCACTAGCCCTGAGGTCCTTGTCACCAGTCAGCTGCCAGGACACACCTTGGGCATCCTTGTCACCATGCCACTGGCCCCAGCACTCCACAAGAGCCTTATAAAACAGAGCTGTTTGGCAGTTCAGACAAGATAGGCATCCAGAATTTGGGATCCAGGTTTAAAACCCCTATTACTTTCTGCTGAGCACTTAGGAGAGCCTAATCCAATTGGCCATATGGTCCTGGGCTCCCTCCAATCTAATTCACCCATCCCTTGGGCATATTGAAGGAAAAAGGGGGGGGGGAAATTGGAAAAATGTAAATCACATTTTAATAGACTCATAAAAATACACAAAGTGATGACCGAGAAAACTTATCAGATTTTATGGGCATGTGGGTTGCTTGACAGAATATGGAAATGCCACTCAAACAGCAGAGCTGTCCTCATTGGAAACTTCACAACATAATCCAATTTGTGCCGTTCACTAGACAGAGCAGCCGGACTGATTCAAGTCTCCTGCATCACTGTCACCTCTGCTTCCCTCTCGTGCCACTCAGGGTGAGTGGGAGCTCGGTGCAGCTCTGCACAGCTTGGTACAGCTCGGCCTTTCCGCATGGCTGAGTGGCTGCTGACAGCAAGTGAGCCCCAGGGTGGTGGGTCTGGCTGCTCCCCACATCCCAGAATCCTGGGGGTCTCCAAATTCCAGCATCCTGGGGTCATAGAAACACAGAATTATTTAGGTGGGAAGAAATCTCTGAGGTGGTTGAGTCCAGCCTGTGACTGATCTCCACCTTGTCACACAGCTCAGAGCACTGAGTGCTACATCCAGGTGTTCCTTGGACACCTCCAGGGATGGGTCCCGTGTCCCACCATCCCAAAGATCAGTCCAGCAGCAGTGCAGTGTGGGAGGGAGAATGGGAATAGTGTCAGGCTTCCCTGGGCACAGCCATGGCATCTTAGAACCACAGAATCACGGAAAACCCCAGACTGGAAGGGACACGTGAGGATCGTCACAGCCATCTCCTGGCCTGAACAACAATCCCTGAGAGTGTTGTCCAGATGTTCCTCGGCTGCTTTCCTAGGAGCCTGTTCACTTGTGGGTGAAGAACCTTTTCCTAATGTCTGGCCTGAGCTTCCCCTGCCATGGAACTCCCCAGGGAGACAACTCAGCCATCTTGTGCTGGTTACCAGCACCCAGAGTCCGCCCACATGAGAGCCAAAGGGAGGGAAGGAAGGAGTTAAAACAGACATGCAGAGGGTTTATCTCAGGGTTGCAGGGCCCTGAGCACCCATGGAGGGGAATAAAGATTTCCTATTCCTGCTGCCACACACTGGTACCCCCAGAGCTGCCACCAAGGGTGGGGACAGGGCTGCTCCAGCAGGTGACATCCAGCCCCACACCCCAGCGAGCACTGCCCAGTTTGGGTGCTCTCCCCCCTGGGCACACTGGTGCTTGCAGAGCCTGATGGAGACATGAGTATCATCTCCTGGGTACCAACATGGCCAGTGCTCAGAGGTGCAAATCATTTCTCCTGAGAGAGCCCATGGGGAGAACAATTTCTCTAAAAAGTGCAGGATTCGGCCAGAAACGAGTATTTGCCTTTGGCAAATGCTGTGAGACACCATTCCCAGATTCCTGCTGGCTGTATGGCTGCACGGTGTTCTTGCTGATGGTAATTCAGCCAGTGACTGTTGTTTGGAACAAAGGAAATGTTTGAAGCCTTGACAGATGATTGTAGAGGAGAAAATAGGTGTTGTGCAGGTGAGCTGCTGAAGTTCACCCCTCTAATTGCTCTGTAATTGTGCTGCCTCACAGAGGAGCTCTCTCCCGAGCCTGGTTTGCTTGAACATGCTTGCAAAGAGCTATTTTGTTGGAAGAATTTAATTTTTGCCATTATGTTGTCCAGCACAGTCCAGCTCTGGGTACTTACCACCAATTATCCGTCTGATATAAAGCTAATGTTGACACAGAGGTCCTCGATGCATCGACTCTGGGAATCTGCCAGGAAGGCTGGTTTGAAGCAGAATAATTAGTGGGCATGGATATCCATGTAAGATGCCCTTGAACTGATGGACTGTCTTTATTCACTGGGATGTGATCAATTCTGAGGTTTTTCTTTTAGACAAGCCCTTGAATTTAATTCCGTTCTGTACAGTAAGGATTTCTTGTCAGAAATTCACTTTGCATCAGGAGAGCCCTGTCTGAGCTCCCCCATTAGCTATTCTTCCCCCTCATTCCAGAGTCTTAAAGCACTTTACATGGATTAACTAATTAGCTCTCTTCATAACCCAGGCTTTAAGTTAATTTCCCCATGTGCATTATAAGGACGGTGCCAAGGAACAAATCTCCCTTCCCCCAGCATTTTTCACCTCCCATTGCTGCAGGTAACTCTGGGGTGGTTGGGCTTAGAGAGAAAGGAGCCCAAAATCCCACGGGAAAGTGTCATGACAGCAAGCAGGCCTGAACCCCAGGGTGCTGTCCCACCCTGTGTGTCCCCAAAGTGCAGCCAAGCACCAGGGAAGGGAGAGAAGATCCCACAGCAATCCAGGGCCAGACACGTGGTGAAAAGGATCTGGCAAAAGAGCAGCAGGAAAAAACCCAAGGGCAGTGAGAAAAATGAGGGGAGAGAAAGGAGATCCAGCCAGGTTGGGGCATTTAGGCAGATCCTGTGCTGGGGGCTCTCCCAAGAGGCAGGGTCATATTGAAAAGAAGATACTCCTGATGAAGGAAATGATTGGTATTTGACTTTAAGGTTTCAGAATGCTGAACACTTGCTTTATTAAAACTATACTATATTACATTACAACTATATTAAAGAGTTATACTACATTATACTATATTATATCGTATTTACTACTAACTGAAAAACTCCTGACTGTCTGCAGACTGACAGTCCACACAGCTTGGACTTGATAGGCTAAGTAACATAAAGAATCTCCACCAGGATATAATTATTAAATTATTTTAGATAAAGAATCTTCCCAACACATTCCACATGTGCAAAACACCAGGAGCAGCAAGCAGAGATAAAAATTGTTTTCCCTCTATGCTTCTTCAGGAAAAAAACTTGAGAGAGAGAATTATCTCCCTCTGTTCAGAGAATGTGAATGCCACAGGGTCATGTTCTGCTCCTGTCCAGGAGCTGTCACAGCTCTGTGTCACTGCTGCAGGGACACTGCACCTGCACCAGGGGTGTGTGGTTTCAAGAAGGGTTTTTAAGATAAAAATTGAAAGTACAGAGAAGTCTGTCAAAGAGCAAAGCCACAGCATGGGGGGCATGGGACAGGCAGGGGCTGCCACCTCCTTGTGAGGTGGCTCATGATGAAAGGAAAGAGGGATTTGTCTTTGCAAACAAACCATGGGTTTCTGGTAGATAAAACTAGTGCTGAGAGATAAAAGAAACAATGGGAAGGATTCCACTGATTGATAAATGGAATGAGAGGGATTTGTCTTTACAAACAAACTGTAGGTCTGCTTATAAATAAAATTGGATACTGAGAGATGAAAGAAACAATGGGAAGAACCATGGATTCCATAGGAATGCCACTGATTGACACAAGGAAAAGAAAAAGGGGGTTATACATTGGAAGGGGGTCTGTAATGGGCGTTTTGGGAAGTTTGTACCTCTCAAGTACCTTAGCCAGTGTGGAAAGAGAGCGTGAAAGGCAGCCGGGAAATTGGGATAAAAAGGAGGCTGTGTCCTCCAAATTTTGAGAGACCGCATGGGAAATGCCCCATGGCCTCTCCAACTTTATTGGAATGAAGTTCCAGGACTCCTCTGTCTCTTTTTGGACACAAACCTCAGGTGTTAGTGGATTAATGTTCCTGACAGTTACCTGGGGCGTGCCCCAGAGCCGGAGTCCCCGTTCCTGTGAGCACACCTGGAGAGTGCAGGGGCTCCCAGGCTCCTGCAGGATTCCTCTCTCTGATCCCGCAGCTGGGGGATCCTGGCAGAGGACAGGACCCTCCCGGCTGCCTCCTCTCCCGCATCCCTCGGGCTTCCCGCACCTGGGAATTGCTGTAACACAAAGGCTACATGCTAATGGCTGCCCACCCGCAGAGATGAATATTTCCATTTAAC
Source organism: Onychostruthus taczanowskii (assembly GCF_017590055.1). Lineage (NCBI taxonomy): Eukaryota > Metazoa > Chordata > Aves > Passeriformes > Passeridae > Onychostruthus > Onychostruthus taczanowskii. The sequence goes on from NW_024503235.1 coordinate 2,965,078, forward strand.
ATCCAGCTGTGCGGCTCCTGGTTCCCCTTGGAAATGAGCCTCAGACGTGTGCAGCAGCCTGGGACATCCCAGCCTGGGTTTTCTGAGGGGGAGCTCCCAGAGGCCACTAATTTGGGCTTTTAAATTTTATTTTTATGCTGAAATTTCTCCTGCTGTCATTCACACGCAGCAACTCCGCTCGGTGCAAATGGAGGAAAAACTGTCTGTGCCTGTCTTGTCTCTCTCCTTCTCTTCCCAAGGGCTGTGATTTTAGGTTTGTTTAGAGATAATTTCACTGGCCCCTGAGTTTACCAACTGCTCTATCTCCATGTACAGGGCAGGTCTGTGTGTTGTGTACATGCTGGGCTCTTTACAGCTGCTGATAAACTCCAGAGGCAACAGGAACAGCCACTGCCATGTATTAAATGCTGCACTGTAAAATAGGAGGAGATTAATCTTTTATTTCTCTCCCTTTATAAGCTCCTACTTGTGTTCTATTGCTGTTCTTGTGAGTTATGAAAAGGTTTATTTTTCAGTAAGCATGTTCTGTTGTAGCACCCAAAAAAAAAGAGCAGTGTGTAAAGCGAGGATAAAATTCCTCCTGGCAGATCCTGGGCATAAGGATGGGGAGAGATTTATCTGAAAGAGGAAGGGAGTGAAATTAAGAGATGGGATTTACACTAAACAGCAGGGAAATGTGTGAGCAGGGAGAGCCCTCAGGCACAGAAGAGTTTCCAAAGACAAGGGCTGCCATGCTGGGATAGCAATATTTGGGAAAATATTGTGGAGTGTGTGAAGCTGGCAGGGATTTTGGATCCCAAATTGCAGGAGGTTTCATTGGCAATAAATACTGGGAGCAAGCAGAACCCTGTCTCCTTCACATCCCCTTTCCTCTTGGCTTCAAACTCTATGGATTTAGGAAATCCCTGGAAGACGTGAGCAGTGACACGAGTCCCCTGAGTTCAGGGGTCACAGGGAAGTTAATTCTCCCCCTGCTGAAGGGTGAGCAGTGACACGAATCCCCTGAGTTCCTGAGGGGCTCTCAAGGGTCACAGGGAAGTTAATTCTCCCCCTGCTGAAGCCCTTGGTCACCGCTTTGGGGACAGGCTCAGTGCAGGTGGAGCCTGGCAGGTGGCTTGGTCACAGCCTCATCATTTGTGTCTCTAAGAAGTGACCTTTCCCCACCTGGTCGGAGGCGACACTGACAGCACGGGGCTGATGGCAGCTGTAAATCTTGGCCCAAGAATGAGTTAGAGACGGAAATTCATTGCTGCACCTTCAGCAGGTGGTAAAACCCATTGTAAATCTCTGAAAGGCTTGTCAGGACACTAATGGATTGAGCTCCCGATGCTTAAATTTCACAGCTTCCAGTTCTCCTGAAATGTCACCTGGAGGACTCTGCAGAAGGACAAGGGGACAGAAGAGAGTCCCTTTGGCCTTTGGTGAGTTCTGACAGTGGGGACAGCCCCGAGCTCTGGCACTGGAAGGGAGAGATGGGGGCTTGTTCCCAAGACACAGCCACGGGGAGCTCAGCTCCTCTCCAGCACCACTCGTGGGCCAACACAGGGCAGCCAATTTCTGTCCCCACCTCCACTGCCTGGCTGGACACGTCCCCCAGGTCTCCATGTCCCTCCTGGGTGGCTGTACATCCCACTGCCACCACTCTGCTGCTCTCTCCCCTCCCATGCTGCCTTTGGGCTCTGGGTCAGGGCTTCCCCAGCCACAGCCTCACATCTGGGGGCAGCTGGTGGCGGTCAGAGCTCACCATGCCCCCCCAGCATTCACCCTGTGCATTCAGCAGCAGGCTGAGGAGTGAAAAACCAAACTCGTGCCTGGCTTGGCTGCCAGCAAGCCAAGGTGTCCGGGCTGGCCTGGAACCCAGCAGCAGGAGACAAATGGGCCGGGGTGAGTAGCATTAATGTGCCTGTGGTGGCATTAATTTTACCTCTGCCTTGCCCAGGTGAGCAGCACTGTGGCAGCACCTCCCCGAGTGGAGGAATGATGATCCCTATTTATCTTGTCTGGTGCCTCAGCTCTGGAAGCATTTTTAATTCAGTTTCTCCATTTTCCCCTCTTTTTGTCTTCCTGAATGTAAGTCCCATTAAAATCTGTCTTGTTGGCTGCTTTGTGGAGCTGGTGAGGGCAGGCAGGGGAGAGGGATTTCAGGTATTTCTCTTCTGAAGGTCTGTCCTGACTCAGAGTGAGTTAACCCGTTGCTATTTCTGAGCTACTCCTGTTGTATTTCCTTTCATTTCTTTGAGTAAACAAAAGGCAAAGGAAGATTCTGCTCTGTGGCAGTCCTGAGTCAGTGCTTTTGGGGGGCTCAGGAGTGGGGGGCCAGGCTGCTGGGGGCCAGGACATGGAAAAGGGAACACAAAGCAGCCACTTAGAAAAAGGAAACATTTCCCTAAGCCTGGTTCTAAGCAAGACCCCCAGTTCCTGCCTTTCTGCCCCTCCCCATGGCTCATCCTACTGGCAGACCCTACCTAAAAGTGCATTTTACAGCATTGATGCCACTGTTAAACTGCTGCCAGCTGGGAGCTTTCAGTGCATGAACTGGCTCTGGTGAGACTGCCGGGATTTGCAGTGAGCAAACAATGGGAAACAACATTTTTCAACAAATCTTCTGTAATTTCAACATCATGCCATTGATTTTGAGTCCCTTGGGCTGCTGTAGTTGAGCCATTATAGGTTTGTGTCATTAAGGACTGGGGCAGGGGAGCTGTGCAAATCCCTGAGGCAAGGGAGTAAATATTAGGGCTGGTTTTTCTTTTTGTACCTTACTGCCTTCTTTTCCAATAAGCTGCTACGCCACAGGAGACCCCAATCAATTAAAATAAAGCAAATTAAGAGTGGAAAAATATCAGGCAGAAAGACACAAACTGAAGGGATTTGCTGGTGCTGCTGAGGGTCTTGGTGGGAAGCTCTGGAGCAGCACTGGAACTTCTCCCTTTCCCAGATTCTGATTCTCAGCCCTGCCAGGGAGGATTAGCAGCTGCCTTAAGGGTCAGGGTAGATTTTGAGCAGCCCAAAAGCACCCCATGGCAAGCAGCCCTGCCACACCACAGCACAAAACCAGGCAGCAGAGAGCACCCACTCCCCTCCATGGGGCCGTGGTGTTGCTCCACATCCCCTTTCCAGGGGCCCCAAACCCCCCCAGTCCTCCCCAAGCATGGAAGGGGCCACAACACCCAGAAGAGAACCCTGAGGTGCAGCAGGAGCCCAGGGCACCTGCTGGGGCAGTGGCAGCATCACCTGGGCTGGGATAAAATGTTCAGCCAGAGAGCAAACAAGCTGCCAGTGGTGAATGGATGCTGGGGTGCAGGTTGCCTCCTGCACAAAAGGAATATCATAGCATGCAAATGTCGTTTGTATTGTGATCATTAGCTCGAGCTGTGGGAGGTGCCTTAGATCAGTTCAATTCTTCCAGGGGTTCCTGCAGAGCTGCCTTAAGTGCACAGTGGCATTTAAGAGATTGCTGCCTGCTCAGAGCAGATGTTCCATGGATTAGACAGCTCAGTGTGCAAGACAGCTTCAAATTAAAACAAAAAAAGATGCAATATTTATGGGCTGCTCTGCATGTGCTGGAAATCCTAGAGGAACACACTGTGTCTGGTGGTAAAGGTACAACCAGAAAATGTACCTGAAAACATCCAGAGTTTGGCTTCAAAGGCAGAGCAGCAGCAATGGAGGCTGGTGCAGGGATGGATGAATTAGCATTTCTCGAATATTTACAGTAATTTACACAATTCTTCACTGTGAGGGTGTAAGGCCCTGGCACAGAGAAGCTGTGGCTGCCCCTGGATCCCTGGCTGTGCCCAAGGGACAGGGCTTGGAACCAGCTGGGACAGTGGGAGGTGTCCCTGCCATGGCAGGGGTGGCACTGGATGAGCTTCAACCCAAAACGTTCTGTGATTCTGTGATTTCATTTATCTGGATAGTGACCAGCAGCTCTGTCTGCATCCACAGCAGTCCTGGCCTGGCCCTGCCAGGTTGGCAGAGCTGGGGCTGCCCAGAGGGCCAGGCTGTCAGAGATGTGTCTTTGTCTCTGTCCTTGGCAGCACAGACACAGAGGGGGCTGCCTGTGCCCTGCACCTTTCCCCAGCCAGCCTTCCTGGAGTGCACCAGCTCATCCCCAGCCTGAGCAGAGCCCACACTGGCACTGAGGAAGGGGCAGCAGCACAGACAGCCCCCACCTGCCCTTCCCTCCATGCCTGAGTCAATCCAAGCCTCAGGGAAGCAGCTGATGCTGCCCTTTTGTACCTCAGCCCTCCTCACCCACACCTGCTCCTCTTCCTTGTGCTTCTCTTTTAATCTACTGCCTTCAGAGCTGCCCTCTCCTCCCTTGGATGATTTTTTCTGTTCTGTCCTTTACCCTCTCTGAGCTCTGACAGAATTCCAAGGCTCCCTCCAGGACTCTGGTATTTCAGGTGTTTCTCTTCTGAAGGTCTGTCCTGACTCAGAGTGAGTTAACCCGTTGCTATTTCTGAGCTACTCCTGTTGTATTTCCTTTCATTTCTTTGAGTAAACAAAAGGCAAAGGAAGATTCTGCTCTGTGACAGTCCTGAATCAGTGCTTGTGGGGGCTCAGGAGTGGGGGGACACGTCAGTGGCTCAGGCCAGGACGTGGAAGAGGGAACACAAGAAGGAAAGATAAAAAGGAAAAAGGAAACATTTCCCTTGTTTGTGTGTGTCTGCAGGGGTTGGCACGGCGGGCTGGGCACAGGTGGGCTCTGTGCCCAGGTGTGTTCTGTGCTCCCTGGAATCCTCTCCAGAGGCTCCTGCCCAGGTGCTGCTCCCGGAGCTGTTCGCTGCTGCACAGTCGCTATAGGTGGCAGCATTGGCGAGCCAGAGGGAGAATTCAGGCACAGAACAGCAGCAAATGACTCGGGTAATCCCGAGCACAAACCATTCCCTCGCTGAGCTGCACACCCGAGTGGAGCTGCCCTCAAGGCTGGGCAGGAGCAGCTGGGAAAGGAGGCACTGGGCCAGTATCCCAGAATCACAGAATCCCAGGATCCCTGGGGTGGAAGAGACCTTCAAGACCATCGAGTCCAACCCAGTCCCAGCACCTCAACTCAACCCTGGCACCCAGTGCCACATCCAGGCTTTGTTAAATACACCCAGGGATGGTGACTCCACCACCTCCCCAGGCAGAACATTCCAGAACTCTATCACTCTTTCTGTGAAAAACTTATTCCTAATATCTAACCTATATTTCCCTTGGTGCAGCTTGAGGCTGTGTGCTCTGGTTCTGTCAGCTCCTGGAGGCAGAGCCCAGCCCCAGCTGAGCACAGTTACCCTTCAGGAAGTTGTAGAGTGATAAGGTCGCCTCTGAGTCTCCTTTTCTCCAGGCTGAGCACTCCCAGCTCCCTCAGGATCCTCCAGCTCGTCTGCTCCTCCAAGGTTTGGGACACTGTCACCTTCTGCAGGGAGGTTTGAGGTTTTCTCACCCCTTCTGCAGGGAGGTTTGAGGTTTTTTCCCTGGGTGAAGGGATGCTGCCACCGGTGCTTTGGGAATGCTGCAGGGAGGATGGAGAGCGAGGTTTTCCCTTGCAGGGAGGATGGAGAGCAAGGTTTTCCCAAGCCCTGGTGACTCCAGTGTTGATAGTGACTGACAGTAACTCCAGCATGGTTTGTGGTTCGACCTGATGGACCTGGAGCTCTAAATCAGACGGATCTGCCAAGGGAAGCACTTTAACCTCTGCCCTGGCCGCCGTAAACAGCCCCTGGCTGCGGCTCCTGGGAGTGTTTAATGAACTACCAGCAGTCCCCTTAATGCTCCGTGTCCCCCCTCTGCACATCCCCTGCCCCTTCCCCCAGCTACCTAAAACCTTCTCCTGTATTTGCTGCCGGGCAGGAAGAGCAGCTGGGCAGGGGATGGGCTCCTGAAGTGGCCCTTCCCTGGTTGTGGCCCTGCGAGATGGGATGTGCTCAGTACCCTTCCCTTGGAGGGGAAAAGGGGGCAGAGAGAGGCCAGTGACTCTTTGGGGAGGGGACTCTGATTTATGCCCCACAGGGGAAGGCTGCTGGGCAGCAACAGGCAGGGACAGCTTCCCAAAATGGGTAAGGGAAGCCAATGTCCCCTGAGCGCACTGACTGTGAGAACAGGGCTGTGCAAAATCCCACCCAAAGCCTCCGTTTTCTCAACAAGTTCCCTATTTGTTTTCCAGGCACAACACATTCTGTAACCTCCTGTTTTACTCAGAAGGGAAACCCCCTTTATTTATTTCTTTATTTTAATTGAGAACCCTGATGGAAAACAAGCTTTGCTTCCAGAATCAATTACATTCCATCCCTTAACAGGATTTGGTACCTTGATAAAACTCCAGTGGAAAAATATTTGCTCATATTTAATCATTTGTTGACTTGGCACCTCACGAAATAAAGCAAAATTAAATAAAAATGTGTAAAGGGCAATCCACTTGCTGATAAATCCAGCCCACTCCGAGCAGTTTATTACAGGAGCAACGATCCATTAGCTCACACATAAATTAGAATCATGCATCCGGTTTATGGAGTTGCAAATTGTTGGCTGCTGCTGTTGTGTCAAAAATAGGCTGTGCCAGGAATGAATCATGGTTGTTGTCTGGACTGCCTGCCCTCAGCAGTTTAGGGTTAGGCAGGATGAAAAGCAGAAGGAATTCAAGCCCTTTGTTTAATTTCATAGAATAACACAGGGTGATGGAATGTCCTGAGTGGGAAGGGACCCACAAGGATCATGCAGTTCAACCCCTGGCCCTGCCCAGACACCCCAACAATCCCCCCCTGTGCCTGAGAGCACTGTCCAAATGCTTCAGGGGCTCCGGCAGCCTTGGAGCTGTGCCCATTCCCTGGGGAGCCTGGGCAGTGCCCAGTACCCTCTGGGGGAAGAACCTTTCCTAATATTTAATCTAACCCCCACCAACACAACTATTCCCTTGGGATCTGTCCCAGAGAGCAGAGAATGGGGCCTGTTTTTTTGTGCTGCTTGTATAAACAAAGCAATCAGCATGTTTGCACGGTAACAGGGTCTGCAGCTGCAGAATGAATCCTCTGCTGGTGCCCTGAAAACCAACCCCGTCCATCTATTGATCACAGCTCTGTGTTATCTGTGCTATCTGTGCCCACGTGTGGGAATGCAGGCCCTGAAATGAGATCCAGCCATCAATATTCTCCCCAGGTGTGCCTGCTGCTGGGCTCCTTATTGCAGGTCAGATCACCTCCTGAGGAGTTTCCCATTATTTCTCAGCCCAAGAGGAGAGAACACTGCCTGACACAGCCACTGCTACCTGTGTGCTGCTAACAGGGAAATGAGAGGTTCTGGGGTTACCTGGGCTTCCCGGGTGATTATTATAGAGCTCCAGTGGCAGGAAAACAATTGGTCTGGGGGGAATTGCAGCAGGAATCGGTTCAGCCAAGTGTTGGCATCATTAACCCTGACAAGGCTCGCTGATGTGCAGCTGGGTTGGGGCTTCAGGCTGGGTGGGATTTCCAGGAACATCAAAATCAGCAGCAGGTGAACCAATCCCAGAGAAGCCCATCTGGGAGCCATGAGCTTGGCCAGCTACTGCCTTCTTCCTCTTCCTCCTCCAGAGCACCTGGTACAGCCCCAAACCTGCAGCTCCTGTTGGGACACAGCCTTTGGGCTGTGGCTGCAGTGGTGCAGGAGCTGCGGGGCTGTGGGGATGTGCTCCTGCAGGGCAGAGGGGATGAGCTCCTGCAAGGCACTGGGGATGTGCTGCTGGGGGGATGTGCTCCTGCAGAGGGCACAAGGCACTGGGAATGGACTCCTGCAGGGCACAGGGCACTGGGGATGTGCTGCTGTGGGGATGAGCTCCTGCAGGGCACTGGGCACTGGGGATGTGCTCCTGCAGGGCAGAGGGGATGTGTTTCTGTAGGGCACAGGGCACAGGGAATGAGCTCCTGCAGGGCACTGGGCACTGGGGTTGTGCTGCTGGGGGGATGTGCTCCTGCAGAGGGCACAAGGCACTGGGGATGAGCTCCTGCAGGGCAGTGGGGATGTGCTCCTGCAGGGCACTGGGCAGTGGGGATGAGCTCCTGCAGGGCACTGGGCACTGGGATGAGCTCCTGCCATGCTCAGCCTGGCAGGGGTTACACACACACCTGCAGTGCTCACACAGGGCCCCAGCACCTTTGTGTGGCATTTTTGCCATTGGCAAGGTGACCTGTTTCACTCCTGCCTTTCCTGGGAGCTCAGCTCAGCTCACACAAGGCGGGTGGATACCTGGCGTTCCCCAAAAATTTCTTGGCTAAAAAATTTCCCCTGCAATTTCTTCACTAAAACTGCGCCTGTGAAGGGCAGCGTTGGGGAAAGTGCAGGTTTGTGTTTCCTGGGATTCCAGGGGATTTCTAGATTCCAGGGGTTCTGAGAACCAGCCTGTGCCCTGTCCTCTGTGTGCTGCCAGCCTCGTGTCCCCTCCATGCCCAGGTGTCAGATCAGACACAGATCTGGCACAGGTTCCCTTGGCCAGGCCATCGCTCCTGCTGATGTTCTGCAGAGATTTAACGATCTGGAGAGGGCAGAGCCCCAGGGGAGGATTGCACAGCTTATTTGGTGTTCTTTGGCCCCACACTGCAGTGCTGTGTTTAAGCTCCCCCCAAGGCCCAGCACCCCCATTCCAGGGGCTCAGCTCTCCCTTTGTTGGTGGCTGCACTGCTCGGGGTCCGTGGGCTGGGTGACCCTCTCCTTCCAGATGTGCTGATTTAAGCAGTGCTTAATAACCCCTGCTCACCTGCCCAGCCAGAAGGAATGAAATAAAAGAGGTTCTGCTTTATTTATTCTTCTTAATATGAAATTCATGCCCTGATTGCCTTTCCTCTCTCCAGCCAGGCTTCTGGGAGGGAAGAGATTCAGTTCATGAATCTGAATTTGGGGAAGCTTCATCTTTTGAGCTTTCTGTTCAGGGAAAGCTACTTGATAGCCACAGAGCCAAGGGGGAAATACATTATTGAAAGAAAAGCTTCCTTTTTAATCTAAAATTCAGCAGGATCTTTGAGATGAAAAAGGTTATTTCCAAGAGTCTGTCCAGCATGTCTTGAGGGCTTCTCCTTCCCATACAATAAGTAGTGAGTGGGAGGGAGGGAGGAAAGAGCCTCAGTCAAAACCAGGTTGGTGTTCTCTCTCAATTACACCAGCATCCCATCTCCTGACAAGGGAATAGCAATTCCCCTTGCAAAGAAGTGCTTGGAGGCTGGCTGGAGAAAGAGCAGAAAGTAATTATGGCTAAACTGTGCAAACAGGGACTCCTGGGAGCAGCCTGGCAGTGTGCAGGGGCTACTCACAGGAGTAAAGTATGAGTTAAAACACTTCCACCCAGGAAAAGCGCTTCAATAGGAGCCTTGGTCCCTTTGAACTCAGTTTGTTGAATGCTGGTTAAGAGCATCTTGAAGCCCAGAAAAGGGAATTAGGGGATTTCTGAGGACAGGTGGATGCTGGGGCGTTCCCACTCAGGGGCTTGTGGCTGGTTGCCAAGAGCTCCCTGCAGGACACACATTTTTGGGAGCTTGGTGCCTTCTGCTGCTTTGCTGTTCAAGAGCTTTGCAAGCATCCAAGGCCAGGATGAGGAGTCTTTTCCTCTGAGATGCAGACCCCAATCCCATCACTGGGGTGGGATCTTGAAGCTGGACCCCGTGTGAGGCAGCAAGAGAAAATCTTGCTAGAAAGTCAGACTCATCCTTGGGAGAAACTTATTTTTCTCTCTGACCTGGAAAGGCTCCAGCTTTGCTTCTGCTCCCAATTTAAAACTATTCTCTTGCCACGGTCAATCATTTCAAATCCTCTCCCTGGACTGTGCTGTGCTCGAGGAGCTGCAGGAGCTGTGTGTCTGCACAGGGAAACAGGGAGGGACAGGCTCTGCCTCCTCTCTGGGGATGCCATTAGGTGGGATTTGTGTGCAGGATGGAGAAGCAGCAGCTCTGCTGTCAGCAGTTTTCTCCACAGCCACGCTCCTCTCCACCCCTCTGGGTGGATTTTGGGGCTGGCTGTGCTAAAGGGAGGCTTTAATTGTGCCACTTAGGTGACAAATACCAAAAGAGACATTCTTGTTCCCAAAGATGTCTGAGCCACATCTCCCTGCATCACATCCAGGCTCTGCCATGCCCTTACCCAGCCTTGAGCACTCACACCTCAAAATCCCAGGAACTCTCACAGAATCAGAGTCACTGAGCTTGGAAAAGCCCTCCAAGACCACCAAGTCCAGCCTGTGATTGATCACCACCTTGTCACCCAGCCCAGAGCACTGAGCACATCCTTGGACACCTCCAGGCATGGGGACTCCCCCATCTCCCTGGGCAGTCTGTTCCAACCCTCTTCAGGCAGGCTCAATTCCATTTATTTTGAAATGCCATTAATCTGGGAGGAAATGCAAACCCCTCTGTTGGTGCCAGAGAAACAGAATTACACCAATAACGTGCTCAGAGCAAATGATCTCTGCTGCCTTCTTTTGCTGGGAGCAAAACCTCAGCCATGGCATTCCAAAGCTAATTAAGGTATTCATAAATTTAAAATATCAGTGATTCAAAGAAGTTTCTAAACAATATTGATGTTCTTTCTTGGGTAAAGAAGAAGTACTAAAACTTTTTTGGGGCAGTGCTTCCATGTAGGCTCTGTGCCATAATTCCTGTTGTTATTTCAGTGTTGTTCCCTACATCTCAGGAGCTCAGGGAGCTGCAGGTGAATTCCCCCCACATCCATCCTGCTTTTGCACCTTCTCCTTGCTCTGTGAAGCTGGAACATGAGGAGCCATGTGGACTCCAGCAGTCCAGGCCACTTTGTGCCTCGTTTCCTCTCCAACCTGCAGGGTGATTCCAGCTCAGGAGCTGGGAGCTGCTGCTGCTCATCCCTCAAAGGGCAGGCAGCACACTCATTTGTAATCATTCAGGACAGTTCCTCCCACTTGCTCAGCTGGCAGGACACACCACAGGGCAGCTGTGGGAATATGGATTTATTTAGGAATCCATGCACTTCTCTGTTTCCCCCCTGTCCTGACACCAACACAAGCTGCTCCACAGAGCCTCACAACCTGGAATTTTGGACAAACAGTTCCCTTCCATGTCTCCTCATCCCAGTTCTTGCCCTGCCTCACACAATGTCATTTTCCAGTGGTTTTATTCCTAAAGTCATCACCCAACAAACCTGCCAAAGCCTTTATCTGAGGGGAGGTCTCAGTTAATATTGGTTAAAACAGCTTTTTCTGAGGACAGAATATTGCTTTTTATTTTTTTTTAAACACCTAAACTGCAAAGTGATGCCTTGAAGATGAGATTAGTTCATTATTTATAAAAGCAAAATCCCTCAGAATGTATTAAATATGAAAACATTGTATCAGGGTGTAAGATTTGGGAGGATTAGGCTCTGAAGTCTAGACATTTATCTGCGACCGCATCTCATTTGCATTCATTACGTGTCCTGCTGTACCTCTAAACAGGAAAACTGATCTGCAGAACAGATGATCAAAGCGGGGAAATGCAGATCAGAAAACACGCTGTGTTCGCTTAGGAGCGAAAAATGGTGTAAAAAAAAGAAATAAAATTGTCTGATATTGTGGTACATGAGACTGTACCAGCCCCCAGCAGCGACGGGGCCTCAGGAGCAGCTGCTGTTGGGTTTGGAGATGCTGCTGATGTTTGGATAAAACTCCTTCGTGGGGATGGGTGGGAGGGTGGGGGATGGCCCTTAGGGCAGGGCCCTGGGCTGGTCCATCCCCTGTGCACCCATCCCCAGCTCCTCACATCCCCATGGTGAGAGCAACAGGTAGAGGCTGCTCCAGCCCACCCCCAAACTCCTCAAAATCATGGCATCACTTCTATAATCCAATAATATAATATTTTTCTATAATCCAGACCTTTCCACTCCTTGCACTGCCTGGATGATGCATTAATAGACATTCCAAAGATCTACTCCCACACCTTCCCTGTTCCAGCCCAGATGTGGCCTCCACCTCACTCCAAGCCTCTGAACTTGATTCACTCCTCTAAGATTCATGCAAAAAAGTAAAAGTTCTGTATGACTGATGCAGAGCCCCCTTTGGCCAGGCCTTCAGCAGCCATTGGATGACCAGCTGTCCAAACCAGTCAAATTTAACATTTTTTTTTAGCATGACTGCCTGCTGTTGAACATTTCCCTGAGCTGTTGCAGGGAGTTCTGTTGGCTGCCCAGTATGAACCAGTGGCACTGGACACATTCTCCTAAACAGGATCCCAATAAACTTGAGTATTTCTGGCTTTTCTGTGGGAGCACTGCATCATACTCAAAAAATGGCCAAGAAGTTTGAAGTTAAACCCTTGAAAATGGATGCAATTTCAGGTGAAATTCATCTAATTTTCAAGGCGCTTTTATTCTACGCTGGGACTAATGCCAGGTCTTCTGGAAACATTCCCAAGGTTCATGAAGCATTCCAGCGAGTTTGGAATCACTTTAGGATGATTTATATGTCTGGAAAGGGACCAGGCTCCCAGGTTCCCTCTGCCTTTGACCCGGACACTGCTCCAGCCTTGATTTATCCCTTGATTTATAATGTGTGGGTTTTTTTGCGTAATTTCAAATCAGAATAAAATTTGAGTCCACAAAACCGTGCAAAGACTGACAGCCTGGTCTGCAGCAATCCCTTCTGGATGATTCATCTGTCTTATCTCTGCAGCGTGCTCATTTCCCAGCCCAAATGCATCCAAATCCCAGATCAGAGGTTCCATTGTTTCCAGGCTCTGTCTGCTCCCACAAAGGAAAGCTCATTATGCCCAGAGTCTCCCTCTCTGTTTAGTGTGACAACAGAACCACTGGAGCACTGTCACAGCTTGTGCTAACTGCTCCCAAACTCTGCTTTTAAAACAGAATTCCCTTTCTTAATAGAAATTATAAGTGACAAATCCATGGGATGAATCTGGTATTCATTGTTTGCAAGAGAGAAGAGAGGGGATTTAAACGAAACAGATATTCTGAGAGGAGCCTCAGGAAATCATTTACCAGCTCCAGTGAGAAGGGAGCTGTGTTATCAGCAGAATTTACATGTTACATTAGCCAGGAGTAGGAATCTTTCTATCCAAAATCTGCTTGCAAAATTAGTGGAATACTGTTGCTTTAATGCCTTTTTCTTGTAAAATCTTCCCCTCTTTGTGGGAACCAGAGAAATTAAATTTGTGAGCTACTGTCCATTCCCCAAATCGCACTGCAACAGGAGCAGAGGCTTCAAGGTTAAAAATTATGAAAGTTGCAAAAAAAAAAAAAAGAGGCATTTTTAGCCTTTAAGAACTGCTCACACAGCGAGTGCCAGAGAAACAACCGTTGCTCTGTCCTGCTGCTGCTCCATCTGGATCTGGAACGTGAGGGCAGAGAAACCTGAGGCTTGACACTGGCTCTGCTTCTCCCTGGAAAAAGGGCAGGGCATGGACAAACCAAGGTGGGTTTGGTCCATCAGAATCCATCAGGTCGTGAGCACCTGCAGAGACTTTTCCGAAACAAAGTTAAATGGTAAATGAAAGATTTTCTCTCATCTTTCTTATTATAAACCTCGTTGCTTTTAACTCTGTTGGCCCAAAAGCAAAACTACTACGATGTAAATCTGAGTGTCAGCATGGAATTCAGTGGAGCTAAGGGTGTTCCTGTGTCTGGGATGCCCTTGGAACCAAGGAATCACTGAGGCTGGAAAAGAGCTCCCAGCTAACCCGAAATCCCTTCCTGCATTTCAGCCCAGGTGCTAAGATTTCTCATGCTCAAAAATCTCGCTGTGAATTTCCCCTTAATGGGAAAAAAAAAAAAAAGGGAAAAGACAGCACCTGCAGAGACTTTTCCGAAACAAAGTCAAATGGTAAATGAAAGATTTTCTCTCATCTTTCTTATTATAAACCTCGTTGCTTTTAACTCTGTTGGCCCAAAAGCAAAACTACTACGATGTAAATTTGAGTGTCAGCATGGAATTCAGTGGAGCTAAGGGTGTTCCTGTGTCTGGGATGCCCTTGGAACCAAGGAATCACTGAGGCTGGAAAAGAGCTCCCAGCTAACCCGAATTCCCTTCCTGCATTGCAGTCCAGGTGCTAAGACTTCTCATGCTCAAAAATCTCGCTGTGAATTTCCACTTAATGGGAAAAAAAAAAAAAAAAAAGGGAAAAGACCCCCACTACTCCCTGCTTAGACTGCTTCTTCTCAGCAGTAAATCCCTGCTTGGCCAGGCAGGAGCAGGAAGTGCCAGGGGGAAAGGCTGAGTGTCCACCCAGCACAGCTGGAAACAGGATTTTTCATGAAGGCAGCTGGGAATGTCTCCTGTGCAGCTCAGCCCAAAGTGGTTTTTTATCCCTCAATAACAAAACATCTGGAGTCAGGGCAGCCAGGAGCGAGGCAGAGAGGGGGTGCTGCACCCCCAGTGTGCCAGGGGGTTGTGGGACTCTGTCCCCTGTGCTCTGGGGGACAGAGGTGCCGTGGGTGGTGTAATGTGATTCTGAAGAGCTTTATGCTTGGATTAAAAAGGCCTAATTGAGTGTCCTGGTAGGATAAGACACAGCTCCTGGTGCCCTGGAACAGAGGCAAATCTGGACCATGAAATATGCTCAAACCTGATTTTCCTCTGTAGCAAACCACTGCCCTGAAACCTCTTTATTCCTTCTCACAAAGGCTGAAAGCTATTTCCTGGCACCAGATCCCCCAAATTTCCAGTTAATAAGCAGGCTTTGTGCTGTTGACCTTACACATGCTGGCACAGCCAGATTTTCCAGCAGAAATGAGAGGCCAGCAGCCAACTTGTATTGCATTTTAAAGCTCTGCAGCTTGGAGAGGGGAGGGAAATGATCCAGCAGGGCCTCAGGCACGGCACGGTGACTGGCACCCTCGGCGGAGCGCGGTGGCACCGGGACACGCTGCTGAAATTACTTTTGGATGCTCTGTCAAGCACAAGATATAAATTGCACAATGTTTTTAAATGTTTTGGAGAGATTGCCTTTTGAGTGGCACCCTCCATTCCGGTGTGTCCAGTAAGGTGGAGAGAATTCATTTGCATTTTTCATTTTTATCGGCGTCTTTTAGCCAGCCTGGACCAGGAGAGTGAATCCAGCTGTGTGGAGGATGCCAGAAACAGCTCAGCCTCCATCTGCTCAAAGATACAAATTTGATTTCCCCTCATCTTTATTTTCATGTCAAAAATTTTCTGCACTTTTTCAATATCCTTTTACTTCCTCTTTTATCCCTGGTGTAAATCCTGACTATCAAATGAAATGAAATGGAAGGGAATGGACTGCCTGAAGCTATTCACAGCACGGGAACTCACTACACCTCCTAATAACCCATTCCCTATTTATTTTTAGCAGCATACCATCCCTATCTTTCCTGTTACTGTTGAATACTCAAGTGGTGCTGCTGCTAAACATTATGACTTCCTTTTCTTTGCTTAATTACGTGCCAATCAGTGGAGGGCAGAGTGTGCTCTCAGCTGGTTGCTGGATAAATATTGAGTGCAGTGTGATTCCAGCCATTACTACGGAAATGGGCATTTCCAAACCTCCCATCAGTGAGGTCCTGGTGGATGTGTGTGCCAGCTGTGTTTCTGGGGAGCATTGGGAGCAGCTCGTGGTCTGCCATGTTAAAATTGGAGATTTCCAACTTGGATCATCCCGCACAGGACTCAGAAGAGAGTGTGATGATTTTTTGATCCAATAATGAACCCCCCATATTTTGGTACCAGTTGTCCAGTTTTCAGCTAGTCCATGTATTTTTACCTGTTCAGTGAGGAAGGTGAGCATGCCCTGGGTAACCTGCCTTGCCCTTGGCTATTTCTGTAAATAAATCCCAGGTTCCAAGAGGTGCCCAATTTGCAGCAGCTGCCCCCAGTGATCCCTGCAGTGGAGCTGTCTGGGGATGCACAGAGGAAAAACAAATCAGCCTTTTTCCTGCATGTGGATTTTTAATTTTTATTTTTATTTTTTTAAAATATTGTTTTGGTCTCTTCTGGAGTTTTTACTCTGCTCTTTGTTGTTGTTTTAACATAGCTGAGAATATACTGTCTGCTGCTAATGAATAGCACAGAAACCATACGCTTGCAAGGCTCTGGGGTCGTGCCGAGTCGGCTGCTGCTCCCCATATACTGCTGGGATATATTTGCCAGCATTTCAATTAGATCATCAATAACCCAGTGCAGCTGCTGAGAGAAGAACTCAGATGTTCATAAATGTTATAGTCCATTAAGTTCAGATACTTCAAAGGCAGTTTGGAAAGAAAGTCATTTGTTAGGCCGAGTGTCAGTATAGTGGAATGCAAATCATGCTGGATGCCAAAGAAAAGGATTAAAAATGGAGTTTAAAGGTCAAATTAACTTAATTTGACCACTTCTGACACATAATGTTACTCCCTGACTTTTAAAATACTGCAGCCATGTGCCAGGGTAAGGATTCCTCTGGAAGGATGCAAACCCTGGGTGCAGGATGCTCAGGGCACTGCCAGCAGCAGCACAGGGACACCACAGGGACACCCCAGTAGCTGGGGGGTTGGAGGGGTGTGGGGAATCTGGGGTGTCTGTGGGGATGTGAGAGGGTGTGTGAGAGTGTGTGTGTGTGCAATTTCCTGATTTAAAATCCGTGTGATATTTCCTGCCCTCTAAAATCTGAAAAGCAAGTCAGTGTTTCAAGCACAGCAAATATTGAAAGAACTGATTAACATCATGTGAGATTTTCCCATTTTAAGATTATTTCCATTTGGAGCAGGCAGAGAACCAAAGCTCCTTTCCCAGGATGTTTCCCTGCAGCCTCCCTCTCCCCTGGGGTGTGTGCAGGAGGGTGAAGCAGCGTGATTTGTGATGCTTTGGAAGGAGAGAGGAATGCAAACATCAGGGTGAATTAACAGCTGATGGAAAACGCGGCCAGCTCACCTCGGAGGAGGGATGGCATGACAGGGAGAGAGAGGAAAACACTACATCACCCTGGAACTGCCAAACTACAGCTGAGATTCAGCAGCAGAAGAAATCTGGGCATGGCATCTGCTTTCAGCAAGTGGAGCTGCATCCCGGGAACGGAGCAGATTGGCACCGACCGGGGGGAGCAGCACGACAGATCCTGCCCCAGGAACACAGCCAGGATGTCCACGAATTGCAAAGACTTTTCTGCAAAGGTGGGAGCTTCAGGAGGCATAACAAATGCTTTCCCCACCTGGCAAGGGCAGGGACACGTGGATAACCAGGGGAATCTGTCCTTGGTGCTGTGTCCTTGGTGATGGTGCACATATGGCCAGGCAGGGTCACCCAGCCTGTTCCCAGCTCCTGCTGTCCCACTGTCCTCTGCAGATTGGGGATTTGGGCTGGATAAAACATTTCTGTGACTGCCTTGCTGGAATGTTAGTTGTTTGGTTTAACAGGCACTTTCCCAGCAAATACTTGCTGCTATGAACCAAGTTCTGTAGTTCAGGATATTTGTGGCTGGTGAACCAGTTACATGAAATGTCTTTGTCAGATTTTGACCTCAAATGGAATAGTTTTTAAAATTCCTTTAAAAATCAGGGCAGCATTTCTCAGAAGCCTGCCCCAGCTTTGCCCAAAGCTTCTGAGCCTTGGCATCTCCATCTGCAAGGATGGGAACAGCAGAGCTGGTGGGTGTGACCTGGGGTTTCAGTCTCCATTGGCAGTGCCAGGACTGTCTTGGTGGTGGGGACAGGAGCCAGGGAGGGTTTGTGGCCCTGGTAATGTGGATCTGCCATGGGACACATGAGTTCAACCCCATGAAAGCTCAGTAGAGACAAAGGCAGTGGTTCTCCTCTTGGGAAAAATCTGTTTTTCTCTCAAGTCAGCTTCTTCCAGACAGCACAGAGAGAAGATCCACATCAGTGTTCTCACTGCCTCCTTCCTCCTACGAGCCCCAGGAGGCCTCCTCTGGGAGATCCTCAAGGATTTCTCTGGGGATGCCTCTAAGAAATCTCCAAGGATGCCTTTAGGCAGCCTGGGGCTCACCCTTCCTCTGGGACCTGCAGCAGTGGCAGAGCTGTGAGTGCCGCCCAGGGAATGGATGCTCCTCCCTGGGGAGGCTGCTGGGATCCCAGCTGGGGCAGAACGGGGGGGGGCCGCACTCCCAGGCTGCCTGCTGGGTACCTGCAGGAGCCTGTGCCCGGCCCTGGAGCTCCAGGAGCTGCCAAATGTCCCCTCTGGGTACCTGGAGTTCCAGGAGCTGTCAAGTGTCCCCTCTGGGCACCTGGAGCTCCAGGAGCTGCCAAGTGTCCCCTCTGGGCACCTGGAGCTCCCAGAGCTGCCAAGTGTCCCCTCTGGGCACCTGGAGCTCCAGGAGCTGCCAAGTGTCCCCTCTGGGCACCTGGAGCTCCAGGAGCTGCCAAGGGTCCCCTCTGGGCACCTGCAGGAGTCTGTGCCCATCACTTGGAGCTGCCAGGAGCTGCTGGTGTCTCCTCTCACACTCATTTGTGTTTTTGAGTCAAGCAATGTAGTGGTTTTGGTTTGCCAATTTGAGATTTCTCGGCCAATTTGAGATTTTTCGGCCACTGAGGGTGGTGGGTTCAGTGCTGGCTAATTACCAGGGCACTCACTAGAATGTACTCACTCATTTTCTGTTGTGATATAGGATTAGGAGAAAGGCAAAGCAAGCTCAAAACTTTAAAAGGGTATAAAGAAAAATTTATTAAAGCAACTAAAAGAAAGAGTAATGAGAATCAGAACAAAACCTTCAGGACACTTCTCCTCCCCCTACAACCTTTTCTTTCCCAATGATAATGTAAAGAAACAAAACCTCAAATTTCAGTCAGATTACCACCTCTAGAACAGCCTTTTTCCAGTTCATTTAGGGAAGTGGTGGCAGGAAAAGTCCCTCCTGGAAGGGTGATTTAAATATCTGGTTCATCATTGTCACTGGTGATGCTGTCTGTGAGTAATGAGGGGAAAGGAGGAGGGAGGCAAGGACAAGGACGAAGCTTGGGAAGTGACTCATTAGCAGGGTGTTAATGAAGCTCTCAGCATCGCAGGGGCAGAGGCAGTTCATGGACTTGCCTGGTCACCTCTGTGCCCTGTCCCCAGCGCCTGTGACAGCTCAGGGAAGGGCAGTGGGGTCACTGTGACAGAAAACCCGAAATGGGACAGGATCACAGCAGGCACAGGAAGCAAAACAGAAGCAGAAACTGCTGGGGGCTGAAGCAGCTGAGGATCCAAATCTCACGTGGCTCTTGCAGTGAGTGGCACTGCCGTGCTCTGTCACAGCTGAGCTGCCATCAGCCTGGCTCTGGGAGAATTCACATCAGGTTATCAATTCCATCAGAACCGGGAGACAGGAGGGAAATTTGATAAGCGCCTGCGATGGCTGATTAAGATGGAGAGAAGAGGAGCCTCAGGTTTAACTCCCACCTGACCTTTCCAGAAGGAGGCAGGGTGTTGAAAAATGCCATTTGCAGCTCTTAAAGGTTTTATGCCCCTGAACGCCTCCGAGCTGTTTAAGGAGAATGATATTCAGCTTGCTCAGGCCCTGCTTCCCCTCACAGCAGCCCCAGTGGGAGGCTGAGGAGGATTTATGAAAGGTCAATATTTGAATGTGCAAAACTTACTAAGTCTATCAGAGTATGGGGAGAGATTCTGCATCACTGAAAATCAGCCTAAATTTCCACTCAAGTAGGACAGCACCTGGAAGAACCCTGTGTGGCTCCACTGGCTGTGGTCAGCTGTGCACCAGCAGCTCCATGAATTCCTGTTCTCCGCTGGCACAACAAGGTCTGGACACAGGACAGGACAGAAGGAACAGAGTCTGTAACACCCCAGTGTGTCCAAAACCCCTGGTGTTCCTTCACTCAGAGCCTACAGGGCAAGCTCCTGCCAGGAGCTGCTGCAGAACCAGGACATTCCCAGTGGGCAGGGAGGAGCATTCCCAGTCTGTCTGATAGTGTAGGGACAAAATGTTCCTAAAATCATGGGGATTGAGGGGAGTTGGAAAGAGTTGCAGGGGGGTTGGAAAGAGGGGCCTGGAAATGTTGGAAAGGTTGGGCCTGGAAATGTTGGAAAGGTTGGGCCTGGTAGGCCCTGGGAAAATGTTAGGGTAGGCCCTGGGAAAATGTTAGGCTTTACTGGATCATGCAAAACTGCACCTGTGTAATCATTTAATGGCAATAATAAATGATATGATTGTTATATGATAAATGATATGGTTGTTAGATGCCAGGATTGTTTGGTAATTGGATATAATTATTGTTTAATTGGAACAGGAATCATGAGAAACGATGTTTGGGGGGGTTGATGGAAATTACAAGAGTCCATGCTTGGATGAAATCCATAGACACATAGATTATATGTATACATAGATTATAGATACAATACAATACAATTTTATACAATAGAACAATATAAGTTCAATAATTAATAAGTAGTTATATAATGATAAGGGTATAAAAATATATTCATCCCCAACCCATGTTGGAGTCAGATTTGGGTCTGTGCCCCTGACACCCAGAGCTCTTCAATAAAAGCACCTGCACATAATCATTCTGTGATTTTGTTTTTATGAACACTAACATGCCCAGGCTGGGGACACTTTGCCAGTGCTGAGCACTTGTACTGGGCAGGTGACATCTCAGAACTTCCTCTCCCAAACTGCAGCTATGGAAAGCAAAGCTGGAAAGCAAACCCAGCTCTGAATTGCAATGCCAGTGAATGTTATTCCTTGTTTTCAGGATCACAGCAGCTGCAGCTTTCACAGATTTTGTGGGAAAAGAAGCAAATTTCACCGAAGCAGAAGAATGAACCCAGAGCAGAGGAGCTGCTGCAGCCACTGACATCTGCTGCAAAGCCAGTGTGAATATTTCATATCACACAATATCAAAAGTTTGCTCATGTCTCCCAGATGGGGCCGGGTGGTGATGTGTAACCGAGGGGTAGCACTGGTTCAGCAGGAACATATGACATGAATTTGCTCCAGATTTCAGGATTCTTAGCTGTGATTTTATTCTCATTCAGCGATTTGACAGGCAGCCAGTAAAATTTCAACAGAAGAGAGAAAGTGAGAAAAGGCTCCTATTCCTTGGGATCAGTCAGAGAAGAACGTTTCCCTTTTTGGTGGCACTCCTGGTCCCAGGTCAGGACCCGGTGCCAGGACAGGGAGATTCCAAACCCTCCGGGCAGGAGGGGCTACAGGCAGGGCTGGGCACGGGCAGCTCTTCCCTTGCCACAGAGATTGCTCTGGAGACACAGACATTTTGGAATCCCCAAAATGAAAAGCAAATATTTTTGCATCTGGTTTGCAGCAGGAAGAGAATCCGTGTGAGGTGATGAGAGTGGGGCTCACAGGAGACTGGGACCCTGTCTGGGTGAATTCCAGGGCTTCCCCACTACTTCCCAACCGCTACAAGTATTAGCCAATTCCTCAGTATTTAAACTCCTTTCAAGAGCTGAAGTGTCGTTAAGTCTCCCGTTTTGCCACGATTTACAATTAGTTTACCTCATTAAGCATTGTAAAAGCTGTCGGGAAGCACCTTGCAGGTTATCTATCACCCTTATTGCTGCTGCTGCCGTGGCTCTGCACAGCAGGAGCCTCCTGGGGGCTCAGCAGAGCCCTGAGCAAGGGGTGACAGCCCCAAATCCAGGGGTGGCACCTGCCCTGGCCACCGAGGGCCACCAGCAGGTCAGGGCTGCAGCTCCTCTGCTGAGCCCCTGAGCATCAGCCCAGGGGGCTGAGTGGTCACTGCTCCTTGTGCTGCCTTTTCTGGCCACCCAAAAACAGAGGCCAGATGAAATTAAGGGAATAAAAAGCAGTTCTATTTATTGAAGGCTTTCAGGTACATTTAGAGCAGACAAAGCCCCCAAGGGGCTCACTCAAAATGGACAACAGGTCACAGTTTGGTCCATTTTATAAGTTTGGGCCATTTGCATATTGGGGGTTCATCTTCCAATTCCAGCTTCAGCTAATGAAGTCATTGACCCCAAGTTTGCTCCCCCCAACTCACTTTTGTTTCCATCTCTCAGGGCCTGAGGCAGTGAGGTGTCCTTGATTGCCAGGCCTGGAGAGGAATTGTTGTGTCTGCCCAAAATGGGAAAGCAGCAGCTCACACTGTGAGTGGAGTTTGGAGTTATAGACTAAAGAACTGAAGGGTTACAAACATATAAAAATTAGAAAAGCTGAAATCCTGAGGCATCACTTGCACATTCCTTATTTTAAAGCCTGACACTTGGATAACCAGAGAAGCAGAAGGAAGCAATGTGCTCTGCACAGCACAAATAAAAGCAGCAGAAGTGAAAAAGCTGTTTTTTACCAAATCCTGTGTAATAGCAGCCCAATATCAGCATGAGATTGGAGCTGCAATTTAAGGGAACAATCTCTGTTCTGCATGTAAGAAGCTCTTATCCCTTCCAGCAATCCTGGATCTGTCCTGACGCTCTTCCTCTTGTCTTCTGCCAGTACATGCAATTTCTGGTGAGTAGTTAAATTTGACCAAAAGATAAATTAGTAAGCACTGCCTGAGGACAGAGTTTGCATCCAGAAATGGGTCCTTGCTTAACTGATGTAACTCAAACAGCTCAATTCTCTTGGGAGCTGGTGTGATCCTCAGCTCTGGAAACCGAGACACTTCTACTGAGCCACTGAAATTGCAGGAAGAAGTTTTAGTTGAAATAATTGAACTTGAATAATTTAGGAAGTGTTACCCAAAGCAAAACTTGCAGATTGGCAGCAGGGAGGGTTAAACTACTCAGCCACCTTCAGGGACATTCTGAAGAGCATGTTGGTTTTTTCCCAGATTTCCAGCAATGATGTTGTGAGTTGCTCCACAGGTTGTCTTAGAGCCCTGTTTTAGGCTCCAGCTCAGGGAAAATAAGGGGGAGACACTCAGTGAAAGCCACCAGAGCTGCCTGGTGACATTGTTACCCCAATTCCTGTAAAAAATCCATATATCAGCAGTGGATATTTGGGATTTAATTGTTTTGATAAGCACAGGGCATTTTGCCAAACAGTCAATTGAACAAAACTGTGGCAATTAGCAGAGAATCTCTCCCTGCAGAATTACAATCCTTTAACTCCATTCCTATTTACAAACGAGATTGGATGAGTGGGGATGTCCATGCTAATCCCTGTGCCCAGCCCCTCCTGCTCCCAAAGCCGGGTCTGTCCCAGCTCTGTGCTCTGACCTCCCATCCGAGTATTTCTGCTGATATTTACACACACACAGAGAACAAAAGGTGATTTACGCAGTCAAGTCAGGATTATATTTTGTAGAGAAGCTCCCACTAGACTTGTATCTCACTTTGTCTCCAGCATGGAATTGCAACCTCACTTTTTCATCCTGAAATATTAGTTTACAGAGTCACCTCACCTCCCAAAATCCCAGTTGGAGGTCCAAGAAAAAGACTCACTTAGGCAGAACCTCCCCATCCTGGAGCTCTGCAAGGGAACCTTTTTCTCCCAGTCAAACCCATCTATAGGAAAACTGAAATCAGGAGACAGATTCTTGGGGTTTATTGCCTCTGCTTCGGGGAAGAAAAAAAAAAAAAAAAAAAAAAAAAAAAGCTTTGTTTCCTCTGAGAGGAGCTGTGATCATTAGAGATCTGTCTGTGTTCATTTTGCTGCTCTCCTCACAGGGCTGGTGTGCTGGAGCTGCTGTCGATGAGAGCTCAGGGATCGATCAGGGCTGGCTCAGAGCTCTGACACTGATGAAGAGCCACGGCCCCGGCACCTGCAGAGCCCCCACAGAGCCCAAACCTTTGCAAAAGGCCAGGGAAGGAAAGTCTTTGCCTGCTGGTGTCCTAAAGGCAGAGCAGGGCTGAACAGCAGGGGTGAGATCGTGGTGAGCTCTGTAGGAAGTTCAGGGACTGTCCCTTTGCCAGGGAACTCCCCTGAACTGGCTTCAGGCTGCCTTGGTGTGGGTAACTTCTTCCTGGACGCAATTTTTTGGCCCAGGATGGATGAGGAGCCAGGGGAGACAGCAAGGAGGCTGCTCTCATTCACCTGTGGTCTCAGCACAAGTCCAGGGTGTGACCAAAGCCTGGCATTGCCTAATTCCCTTGGCTGGCAGCAGGTGTTCACAGCAAAATCACTGTTTCAACAACCTGCCTGGCTCTGTGGTGCAGAGTCTCCACATGGCATCACTTGTGGCTGTCACATCCCCTTTGATAACCCCCCAGGACCCCTGGGGCTGCTGTTGATGTGAAACACACTGGGCCAGTCAAACCAGCTCGAGCTCTGCCTCTTGCTTTGCTAATTAATTTTATCTCCTACTCAAACCCAGGCAATCCTCAGCCTTGCAGAATTGATTTCAGGGCAAAGGAGGCATATTTGTGTCTTACCAAAGCCACTCCAGTTACAAACCCCGAGCACTTGCTCCCTGTTATTTGCATCAGCATGTTCTAAAGTAGGACACAGTGCTTGGACTGTTTCTATTCTGGTAACTTACAATGTATTTTTATAATGTCTTTTTCCTTCCCCTCCCGTCTCTTTTCTTTTCTCAGAGACAAACAGCAGCTGTGTTGTTGGCACAGTGCTGAGAAAGGGAAGCAGAAGGGCAGCAAGGGCATGGAGATAAGCAGTTCTGGTGTAAATCAGATCCTTCACAAAGCTGAGATTAAAAATTGTCGCTTGCCTACAAATAAGTGATGATTTCTTGCCCTCCCCGTATGTGCAGGCACTTTGATTTCCCATTCAGATGCTTTCTGAGCACTTCATTTTGGAGAGGGAAAGGCAAGGATCAAGTCTCCTCTCATCTGCAGAAGGCCAGAGCCCAGTTCTGCTCTCAGTGCAGGCACAGCACGCACACAAACCCTGCCTTGATGCCATCACTAAAGCAGGACTGAAGCAGCAAACCTGGCCCAGTGCTGGCCACCAAAAGTCTCCAGGCGGGTGCTGGGCCAAACCCAGAGATGGCAAACCCAGCAGGACCCACCACACTCAGCTTCAGAGAGCTCTGCCCAGGCTGCCAGGGCCACTGAAGAGCCCAAAAAACCTCCTGGTCCAATAAACCAGGCTCAAGGCAGACCCAGCTCAGGACAGGGGCAGCTGGGTTTAACTGTGCTGCTCCAGAGCCAAACCTGTAACCCACAGCACCCTGAGGTCCTGGGCAGGATGCTCCATCCCTGTGTCCAGAGGTTTTGGACAGGGATTGCTCAGCAGAGATCACATGCTTGGCTTCTCGGAAAGCTGAAGGATGATCAATAGTTGATTAATCTAGTGAAGAAATTAATGTATTAAAAGCGGTGACTGATGTCAAATACATTCTCTCTTGCTCATCGATTTCCTTATTTTTAACCTGCATGTGCCAAAGTCCTGAAGCCCAATTCTAGTGTGCAGCTGGCACATCCATCTCTTTAATTTCATATGGATATAAGATACTGAGCAATGTATTTGATTGAGTAAATGTGGTGCCATTGATTTTGTGGCTGAATTATCTGATTTGATTGGCACCGTGTCCCATTTAATAGAGAAAGCAACCAATTCAATAAGTAATGTTAGTAATTGGGTAGTTGTTCTCTGAAGAAAGATTACTTGAGTTTACAGGACTAATGTTTCTTGGTTGCAGCGTAAACTGGATAAATTTCTACACGAGATGAACATGATAACATTTATCCTGTAATAACAGAGCTCTGGGCTCTCTAATGCAGCATCCAGGGCTCCTGGGCAGCCCCACTGAGCAGCTCCCACACTGTTCATACACGAATACAAAGCTCAGCAACCAGGGCCACTCACTAATTAACCTTCTAATATTGCTGGCAAATTAAAACACAATGCACAGAGCTGCGTTATTAAGCTTAGAACTTCCTAATATCTCGCTAGATATAATTTTGGGGAGCTTAGGGAGTTATTCTAGACAAGAACTAATGCACAGACCATTGTTCTATTTGTCCTTACTTTTCTACTTCTTACATAATTTTCCTGCTGACCAATCTCATGGCTACTGCTTCGCTCTAATCACAGTTCTGCTGTCTCTGAGGCCTGCCTTTTGCAGCTTTCCCAAAACCCCTCTGGTTTTATGGATTCCCACGTCTAAATCCACAAACAAATGCTGCATAGGTGTGTGTGTGTGCTCTGACAAACACACTGTGAGTGACAGAGGGCTCAGGGCACTGCTTGGGTTTGGAGTGGGAGCAGGAGCAGCCCTGGCTCCAGTGGGGATGGATCAGAATCCCAGAATCATTCAGGCTGGGAAAGAACTCGAGTCCAACCTGCAATCAGGCAGCCCACAGCACTGAGTGCCACATCCAGCTGCTCCTTGGGCACCTCCAGGGATGTGTGGCTGCACATCCTTTCCCAAAACACCTTCCCAAGCCTGAATCCGAGGTGGGTGATTTTATTCAAGGTGGTGCTCAGTACTAAGAGGAAAGATATTTAATTAGGTGTTATACTCTGCAAATTTGATACCAACAATCATCTGCCAAGTTCATGTAAAGCTGATAGAAATAAAAGCAGGACGACTCATATACTGATTTTTCAGCCTGTGCTGTATTATTTTCAAAAGAGAAACCAGCACACAACAATTGGATTCCATGCTGATATATTACAAAATACAATCTAGCCATAATGCTGATGTGACAGCCAAAAGCAGATATTAGCAGAAGAAAGTGATTTTTTTTATTATACAATTTTATCAGTGGATGGAAATTTCAGGACTTAAATTTACCATCACACCCACATCTGAACCTGAATATCTGGGAGGCCATTTACTCCACTGTACAATAAAAGGGAGTCAGACAAGGTAATGCATAATGGAAATCAAAGTGGAGCTTCCATTTGCTGCACATAAACTATCGGCTGCAGGATCTAAATTATGAGGAGATTCACTCCCAGGTGATGAATGCAGAGCACAACGAGTGGGGAAGGACAGACCCTGAGGGAGGAGGAATGTGCCACTTGTCGAGGTGTTTATCAAAACAGAGATATGCTTCTGTATCTTAAAATGTTATTTCTCTCAAAATTTATTTCAGCTACTGATAAGCAAGACCTGTTTATTTATTTCACGGCAATTACAGGGTTGCTCAGAACTGCCTGTTCTGGCAGATTTTCCCCACAGAAAAGGCTTTTCACTGAGCATTTCAGAGCTTTGCTTCTAAAAATTCAGAACTTCAAAACCATTTTTTAAATGTAGAAATATTCGGTTTGGGTTTTTTCTGTTCCGGAGGCCCAGGCTGCATCTTTCAAATTCCTGACTTTTTTAAAAAAGGAAAGATGTTTCAGGCTCCAGAACAGCAAAGGATATTTTGTTTTCCTCAGGGTGCTACAGGGCAGGAGCCCCGTGGGTACCCCTGGCCCAGGGATGCTCCTGCTGCTGCCTCTGAGAGCTGCTGTCTTCATCTGACACACCAGATTTACCAAGCTGTGAAAAACACCAATCAATTGTTTTTAAAATTTTAAAAGTTCAATAGTAATAAAATGGTTATAAAAATAGTAATATCATTAGAGTAATAAAAATTTGGACAATTAGGTTTAGGACAATATGAGACAATAAAAACAAAGAGTTAGGGACAGTCTGGGTGCCTCTTTCTGGGCAAAATAAGCCTGAAAAAGGACCCAGGTTAACAGAGGATTAACCCTTAAAAACAATAGGCTGTTGCATATTCATACATCTCATACATGATGCATGAATTCATTTCAAACAATGGATTCTGTCTGGTCAGTGTCAACTTCTTCCTCTGAATCCTGACAGCATCTTCAGGGCTGAGGAGGCAGGATGAAGTTAGTTTCTTCTGATAAGGGAGCAATAAATTGTTTTTCTCTGAAAGATTTAGGTGTCCTGTGGATGCTATCTTGGTGTGAGTCCTTTCTTTAAAAATATATCTTACATAGCATAGTTTCTATTTTAACATTATGTTATAACCTAAAACTATATTTAACACTACTTAAAAAAATAATACAGCATCACTTTCTAATGTAGCACATATAATATTTATTTTAATATTTGCAGAAAGCCAGTCATAAAATACACATTTTTCACACAAGCCAATACAGTTCTGGCCATAGAAAGTGGGTGAAATAGATAGAGAACTGCTTTGTGTTAGGTTTCCTTGCCTTTTCAGAGGAGACACTCAGCGTTCAGCCTCTCCTGCCTCTCCTAAGCTGCTTTGTGCAAGAGCTGGAATGGAAAAAGGCAATGACTCCAGTTTTATCTGCCCTTAATTAAATGCTGAAGTGCTCGTGTGTAGTGGTGGGATTGTGTTGTGGTGAAACCCAAACCCCGTGAATGGGGTAATTATAAGCTGAGGGATTTTGCTAATACCAGACTTCCCCTCATTTTCCCTCAGTAATTAGAACACAGCAAATAAATCAGTGTGCAGTTGACTTAAACAATCTGCAACTGGAAGAATTGCTTGCTGATGACTTCCCTGGCCAATCACATCCCTACTGCTGCCACATATCAAAGAAATTGGTTTTGTGTCTTCATATTAAAGGCATTTCTTCCAGCTGGCAGGCTCCCATCCTTTCCTGCTGCAGGACAGGACAGGAGCAGTGTTGGAGGGAGGTGTAAGACAGGAGATGCTCAGAGTCCTGATGTTCAAACCTGAGAGCCATAAACACACAAATTCAGAGCGGGGGCATTGGTTTGAAAGCAAGATATTGGAGTCTAAGTGACTGGCAGAGAGAGAGAGATCTCCAGAACGAGCCCCAGGAAGTGAAGCCTCTGCCTGATTTCTGGCCAGGTGCTCCTCAGGGCCCTGTGGCACACATCAGCTGCCCCAGTCTGGAGCTGATGGGATCCACACCAGCCTGTCATCCCTCTGAACCACGGGCTCTAGGCTGGTGCAATGCACAGCATTAAGAAGCTGAATCTGGAAGCATCGGTTCCACCGACCAGGATCTCTGCCACGTGGTTGCAGAACTGCAGTAGGTCTGAGCTCTCCTGACCCACCTCCCTGCCAGCCTGACCTTTCTGAACCCCAGGGGGAAGAGGGATCCTGGTGTCTGGGTGAGGGTTAAACCAGTGAAACCAGCCCAGCTTTCCCAGCATCAGGCACACTCAGCCCATTTCATGGACACGTGTCCTTATGGAAGCAGCACTTTCCCCAGCTCTGTGCGTGTGTGAGGCTGTAAAAGCCCTGACAATGTGTACCAGAGCAGGATCTTTGTTTACCAGCTGTCAGCTAATAACAGGAGGTGTTATCCCAGCCCTGAGCCCATTGCCAGCACGAGCAGCAGCTCCCAGGCTAAGCTGGCTGATTTACTGACTGCTCACGCCCGCGTTGCATGAGCTGGTGTGAATGTAATCTACTCAAAACACCCCGCTGGGACCCATAAACTTTATATAAGGAGCCTTAACTCAAACAGTAAGAGGCTCCTAGGGCCTATGGAGAATGGCTCAAATGCTGCTTGGGATGGATTTTTTAATGCTTTTTGTTTTTTTCTTTTGTAGTCACAAGGGCTGTTTTCTGTTTATTTTGCAAAACAAAAGCAATACCCCCTTCCCAAACTGTCCCCCAATCTCTTGTGCCACAAGCACAGGTAAGGCAGGAAAGGTGTGCCAGCACCTTGTCATCCACCCAGACTGGGATGGGAAAACAACGTTTCCTGGTGCTTGTCCTCAGTGGGGATTTGTGAAAAGAATGATTGATGTTATTTGATGGGACATTTGCCCTCTCAGTGCAGCAGGAAAAGTTTAACAGGAACGTAAAAGTGGTAAAACCTTGACCCTGGGATGAGCTCTGCCAGGGCTGTGCTGGTTGGTGACGTGGCAGGAGCAGATGCTGCCTCTGGGTGACATTCCAGGACAGCCAGAGCTCTTCCTGCAGGTGCTGCTGCTGTGCTCAGCAACACACCTGCACAAACCCTTCGGATCCCACCTTGCACCCATTTCTTCCCAGAAAAAGAAATCTCTGTTGTTCAGCCTGGAGAAAAGGGGGCTCAGGGGGGACCTTGTGGCTCTGCACAGCTCCTGAGGGGACAGGAGGGGACAGCCCCAGGTTGGGCTCTGCTCCCAGGGAACAGGGACAGCAGGAGAGGGAATGGCTTCAGATTGCACCAGGGCAGGCTCAGGTTGGACATCAGCAGGAGTTTCTCCATGGAAAGGGTGTTCAGGCATTGGAACTGGGAGGTTTGGAGTCCCCACCCCTGGAGGTGTCCAAGGAATTCCTGGAGGCATTCAGTGACAAAGTGGGGATTGGGTACAGCTTGGATTGGATGCTCTTAGAAGTATTTTCTAACTTTAATGATTTATTTTTCTATGATTCTACCAAAAAGAGTCATTTCAATGTCCACAAACGATGGAGAGAAGCTGGGACATTATCTCTCTGAACCCAACACCAGTAAGGATTTGGCTGTTTGGCACCACTTTGAGATAATTGTTTCCAAGGATCTGAATGCAGAAAATACTTTAAAAACAACTTCAGAATCAATAGCTCTTTTAATTTGCAACTCGCGGCTCACTTTGACAAATAACCCAAAAAGGGAGGATAAATAATGCAGCTTCAATTATATTTCTGTACAAAATTTGTCTTATTTTGTGTAGTGTACTGCTGAGCTAATTCAATTTTCTGCTGCCAGCCCATGCTTGTTTCCTTTTCACTTGTAATATATAACTTTATGAAGAGGGACTAAATCTTCCTACGTGAATGGCAGTTTATCCTCGAACGTGAATGTTTCTGGAAAATAAGAGAAAATAAACCAACAACAATACTCCTCACAAAACCAAGAAAAGCCACACAGCTGAGTTATTTTTCAGCAGGGACAAAGGACACACAATAGAGGAAAGCAGGTGGCAGCTGGAAAACATCCAGAAACCGCCAGAGGCTTTTGGTTTTACAGCTGGAAACCAAGACCTGATACCCCCTGCTTGAACACACGCCTTTGAATTCCCAGGCTGGAGGGGAGCTCTCTCCCTGCTCTTCCTGCTGCCTGCCTGAAGGATGCACCAGCATCTGAGATGTAGAAACTGTGGTTCCTGGCCTCAAAACTGAAAATTTAAATTGGTTTTGGAGCTTGGGGGTGGAAATTTCAAGTTCTGTTTATTTAAGCGTGAAGACTGAAGGTCGCTGGGGTGTTCCAAGGTGTCCAGGAGGTTATTGGAGCATGGTGCCCACTCAGCTGGGCTGGCACCACAAAACCTGTGTCTGTTTTAGTGGTGTCACTTCTCTGCATCTCTGCTGGTGGCTGGCACAGGCCAGGAGTGGAATCTTCTCTTGCAGTGACATGGGACATGTGGTGGCAATGGCCACAACCCCTCTGTGCTGAGCAGGACACAGGAAGGGGACACTAAAACTGCAACCCCATTGCTCACTTAGTGACATTTCCATAACTTCTGCATCCTGTAATCCACTCTCATGAGCTGCCACTGGAGCCATTTCTCCACCTTTCATTTCTTTTTCTCTAAACTGCTGCCTCTGGAGGAGGAAAACAAACCACAAGCACTTCTTTCATGTCTAAAGGCAAAATGTCAGTCAGCCTCTGCCTGTCCCTCATCTCACACCATCCCAGTGTGGCCAGCCTGGCTGCTGGGAGTGAGTAAAGAGAGAGGAGCCTGTTCAGCTACAGGCTGGGAATTGTTTGCAGCAAACCAACAGATGTTTATGGTTCATGAGTACATTCCCAAAAGGACAGTGTTAGCAGCCTGAAAAAATGGGAGGGCGGAAAGATGGAGGAATTGATTTAACATCTGTGTTTTTCTTGAAAACCTGTTCTCTCAGGGATGCTGGGAAGCTGACATTTTCACAAGGCAGGAGTGGGGTTCCTGGCTAATTGTGGTCCTGGTAGTGAAACAGCAGAGGATCCAAAGGAGAGATCTGGAGGCTGCAGCATCTCCTTCAGAGCTCCTCCACCATCTGGAGTACTGGCAGTGAGAAAATACAGGCTCACTACAACTTTGTCCTCTTGGCTTCTTTCTCACACAGCTCAGAAAGCGATGGCTTTGCAGCCTGTCCCTTGTCTCAGCCAACACACAGCCTGGAGGGAGCACCACTGCTCCAGAAATGTGCCGGGAGAGAAATCCACCCTCACTCCCGGCTTGTCCCTCTGCCCCTCTCCTCTGATGGCAGCCCTGCTGCTCTGCAGGCTCTCCCATGCTACACTTTGTGTTACAGGTGCTCGATTATATTTTCATTTTCTGTTAAACTGGTGCTGCTCTCACACAGAGCCCCACAGAGCAGCAGGAGTGTGTGAGCTGAAAGCCCAGCAGCAATAACGCTGCCCATGCCCCCACAACCCAGACTACCAGACCCACGCTGCACTTCTCTGCATTTCAGCCTGCTTGGTGTTAATTTTAGACTGAAAAGTTCCTGTTTTGGAGCTGAAAACGCAGCTGATGACGTGGTTACCCACTGTGGCTGTGCCCTGCCTCGGCAGGAGGCAGCAGCATCCCTGTGTGTGCTGCTGTACTGCCAGGTTGGTCTCACAGCTCCTCTGAAGCCGTGGGCACCTCGGCCCTGCACTCCCTGCTAGTCTAGCTGGATTATTACACAAAATTTAGGGTGTTTCTGCCCCTGACAATGTCAGCTTTTGCATGCTGAATGAGCCTGTGGGCACTCCATGAGTCTCCATCGCCCATCTCTGCCCTGGCTGGCAGGGCACATTTTTGGGAGCAGGAGGAAGGATGTGCACTGAGGACACACAAAACTCCTTCCCTCACTTAGCTGGTGCTTGGTGCTCCCTCTTTTGTCTGATGGATCAGCCTGGGGCTCCTTGTGGAGCCTCCCAGTGCTGCTGGCCTGTGGTGATGCTCCAGCTCTGGTCCTCACTGGGGCCCTGGAGCTACAGAGGCTTCTGAAACACACTGCTAAAGTTTTGGGGGATCCCAGCTCTGGACCTGCAGGGAAAACCAGAAACTGCAAGGTCACTGGCATGTTTTCTCAACCAGGCCCAGAGGTGTGAGGCTGCAGACCCCAAAATTTGGTTTTTATGAACAGGGTGCAGAAAGGAAACCACACATCTCTCGGACACAGCAGTGCCAGAAATCCAGATCAGCCAAGAGCAGAATCAGCTGAAGCTGTGGAGTTGTCCTTGTTTTCAAAGTAATAAACTCTGTAATTAACCACAGCTTAATAAGTCATCAATCTTATGTTAAAAAAGGAATAATGAACTAATTAACTAGAATGCATTCCCCAGTGTAGACAATCAATGCCTTATCTTAATGCTGGGTATCTCTGGAGGGGAAGGAGGGAGGTTAGAAACAGTAAAGATACTAAATATTGAGAGAGAGAATGATTTGCTTTTCCCCATAAAAGAAAATTGATTAAGAGACAAACTCCAGTGTTTGAAACCCAGGACACTTTTTCCCCGTTTTAATTCTTAGAGAAGATACAGACTAAGAGCTACCCTTAGTATTCTATGAGTAACTGTTTAATCTATAAGACAAGAACCACAAGGCTGGCAAACCCCCTTTAGATCACCCTCCTTCCCCCTCCCCAAGTTTAAAGAAATGTAAATTGCCATTCCAGAGGCAGTGCCTTCAAAAAGACGGAGTTTGCATTTCTGTGAGATTTTGGAATGTGTCTTTCTAATCTTCCAGTCTCACACATATTTATTCCAGTGATTCCCTTTGCTTCCTTTTGTCAGACTGAAGTTAATTCAAGTCATTTTATACTCCAAAAGCAAGCCTTTTCTTGTATGTTTAAAATCCAGTTTGAACCTCTCCCAGTTCAATAGAGTCACTTGGGCTGTGAGCAACTGCTCAAGCAATTGCTGCTTCTTCCCTCCAGAATATTACATTCTCTGGTGCTCACAACAAAGCCATCACGAGTGTTAATATTGTTGTCATGGTGACTGACAGCTGCTGCAAACACGGCTGATATAAAGTTAAATTACTGCACTTTGGAAGCAGCACAAAGCTCTGAGCGCCGCTGGGGGATCTGTTACATCCTCCTGGGGAAAGCTGAGAGCTGAGAGCCTTCCCCCAGTGCCATCACAAAAAAAGCCTTGCACACACCTGTCTCAAGCCAGAGACATCTCATCTCATCCCATCGCATCCCCCGGGCTGAGCAGGGCAGGGCAGGGCGTGGGGGGCTCCTCCAGCCCTGCTGGGGGGCTGCACAGCACCGACAGCCACAGGGCAAGGGAGGTCTCTGTCAACAAAAACACTTCCCTGAGTAAGAGACCGAGAGCAGAGATGTGGGACTCCAGGCAGCTCTGCAGAATGCTGTTTATTGTGTGGAGGATATTACAGCACCCTCAGGTCTTTGGTAACACAGCCACACCTGCAGCTGCAGGCAAGCCTGAAGACCTTTTAATTACATTTTGCATGACATATTTTTCTTTGCTGAGCATCTTAATACACGACAACCCATTAATACCTTTACTATTACCTACAGACCTACCTGTCATTGCCATATTATGGTCATTACTATCCAACCACAGGAGTTAGTATGTTACAGTTTAAGCTTAAAGTTGTTTTTCAGTTTTCTTGCAGTGGAAAATTCTTAGACCTTTTTTCTTCCTGTCACATTGGCATGTTTGTGTGCCTGTGGTATCTTTCTGCTTTTCCTAAGACCCATTTCTGCTTGGTAAAAACATCTTTTTTGTTTGTGGTCAACATATCCATTGCTCTAGTCATAAAACCCCTTCCAACTTGACTTAACATTTGCTTTCTTAGTTGTCCAGTAATGACTGGCTCAGCAATTGTCAATTTAGACATCCATTTTCTTCTGTATCAAAACTTGGTTCCATCTCTATTCCGCTCTCAGGTTCTACATTCAGAGATCTTTCTGCCAAGCATAAATACCTGTGAAACTTTCTTGTCAAACTTCCATCTTTCAAAACATCCACACCTGGCCCTGGTGGGCACAGCACAGCCCAGGGATGTGAATGTTCCCAGAGAGCTCCTAGGGATGTGAACCTCCCCAGTGAGCTGCAGGATGTGCAAACTCCGAGAGAGCCAGGGTCTGAGCACAAACATCTGAGCCAACACCTGCACCAGGATGGCTCTGCTCTGCTTATTCCCTTCTATTCCATGGTAATATTATGGCAGAGCCCAGCCCAGCTGAGCTCCCAGTGATGTGAACCTCCCCAGTGAGCTCCCAGGGATGTGCAAACTCTGAGAGAGCCAGGGTCTGAGCACAAACATCTGAGCACAAACATCTGAGCCAACACCTGCACCAGGATGACTCTGCTCTGTTTATTCCCTTCTATTCCATGGTAATATTATGACAGAGCCCAGCCCAGCTGAGCTCCCAGGGATGTGAACCTCCCCAGTGAGCTCCCAGGGATGTGCAAACTCTGAGAGAGCCAGGGTCTGAGCACAAACATCTGAGCCCACCCCTGCACCAGGATGACTCTGCTCTGTTTATTCCCTTCTATTCCATGGGAATATTATGACAGAGCCCAGCCCAGCTGAGCTCCCAAGGATGTGAACCTCCCCAGCGAGCTCCCAGGGATGTGCAAACTCTGAGAGAGCCAGGGTCTGAGCACAAACATCTGAGCCAACACCTGCACCAGGAT
The DNA here is from genome assembly GCF_017590055.1 of Onychostruthus taczanowskii. Lineage (NCBI taxonomy): Eukaryota > Metazoa > Chordata > Aves > Passeriformes > Passeridae > Onychostruthus > Onychostruthus taczanowskii. The sequence goes on from NW_024503235.1 coordinate 3,000,336, forward strand.
GGCTCTGCTCTGCTTATTCCCTTCTATTCCATGGTGAAATTCCCTTCCTCCTTCTTACCCGGGGCTGTGGGATGGGCTCCACACAGCAGGCATGTGAAATGCATCCGAGCAGCCCTGCAGGATGAGCTCCCAGCTGGGCAGGTTTAATGTTCACATCCAGCTCCTGGTCCTTCCCCAGCCACCCAGCAGAGCCCAGCAGACCTGCTGCAGGAGGCACTGCACCTGCCAAGAGGTGAGCAGCACCTGGGCTCAGGAACTGCCTCCCCCCAGGTATCTGAGGGGTTCACCAAGGAATAAAACCCACAGGGGAGTTAGAGGGAGAATCAATCAGATGGATGGAGGTGTGGGAGTGGAGTTTAGGTTAAGAAAGGCCAATCTCAAACCGTATTTTTAATTAAAGTGGGAGAAGTTCTTAACTGATAAAAACATCTTTAGTTGGACTTAATGGCATTTAGCTGCTTTAATTGGGATGTCTATATTTGGTGTTTGTAGACAGAAACAGATAATAAGGCAACAAAAACAGATCACAGGGGTTTAAAATCCTGGCATTTGCATAACCCAATTGTTCACATTATGAAACGGAAACCCTGTTATCAGCTTGCATAAAACAGCTTGTTTTGGTAGATTGCAAATACTGTGTTTAATTAACCAAGCTTCAGGGACAGTGAATCTTATTGTTACAAGATACCACTCTGTGGAAATAAAGGCATTTTCATTTAAATAAAACAAAAGGGGATGTTTATCAGGATGTTACTTAATTGTCAGCATTGCTAAAGAGTTTTGTTCCTGCTATGATTTATGAACTGGAATTGATCAGTGAAGCAGGGAACCAGACGCCTTTGTCCTGTACAATTAAAGTTCTGTCATCTTACATCCTGGCATTAATGATGCCAGCAGCCAAGAGGAAAGGGGGAAAAATCTGCAAGTCCACAACTGGGTTGGGCATGAAAACCAGTTTTAACCAATTGCCCTCTCAAAGGACCTTGACCTCAGTAAAATTTACCTCTGGCTCTTCCAGAAAGTTCCTTGCAATGTCACTGAGGTGCCATCATGTTCCCCACCAAAGAGCAGGGGAGGAAGCTGAGGGTATTTGCCACTGACATATTCTCTGCCGTCTCCTCCCGCAGCATTCAAGCAGGAGATCCTTATCTGAAATCCAGGAGCTGTCCACAGAGTGAGATGGAAAATAACTGAGCTGCTGTGAAGGGAATGATTGGGTTTTCCTTGCAGAAAGCACTGCTGGGAATGGAAAACATTTATTTTGAGCTTAAGACATGATATAAACTAAACATTTCTCTATCTAGATGTGTATTCACGTTTCCAGTATGTCAGAAATCATTTTTCATTAGGGGGGAGAAAAAACCTACCCAGACATCTCCAGAAATGTTGCTTGCTGTGCTGCAGCCTCGCTGGGAGCCTGCCCGAGGCCACACCTGGGTGCAGCTGTGCCACAGGGGCATGGCAGGAGCATCCCCAGCCTGGGAGCGTGCCAGGCTCTGGGAAAAGCAAAAGGGAAGGGAAGAGGATGAGGACAGTGCTGTCCACATTAGCAGAAATGCAAAGTGCACTGGGTGTTTCTCTGAAATAGGTAATTGTGTTTGAAAGGACACAAAAGCTGCAGTTGCTGAGCTGCTTCCAGCAACAAATGTATTCCGTGGCCTGAAACAAAAATCTTGTTTATATGCTGTGTTTTCCTGTGATTGCTTCAATGTGCTTATCACACTGGTCTTGCTGCCATGCAAGGCCACTGAATTCCTTCTGCTCTGACGTGGCAATGTGCAACTTCTGATTTCTAACCCCAGCCAGACCCCCCAAATACCTGGAGGCAGTGGGGGAGTCTGCTGGGGAGTTCAGCCAGGGCAGGAGCTGCTGGTGAGCCCAGCAAAGCAGAGAACCAAAGAAACGTGCTGGAGTAATTGGAGGGGAGAGCAGATGCTGCTGGCAATAAAAGCCTGTGTGAAACCCAGCTGAGAAGCCAACTGTGAGACCCACAGGGGCAAACTTCCCTGTGGTAGGACAAAAGAGACCCAGCGAGTGAATAGCAGAAAAATCTATCACAAGGTGCCCATTATCAGGCAGCAGCCAAGCTGCAAAAAGTAGCAAATTGGATTTGAGAAGGGAAGGGAAGCAGGCACCCTGTGGACACAATTACAGAGCCAGCTCAGGAATTGCAGGGTGTGGAAATGCAGGAGCAGCAGAGGGGACAGGTCTGAGCAGGCACTGGAAGCCCCCTCCCCACATGTGCCAAGGAAATGCCCAGCTCCTGCTCCTGTCCCTGTCCCTGCCCAGTGCCAGCAGCTCCTCCCTTCGCCTCTGTCCACACCTGTCACCCTTACATTTTCTGAAAAATCCTCTTTGCCCAGGATTCTTCTCCTGGGAAGCTGAGAAGCCTTGTGTCCCAAGCACAGGAGGTGCCCAGCAGCAGGGCAGGACCCCACCAGCACTCTGGGATTCTGCTCCCCACCCAGCTGGGATCCAGGAAGGAGATGTGGTGCTGTGACTTCCACTGGAGGAAGATCTTGTCACTGTGGCTGCCAGGGAGGTGTGGGATAAGGGAGTAATGTAAAAATTCAAATCTTGCCCTGGTGCTGACTGCAGAAATCTGCTGGGAAATGAACCCCTGGCCTGTGTTTGGGGGTGAAGGTTTGCAGAGGGGTGCAGGAGGTGGAACAGGGTGCAGGAAATGGAACAGGGTGCAGGAGGTGGAACAGGGTGCAGAAACACCCCTGCAAGCCCTGGTGTTGCTGTGCGAGTTACCAGCAGTGTCATTACCTGTAAACACCCAAAATCCCGGGATCAGTGAGGCTGGAAAAGCCCTCCCAGGTCACAGAGCCCAAGCTGTGCCCAATCCCCACCTTGTCCCCAGCCCAGAGCACTGAGTGTCACATCCAGGCCTTCTTGGACACCTCCAGGGATGAGACCCCAAACCTCAGAGCAGTTCTGATGTCTGACCACCCTTTCCATGCTGAAATTCCTCCTGGACACACTGCACAGCCTTCCCCTACCCCAGCCCTGGAACCTCCCAGGAAAACTTCCCAGCAGCCAGGCTGCTCTTGGAAAAGGTGAAGCTGGTGCTTGAAAGGCACCGAATCCTTTAATCCCTGCAGCCACTTTAACCCTTGGCCTCCAGAGCCTCGCTGAAGGATCTGAAAGCTTGCTGAAATCCCAGAGTATCACAAGGATCAGTGTACATCCTTAAATAAACCTCCTTTCTTTAGCTCTCTCCCTTTGTGAGGATTTCTGCTGCGAGAGGCACAGCTGCTCCTGAGGAAATGGCTTGAAAGTTCCAAACCCCCTCCTGGTTTTCACTTCTTGCCTCTCGAGGGTTAACAGTCGTCAGGAGAGCAGAGCAGCCTGTCTATCCACTTTGGTAATTGAAATCAATTTCTCTGCCTTATCTGTAGGAAACCTATATAGTCAAGACACTAATCTGCTGGCTCTGGCATCTTTTAAATGAAAACCTATTTTAAAAAAGAAAAAGGTCTTTTCCCTGCCTGCTGGTGCTCCTTCCTTCAGCTTCTGGGGGTGGGGACAGACAAAACTCCAGGGCCTAGACTTATTTTAGCATGCTGGCCAAGGGGATATCCAGTGGGAGAAGGATGCCAAGAACATCTCGGAGAGGGGCTTCCAGCTGGATTTCTCCCTGCTGCAGCTCCTTGGCTTGCCCTGCAGTTACCCCAGGCTCTGTTCCTGACTCCTGTAGGCAGCAGGGTCACAAAATCAGGATGCCACAAGCACAGCCACAGGCAGGGATGAAGGAGATGAAACCCCCCCAGCCTGCTCTGCTGGGATCAGTGCCTTCCTTCACAAACCTTGTCAATCTCCAGTTACCCAAAACCAATCCTGCAGAGAAAGAGCAGCCCCAAACCATGTTCTCTCCTAATCCTGGTCATTAGGAGTCCAGCCAAGCCAATAGATTTCTATTTTGCAGTCAATCAGGCTTGAAATCCCTGTGGTTTTGATTGTAATTACACAGATCAAGTAATCAATAGAGAATCACACCTTCCTGAGTCTAAAATAGGGGAATGAGAACCCAGGAGCAGCCTCAGAGCAGGGAATGTGGGGCAAAGCACAGAACTGATGGCCAGACCACAAACTGGGGCTCCACAAGAGGCTGAAAGGACCCGAGTTATTGCTGGCCCAAGAGCCTTCTGTGCATTTCTGACCCTTCCCAAGCAGCCATCCCACTGCTGGCTGCAGAAGGCACCAGTTCTCACCATTCTCTAGTGAGAAATGTGCATTTACCAAAAGTTAACAATTTGTACTTTCCTTCAAACTAAGTGCACTTTTTGAGCAAGACAATATAATTAAATGAGGCACATTAATACTGTGAGATAAGCATCACTGACCACATTTATGACAATATTAAAGGAATTCACAGAGAAAAGGGACTTATACCCTATAAATCAAAGCATTTTGGTGCATATAATTTGAGAACACGAGTCTATGAATTGTAATAGAGCATGACAAAGTCTCATCAGCAGAAGTAAATATTAAGCCCCTGATGACAAACAGACACACACATCCTAGCTGAATGTTTTTTCAATTTAAAGCAGTTCCCTGATTCTTATTCTCTTAATTGAGGTAATTTGCTTGAAGTGTCCCTTGCAGCTGAGAAATTACAATTGCCCCTTTAATATTCTGGTAATTCTAACTGCATTTTCCCCGTCTGATGCTAATCCTCATGTTCCTCTGAGGAGGAATCCTCTTTGGGTGAAAAAAGCTTGATAAGAGGCCAACATGCACATCAGAAAATGAAATGACTGTCAGTGATTTGACTGCATAAGGGTAGAGGAGGGAATGGCCATTTCCCTGGCCAGTTATCCATTATGGGAAATTGCCATTATATTCCTTTCAGCTCCCTGAGAAGTCAATAGAACATAATGAAGTTATCACAAGATGCAGCTTCCTGAGCTAATTTGGTGATGGCAATATAAACCAGCTCTGGGTAAAGGTGGGGGAGAGCTTTGTTTGCAGAAGGGAACATGAGAATAGTTGGGGTTATAGAGGACAGGCAGGAGTTTCTTCCATCCTCCTCTCCCTTTCAGACAAGATTTTTTTATAAAATGCCAGAAAAGTTTTGGTAGTCAGTGTCACAGCAATAGGAACCTGAAAGATCAATGTAACTGCAAGCTGCTCTTGCCTCTGCCATTCAATGTGTTAAACAAAAGCGTGTTCCCTTTCTCCAGGAACCTCCATAAGGTCTCGCAGGAAAGCCCCAGACACACACGTTCTTTTCCTCAGCAGAAGTGACACCAAAAGGACAAAAATCACAGGATGGTTTGGGTTGGAAAGGACCTTAAAGCTCATCTCATTCCAACCCCCTTCCATGAGCAGGGACACCTTCCACTAGCCCAGGGCTGAGCACTGCTCATCATCCAGAAACCCCTCTGAGGTACGGCTCAGCTGATTGTCCTCCAGCTCTGCAAAGGATGCACCACGTCCTGGAAGGACGCAGGCACAGGGATGCACGAGAGGTCCTGGAAGGATGCAGAAAAAGGATGTATGAGAGGCCCTGGAAGGATGCAGGGAGGTCCTAGAAGAATGGAGGTACAGTGATGTATAAGAGGTTCTGGAAGGATGCAGACAAAGGATGCACGAGAGGTCCTGGAAGGATGAAGGCACAGAGATATACAGGAGGTCCTGGAAGGATGGAGGTACAGTGATGCAAGGGAGGTCCTGTAAGGGTGCAGGCGCGTTTATGCAAGGGAGGTCCTGGAAGGATGCAGGCACAGAGCCTGTCATGCAGCAGTTGCTGGGCACTGACAATTTACAATAACCTGGCAATCCAGCAGCACCCAGCTCACTGTGTTGGACAGTGCAACGCTCCTGGTGTTGATGACAAACTCCACACTGAGCACAGGCTGTGTTTCTGACTCTTTGGTGAAAACACAACCACGTTTCAGCAGCAGATCTCCTGTCTCACCTGGGGCCAGGTGAGCCCTCCCAACAACACAGGTCCTGGTCCCATGCAGCCTTGGTGAAAACACAACCTCGTTTCAGCAGCAGATCTCCTGCCTCCTGCTCACCTGGAGCCAGGTGAGCCCTCCCAACAACACAGGTCCTGGTCGCATGCAGCTGGAGCCACCAAAGCCACTCTTTGTAGCCACACAATTTTGGCATCTACCAACCCAATTTAGGAGCCAGAGGCACCTTGGAGCTGCATTAATCGATTTATTCTGCTCGTTGTAGGAATATTTATCCTGTCAAACAATTTTAGGATTGCAATAGTTCCTCTGCAAATCTGCAGTGTACCAAACTGAGCAGGGGAAGGAACACGGGGGGGAGCTTTGCACACACATTTTGGGGAATATGGCACTGAGGAATACCCCCACAGCTGTTACTGACTGCATTCACACACCAGTAATTGCTCACTAAAGGAGTGGCTGCAAAACATGTGGGGAGTGACTCTGTCTGCTGGCCTTGGAGACTGAGAGAAAGTGAAAATTAAATGAAATGTTTCACTGCAGCCTGGGCAGACAGTGGCTTCAGGGCTGCAAACCCACGGGATGCTTTCCTGCTGTGGAGGGGATGCTGGGCTCACAGTCCCCAGGACTGGCAGGAACAGGGACACCACAGAGCCCAGGGAGGATGAGCAGCTGAGCAAGGAGTGGAATGGGACAAAAGCTTTCAGGCTGGAAATTTCAACCACAAGCCCTTCTCACTGAGAGTCCCTGCAGCCTGTGATATTTGGATTATGACTAAATTCTGTGTACAAGCACCACTGGGAGTTTTTTCAGCCTCTTGCTGTAGCAAGTCACCAGGGAAGGAGGGTGGTGTTTAGTTTGGTTTTTGTGAGGAGAATTACCAGAATGAAGGTCAAGGAGCAGCGTGGGCTGACCTGTACAAATCTGGCATTTTTACTCCTGTCTCCAAGCACCATGATAAACCACTCTGAGCACAAACCTGCCTCAAAATGAATCACCAGGTGCTCCACAGAGCAGGAAATTGCAAGGGGACACTGTGGGCCCTGGGCACAAAGGACAATTGTTCTCTCAGCATTTCTACCAGTTTTCCTTCCCCCTCAAATTTCGATAGGCCATGTCTAATTATTGACTGACACGTGTTCCCCCCACACCAGGGTGTTATCAGACCACGTCACTTGTGTCAGTCCACAGAATTAGCAGCCATAATTGGACCCTTTTAACAAGGTACACAACACATTTTAAATTAAATTGCATTCCATAAATCAGGTTAACCTTTTCAACATTGCTCTAAGAAAATTAATTACTCATATCGAAGCACATGACCTTTTCACAGTGCTTGGGATTAGCTTCCACATTTCTTTTATTTTCCCTTCTCTCTGCTCCTCCCTCCTCTCTCCCCCAGCCCAGACTTCTTTCTTGACTTAAAAGCATCAAAGCCCAAAAAGCATCAAGGCTGAGCACCTTGCTTCAGCTCTCATAGCTTCAGCCTAGCATGATTTAATTGCTTAATCTCCTCTGCTAAGCAAGCTGCCCCTCTTCCCCTTCCCCTCTCTGCTGGCAGGTGGAGCCAGGGCTGCCCTGTGCCAATGCTCAGCTTTACCATCAGGCCCTTTACTTGTGTTTCATGTTTGCTGAAAGCAGCAGGGAATCTTGTTGTGTGAGGATCTCCATTTCCATCGCCAGCAACTGGCAATGTTTCTACTTTATTAGCCTCAGAACCATAAATAAAGTGTGGATGAGTGCCTAAAGAGCTCAGAGGGGAGAAAAGGGAGAAGTGCTTTGTGTTATTAAAGTTTGCCAGAACTTTCCACAGCATTTCTGTGGGGTTAAGGGGAATAAGTGCCAGCAGAGTCCCATGAGGGCACCCTCCAACCCAACCAGGTGGGGGAAACCCAAAAGGTACAATCCCACCACCTGCTCTTGATCCTGCCTGCAGCTTCCATGGGATCTGGGGTCTGGGAGCTTCCTCCCACCTCCCACAGTGAGTTCCAAAGCTGCATTGCACTTACAGGTAACAAACCTCAGTTCTAGTGGGGAGAACTGGACAAAGCTCTCAGGGAGCAGCAGCAGTTCAGGTAAGCTCACCCTGTGCACAGCTGAGCAGCTGCCCCAAAATCCTACAAAAAGTTCTTATTGGGCTTTCCTCCTTGGAAAACAGCACTACTGGGATCTTCAGTGGGATTTAAATAAACTCACTCTGGAGCATGAGTGAGTGCCTGGATCCCTTCAACCCTGGGGTCTCTTCCCAGAATCCCCCCTGGGATAAAACCAGAAGTTTTTATCACCTTCCTTGGTAAAGCACCACATTCATCATTTACTCTTAACTTGGACAAATTTGCAGACATCTTTCTGCAGAAAATCCTTCTAGAATGGAGGGGTTCATTCAGGATAGGGAGCACAGGCAGTGATGTGCTTCAGCACTTTCCAGGAGCTCAGTTTAGCATGCCAGTTTTGTTTGGCAGCCACCCCCAATGTATATAATATAATATTGTTATATAATGTTGTTAGCTGCTAAAACAGGTCTGCTGCATCATTTTCTTGGTCCTGGGGCTCCTCTCCAGTCTTGGACAACGTCAAGCTGGGGATTTTAAAAAGCCACAAAGGACTGGCACCAGATAAGCTTGGGAGCTGTGAAGTGGTCATTCTGTCTAACATAGGTGAGAGGTAATGGAAAATTATTGTAAATAAAGAACAGGTAGTTCTTAGTATAAAATGTTAGCACCACACCAAGGGCAGTCACTGTGCCACAACCTGCTGGACAGAGCTCAGCTGGTCAGGCAAAGAATGTATTAGATAAGAGAAAATAACCTTGAAAACAGAGCCAAGGAATCCCTACTCCTTCTTTGGTCGCTGGGTTGGGAAAAAAGAGACTTTCTAACACCTCGGGGTCATCTCAACACAGAGACCTCGACACTTTGTGCCTGGTTTCCACAGGTGAAAGAGTCCCAGGTGTTGCTGTCTCTGTCCTGTGGGACCTACAATGGTGGGGATTGGTGTCAAACTCCATACAAATGTGTGACTTATGGATGATCCTCAGTAGTTAAAAACATCTGTTGTGCTGTTTCTCCCCTGAAATGGGATAATCTAGGTAGTTTTACTATAGACTGTATTTCCCAGCTGCCTTAATTTCTTTAAATTGCTCTGTGAGTTGCTGAAGTCATCAGCAGAAATGCTGGAGTCAGCTGGATTTTAAACATTTAAAATGATATAGTGCCATTTTCCTTCAGAAAGAATCTTAAAAAATTTAATTATTCTTTTTCTTTTTCCTATTTCTTTCCTTTTCATTTAATGATGGGGTTGTTGAAACCTCTCATTAAAAGTGCCATAAAATAAAACAGACAAAAAAAAGCTGAGAGCAGAATCTTAGAATGTGACAAAGTTTTGTTGAAAACATCAGGCATTTGCTGCTGCTGCTTTAGTGCCTTTTTTTACACAGAGAAGCAAGGAATGAGGAGGAGGGGGGTGATTGAAGGTGGCTCCTGTGTTTTATGCTCAAGTTGATGCCTCATAATCAGCACTGCAGTGTGGTACCTGCTCCTTGGAAGCCAGATATATGACTAGATAAACATGTTAATGACCTAAGCACAATTAAAACAGCTGTTACAGCCCGGCCAGGCCCATCTGGCCTCAGGGTGAGGGTGCTGAGTGCTCAGAGCATGTGTAGACCAAAGGACACTGATGCAGGACTAAATCCTGACCCCCTTAAACTTACTGGGAAGACTTATTTCTTCTATAATTTCCCAATTAATCAGCCTGGTTCAGCTGAGTTGATTTCAGAGTTTTAAGTTGGAGACAAAGACAAAACTAGGAGCTCATTTGGAACGAGGAAACAAAAATAGGTTTTCCCCTTGTAGTGTGCTTAAACTGTGTTTGTTTTTGTTCCTGTGTACCCAGACACACATTAAAAAGATTGAACATAATAAGTTAATTGTTTGCCTAATCCTTAATGAAGATTGCTATTTCCTCTTCAGAATTGCTGCTTGAAGTAAGATGCATTAAAGCTCCCTTGGAAGCGTTGGGAGTGCTGGGAGGAGGTGGAGCTCAGAGGGAGTTTTTGTTTTACTGCTCAGAGCCCCCTCCCAGCAGGGGGATCCTGTGGCTGCTCTGCTCCTCAAAGGCAGCAGCCCCAACAGCTGCACAATTTTTATTCCTGCAAAATCCAGGCAACATTAAAATAGTCCCATCAGCTTCAGTGTCCTGCAGCAGTTGTCCAAGGAGATCACCTTGAGGGTCATTTCTGGGCAAATACCTGTAGGAAATGTTTGCTGGTTGGTGGTAACAGTGAGGAGCTCCTGAGGGTGGGAGAGGGGTCTGAGGACTCTTTTCTGTCCCTTGTTTCTATGAAAAAATTGAGTTTTTGAGGTTGTTCTGAAGCCCTTTTTCTGTGGTTGCTTCTCTTCTCCGTGGCAGTGCTGCCTACCCCGGGCTTCCTGTCATTTATAATAATTATGATGGTTTTGTTGGAGTGATTTTGCATCAATCCATCCATCCCTGCCCTCCAGCTGTAATTATGCTTTTTGATGCCATTGAATTGCAAAGATCTGGGGAAAAAGCTTTCAACATCTTTGATAACAAAATGTGATGCATCACTCATTTGGGCTGGGGCAGTGGCTCCTCCAGCTCACTCTGAGCATTAAATCAGATGTTTTGATGGCGAGTGACAGAGCCAGGGAAATGTCTCCTTGCAGATTGAGTCCCTCAAACCCAAGAGTTAAACAAAGCCTGAGCCCTGTCCATGACACTGTGGTGCTGATGCCTGAGCAAAGAGGGTGAACTCAGACAACCCAAACCAGCACCACATCAAACAGAAGCAGATTTGCTTCCAGGAGATGTATTTTGCCCTAAAGTTTCATTTGCTGCATTTCCCTTGTTTCAGATGTTGCTCCAGCAGCTCCTTCACTACAGCAAATCAAATAAACAAATGAAAAATTAAAGCTATTGTTATCCAGCCGCTCCCTCAGGGGTCTGTGGTTCTTTGCATATTTATGATGTTTTTTGGGCTGTGTGTGGGATGAGAACAGATGGCTGATGGGTTCCAGTGGCTTACCTGCTCCAGCAAACTGGCAGGTGTCCACACCTCCAGCAAATGAAAACCCACAGAGCAGTTTGGGAAGAGAAGTACATTGTAGTCATTGAAAGCTGCTTCCAATTGCTTATTGTGTTTTTTTTTTTTTTTTTTTTTCCTTGTGGTTACTTCTCCTGTGCTGTTCATTAGCCCTTCTGGAATTTAAATGGCACATTTTATGGATGAGAGTTAACTGGGTTTGCCAGATAGAATTGCTGCATTGCCATTGCCTCTGTGCATGAATATAGAGATGTGGACATTGATAGGAATGCAAGTCCCTCGGAATGTTCTGACTGATAGAATATTTCTTTTCCCTCCTTATTTAATTTTGCTGTTTGGAGTGAAAGGAACGCATTTAAATAATAAAACGAACCACAATGTGCCTGCTGCTCTATTCAGGGAGTTTTTCTAATTTCAGTTCTTTCTGCAGAACTGCTATAAATACTCTGACATGAGAATGCCTGAGAAATAGGTCACAAGGAAAACTGCTAATATGTACATTTGATAGAACTCCTTCCAAAGTTGATTCCTTTCAGAGTGTTTCATAAAGCAAATAATGTGAAGATGAAGCTGGAGTTTTCAAGAATACCTGCCTGAGAGTGGGAACCAGATGAACATTCCTCTGCTTCTGTTCACCCCCAGACATGCTCTGAATCCAGATCTCATAAGAGACAGGTGAAACTGCTGCAGGCTGGAGTCCTGCAAGAGCATCAATAATGTGATTATCTTTTCTTAGGACTGTTTGCTTTTTGAAATGACCATAATTTGGCAGATGCTGTGTCACTGTCATATTTTCTGGAAAAATCCTCTTTGCCCAGGGTTTCTCTCCTGAGAAGCTGAGAAGCCTCAGAGTGTGTTTTGCTGCTTTGGAATGCAATATGGAAATTGCTTATCAAACATGTGAATTGCTTTTTCTTAATGACCAATCACAGCCAGCTGTGTCGGACTCTGAGGAGTCAGTCATGACTTTTGTTATTCATTCTTGTTAAGCCTTCTGATGTATCCTTTCTGTATTCTTTTAGTATAATATAATATAATGTAATATAATATAATATGATATAATACGATATGATATGATATAATATTATATAATATTATATAACATTATATAATATTATATAATATATAATATAATATATTATATTATATGATATATCACAATATATAATATAACATATAGTTATTATAATTAATATAATATAATATGATTATTATAATGCAATATAATTAATATGATATAATATGATATAATATATGATATAAGATATTATATAAGATATAATATAAGATATATTATACAACATATAATTATTATAATTAATATAATATAATTATTATAATACAATAAAATCAATATTATATAATATGTTATAATATGATAAAATGTACCATATGTAATATAATAGATATACCTAATATAATGCAATATAATGCAATATAATGCAATACAATATAATCAATATTATATAATATGTTATAATATGATATAATGTACCATATGTAATATAATAGATATACCTAATATAATGCAATATAATGCAATATAATGCAATATAATACAATATAATACAGTATAATACAATATAATATATAAATATATCAGCCTTCTGAGAACATGGAGTCAGATTAACCCCTTCCCTCCTCCTGGGGACCCTCACACAGACACAACGCTGCTCCTCCCAGGGCTGGTTACTGGGGGGTGTCTCCTGCAGGGTGCCCCCAGCAGAGCTGCAATTCTTGGAGTTCACTTGGAAAAAACCCCATCATCTTTGCTCACAGGAAAAGGGAACAAAGGGAACATCGGCGTGCTCAGTGCCAGGGTGAGCAGCAGTGGGGAGCAGCCCTGCAGCCCGGGCTGAGCTGGCAGCATTCCCTGGGAGCAGGGATGTGTTTGTGGCACATCCAGAGCCAGCCTGGCAGGCAGGGCTGGGCTGGGCTGGGCTGGGCTGCTGGAGCAGCCTTATCTTGTGTCACAGAGCTTTTTCCAGTCCTGTTTTCTCAGGGTGCCAGCCCGTGGCACCTTCCCCCAGGCGCTGCTGTCGCCTCTCTGGGAGGGCCCAGCCTCTGGAGAGGCTCCCAAAAAAATCTTCTGGAAACGACTGACTTCTGTAAGCAAACAGACAAAAAGGCATTTAAGTCCTCCCGACTGAATGTGTGACATAGTAAAATTCTAAACTGGCTTTGGCATCAGACTGAGCAGAAGTTTTGGCTGGGATTTCGGAGGTTTTGGTGCAATGTGAACCCTCAGTCCAGAGGAGGGTGCTGGACACTAACAGGGATCAAAGCCCAGTGTGTTGGATGCATTTTGGCAAAAAAACTGGAATTTTGAAAATCTCTTTTTAAGCTTTTCTCCCAGGCCTGGGAGCTGGATCTTTTAAGAGACACAATGCACACTGGGCTCAATCTGATTTATTTTTTTTCCCCACAGCACTTTGGAGGAACTTCAGATAATCATCAGAATGTGTGGACACTTATTTAAACTGAACTTCAAGCTGTGGAAAGTCACTTAGAAAAGCACTTTTGGGAGGAAGAGTAATCTTAAAAGACAGAATGGAAATATGCATTTTATTTTAAAAAATTCTTTGTGGTCTTCAATATTTTTGATGATAAGGGAATTCATGGGCATGGTTGAACCTGAGTAGAAAATCCAGGCTGAACTTAGGTGTTCTCAGATGATGTATTACACAAAATCAAATTAGATTTTCATTAAGGTAATCTGTGTATTTTATTTATACTAATATAAATTAACTGTTTTGATCTATGATGGTTAATAAACCAAATATGTCCTGAGGTCTTCCAAAGGCATAACAAGCCTGGTATGCTTTAGGGCACTTGTATTAAGTAAATCTGGAAGCATTGAATAAGGGAGGAAAATGAAAACATGATGCAAACAGAATGCACTTAACATTTATTGTGGCAACATAAATAAATGCTTGGAATGTTGGAGCTTGAATTTGAGGGAATAACTGGTAAAAGAAACCAGTCAGAAAAAACATGTGATAACGGCAGAATGGAAAAGTTAAAATTTAATTCCAGCACGAGAATTTTTCCATGGAGGCTGATCCCCTGGGGTGCTGGTGATCTTCCCCCCAGGATCAGGGAGGCTGAGGGGTTCCCAGAGTGTTTGTTGGCATCTTCTGGGGGCACTGGGTGCCCCTCTGGCCCTGCTCCTGCCCAGCCCAGGTGTGCAGAGTGGGTACAGGCATTTGGTGTTTAATTACTGCTCTGCTGCTGTCAGTTCTTAATATACTCACAGCAATAAGTGCAAGATGATCTATCCTAGCCAGGCTTCCAATGTTTATCATGAATAGAGAATGAACTGGCATAAAAGCTTTAAGGATCTCTTCCCCCTCCTGTAGTGAGTAAAAACTTGATTTCCTTAACTAATAGATTGCTGTCAGTGTAACAGGAACAGAGTTTCCAGCCTGTAGTTAAAGAAAAAAAATCACTTGCTCCATTTACTTCATATAGCAAAAAATCCCAGCCCCAGAACGGCGAAGAGCTCGTGCTTTGTGTGTGAAAAATCCTGTGTTTTGGAGGCAGGGATGGCATTAACATTCTAATGGTGGCTGCTTAAGTGCAATCAATGTATTGCAGGTGTTCGACAGATCCCGGGGATGGAGCGCTCCTTGTCTGAAGCTGGAATTGGCTGCCTGCCTCCTGCTCTCTGGGGGCTGATTCAGTTTGTCTGTTTGCTCATATTTTACAGTAAATTAGAGACCTGTGACCATCATATTAATACTTGGAACAAAAGCCTTTGAGTGCTTTTATCTTTAGAGTAAATTATACTGACTCAAATTAAGAGACATTTGGAATTTTCCTGATGAAATAGGAATGTCAGGAGAAGGAATATGTAAATCTCTTTTGCCATTTTCTGGATATCAAAGCCTGACATCCAGCACCAGGTTGGAGCTCAGGAGATGGACAAAGCACCAGTGGCTGCTCTGTTGCATCTCTTTGGAGTATGATATGTTTTTTATATTGCTTTGGTACAGCATGAGCTGCAGAGTGCTCCTGGCTGGGCTTTCCTGAGCTGCTCTTACACCAGCACACAGCTCATAAGAATCCAGGTTTGGACAAAACCAGGGAACTGCTGCTCCTCCCCTACCTTGGGGCTGTATTTGCTCAGCAGAAATGGTCCCTGCTGGAGTGAAATTTAGTGACCAGAGTGATACTGGAGCTGGGGCACATGGATAAATGATTTATACCAGGGACTGGTGGGTTGTCTTTTGTAACTTGTCTCCCTTGGGCGTTTGTGGCCTTATTTTCAAGGGTGTTGATCCCTTTATACAACTGTCAGTGAAACTGGGTTTTAGAGGGAAAATGAAAACCAGAATTTCTGTGTAGATTTTAAAGATGACCATGTGGATTTTGGGGTCTGGTCCAGAGCATGCTGCAGTCAAGGGAGTCCTTCATGTGACTGAGCTGGGCAGTCACGTTGAGCCACAGAAGAACAAAAACTGGCACAGCACAGAGAACCCCCAAATGTCTGGGCTCACTGTGGGCACTTAACTCAGGACAAAGCTTTTGGCAAACTGGCAGAGCTGGGGGTGGCTGGGGGCAGTGGCACCCCCAGGGAAAGGAGAACAGGCATTTTAGAGAATGAATGTGTTCTTTCCAACCCGATAGTCCCTGTGGACCTGGAGAATGAAGAGCAATCTCATTGTAAA
Organism: Onychostruthus taczanowskii; assembly: GCF_017590055.1. Taxonomy (NCBI): domain Eukaryota; kingdom Metazoa; phylum Chordata; class Aves; order Passeriformes; family Passeridae; genus Onychostruthus; species Onychostruthus taczanowskii. The sequence goes on from NW_024503235.1 coordinate 3,015,998, forward strand.
ATATTCATAGACAGCTGCTCTATAGCATTTATCCCAGTGTTACTTCAGTCTTGAGCTAGTCTATAATTAAAGCATTTATGTTTCAGATGCTTAACAGGGTGTTTTAAAATGTTTAGGTCTTGTAAATGATGTTTATTTATGGTTAGCTAATTAAGCCAGCAGAGTTCAGCTTGGTCTCCAATCCAGCCCAAAAGACAAGCAGTGACATTCCCTGCTACTTTGGAAGCAGCTGATCCAAAAGGGATCCCCACTCCCTCCTTCCCTGGCTCTGTCTCCTGGTCCTCCTGGCAGGAAAAGGGATGCACAGGGATCCAAGAGCTGTTAAATGAAGCTGCCTGTCCTGGGTGCTGACACATTTGGGCTGTTGGGTCTTTGGTGTCACCCACCCCTCCAGCCTCTCACTGCTCTGTTTGGTGCCCAAGGTGATGCCTTAAATTTTAGCGTTTATATTTTTCAGATTCTGTGCTGCTTTAGTGTGTAACTCTGAGCCTTTCATTACGTGTTAGCAAGTTCTCTTCACAGGGTAGGTACACAAAAATAATCCTTTTCCAGCTTGAGCAATGGCAAAAATTGCAAGCTCCAGGCCCAAAAAGTATAAACATATCATAAATAATATTATAAATAAATGGTGAATTGAAGAGAGAAAAACAAGGAGGATGGAACTTCATAATCTAAAGCTTTAATTGGATAATTAACTCCTATATGCAAATGGAGCAGAACTTATAAAAGTGAGAGACCCCATGACTGGTTGTCCATTTTTGTGACCATTTTGTTCATCTTGGGTGTAGCCCTGGCTGGGCTCTTGTGCTGCCCAAGGTGGATCCATTGAGGCCTTTTAATAAATCCCTGCTTTATTCTTGAACTCTGTCCAGCCTCTGTTCTAGGGCAGCCTTCTCAAGGCTCCTCTTGGCCTCATCTCCGAGCAGGAGTGGGGCTTTGCTGCTCTGCAGAGGGGTCTTGTGTTGCTCTAGGACATGAAATAAAATGACACACGCTGGAACCTCTAAGGATAAAAAGAAGGAAAGTTTAATTTCTGACTCCAACATTTATAGATTTCCAAAAGTGACAGTGGATTGGAGGGTGACAGTGCCACCTCTCCAATGACACTGCACAAACCAACAGTCCATCAAGTTTATCCTCCTCCAGAAAGGAATGCAAAACAATTAATTATTTACATAAAGTGTGTGAGAAAGTTCATTACAAGAATGTAAACAACAGAAGGCTCAGAAGAACTTAGAAGAACAGGGCGACTGTCTTGGTTCTGGTGGGGAGGAGAGTAAAAGTGTCAGGTGAGTGCTGGCTGCTCCCTGGATCAAGGTGGGCTTGGGGACAGCCCCTGGGCTGGAGGGGACAGTGTCCTGCTTCTGCTTGGATGCCTGTGGCATCCAGTGAGGCCGTGGGATGAAATGGAGTTTGGGTTCTTGAAATGGAAGTGAAAGTTTGCAGCCACACCGCTGACAGTGAGCCGGGTTTGGGGCCAGCCCTGCCTTCCACAGGGATGCAGAGAGCCCAGCCTTTGCTCAGCTGCAGGAGCCTGGGGAGAACACCCAGCCTGGAGAGGAGACCTGGTGCCAGCCCTGAGCTGGGTGCTGCGGGCTCCGGTTCCCTCTCCAAACACACTTTAGCGTTTCCCTAGCGAACAGTTCATTATCTGCCCTCCCTCTGCGAGTGTGAACTCCCGGGCTTTCAGGGCAGGAATCCTGTCTCTGCTGCTGGCTGGATGCTGAGCCGTGCTGGCTGCTGAGAGGTCTCAGTGCTATTGTGATGCAAATACCAATAACACGAGGGAACAAGAAGGTAAAGAGCTGTTGGCACCAGCTGGCAAGCTCGGATGCATTTTGTTTCCACCAGATAATCCTGCAGGGCTGTGATACCCTGTCACTATTTCTCAATTTCTTTTTTTTTTTTTTTTTTAAATGCAGTATTACTGTGAGGGGTTGGCCTTTAGCATCCTTAAATTCTTGCTTTTAATCTTTGACTCCTTCTATTCATGTAATTATTTCCATCCTCTTTCTCCCCATTGTGAAGTTTTGCTTTCAGAAGAATTCTACCTTTAAAGCAGCCACTAAATGAGGTCAAAAAGTGCATATATGGAAAGAATATCTTGTCTAAAACATGCAAGTTATGGTTCATCAGCCTCTTGGCTGTGTTCAAGTGGCTATTAGCAATAGCATGTGTAACCTCCCGTTGCTTTACTACCCGTGTTTTTCACTTTATGCTTTATCCACCAATGCAGAAGCCTCTGCTCAATGAGATTTGCTGATGGACTGGTCCTATAAAAAAATTCCTGATGGTGATCAAAGCACAGCTCAGACATTGCCCCCGGGGCTGTGATGCCCTGTGTGCTCTTTACAGGGGCCAGATGGTTGCTACGTGTGCCAAATGCCACATAGAAATTCACGGCATCTCTGTGGCGAACCAGTACGTTTTAGTTAGTGTAAATCAAAACACAGCCCCAAATTACTTCTAAACCAAATTGTAACACTTTAATGTAACTGCTCCCAGGCCGGCTGGAGTGGGGTTTGCTTTTGTTCATTTCGGGAACCATCTGTGCCTGCAAGCACAGCTCCAGTGCAATAAAAATAACTCCAGAAAGCAGAGTGAACACACAAAGTGGGCTAAATCGGGTTAAATTAGCTTCAATATAAAAACTGGTAGAATTCCTCTCTTCAGTGCTGCCTGAAAGAGAAACGTGTTGCCACCTTGTGCAGGGCTGGGTCACCCAAACCCTGCTCCCTTCAGGTGAGCACGGAGGGAGGGGAAAGGCAGGTGGGACTGAGCCACAGCAGGTGATTTCACCTCAGCAGTGTCTCCCCAGGAGCTGCCCTGGTGTGGGACAGACAGACAGACAGCTCCACAGCACAGACACCACCAGGGTTATTAGGCAGGGATATATTCTCCAGTGCTGCACAGGAGGGGGAATTCTGGGAGCAATGTAATTCAGATTGGAGCTGTGATTCAGCTCCTGAAATTCATTGAAGCAGCAGGTCTAAAGCTGAACAGTTTTACCTGGATCTATGCAAATTTATGGCATAATGTAACATGGAAATATATGTAAATGTTGTCAATTATTGTAAAGCAAAGAAGCACATAGATGGAATATTCCATAAAATGTTTTATACAGCATTTTTTGAATTCCTAAAAGAGCAAACCTGAGAAATAGCAAATGAACTGGAATTGAATGTGGATGTTCCAAGTCCATTACATTGGGACATTTTCTTTGAACTGCTTATTAATCTCACCTTCCGTGCAGGTTTTCAAGAGCTCACTTCTTTCCACTGCTACATTATACCTTTACAAATCAGGGAAATGTCAACTCGTGATTTACTGACAAAGCCGACAACTGACATAATTTATCTCACTTGAGATCAGTTCATCAAACTTGGGAACATCTTGGCTGCTGTAAAATCCAGGCATTTGATACAATCGTGGCTGCTTAAAATGCAAAGGCTAACCTACATTTTTAAAATGCTGTAAAAAGAACAAGAAGTGATGCCAGGATGAAAATTTATGAGGCACGGAGCCGGGATCTGAATTTAGCGTTTGCTGCGTTTGGAGTGTTGTTACTATCTTGTTTGCACAGTTGAAAACCAGTGTTAATGGGAGGATGGAGCTTTAAAATTCGAGTCCAGCACCGGCTGTGACCTGGTGCTATGCAGGAATTTTAAATGCTCATCCTTAATTTAATATAACATTGTTTGATACCAGTGGCTCCTTGTTAGTGCAGCTCTGATTAGAGCAGCACGTTCCGGCAGTTTGAGCACTTGCTGCATTCAAATTCAGAGGTAAACCTATGAAAACACAGATGAAAGTGGAGTGATATAGTTTAATATCAACTACTCTGATAATATTAAAATGGAATTAGCTTTTGCACCTTCTATCAGAAGGTGTTCTGTTTAACGTAGCAGCCTTCTAAGGTTTTGGGGGTGTCAGGTTTGTTTTGGGTGTTTGCACAACGTGCAGGATGTGGCTGAGTGCTCTGACAAACAACAGCTCCTGCAGTTCTCAGCACTGGGGTAAGAGATTTCCTAGGATATTAAAACACAGAGTTTTAGATTAAAGCATGATAGCCCCTTCCTGTTATTCTCCAAGTGCCTCGGTAATGGCCAAACTATTGGGTACAAAGTGGTACAGATTCCACCGTGGGGACTGAAAGCAGAATAACTGCAGTGGGAGATGAGTTCTGGTGTTGTAAAACAACTTTGGGGAGCACTTTGCTCTTAAATATTCATGACCAAGCCATCAACCGATGTGCCAAGAGCCGTGTTGACACAAAACCTGATCCAAGGGTAAGCCAAGGCTCAGTCTCGATGTTTAGCTCGGATTTTGCACCCCAAATGTGTTGGATGCTTCTGATCTCTTTCTGAGCCTGGCAAGAGCAGGGCTGGGAGTGTCTGGGGCTTTCTGCAGCTCTGCCCGGTGATGTGTGTCCTGCTGACACGCAGCACTGCCGAGAGAGCTCTGCAGGTTATGGGGAAAGCACAGCTCGGGTTAACATTTATCTCAACTGTCATCGCTATTTGCAACACTAAATCTTCCTCATAAATAAGTGCAGAAATCTTTGCTTCAAAGTGAAAAATTCATGCTCCAGTTAAACCTCAATTATATTTCCAAACAATATTTATCAGATTTTCGGATGTGTGCTTAGTGCAGTTCAATTTTGTGCTATCAGTCAGAAGTGGCAGTGCTTGAGAAGGGGGGCTGGGGGCGTTTTTCAGGTGGGAAATGGAGCGTGCAGAGAGGAGGCAGTGCTGCCAGGGCAGGTGAGAGGGGCCCGTGGCTTGGGTCCACTTCTAATGAAATATCAGTGCATTAAAAAAAAAATAAAAATCTCTGTAATGTTTCTCCCTGCAGAACAAGGGAAGTGGACCTGAATTTTAAAGTCTGCTCCAGGGGCTTGGAATGGGAAGCTATTGTTTCATTCCATAATTCTGGGGAGGTAACAACCAAGCACCTCTAATTTCATGACTCTCTGAATTTATTTCACCTAATCTTTTTTTTCTACAGCAATTTACCACATTAATTTAGCAAAAAACTTGACAAGTGTGCACATGCAGAACTTAAGCTCTGTCCTTAAGTACACATTAAGTAAAGATTTAAGGTTTTAAATATAAGATTAATTCAACTCTTTCTTACAGTTCCATTGCAAAATTGTTGATTATCTAGAAACTCATGTTTCTTGTGAATTTGACCATGTGTAATGCATTCTATGTATAGTGCTAACACTTATGATCAGAGAAGTAAAACTCTTGAGCTGAATGGGAATGAAGTGTGTGTTTTGAGGCTGGAAGTGTCGAACAGATTCTTCTTAAAAGTTTTGAGAGGAAACTTGTGGGCTGGAGCTGTGACAGGCTGCATACGTGAGGTGCTGGCTCCCAGCTCGTGTTTTAGGCAGCGTCCCCAGAATCTGGTGCCTCCCTGAATGTTCCTACTCCCACTCACCCACCCATTTACACCTGGAGCTGCTTCTTGAAGTCATTTCTGCTTCTTCCATTGATGTACTAAAATTGGGCTGTTCCCTTTGTTCTAAGGGAGCTTATTCTTTGGTCCTGTCCTCAAGGCAGGAATTAAACATTCATTTCAAAAGGGATTTGCTTTGGGCATGGGTAAATTTGATTTTTCGTAGGTTTGTGGGAGCACAAATTACAGCTCTGTGAAAGGAGGAATGGTAGGATGTTTCAGAAAGTCTCTGAACATGCAAGGCACATATTGTTGTTTATCTCTGATCTGTGCTTCAGAACGGGGCATTTTATATAGAAAAGGAGGGACTGAGACAAGTGTTGGAAAAAACCACCAGTACCCAGCGACCAGATTCCAAGATTCCCATTTCAGATACATATAAAGAGGGGAGCTATAGCAGTATCATTCAAATGTGACAGCAGTCACTCCAACCTTTGCTATTACGGCACAAAATTACATGTTCTTGCCAGAGAAATAGGAAGGGCTGATAGGGACGACAGCTGGGATTTGCTTTCTTATCTATATTTTACACACATGCTCTTTCATTTCCCTCTCTCTCCCTCTGTTCCAGGATCCAGGCTGGCTCTTAGAGCTGCTGTTAGTTTGCAAACAATGGGACAGCTTTGTATCCTTTCATCCTCAGCCCTATAGATCCAGGTTGAAAATTAAATTACTTAATTCTTGTGCTTTGTAATTGGTAGCATTAAGAGTGAAGTTCTGCCTGCAATGGGCTGTTTGTCCTGAAATGTCTCCAGAAGTCCTTTCCTGAGCTCCGGGTGAGGGATCCAGCTCTGGGGAATCTATGTGTGGTGGGTTTGACTTGGCTGTAAGGAAATGGGAATGCAATCTCAGCCTACACTGCTTCATGGCATGTGGAGAGAAAATGCTGAGCTGAAAATCCTCAGCAGAACAGATTCTGGGAGCTTGCATGACCTTGCTCTGCTGGAGTTAATGGCAGCTATTACTTACTGCTAATAGCTCATCAAAGCACTTTAAATTATCCACCTCTTGGGTGCATATTATAGATTCTGTAAGTCGTAAGATGTGTAGTACCCTCTTGTCTCTGCCCTCCTGCTTCTTTTCTTGATCTCTGCAGCACCTGCTCATGGGTTCACCCATCAGTACCGTGGGGAAGTCCATTCCCACATTTCCATTAGAGACTGCAGAGTGATTTCTGCAGGGGCAGACCCCTGTGCCAGGGCTGTGCAAACTGAGGCATGTGGAAAAGGTGATCCTGGAAAAGCAGCCACTCCTGCATGGGATTTGCAGCAGTCACACTGGAGAGGAGTGATTCTGAGCTATATTAAATGTAAAACCAAAGCAAGACGAGGGGCTGATTTGATGGATTAATAGAAAAGTTAATTGGCCTTCCCCAGAATGATTATCATTAACAAAATGCAGCTGCTAACCTGCCAGAACCAATCTGTGTAGACAGGGTTTGGGGCTTTTTGTTAGGCTGGTTTTTATTCTGCTCATGACTACTTGGGATGAAGGTACTTTTTTCAGTCTCTGCATTGTCTCCTGATGGATTTGGTGTGGGCTGTTTCAGTGGTGGCTCTGCAGCCAGAGCTGTGGGAGTGGGTGAGCTCCAGCTCTGAGGATGGCCACGAAGTTGGATCCGTGCCTGTGGTTAAGGAAACTTGAACTGACAAGCACCGTGGGCTGGCTGTGTGAATGCAGGGAAGTTTTCTGTGCCAAGTCAGTTCCATTAATCTTGGGGCTGTGACATGTCTGTGCTCTTATTGATTTCCCAGCAGGCTGATCATCACCAGGCTGATCACGTTAGGAGCCAATATGGAGAAGGCACAGGGGGGAAATGGGGCTGGTGTGTTTATCTCTAGGGCACAGGATGCTCATAATCAATGCCACTTGGAGACAAAGCCAGATGGGCTGAGATAATTGATGAAAAGTGCCTCTAAGTAGGAGAGGTTCTACATAACTTACAGAGAGGGGGAGAAATGTTTTTGGGTGTTTTTTTTTCTTTTATTTTTAAGGACAGCAGACATCTGTATAGCCCTGACAGTCAGAGCTGGTCCAGGGAGGCACTGACCACACCTAGCCAGCCCCACAGGCCAGGTGGGCACTCAGGCTGTCTGTGCACATGGGGAAGGTTCCTCTCCAGGGTGGTGGAGGCTGGACACAGCTGAAAAGGGTAAAGAACAAACAGGAGCAGCCAGTCTGTCCCATGGTCTGCACAGACACCACCCAGTGCCATGGACCACCCCAGAACCAACCTCAGCTCCTGCAGCTCTAGCAGGGTTGTGCAATTCTCTTGCTGTGCCAAAATACACAAACTCCCCCCTGAGTCCTTCATTTGGTCTCTGAAACTCTCCTCAAAGTAGCCTCAAAATGTATTTTTCAGGAACTTAATTATTTCTTCTCTTCTCAATCAATAATGAGCTATCCCAGTCAAGCCCTACATATTAAGTTGTTTTCTTGTTATTCTTTAAGACAGCTGCTTGGAATTAAAATAGCTCTTAGGCAAATCTTAGAGAAACAATTAAAGCCTGGTGCTTGGGAGATTTTTGCAATTATGAACTGATCATGGTTTGGTCCTGGAAAGACTTGTGCCTCTGGCATTAGTGGGTGGGAGCTGTGTGCAGAGATAAGCACAGGAATATTTTTTCCTTGATGGTGGTCTGAATGCAAACTTGGAGATGCTGTTTGTTTATTGAGTATCATTTAATTTATCTCGTTGTCTGTGTTGCACATCCTGGAGTGGCTTTTGGCCGGGGCAGTGAGGACTGGGACAGGTCAGTCCTTGGCAGAGCTGCCTCGCTGACCAGGTGTGCTCTGCAGAGGGCAAGGCTGGTGGTTAATCCTGGCTTTTATCTGCAGAGAGATTACAGCCCAAATGTGAAAAGTCTTTCCCTTAGGAACTCAAGGAGGGTGAGCTGCTCCCTGAGCTGCAGGAGCAGTCCCAGGTGTGCACTGGCCCAGCAGAACCCCAGCCCAAAGGCTGAACTCTGAACCTTTGGCCTCGCAGGGCAGGGAGGAGAGTCAGGCTCTGAGTGCCTGAATGGTGCTCTTGGAGTTCTTGTCTCTCTCCAACTGCCGTGTAAAAGAAGCAAAGCTTGAACAGCACCACAAAAAAAACCCCCCCCCAAAAAAAAAAACCAAAAAAAAAATATATATATATATGTACACACACATATGTATGTATATTTGACCTCACCTTGCTGATGGGAGCCAGAAACTTGAAATAACAGAACAGGTTCCATTTTCAAAATTAAATTATTGTCTGGCTGTTATAACAATTTATTGTTTCGTGTTTCTGGATATCAAAGAGCTTTTTCTACCTACATAGAGGAAAGAAAAATCTAATTTATTTTCTGTAGCTCATAAAAGGAAGCTCCTTTCCCCATGGCAGGACTTCTCCTGTCAGTTAATAAGCTCCTACAGCCAAACCTATTAGGAGCACTTTTAAGTGGTTGCCAGCATGGTTTAATTCGCAGCGCCCCAGTGTCTGTTCCCACCCTCTGAAAACTTCAGGTTGACACAATTGTTAAACCTTTAAGCTGCAAATAATTACAGTTAGTGTCTGATCAGGGGACACATTTAGACATCATCAATATCAAAAGTCCGTGCCGTGGGGAGCAGCTGAGGGATCTGGGGAAGGGACTCAGCCTGGAGAAATGGGGGCTCAGCCTGGAGAAAAGGGGGCTCAGGTGGGACCTTCTGGTTCTGCACAGCTCCCTGACAGGAGGGGACAGCCAGGGGGATCAGGCTCTGCTCTCATTTATGCCTTAAGATTTTAGCTTTTATATTCTTGATATATTTGTAATCCTGCAGCTCTTTAGTGCATAACTCCAAACTCCACTCACAGTGTGAGCTGCTGCTTTCCCATTTTGGGCAGACACAACAATTCCTCTCCAGGCCTGGCAATCAAGGACTCCTCCCTGCCTCAGGCCCTGAGAGATGGAAACAAAAGTGAGTTGGGGGAGCAAACTTGGGGTCAATGACTTCATTAGCTGAAGCTGGAATTGGAAGATGAACCCCCAATATGCAAATGGCCCAAACTTATAAAAGTGTGAAACCTGTGACCCATTGTCCATTTTGGGTGCAGCCCCTGGGGGGCTTTGTCTGCCCTAAATGCACCTGAAGGCCCTTCAATAAATAGAATTGCTTTTTATTCCCTTGATTCTGGCCTCTGTTTTAGGTAGCCCCAGAAAGGAATCACCAGGGAACAGGAGGAGAGGGAACAGCCTCGAGCTGTGCCAGGGCAAGGTCAGGCTGGGCACCAGCAGGAATTTCCCCATGGAAAGGGTGGTGAGACATTGGAGATTTGGAGTCCCCAGCCCTGGAGGTGCCCAAGGAACACCTGGACGTGGCACCCAGAGCTGTGTGCTGGAGATCAGGCACAGCTTGGAGGCACTCAATGCTCTTGGAGGGCTTTTCCAACCTTAATGATTCTGTGATTTTTTGCACCTTGGAGAGAAATAACAGTGTAAATTCTGTCATCCCTATCCAGTGTCAGAGCTTATGAGAGAGAGCTCTGTAATTAAAGTATTTCTTTCCCAGGTGTATTTCTTTTCTTTCCCTTTTTATAAAAGAATGTCGTTCCCAAGGTGGGCACAGTGAAAGTGGGCTTATAACGTGTCATTAGAAGCTTTAGACCTTGTGCCTTGCAGGCTATTATTACTGTTCAGTGTGGGAGAACAGATGCTATTTTACTGGAAAAGCAAAACTGCATTAAATTGACAGCACTTTAATTTTTCATGGTGGTAGCAAGAATCCTTACTTCCTATTTTATTTGCATTTTTATTACTGAGAAGCACGGTGACTGAGCTACCTGGTGGTTTTGTCAGTGCTGCTCATCTAGGCAGGCTCTGACCATCCAAGTAGCAGCTGGACTATGAATATGTATCATTTATTCATATGACAAACTTTTGGTACAGGATGCTGAATAGATGGAGGCTTCCTGCAGTTAGTGACCTGGAGAGCAGAGGGCAAAATGAAGTGTTCTGAAGTGGAACACTCCATCAAGGCATTCATTTTCACCTAGATGTGGTTCTTCTGTTGTTGACATTCTTGCCCAGACCATTATTTGCTGATTTGGAGCAGTGTTTAGGCTGTGTTTGATGTGCTTCATTGAAATCAAAGATGCTGCATTGAAAACCATCAAGATTCTGGTGTTTTTCTGGCATTCTCCAGCCAAGAGTCCTGGCAGGCTTCAGAAAACTCAGGGATTTTACTTTTCCTTTTTAGATTTATATTACATTAAAAGTTACTAAGGTATCTGATGCCCTCTGACCCCCTTCCTACAGAGGGACATAATGCTGATTTATATATAAAGTTCAAGGATATTGCTGTTGCTCAGTCTAGAAAAGATTGACTGGAATGTTTTTCAAATGTGCAAAAAAACCCCCAAACAAACCCAAAAGACTCCTCTATAGAGGGTGGAAATTCTCTTGTGTGTTCTAGTCTGGGCTAGAAGAAATGGTGTTAAACAGCAAGGAATAGAGGTTTAATTAATCTGCAAAAGCTTTCCACTGATGAACCAAGGGAAGCATGGCCTTGTCATGGCTGGGGAGCACAGGGTGCCTGATACTGGGGCTCTTTAAGAAAGTTGAGCAGGGATTTGCTTGAAATTCTTCCCTGTGAGGGTAGTTACTCTTTCCTGCGTGGATATGTATAGCTGTGTATAGTTATTTATAGCCAAAATGTCTGTCCTCCTGTGAAATTGTGACAGGAGTCAGTAAAAATAGAAAAAACTTGTGATGCTTCAGGACTGCGTCAAGAAAAAAGTCTGGAGAACCACGAGTGTGATCCCCCACTTGGGTGAGCACCATCTGGAAGGGTCAGTCCCACTTCTCCTGCTGTGTCTGAGCCCAGGCAGGCTGATCCTCAGGGAGCTCCTCTGGGGCTGGCTGGTTTCACTGGAAGGGCAGGTGGGTGAACTGCAGCAGCCTGGGGTGTGCAGGAGTTCAGAGTAAATAATTGAACTGTCTCATGGCCTTAAACTCTGTGAACCTGTGAAGGATTCAGTTTGCAGCTGATGGGAGCACCAGTGCTCTGGAGATGTTCATCCCTGTGCCTGGAGGGTGCCCAGGCAGTTCCAGCCTCTTGGTCTCTCTGCTACAATTATTTCTATTTATAAAAAGAGTGAAGTGCCTGCAGCACGTTGCCCAAAATGGTAATAAACACTCCTCAACAATGCAAAAGACTTTCTTTTGATAAGATCATTTTAAAAGGTAACTGCTTATGATAATACAATTTATTCGTAATGGCTTGAGGGCAAGCTAGGATGGAAATGAAGCATGTCTTCCATTAGAACCATACAGAAACAAACTAATAGGCTGCAGAGAGAACCATTTGTAATGTTACTATAATTCACATGATTCATTAAACTGAAATGGAAAATGATAGCATTTCCCCCTGAAAAAAAATCCGTATGGAATTACATGCTGAGATCACTTAGCTGAACTATTTTATTGACTAAGCATCTTGTTGTGCTGATGTGGAGATTACAGAGGCCTGCAGCCATTAATTTTTCTGATTTCTAAAATTAGAACTTCTTTTTCTTGTGGGATTGTTGGGATGTGTTTCCCCTCTGGCTGTAGCTGAGGGCTGCTCCTGGGGCATTTCCTGGCAGTGGGAATTCCTGGATCCTTGGAAATGTGCTGCTGGTGCTCACCCTCCCAGGTCACTGCAGGGAAGTGAAGGATTGAAGGGCTTTGAGGCAGTAAAAGGCACAGAAGTGATGGGTTTTTAGCAGCTAGAGATAAAAACAGTTGCTTTCCAGGTGATTCATGTCTTTGGGATCTGGAGAAGTTTCTCTTGACATGCACACTCAGCCCTCCCTAGAATGTCACCCGTGATTAATGTCAGCAAACACACTGTGCCATTTAAAGGATTTTTGGAAAACAGCACATTGAGCAGGTTTTAATGCTGATTTTTTGACAGCCTTCACGTTTGGCCCTGACATCCTGCAGAGGAGACTCTGTCTTCCACTGGCCATTTATCAGAAGTATCACAGGACAGAGGAAGAATATTTTAAATGAGCTCAGGATGACCTCAGAGTGGATTAATGTATTTGGGAGGGCTGATCAACCTGACAATCTCACATTCATCAGTGTGAAATCAATCTGAAAGGTACAATGGATTGTATCTACTTAACTGTTGATAGAGGATGCCAGAACTGACAGAATAACCTGGCACTTGCTATTTATTGCACAGGGATGCAGAATACTTGCCTGTATACATAAACAGCTCTTCCCTCTTTTGCAACACGTTGCATGGCAAGAAAAACTAATGTCAGTCTGGGATAACTGGACATTTTCTGACAGAGCCACACATCTCTTCAGTCATCTGTAATTCCAGTGGATTCCCATATCATGCAACAAAGGAAAGCAGGAGCTACAGGGATGGAATGTAACTCTTGTGCCAGTGTCATTTACATTTTGCTTTATTAGACAAAAGTCAAGTAATTAATCAGTTGATTGCTTAATTCAAAATTCAGTCGATTGCAATTGAGGCTTTATCACTCTCCTTTCCATATGATGAGATTTGGTTGATGAATTTGATTCTGTTTTGGTTGCCTGGCTCTAAATAAAGTGAGTTTTGTTACAGGCAAGCCAGAGGTTTCAGGTTTTGTGTGTGAGCAGAAATTGAAAAATTGGGCTGTGAGCAATATTCCACAGGGAGGCTTTCAGACAACCCAGTTGGATTTCAGAAAGGGCACTCAGGGTTGTGTTTTCAGAAATGCTGAGTTGATGCTGGAGAGAGGGAATCCCATCAATCCATACAAATATCTCCACAGGGTGCCAAGAGGATGGTGCCAGACTCTTTTCAGTGGTGCCAGTGACAGGATGAGGAGCAATGGCCATAAACAAAAATACAACATTTCATCTCAACATGAGGAAGAGCTTTTTTGCATGGAGTGTGGCTGAGCACTGGAACAGGAGTCCTGGGAAGACATGGAGTCTCCTTTTCCAGAGATATTCCAACCCCACCTGGATACCTGCTCTGGGTTCCTGTGGCTGTGTCTTGGCAGGGGATTGGATGGGATGATCTCCAGGGGTTCCTTCCAACCCCAACTATTCTGTGACTGTGTTTGCTCCACTTCTTTCAGCTCAGCTTGGGTGAATTTACCTGTGAAAAGTCAGATCCTGTTATTTCCAAATGGGTAAAACTTCCCTGCTCTAGACAACACCCACACACATAAAATACACCCGAGCCCCTGCTCAGTCCCACAGGGAGGAATCAGGGCTGTCATCCAGAGCTACTTCTGGGCAGAATTTCTGCCTTTGTGCCAATGCCCAGAGGTGCCTCATGCTGCACAAGCCTCGTGCAGTGAAGGAGAGCACTGGGAGCAGGTGGGTGCAGGCAGAGGGGTGAGCATGAGGGAGAGGCTGTGAATTCCATGGATGTGCCGGGTCCCTCTCCAACAGTAACTTGGCCATCAGTGCCTCTGAGCAGCCCTGAAGCAAGAGCAATACAGGAGAGACTTAAATTTCTGCTACAGAAGAGACCTAAATTCCTGCTTTTAAGCAAACTGAAGTATGAGGACAAAGAACAACCAAATGTGTGGCTTTGGAGATGCTCACTTCCCCGTGAAGAATATGCATTCAGTGGTCTCCTACCTGCAAAATCATAAATCTGCACTCCAGCCTGGATTCCCCCTGTAAGCCCCAGCAGAAGCTGTCATTTCTTATTGTCTAAACAATTTACAGCTGCCTTAAAAGGGTGTCTCAGCAATCTTGACATCTCGACTTGATCATAAATTCAGAGCTATCGTTGAAGGAAATGCTTTTCCCTTTAGATAAGCACGCCAGTGGAAATCTGCCCAGCCTGAGCTGTGTCTGCCCCCTTCCCTGGGCTCTGCAGTGCCAGCCAGGCAGGCTCGTGGGGGTCGTGCCCTTCCCAGGGCCAGGGGCGGGTACAGGAATGCTGCTCTACCAGCAACTATTTCATTATCAGCTTGTATTGCTTTAAGAAACTCTCCACAGTGGAATTGTAATCGGGTAAACCTGGGGCCCATGAAATGAGATTTTCAGTTCTGTGAGTTAGCAGTAGGTGTGATACATTAAAGCAGATTTGCTCCCCAGGTGAGGGAGATTTTTTATGAGAAATCTGATAAATTAAGCACAGAGATTTCTGGTACAGAGCATAGCTCGCCCGCTGACCCACTACCCTCGTTTGGCTTTTTCATCTCCTGGCTGTGTTTGAGGGAGTGCTCCACAAATAAAATTAGCCGTAACGTTACTGATACTTTTCTGCAGTGGCAAGGCCAGGAAATTTATTCTTGGAGATGTGTGAGGTTGTAAGAAGGTGAAACTGCAAAGATGTGTTCCCAGTGTTCATTCCAGGGATAAAAATGGGGGTCTGGAGCATCCTGCTGACACCAGGAACATCTGCTGAGGCTGCTTGGCACTGGTAGAGCAATTCATTCTGGATCCCTGGCGCTTCCACAGCCCTGCCCCTGCTTCCCAGGAGGCAGGAAAGGTGCCAGGCGTGCCAGGACTGTGAGCTGTGGTGCAAGGAGCAGGTGTGACCTTGCCCTGCTGCTGCCCTGGGTGTCCTGGTGCAGTGCCAGCCCCTCTGTGGGTGTGCCCCTGTCCTGCTGCTCCTCTGGGGACAGCTGATGCCTTTTCTGGCTACATCAAAACAGAGGCAAGGAGAAATCAAGGGAATAAAAAGCAGTTCTATTTATTGAAGGCCTTCAGGTACATTTCAGGCAGACAAAGCCGCCAGGGGCTGCACCCAAAATGGACAATGGGTCACAGGTTTCACACTTTTATAAGTTTGGGCCATTTGCATATTGGGGATTCATCTTCCAATTACAGCTTCAGCTAATGAAGTCATTGACCCCAAGTTTGCTCCCCCCAAGTCACTTTTGTTTCAATCTCTCAGGCTTGAGGCAGTGAGGTGTCCTTGATTGCCCGGCCTGGAGAGGAATTGTTGTGTCTGCCCAAAATGGGAAAGCAGCAGCTCACACTGTGTGTGGAGTTTGGAGTTATGCACTAAAGAACTGCAGGATTACAAATATATGAAGAATATAAAAGCTGAAATCCTGAGGCCTCACAGTCAGATACACTTGGCACCAGGAGTGGCCCACTGGGGCAGCAGAGAGTGCAAAGGGCTAGTGACATCAGTGAATTTCTGCTCATCTTCCCAAAAACCACTGGGCTTTCTGCATTTCCACCATTTTGGTTTTCTTCTTTCCCTTGCTGTTATTACAAATTTTCTTCTTTATTATTGTTTTTCTCCCTCTCTCAGCCTTCCTGGGCCCTTGTGCCCTTTGCCAGGTTTCTCCAGATGTGGCACAGCTGGGGTCAGGGGGGTTCAGTGTCCAACAGCCGGGGTCAGGCCAAGCCCCTCTCAGCTGTGGTGCTGCTGATCTCTGGTGTGACACCGTGGAGACAGCTCCAGTGTTTTTACCTGTCAGCCTGTTTGGCCCTGCAACCACCTGAAATAAAGGGCCAGGAAGAATAAAGTGGCTGTTTTGTGCTCTCTGTGCTGCTGTGTGCCTTGCAGGAGGGTGGCTGTCCTGAGGCACTGCAGGAACACTGGCAGAGCTTTGGTGTGGAATTGCTCCATGCAGAGGGAACCTGGCAGGAATCCCCAGCTGCACGGGGCTTTGTGCAGCTGAAAAGCATGTTTCTTACACAGACAATAACATAGACAGAAATTCTGTTTCTGTGAGGGGTTTTCACAGCCCTCTGGGTGGGATTCACAGGTGGGGTGGCAGTAAATGGAAAAGGAAAAGGGATGGTGCAATATTGACCACAGTGACAAGTGTCACTGGAGAGAGCTGGCAGGAGTGTGACCACAGAAAAGTTATGGAGGCCACCAGGCAGCAGGTCATGGAGAATCCTTGCAACCACTTCTGTGTGGTTCCAGAGGGAGAAATGAGTCTTGATGCGTGTCTGTGAGCTGGGTACAAGGGTACCTGTAATCACCCCGTGCAGGTGGGGGTGTGGCACTGCCCCTCACAGCTGTGTTTGTGCTCACTGCACACAGACCACTCCAGCTACATTCATTTATTCCAAGTTTTTAATAAGATATAATTGGAAAGGACTTCTACAAGATCTGCATGTGGATTTGACATTTAAGGATATGATTAAGTGAAAGCTGCTGAGGTCATTGCTTGACTAAATTGGCTTAATGAATGTTGATTACATTGTACAAGTTAATTTAATTTAGTGAGATTTT
Source organism: Onychostruthus taczanowskii (assembly GCF_017590055.1). Taxonomy (NCBI): domain Eukaryota; kingdom Metazoa; phylum Chordata; class Aves; order Passeriformes; family Passeridae; genus Onychostruthus; species Onychostruthus taczanowskii. The sequence continues at coordinate 3,032,615 of NW_024503235.1, forward strand.
TATCTTCTGGATTGGATATCACCTTCTGTTCTGTTATTGATTGAAATATGGGAGGATGCCAGGACTGGTTCTGTCTGAGTTGATAGGTCACTGCAGCCCTGGCTGCTCAGCATGCCGAGGAGCAGGGGCTGTGTGTTCCCGGAGAGAGCCTTTTTCTCTCAAAAAATCCCTCCAGGACAAGGAAGGGCTGATGCAATGTTCAGATTCTCCCAGGAGCTGCCCACGCAGCCGTTTTTGGGCTGTGGTTCGTGAGTGTGTCACTGATGTGGGGCTGCCTTTGGACAGCTGTGAGAGCAGCCTGGCCAGAGCTGCCTCTGCTCAAAGAAGTTTCCTGGCTGGTGGGCAGGAATCTGTCTGCAGAAGGGAGTGAAGAGAATAAAGTCGCCTCCACAAAAAGGCTGCAGGAAACTTAAGTCATGAGGAGATGAATTTGTCTGAGTGGGTCTTGTGCAGGGCTGTGCTGCCCTGGCCAGAGTTCCAGGGTGGTGAGGCTGGAGCTTTGCTGGCTGACACATGTCCCTCTGCTGATTTGGGCAGGAGGGGTGGGAGAGGACACTTCTTCCCCTCCATCCCTTTGCATTCCCATCTTTCTAGAGCCTGCCCTGTCGCTCTACCCTGTGATAATTCACTTTTGAGGGAAATTTTGAAGGAATTCATGAGGGGACCTCTGAATTGTTTTTGATGATGTGGTTTATTTTCTTATCTTCTACATAGGCAGGAAGGGTGAGCTCGGCTCACATTGTTACAGCACAGTTCAGAATGTCACAAGACCCTTGGTTACAAGACCTTTTAAGGATTTGTTGACCAATAAACCGTTCCTAACAAGGATATTTATGCTTTTGACTCAACCCTTAAATATTCTGCCTTATGGACCCATGCTACAGTGTAAGCTTTCTTAGCCAATCATGTTATGACACACAAACATACAGTACTGCATTCTAATTTTCTTGTTTACCTCTGTAACTACTTTTATTTTTTTCTACATCTTAAACTCTAAAACTCTAAACTTTACTAAGCTTAATGTGTCTCTGCTTTAAACTGCAAATCCACATTCTTGCTTCTAGCACCTCAGTTCGGGAGCCTTTTCCAAGGTCTCAGATCAAATCTTGGGTTTAATTCCAAGCTTTGGCTTACAGCCCCAAAGTTCTGAGAGTTCCCTGCGTTTTGGATTCCAACATACCCTGGGGTGGCAAAGGAGCCCAGAGAGCCCAGGATGTCTGGGCTGACACTGCCAAGGAGCCCCTGCCCTCAGCACAGTGCATGGGGAGATGTGCTGGTGCCTTTGGAGAGAGCAGCTCCTGAGGGATTCGTGCTCCATATGGAATGTTTCAGTGGCATATGCCCTTCATCCTGAGCGCTGAATTATTCAGCACTTTGGAATAATGAATCACTGAACAAAGCCTGGCTGTGCAGCTCCACAGGCTCGGCTGCCTGCTGCAGCAATCCTGGCCAGTGCTCCTGGATGGGAGCTCTGTAGCTCAGGGTGGGACTCTGCTGGAGCTGTGATTTCAGGGAAAAAATGGGATTCCAGATTTTTGGGCCATTGCTTGTGGTTGCTAGAGCAGCACCTTCCAGCTGGCTGCCCAGGAAAGCTCAGAGGAGCAGCTCTGGCTCAGGCTGCTCCTCTCTGCCATGTAGATCAGCTAGAAGGTTGTTTGGTTGGAAAAACCACCCAAGACTGAGTCCAACCATTCCCCCTGCACTGCCAAGGCCACCACTAACACACATCCCCTAGTGCCACATCCACAGGTCCTAAATCCCTCAAGGGATGGGGCTCCACCACTGCCCTGGGCAATCTGTGCCAGGGCTTAACAATCCTTTAGGTGAAGAAATTGTCCCCAGTATCCAAGCTGAACTTCTGATGGTGCAGCTTGAGGCCATTTGCTCATATCCTGTCCTTTGTCCCCTGGCAGCAGAGTCCAACATCCCCCCAGCTGTCCCCTCCTGTCAGGGAGCTGTGCAGAGCCAGAAGGTCCCCCCTGAGCCTCCTTTTCTCCAGGCTGAGCCCCTCGAGCTCTGCCCAAGTTTTCAGAATATTTTGCTCTATGTCAGTGTGGCCATTCTTGTGATCTTTTAAGATTCCTGTCGTTCTACTGCTCATGAACTGAATTTGGAATTCCTGCCCACAGCCCAGCTCTGGTGTCACAGGTGTGGCCCTGCCCTGTTCCGTGGTGGAACTTCACCACAGATCTTTTGGGTGCTCAGAGGTGCCACAAGAGGGACAAGGAGGGCAGGCAGCCCCTGCTGCAGGGTCCCCTGCTCCTCCCCTGCCTCTAAAGCATGGTGTCCCTGGGCAGGCAGGTGAGGGGGTCCCTGAGGAGCAGCCCTGGGACAAGCAGGAGCAGAGCTGGGCAATGCTGGGCTCTGCAGAGCTCAGCAGCAGCTCAACCCAGGCACATCTCCATGCAAATGCAGGCTAGCCCCCTGACCAGGCTCTGTGCAGCTGGGGAGGGTTATTCTGCATGTATAAAAACTATAATATAAAACTATTATACCTCAGGGGCAAAACTGCCACCCACTTGTCCTCAAAGCCCAGCCTCAGTGGGGCTGCTGAACCTCAGAGGGGTTATGCATTTTCTGGCTTCAAGTTCCTCTGTCCCTTGTCCTTGATTGTGCTCCTGACAGCCCTGGAATGGTTTTATTGTGATATATTTGTGCTCAGAATTCCTTTGCTCACTTGCAGCAGGTCGGTGTGAGCAAAGAACTGTGGAGCTGTGCTCCAGGACAGGCTGGGCACTGCTGGTGCCAGGAGCTGTGCTGGTTCTGCTTCCCCCACACATGACCCACAGAGCTGAAAGGAAATGCTCAGGGCGAGGATTAAATTTAGATTTTTATCCAAGTGAAAACTTTGTCATCTCAGCAGATGTTATGTGCTCCAAAGCAGTAAAATCGCTGTTATTCGGAGGAGAGAAGAGGAAAATGGATCTTCTAATCTCTGTTCAGAGCTCAGCAATACACTTTGTCTTCAGTTAATATCAGGCTAACTTTCCAGGCAAAAGCAAAACCAGGTTGAATTTGGCTAGAAGTTGACCTCAAAAGTATGGACTGCCTTAAAGATGGAACTCTTTTGCTTTGTTTGACAAATTATTTTTAATGAGTAATTTTGGAATTTTTAGAACAAGATTTCTCAGTTCAGAAATGTGTGTATTTTGATAGTGCTGCATTTTTCCTTTTAATTTCAGTGGCATTTAAAAATTAATGTTTTAAAAAAATACAGTTCTGCTTAATATCTTTCCAGTTGTTTTCCAAGTTGTTTATCTCCACTCTCTAGAGCATCTAGTGGTTCTGAACTAGTATCAGTTGCTGAACATTAGATTGCTCAGTGTAAAAAATGCTGGAGCTCTCTGGGGTGCTTCAGCCAAAATGTGATCAACACTTAAAAATGCTTAAAGACCAACCACCCTGGAACTTCTTGGGATGATGCTCTGACACTGTCTGACATGTGCACTGATAGGTCTCATCACCCACCATGAACCCTGACCCTGCAGTCATGGACTGTGTATGAAATGGAGAGAAAAAAACCCCAGAGAATGTAGGGCTGCGATTCATAATAACTTCCAAAATAAGTTAAAGTCCCAGAGCAACCCATTTAATGAGGAACTGAGCTGAAATACACTACAGTGGAATTGCTGACGTTCTGATGTTGTTCCCACAGAGCCCATTAAACCTCTTTATGTAACATTGCTGCAGCCACACGTTGCTGAAGATTTCCTCATTGTGCATTTTGCTCGATGGTTTCATGGATTTTAATAATTCTTCTTTTTGTACTTTCAATTTAAAAAAGGGAAAATCACAGTTCAACAGCTTAATAAGGGGCAAGTGAAATGTCTCATTTCTTTTGAAGGCAAATTCTGGTGTTTTGGGTTTTAGCAGCGCAATTCCACCCCAGAAAATAAAAAGCAGTGTTTGTTGCCAGCTCTGAGAAGCTGAGCAATAAGAAAACTGTCAAAAGGAAAACATTCAGCACAGCATTCCCCAGCAAACCTATGAAAGTTGCCACAGCCTGTTTATTGAAAGGAATGGGTTTAGCTCTGCACTGTTGCAGGGGGAAGTGGTGGCCACGGCTCTTTGGGACCAGACATTTTGAATGGGAAATCGAAGGCCGTGCATCTTTAGCAGGGATTTTGGATGGAAAACTGATGGCTGTGGCTCTTTGGGTGGGATTTTGAAAGGCACAATTACACCAGGCTGGAATTAGTGTGTGCTGCTCCCCAAAAGGCTGGAGGGGGAGTGGCTGCTGTGTGGGTGCTCTGCTGCCTTTGAGCACCCCAATAACATGTCTGTGCTGCTGCTGGAGGTGGGGACTGGTGCACAGTTTCTTAATCACTCTCTGACAAACACTGTTAAGCCTCATTAATGCAAATTACCAGATGATCTATTTTTGTAGAGTCTCAGTCCCATCACTTGAACTTGCAATACACAGCAACTTTAGAAAAATCAATTTTTAGTCCTTACTACAAATTGATTTTATGGCTTTTTCTGCTTGGAGCTGCTGGGACCTCGAGCCCTGATCAACCAGGCTGCACGTTGTCCTGTGTGCCCCCGTGGGGTAGAGGGGGAAAACTGACATGGGGGAAGAGTCTCTAGAAGAAAAATTAGCCTTGAGAGTTCTTTCTGAAAGGGTGTGTAAAATCTTACAGAATCACAGGGCTGGAAAAGCCCTCTAAGGCCATCGAGTTCCCCCAGCACTACCAAGGCCACCACTGACCCACGTTCCCAAGTGCCACATCCACATGGATTTTAATTCCCCCCAAGGATGGGGACTCCACCACTGCCCTGGGCAGCCCTTTGGGTGGAGAAAAGTTTCCAAACATCCAGACATGCAAAAAGAAGGTAAAAATTTGTGGTGGTGATGTTGGAGTACTCTGCAATCTTTTCCTTGAAGTGTTAGAGTAAAAATGTTCAGATTAGTGATTTGTTTGGTTACATCCCTGAAGCCTGGTGGTTATCTTGGTGACAAGAATCCTCAACTGGAGATTGGAAATCACAATCACTTCACTTGAAAGTGGTGTGGTCTCCTGGGCTCTGACCAAGTAATTACGTTTCAAACTTGAAATGAAATGTCTTCCTTGAAATGAGAATTTAAATGAATTAGCTGGATCTCTTGGCAGGCACTGGTTTAATTTAAAGTCCAGGTATAGTCCTGGCTTGGCACACAGAGCTTAACTGCAGCCACTTCTAACAAACAAAAACAAAGAGAGAGCAGTGGCTGAGGCAGTGCTGGGGTTTGAAGTTTTTTACAACTGTTGAAATTGTTCTCTCATTAATTAACCCTGACCTAATGGTTTTCCTGTTGAAGGATGTTCATTTGATCCCACAGCTGAATTCTCATTTGCCACTCAAAGCTGAGCCATCAGGGCAGGACTGAGGGATCTCCTTCTGGTCTGGTTGATGAGGTGGGATTTGGTCACAGCTTGGACTCGATGATCTTGGAGGTCTTTTCCAACCTGGCTGATTCTGAGAGGCTGCAGAACTCGCTGCTGTGGGGGAGCCTGTCCTGGTGCTGTTTTTGGGGTGTAAAAGTTGGCATTTCCCCCAGAGAGAGGTGGCAGGAGGCCTGGGATGGGAGCAGCCTTGGCTGGGTGCGATCTGGGAATGGCTGTCTCTGTGATGGGGGAGGGTGGAGTGACTGGGATAGTGGGAGTCAGCATAAAAGAAGTGCATTGGAATACTGGAAATGTTTTTAAATGTATTTCACCCCTAAAAGAAAGGGAAGATTATACCCCAAATGCCAAAGCTACAAGAACAATTTCATTACTCCTGATGTGAAATTGCTGGGGGAACACCACAAAGCTTCCCAAAGAGAACTCTTAGCTAATCATGAAGTCATTTGTTGATATACCTCCTAATTTTGCATCTGATATTTATTTAGCAGCCTAAAATGTTTTTGTCACGTCCTGCAAGCCACCTCATTAGCTCTGTTATTTGTCCCATTAGTGCAGTTGATCACACGTTGGCGTTGGCGGCGCGTGCCTCGGAGCACGGGCTGGTGTGGAGGCAGATGTGTTTCACAGGCCCGAGTATGAGCTGGAGCTGGCAAAACAGGGAGTGATTTAATGAAGTTTTGATACAGCTCATCAGATACTGAAATGGGAAGATGCAATATTAATTTAGAAACGCATTATCATTTCAATTGTAGTCGTTCAGAAGAGTATTAATAACAGGGGAGCTTGTGGCGGTTTGGGAAGATGATGTATTATTCTAAAGGCAAAAATATTCTTCAGAATTATGTTTCATTTGACACCTAAACATCTAGCATATTCCTATTATCACTGTGTAATCAATTTTTTTCCCTGCGTCTTCCGTGCTTACAAACATAATCACTGGAGGCATTTCAGCACTGCACGGGAGGTTCAGGAGGGGGGAGGCAGGATGAGCTTAAAACACCAGGCTGACAACTTCTACCTTTTAATCCTCAATTCTTCTGTGGATTTAAACGACTTGAAATTTTTTCTGACAGCAGGAAGTCCTTTTCCTGTCACAAGCAAAAGAAAGAAAGATGCAAATGTCGTCTAAAACTTGTTCCATCTGTGTCAGTTCAGGCCATGTCCCATGGGAGGGACTGACCACCTCTGAAGGCTTTGATCCTTCTTGCATGGGAGTTGCTGGATCCTGGGATGAATGAGGGGTGTCCCAGCCTGCTAAAACAGATTTGGCTCAACCAGAGCAGCATTCCTGGTGAAGGGAGATGTAGAAAACATATCCTGATTTTTCTGACTCCAGGAGATTTGACAAGCCTGACAAACCTGAATTAACTGTTGCTGGGTAATCTATGAAACCACCCTCCTTTTTTACTGTTCAGGGCATAGCTCCACTCTAACTGCCTAGCCTGAAGTTCTCATGGAACCAAAGACCTTAAGGATCATAAAGTCCAATGGTGAATTGTGTTGTGCAAATGTTGAGCTCAGCCTCTGAAGAACAGTCAGGAGGAGCTGGCAGGAAGGGATGTGCTTTCCCATTCCAAGTCTGCTTGGGGATGTCCCTCCTGCTGTGCCTGCCCCTGTAGCATGTCCCTGCTCCTCAGCTTTCTGAGATGAGATCAAAATGAATATTCTGGAAAATGCTTAGATGGCTTGAAATGTGCATTGTACTGTTGAAGCATGGCAACATTGAAATGGCTCTCACTCTGTCACTAGTAGGAGTCCTGCCATCCTGCATTTGAATAGTCCAGATCCTCCTGTGACGTGGGGATGTGACCAAGGCCATCAGTGTCATCTGTTCCTGCTGCCTCTTGGACCCATCCCAGTGGGGCAGCTCTGGAGCCTGTGAAGAACCTGGGGTTTCCTCTATGGCTCAGGCTGTAATCAAGGCCTATTCACATCCTGATGGTGCTTTGGGAAAATGTACAGGTTCTCTCCAAAAACCTTGCTCGCGGCTTGGGTGAGCTCCAGCCCAAACAACCACTTAATTACCACAGTCTCCTGGCACTGGTGTACAAGCAAATTCCCGTCTAACTGCAGAACAAAGCAATATTTTGTGTTCATTCGTAGTCACAACCATTTAATGTGTGAATTCTAGAAATCCTAAAGCTTCACAGTGAATCCCAGCCTGCTGCCTTCCTGCCCAAGATGCAGGGCTGGATCCTGGGCTGTTCCAGGCTGATCTGCCTTGGAGGGCTCCAAGAGCTTGGGGCAGTTGTCCAGCAGCCACACCAGCTCTGCACAGCAGGCATCCTGGGGCATGCAGGGCTTCCCAAAGGGCTCATCTGACACCAGATGTCGTCTTCTGTTTCCAGCTGCTCCTGAGGATGCCTTTCTGGCAGTGTCCCAGGAAGTTTCTGAAGATCTTTACTGAGTCTCTGGACTTCAGCTTTTATGCCTGGGTTTTAATAAACCCGTTACTGCTGCCTAGCTGGATGCTTGGCAGCTCTGCTGGGCTCCAGCTGCTCACACTGCAGTGCCTTCCATAATTTTCCTGACACAGGCAGCAAAACAACCTTGGCTGGTTTCTCCCAGCCTGTGGGGCCTGTCATTCCCCCAAGAAGGCTCTCAGAGCCTGCTGGCTTTTTTTTTTTAGCCAGCCACAACTCTGGTGGGGACAGGAAGGTGATGGATGAGCAGTGTTCCCTCAAGTGTGCAAGCAGCAGTGCATCATCTCGGCAGGCAGAGACAGCTGGGCACTGTTTGCTCAGAGCACACTCAGGCTCAGAAACATGTTTGCTGGACACTGTTCCCCCAGGGAGAATGCTGGAATTGAGCTTTTCTTAGGGAGCTGTGAGCCTGCTCTTACAGGCAGGCTTAGTCTTTCCTGACACTGGTTTTTAGTGTCCTTGTGGAAATACCATCCAGTGATTCTCTGGTGCTTCTGAGACTGTCACTGTGGGGGCTCAGCTGTACTGCTGTGCCCAAGGACTGCCATGGTGGGCACTGCTGGTGGCAGGCTTTTGGGCTTCAGGGAAAGGAAGGAATTCCAAACTGAATATTCAAATAGAATATTAAGAAGAAATTCTTCCCTGTGAGGGTGGGAAGGCCCTGGCACAGGGTGCCCAGAGAAGCTGTGGTTGCCCCTGGATCCCTGGAAGTGCCCAAGGCCAGGTTGGATGTGGCTTGGAGCAACCTGAGGTAGTGGAAGGTGCCCCTGCCCATGGCAGGGGGTGGAACTGGATTGGTTTTAATGTTCTTTCCAACCCAAACCACTCTGGGATTCTTTCTGTCAGTCTGTGCTCAGGCCTGAGGGATTGTGAAGGACAAAGTCACCTCTGGGAATGCTGTGGGTCAGGTCAGGATGGGAGCATGGCTGAAAGATCTCACACACCTGATCCAGGTGTAGATAAGAAAATTGCTTTGATGGTTTTATGCAGAAGTTCAGAGGCAGCAGCCAGACACGTGTTGTTGCCTCCACCATCTCACGGAATGAGAAGGTACCCGTTGGTTAAAAAGGACCAGATGCTCCAACAGCTGCCAGCAGACACCTCCTCCTCCTCCTCCTCCTCTTAGGATGTTTGCTCTTGGAACAAGGATTTTACCCTGTTGTGTGCATATATATGCAAAAAGTAACCAAGGATGAGTAAAGGCAAATCTGCCACTTCAAATGAAATAACAAAATTCAAATTTAAGGGAATGTTTCTGTTAGGTTGAGATTTGGAAAAATAATTTCCTCAGTAATTTCTTTACTTGATTCCCAAACCAGGGGAAAAAAATGGGCTTAAACATCAGCTTTTATAGTGGTTTTCCTCTGGGGATTGTTTTGTAGCTGCCCTCTGAGTTGGACTTTGAGCCTTACTTGAGTTTCAAATTTTTTGCACATTTGGGTGCTCTGAGTGGGAGTGCTGGAGCCTGAGTGTGCTGGGCCTGAGGAGTCACCACAGGTTACAGCAGCCTCGGGGACAGCTTTTGGCATGTTCTCGTTGAATCAAATCTATCACAATAAATCCTTGTGTTATACTGCTGGTTTCACAATAATTTAAATCAACAAAGGTCTGAGCTCCCTCTCCAGTGGCTGCTGCTCTTGCCATGTGATGGGGGAAGACAAATAACCAGGCAGTATTTTACTCCTCAGGCTCTGCCACTGGCAAATGCTTCCAAACACGCTCTGTGAATTTATGCTGCTGGTGGCAGACTTCCCTGGCAATCCTGGTAATTAATCACTCTGTTTAACAATGAGGAACATTTCACTGCTCTGATTAGCAGTAGGTGAAGTGATCAGCACAATTAATCAGGTGCAGGGAAGGGCTGGCATTGGATTTGGGCAGAGAAAGTTTGAAACCAAAGAATTTCCTGTGTCTGGTGTGAGAAGAGCCTTGGCACTCAGTTGTGCCCCAGACTGGGGACAAGGGTAGAATAAAGTGCATCTGAGAAAAAATACCCCAAATATGGCACCAGCTCCATCACTCAGGGTATCTGGGAAGGCCAAGTGACTCACATGAGCTGCTCACAGATACCCGTGTTTGCACATTCCCCTGGGAAAACTCCAAAACTTCCACAAGTCCCAAAATACTTCCTAAAAATATATTCTTTAAAGATACTTTTCCTCTTTTTGCTGTTTATATCGGCTTTCCACTGCCTGCTCTTTGACTGTAAGACTCTAACACGCTAGTGAATATTTCATGTGGCTCAGTTGCCAGCAGCTGCTCTGGAGAGCCCTGAAGGAGCTGGTTGTACCCGTCACTGCGGTGCCAGGTGATGTGACAGTCCCTCCCACGTAGCTCTGCCATCAGTGCCACAGTTCCTGTCCTGTCCTCATCTTCAGAATTCATCCTGGAGCCACAGTGTGCATGTGCAGTGTTTAAATGGCAGCTCTGGCCCCTTTCTGTGCCCCACAGAGACTCAAGCTCAGGATTTTAGGGTTGTAGGATTGAACAGCCTTAGGGAAGCACTGTCGGAACCAAGAGGCTCCTGGCGATGATTTGAATCCATTGGTGAATTACAACATACATTTTTCAGATGTTCATGTATTTATCCATTCCCATGGTGCTGTGTTTCCTTTGGAGGGATGTGCTGATGAATTACTATCACAGGCAGTAGAGAGGGACAGGTTTCCTTTGAACCAGGTGATGTGGCCAGCCTTCAGAATCAAAATAACAGAACAACTTGAAAACAACAAGAAATACCCTGATCTGTGCTTATTCTCTTACCCTGTGCCACCATGAAGCTTTTTAACATGTTCCCAAAGCTGGGCTGGCAGCAGAGGGGTCTGTCAGTGCACATCCAGAGGTGGAATCACAGAATCCTGGAAAACACCTTTGAGACATCAAATCCAACTATCAACCCCTATTCACCACGAAACCATGTCCTCAAGTGCCACATCCACATGTTTTTTGAACACTTCCTAGGATGGAGACTCTACCAATACCCTGGGCAGCCTGTGCCAATGTTTTATGACCTTTTCTGTGAAAAAAATGTTGTCTAATATCTCATCTGAACCTCTCCTGGCACAGCTTGGAGCCATTTCCTCTCATGCCTGCAGCCCACGCTCTGCTGAAGGATTGCTGGCTGGGGGTGAATGTCCTCTGGGATTCCTTGATACCTAATCAGGGGTTTTCCTCTCTGGGTGGCTGAGGTAGGAGGAGGATTTTCCTGGTCATGCTCTGCCTGCTCCAAGGATCAGCTCACACCTGATCCAGTTCTGCCTTGCTGTGGTTCCACTGAGTGCAGGAATGGGATTCTGAGGGAAGAAATATCAAAAAATTAGAAGTGAAGGCCTGGTTGTTCCTGTTGCACCCTCTTTGAGGACCTTGAAGCAAGTAAGACACAGACACTCCAGACTGTTTCCTCTTCCCATTCCACATGTTCCATATTTCCCAAAGGCAGTGGGTGAGCATGTGCAGGATGTGGCAGCACATCCAGTAATTTTTCATAGGCTGGAGTTTCATTATTAAGGCTTTCAGTGCATACCAACATCTCCCCATTGTTACTGGTCCCCTCTGGAGTAAGAGGGAGGCTCTCCCAGGAGGAGGCAGCAGCAGCTGCAGAGCTGTGGAGTCTGTCAGCAAGTGGCAGAGGGGACCTGAGACATGGACAGGGTGATTAATCTGGATTACGGCAGGAAACATGTTTTCCTGTGTCAGATCCATCTTACAAATCCCAGGGCAGCTACTGCTCTTCATCAGAGTTCAGTGAATCCTTTGCTGAAATTAAACAGTCCAGTGACAGGAGAGATGCATGAAATGGCTCTCATTCCCTTTAAGCTGACTGCTCACATTCCTTGCTGCCTCTGTTTGCCTTTTCCAAAGGTAAGGCAGACCATTAATTTAGTAATTTGTGGGCCCGACAGACTCAGAGGCTTTCAAAGGTTATTGCGCGCACAGCCTCGTCTCCCAGCCCTCTGGGACGTGCTCTGTGAAGTGCTGGAAATGGTGCATGATGAGGGGGATGCCCTTTGGAAAAGGTTAAGCCTGCTGCTGGCTCATGACGGCCCTGCGAGCAGGGCAGGCCGGAGGGAAATCAGGGAGATCACAGGGAGGCAGCCGGGAGTGAGCCCGGGCCCGGGGGTGCAGGGTGTAATTCGGACTGATGCCTCGGGATTTCAGCTTTTATATTCTTCGTAAACGTGTTAACCTGGAACTCTTTAGGGCATGACTCCAAACTCCATTCGCAGTGTGAGCTGCTGCTTTCCCATTTTGGGCAGACACAACAATTCCTCTCCCGGCCTGGGAATCTAGGCCTGGCCTCACTGCCTCAGGCCTGAGAGATGGAAACAAAAGTGAGCTGGGGGGAGAAAACCCGGGGTCAATGACTTCATTAGCTGAACCTGTATTGGAAGATGAACCCCCAGTATGCAAATGGCCTAAACTTATAAGAATATGAAAACATGGCCTGTTGTCTGTTTTGGGTGTAGCCCCTGGGGGGCTTAGTCTGTCCGAAATGTCCCTGAAGGCCCTTCAATAAATATAACTGCTTTTTACTCCTTTAATTTTGTCTGGCCTCTGTTTTAGGTAGCCCCAGAAAAGGCATCAGGATGAGTGGGATCAGATGAACCCTGGCACTGCCCCTGCTGCACTTCAGCCCCTCAGCAGTGTCCTGGGGAGGGGATGCAATGTCATTGTGGCAGAAGCTTCTGCAGCCCCCCTAGCTCCAATGGAGCTGCTGATTTTGGCTCTGCCCTGTTGGTAACCAACAGCCAAATGATCTGTCCATGCCAGTGGCTGTGCTTGGTTTTTTTTATTATTATTATTATTATTATTATTATTTTTTTTTAAATGCAGAAAATCACAGAATCGTTGAGGTTGGAAAAGACCTCCAAGGTCACTGAGTCCAGCCTGTGGCTGATTCCCACCTTGTCCCCAGCCCAGAGCACTGAGTGTCACATTCAGCCCTTCCTTGGACACCTCCAGGGGTGGGGACTCCACCCTGAGCAGCCCATTCCACTGTCTCACCACCCTTTCCATGAAGAAATTCTTCCTGGATATGCATAATTGTACATTTGCAAGTGAAACAGGCCACAGACATATTTTCGGCAACTGGAAGGAATGACAACAGGAGCTGATATTTAGCTATTGAAACTTTGTACTCCAGCATTGTATACTTAATATCTTCATTACTGCTGCCCCCAAGCACCTCCATTACACCACAACTGCGAAACTGGTTTTAGTCTGCGTTTTTGGATTAATTCTGTTTGCCCCTGTATCCATCCACTTGGTTTTCTTTCAAATCAGGAGAACTGAAACCTCCCAGCCAACACAAGAAGAAGGGGAAATCTGAACAGGAAAAGCCCAGAATTTGCAGCTTCATCCAGGGAAGTGAGCTGGGGTCTGTCACTACCCCCCGTCCCTGGTGAGCTGTGTCTGCAGCAGGGAATTCTGTGGGTTCCTTCCTCACAGCCTGCCCTGGGAGGGAACACTCTGAAGCTTTTTCAGCTCCATTAGGTGGTACAGCTGAAATGGATGGAGCTAATGAACATGTGCACAAGCTGGATGGCTCAGGAGCTGGAGAGCCTCTGAGCAAGTAAGGCAGAATTAGGCAGGTAAAGAACCTGATTGTTTATCAGGTGATAAAGGATTGGTGTGAATTGCAGGCGACACTGGAAATTTGGAAGATGTGTAGATCTAAATGGGTACATTTGTTCCAATTAAATAAGGGTAAGGGAACAGAATGCCTGTTCAGAAGCATCACAGACTGAGGTTTTCATCTTATTTACTCTGATTCCTGGAAGAACAATTAATGGGAATGGTCCTGTGGCTGGAAAGCCCCATCGTGCTGCTTAAATCCTCTCTCACAGGTCCTTGAGAAAGGATGGCAAACCAAGGTGACATGGAAACCCCTTCTGATAAGTTGTTTGTAGTGAATCTGAACCTTCCCCTTTGCTGTGAGGCTTGGTTTCTTCTCTATAAAGTTTTGTTTGGTTTTTAAAACAATTTTTAATTGGGAATTTTACCAGATTCATTTCCTAAGCTGGTATTGTTTTTTTTTTCCAATTACAAGTGTTCTTCCTGCAGCCTTTGGAAAACACAATATTTCTGTGAAGGTTTTGGGAAGCATCTCAAAGAAAATTTTGATTAAAACCCTGCGAACTGAAGCATGTGAGAAGTGTGTTGTTACGGGCAGCCTCCCCAAAGTAATCTATTTTTATGAAAAACTGGAATGTGCTCATTTACACCCATTGCCCTGAGGGCACAGACCTCTCTTGGGAGTGGGGAAGGATGTTTCCAGAGGTTTTGATACAGAGAGAAAACACAACCCCTTGAATTTCTCTTCTTTATGTCCCATCTTGAAGCTGCTGCTGTTCCTGTCACCCCTGTCCTGTCACAGCTGCTGTGCAGAATGTGAACAGAGATTTCCCAACGCCAGAGCCCCCTGGAAAATCTCCTGTCAGGTTCATGCAGCCACTGCTTGGCACCTTCCTCCCATTCAGGGCTCAGGATTACTGTGGCATTGATTGAACAGGAAATTCGTGGAGGAAAATTAAGCCTCCAAAAGATACAATAATTTAAATAATTGGCAATTTTTTGTGTGTATGTGAGAACATGAGAAATGCAGCTTGTTCATTCATTGTCAGTTCCTCCAGGACCGCATTACAGGAGCAGATGAATTCTTATGAAACAAAGATTCTATTTTCATGCAAATATCCCTCAGTAATAAAATACCCAGGGAATAAAGATGACAGGAAAATGTATGAGGTACAAGCAGAGCTGTTTCTAGAGCAGTGTGTTTCCCACAGAGCCTCAGTGGCTCCTTACACCCTGGGCTGTGGTGGGACAAGGTGCTGGGCAGGATCAGGCTCTGGGAGCAGTGGGATGGGACAAGTGGCTGCACATGCTGCCCATGGAATCAGGGAACCATTCAAGGAGGAAAAGATGCTGCTTCTGAGCTGCAATTTCTGGGCAGAAATTATCTTTTCTACTCCCATATTGTGACATGGAAACCCCTTTGTACAGGGTTGGGAAGAGGCCACCTGAACTACTGTGAAGGGAAGTTTTCAGAGTTATAAATTTGAAATTTTTCTTCCTTCTATTTAAAATAACTTTAAATTATTCTGTCAAAGCAAAAATCTTTTGTTCAGAATTCATTTGCTTGCCAAAGCTGTTAAGGAATTCTCAATGCCTCTGTTGTTATCCAGGTGTGAGGAATTTACCTGGAATGGCAGCTGGTGGGATGTGAGGCAGGCTTAGCCTGTCCATGCCCTGGTGGTTCCCAAAGCTAATTCCTGCATATTCTTAATTGCTCCTCTCTTCCCTTTGGGAATGCCAGGTCCATCTCTCAGGTTGCTGGGTGTCCTGCCAGCCTGTTGCAACATTAATCAGTTTTTTTCCTGCTGTATCTCCGGCCTTCCAAGCATGGATTTAAACATTAGATGAAACTAAATTAATCAATGTATAAATTAATTACCAAAAATGACTTCGCCTCAGAGGCTGAAGCAGGGATGGGTGAGAGAGAAATCCAAATACCCAAATTAAAATCTCGATCAAACTTTAAAAATAATGGATAATTACAGGGCTTTTTTTTTTTTTTTTTATGTTCATATTAAATTGTAAGGAATTATTAGATATTTAACTGACATTTATCCAGATAGCCCACAGCAAGTTAGGTAGCGCTTACATGCTGTAATAAATGTCAGCATTTAAAAATTAATTGCTGTGCTATCTAACTTGCTGTGGGCTGTCTCGTTAAATATTAATGGGATGTCTAAAAATATGTTATGAGCTGAAAGGATTATTTGGATACGGGATTGCGGAGTTCTAAGGCCTAGAGGGGAAAGCTGTGTTCGAGCATCACCAGTTCCTTGGGATTGCTGTGTGATGAGGCAGCTCTGGCTGTGCCCTCTCCAGCAGGAATGGGGTCTGGGAGAGCCCAGGGCTGTGTGGAGAGCTGGGCTGTGGGAGAATCCTTCCCTGGGATGCTCAGGTTCCCAGAGAAGCCCCTGGATCCTGGGGAATGTTCCAGGCCAGGTTGGATGGGGCTGGAGCAGCCTGGGATAGTGGGAGGTGTCCCTGCCCGTGGCAGGGGTGGAATGGAATGGGTTTAAGGTCCTTTCAACCCAAGGATTCTGTGATCCTTCAGCTCCTTCGATAATGCATTAAAGGGAACCAGTCCTGGCAGAGATTGATCAGCTCCTCAGCAAGGAAATAAATATTCCCCCTCCTCATCTGGAGAAGAATCAGGAGCTGTGGGTGCCCTGGTGATGCCTTAAGTTTTAACTTTTATGTTTTTCAGATTCTGTGCTGCTTTAGTGTGTGGGTTTGAGCTTCATATTAGGGGATGGTGAGCTCTCTTCACAGAGTAGGGAGACAAAACAATTCCTGCTCCAGCTGGGGACCAAGGACAAATGATCCAAATCTCAGGCCCAAGAGCACAAACAACAGGGGCTGAAAAGAGAAAAACAAGGATGGGACTTCATAACCTAAAGCTTTAATTGGACAGTTAACTCAGAACTTATCAAAGTGAGAGACCTTGTGACCAGGTGTCCATTTTGTGACCATTTTGGTTCATCTTGGGTGCGGCCCCGGCTGGGCTCTTGTGCTGCCCAAGGTGAATCCATTGAGGAGATCCTTTTAATAAGTCCCTACTTTATTCTTTAACTCTGCCTAGTCTCTGTTCTAGGTCAGCCTTCTCAAGGCATCGCTGGGACCCTGCTGGTGCAGGAAGAGCCAAGCAGTTCACACCTGAGCCAGCTCTGTCTTGCTGTGGTTCCACTGAGTGCAGGAATGGGATTTTGAGGGAGGAAATACCAAAAAATTAGAAGTTAAGGCCTGGTTGTTCCTGCCACACCCTCTTTGAGGACCTTGAAGCAAACTCAGTGTTGCTGTTTCACATCTCTCCTGCTCACCCACCTCCAGGGATGGGATGGCCCTTGAGCTCAGGCTGGGAAGGAGGAGGAGGAGGTGGAGGAAGGGAGAAAGTCTGAGTGTGGCCTTGGCTGCTCCCTGCCAGGAGGAGATAACACACGGTGGGGAAGACAAAAGAGGAGGGAGGGAGGTCCTGTCCAACATAAGTACTGGTATTTATTATTTATTTTGAGCAAGCCTTGCCAAGTACTTTGCAGAGAACACACAGCGAAGCGTGTGAGTGGTTTGGTTTAAAGAGCAGTGCAAGCACCAGGAGGGAAAAGTGTTTTGCAGCTCAGTGGAGAACCGAAGGGATATTTCTGTCCTGAGTCAGTCTCCCCCATGAATTATGCATGCTGGCCTCCCAGAAACACAGGGTAATCAGGAATATGCCTGCCTATGGTAAACACAACGCATGTTGCTGTAATAGAGCTAAAGACCATTCCCAGCCACTCTTACTATTAAAGCTAAGAAATGTGCAGCATTTTCCCACTCAGCCACCACTTTGACTCCAATGCTCTGCTATTCCCCACACACTAATAAAGTGTTTAGAGTGAGTGAGAGCTTCTGCATGCAGAGGAAAGGCTGCTGTGGGATGGTTCTTCCTGGGGCTGCAGGGTTTGGAGGCAGGACAGGTACCTGGTGGGGCTCCCTGGTGAGCTCCTCCCCTGAGGGTACACTCACAGAGTGAATTAACCCTACAGCCAAGGAACTCCCTGTCCCCTGAGTCCCCCATGCTCAGCCAGGCTGGCAGGGAGTAGTATCAATCCCAGAGGAGGATCTGTGAGTGTTCCAGGTGCTGGTGCTGCAGGGGCAGGTGCCACAGCCTAGTGGGGTGAGCTCAGGGGCTGCATCACTCCTCTCTGCCTCCATTCCACTTCTCTTGTTTTTATCCATGTCAAAAAAAAAAAAAAAATCCAACAAAATTTGTCCTAGATGATCTCAGAGGTCTTTTCCAACCTAAATGGTTCTGTGGTTCTCTGATTTTGTAGCCTCTGAAAATCCACCATGATGTGTCTTTTCAGTCAGCTGAAGCATGTGGAACAGGTCTGCATGGATTTTGGAGAAGTGGCATCTTGGAAATGGAATTAGTGGGATTGCTGAAGGAACACCTGCTGAGCCCTCTGCCCGCCTTGAGCAGGAGAAGACAAAGCATGTCCTGCACAATTTCTGTCCTTCCCAGCCTCAGCCTCTTCCCAACATGCTCTGGAATGCCCACATGAAGTAGAACATTCTCTGCAAACATTCAGCCTGGGTAGTGCTCATCCAGCACGTAGACTTTGATTCAGAAAAAAAACAGCAGAGAATTGAATTGAAGATGATTCAGAATTCCCACTTCCTTTCCCCTGAACAGACCAAGGAATGTGATTTCATTCATTGTATACTCAGTTCAAGGCACCATTTACTGCTAAAGGATCGAGCAAATATAATTTAAAGTTCCACTGTGCATGTGACAGATTTAATTAGTGTACTTGGGAGCTCGAAGTAACTCAGAAAGTATTTGTTTGCATAAAACCAGGCTGTGTCTGCAATTTAAACTGGAATAAAGTAATGCAGTTATGGAGGATTTAATGAGTTGTTGCGTAAACACCATCCTGGATGGGGAATTGGATTAGGAAATAAAACTGGGTTAGTGAGTGCACCCAAATCCAGCCTGCCATGTTCTCCTGCCCACGGAGGCTGTTAATGCCATTCAGCTAACATGGATGGAACTGTGCGAGGAGCTGTGGGAGGAGCTGAGTGAGGATCCCTCGTGTTGTTACCCTGTCTGTGCATCCACTGGAGCATCACTCCTCTGGCTGGAAGTGACAGTGGTGAAGGCACTGATGGGATCAGCTCCTTGGCAGGAGGAAAGGCTCACAGATAACTTCATCCCTTGTGGGGTCTGGGAGTTTGTCCTAAAACTCCGCAGTGTTTTGTGCAGAACTGTCAGAAAAGGGTCTTGGCTGGAGGGTGACATGGAGATAGAGCCCACTCTGTTGTTGCTGTCTCATACAAATCTGTCCATCACACTCAGAGGTTGGGCTGGTATCCTGCTCAGAACCTGCCTGTTAAGCTGGTCAAGATCCAGGCTGGAGAGAAATGTGATGACACAGCCCAGATGCTAGAACTCTGGATGCTGAGAATTTTAGACTTCCTGTGTTTTCAGGCACAGACCCTCAAGAGAACACTACATTTGACCTGAGGCCGTGGAGAAGGCTTCCAAAATGGAATAACAGAACTGGGATTGTGGCATTACCCAGATTTATGTGAGGAGCAGAGGAGATGGCTCACAGGGCACTGATGCAGCGAGGGGAGCAGGGTCACTGGCTGTGGGCAGGATGAGCGATGCTCTGTGAGCCCTCAGGGAAAAACCCTCAAGTATTGATTAAAACCGGCACGAATTGCACTAATTGCAGGCAGATGGTTCTCTCTGCCCACTCCCCAAAGGAATTTCCATCTTGAACTTCGCATATAAAACCCATTATCTCCTACAGCCCAGAGCTGCAGTGATGAAATTGGGGGAATGAACTCTCGTTTCCGACTTGGGAAGTTCAGTTGTTACCTGGTACCTCTGGAGGTCACTATAACAAAGAAAAATACAGATACTGGAAGAGGTTTTTAAGGTTTTTATTTGACTATTTGCTCTCGAAGTGATTTTTTGTGTTACAGCATGTGCGTGTGTGAAACCTGATCAATTAATTTGAGTGTTTTAATTAATTTATCTGTGAAAAGTTATTGATCCTGCAAGATTTTAATTTGTCTGTCTGTCCTTCTTGTTATCTACAGCAGTCATTGCCTGCTGTGCCTTCCCAGTTTGAAGACTTTCCCACTGGTCAGAACTGGAAGATCTAACCTAGCACTCCACATCCTACTAATCTGTGCAGACCCCCCGAAAATCTGGGCTTTCCCTGAGGTGGGTTTGATGTAATTTAATGTTTTTTACACTGGTGCCAGGACTGCAACATGGGGTTCTTAAGAGACATAGTTTTAAATGGGAATAGTTTTAAGGCAAATTAACTCAAGTAGAACCTAATCCCATGTCCAGTAGGTCATGTTCCACCACTGGGGTATCAGCTGGTCCTTCTTAATAAAGCAAAAAGCTTTATTAAGTAATGAATAATAAAGGTGGCAAACTCAGTGGAATTTAACAGCTGCTAATTGTCTTGTTTTTTGTGATATGCACCAAACCAAGAAGGGACTCAGTATTCTCATTATTATTTCTCTAATGCCTCTCTAAATTGCAGAGTGGTCAAAAAGAGCTTTAACAACAGAGGAGTAGTAATTTCTCCTTACTCCATTCCACATTCCCCTCCTTACTCTATCCCACATCCCTCCTTACTCCATCCCACATCCCTCCTTACCTTGTCCCCCATCCCTCCTGTCCCCTGGAGGTTCTCTGGTGTTTGCTGGAAGCTCAGAGCACAAGCTAAAAGCTTCCACCCTCTAGTACTGCTGCTCTCTCTCATTTCTCTCCTGACTCTTCTCGAGGAATTGGTTGCAACAAGAGTTTGACATCTGCACTCTGCTAGATGTGGCAGAAACAGGCCAGGAAATGAAGGGGTGAAAACAGACTCCCATGAGGCAGTGTTACCTTGTTCCCTTAGCAGAAAAAAATAATGCAAGGAGCCACCCAGCCCTAGCTCCCATGTCTCTGCTGCTGACACTGGAAATGGCCTGAAGTTTGGGAAAAAAAATACAGAAATATCCCTACAAAGAGAATTTCTGTTAACGCTACCATTTAAAACCTCTTTTGTTTGAAAGAAAGATGCTGATGGAGCCATTTCCATTGGATTCTGTTCAACAGGTTCTTAGTCCTTGCTGGTAGAGATGGGTGCTCATATCAGCCATTTCACACCCTGTGTTGTGTCTTTATTTCAGGGTAGACAATTGCAGCATCACTCACAAGATGTGATTTGGGAACTTTCCAGGAGAAATAAGAATTTTTCATCCTGGTGATATGCAGCATGACCTTCAACTCTGAACACCCTAAAATAAAGTTTGACTGAACTTTCCTATTGATGTATGCAGGGTGTAGGATAAAGCCTGAAGGTTCCTCCTGCTTGGAAGCTTGTGCTCTCCAGTAGTTTATCACCTGCAAAGTACAATGTCTATTCCCTGATATGCCAGGATAGAGACACTATTTTTTGTTTGATGGCTCAGCTTGACTTTTCAATGACTAAAATTTACATCGTGGGGTTTCAATCATCTGAGTTAGTTCTCGAATGCCTTTGATCACTGCCCATGGGTTAACTGCTCTGAGGAGTCTCAAAACTGTTGGTATTGTTAAACAGACAACATATTTTTCTTTTGATTAGACACCGAGGCCAGCAACACTGTCTGCTGTGCAGAGTTATCTGAGCAGTCTTCTCAAGTGCTGCAAGTTTACCCTTGAATATGACAGATATAAACCACCTTTTCTGTGTCTGTGTATCTTTCAGTCAAGTGATTGATCTGCCACATTAGTGTGAGCTCCAGCTTTGTCACCCTGGCACTTGCAGGCTGAGCTATATATTCTGCAAGGGGAGATTGCCAAGGACACTCCTAGGATGGAGTAATCACCAGAAGAAACCTTTGCATCATTTGCAAATATATGAATTTGGTTTGTATACTAGCAGGCACAGAATGTCCCCAACAGAAGTTGTTTTCAAGGACAAGCACAGAGCTCAGAGAAAATTCTCCTGCAGCTTCCAGCCTCAATCGCATCACTTAACATCTTCAGTGGGCATTAACTTTTCAGAGGTGCTACCAACCAGCTGGTTAAAAACCTCTGCTGGTATTATTTCAACAGATCTGTAAGGGCACACAGGAATGACATGAGAAATGTGGTATGAGCTCTGTTTCATAATTTTTCTTTAAATTAATTTTTGGAAATGAATGCAAAAAAGATGAAGATGCATTGCAGAAGTGGGACAGAGCATGGCAAATTCAATCACTTTATTCAGGACACAGATAATTCCTAATGACAGTAGGCAGGACAGCAAGGCCCTATCAATTAGTGCCAATCAGGTGCTAAGTGTAACTTCTGTTCCAGAGTAAATGTGGGCAGGAGATGAAGCTCCTTCCTTTTGCTGGAGGAGCTGTTGCAGGAGCTGCATGTTCTCGGTGCTGCCTTGCACAAAAACCAAGCAGGAAAAAGCCCACAGTGTCACCCCTCAGGGCTGAGCTTCCTGAATTTCAAGGGCTTTAAGTGTGAAGTAACTTCCTTTGGTAAGAGCGCACAGTTCAGAGTGAACAGGGCACATTCAGTGGGGGAAAGGGTGTCTCTTGTTCTGCCTTGCAGTCACTCCGTGTAAAAAAAGAAGGAAAAAGAGCTCAGTAAGAGTTAAACAACGGTCTTAATGGCTTCAAAGTTAGGAAACTGTAAATAACAATTAAAAGGATGGGTTTTACAGTGGCTTTGGAAAGTGATTTTTTTTTTTTTTGAAATGAACATTTAAGAGAAGCAAAATTTATTGTGTGGCAATGGAAACAGAATTTTGCACAAGAATCAGCACCTATGACCTGATGAACTGGGCAGCAGCAGGTCCAGAGCGTCCTTCCCTCAGTCTTGCCTCTGGCATGACTGTGACATCCCTTTAGGATTTGGGACCTTTCCTCTCCAAGCCTGTTGGTGCCACAGCAGTGGGTGGCATTGACCTGTGGGGAGCTCAGCAGAGTACAAACTGTCAGATGAAGTTGGGGAGAAAAGATCCCTTGGAAGTTTGAATGGCAGCTGTCAAATGTGCAACCTCTGTTTAATTTACCTCAAGAGATGAGAGATTCCTTGGTGACATTTAGCTCTGTCTCCAGAGGTGTAGAGGTGAGGGGTTCTGGAGACCACTTCTCTGAAGTGCTACAGAATAAGTATTCAGTTCTCTTTTCTCCTAAGAGACTCTGGGCATCTTGTTGAAATACCAAGGAGAGAAAGTAGAAAGACATAAAAAGGTCATTAGAAAATTTAAGAAAGTGGCATTTAGCAGATGGAATGGCCCTGTGATGGCTGCAGTGCCAGCCTTCACCCTAATTGTGGCTCAGAAAGATCACCAGGAACGGTTTTCAGAGGAATCTCACAGAAATGTTCCAAGTCTTATTTGTCAATAGACTTTACTAAGGGACTGTTGATGGAATAAAACAGAAAGCAACACATCCCTCTTCACTGCAGGATCTGGACTAAGTGATTTCTTTGAAGTTAAAGTTGGAATTGCAAACACCAACAGGTTTTGGTGTTTGGTGTATCTCCCAGCTCAATTTCGGGCAGTCTCAGTGGGGCTGTGGAGTCCTACCTTGCTCCTGACCTCCTGGAAGAGTGGAAAGTGGAATTACTGAATTGTGGAATGGCCTGGCTTGGAAGAAAATTAAAGATCATGTAATTGCACCCCCCTGATGTGGGCAGGGACACCTTCCACTAGAACAGATTGTTGAGGGCCCCCTCCAACCTGGCCTTGAACACTCCTAGGGATGGGGCGTTCCTGGAAGAATGGAGATTTGATGGTTCCTGGGTTGTGATTGTTTGCTTTCAGAATAATCTCACCATTGAACTTTTCATAAAGCAACCAAATAGGTATTAAAAGGAATTTATTTGTTTTTTTGTCTTTTTATTTTTTTTAATTTTTTTTTAATTAGCATTTTAGCATGAACACCCCCCGCCACACCCCAAGTCCATGCGCTCTATCCAGGGGGGAATATTCCCATACAGGATTATTCCCTGGGGCTGATGTTCTGACTGGCTGGGAGGAAAGCTTGTTAAAGAGGATTTTTCCCCAGTTCCTCCAGCTCTCCTCGTTGCCTTGTTTGATGTGGGCAATCTGATATGAAGGCAAATACACCTTCAAGTGCTCAGGAAGTGCCAGGATCTGTGGAGATAATGAATTAAAACGCTGCCACGGAGCTCGTTCCACCTCAGATGTGCATGTTTAATTATGTGACAGGTTTTGATAGAAAGTACAATGTTTAAGTGTCTGTAAATTCCAAGCATCTGGTTTGATGAACTGATCTTTATGTATTCCTGCCTCGTAAATGGCTTTGAATGCACTTCTAACAAGGGACTGGATTAGGCATAATAGGACAGGGACAGCACGGGGAGAACGTTTCAATTGGCATCTAAAAGGCATCAGTTTCTGTGTAGGGTGAGAGTGTGAAAGTGCCTTTTAGAATAACCCGTGAAAAATGCAGGAGATGAGTTAAATGTGAACCCAGGAGGAAGGTCTTGAAGATTGTGCTTGCAGCAAAAATGTGATCAATGGGGAGCGGAGAGCGAAACAATGCGGGGCTGCCGGCGAAGTAGGTCACCCGTTAACGAGGCACTGCCTCACGCAGAGGGAGAATTTAATTTTTAAACACCAGATCCTGCATTTGCCTGAAAAAAACCTATCTAGAAATTTAGCAGCTGGCCAAATAAGAAAAAAAAAAAAGTTTTATTCTGCTGTATTCGGCTTTTACTAAATTTACTTATATAGTGGTTGAATAACTTTTAGTATTTTAGTCTTGATTAGATGTGACTCCTTTGTGTTGCTGCTCAGGATTCCCATGAACCAGGAGCTGTTGAACGATGGTGGTTTTTGGGGTGGTGCCGGGATAAAGCTGTGCGTTTCTTGCACTTACTCTATGGGAAGTTGATAAATTCAAGTTCTTTGTGCGCTGTCTGTTCACAGAAATAATATAAAAACCTATGTGTGGGTATGAAAAGCATGAGGTACCACACCTTTGAGAAAGCAGCTGCTGTTGGGAGTATCCTTTATGTAACTCCAGGGCTGTATAAAGTGTGAGTAAAGTGACATAATTCAGATTAAGGCTTTCCCAGCATATTTACTCTCCATGAACAGCCCATAATTTAACACATTGCTGTTCCTCCAAGAGCAGCTCCACATTCACTCGAACCCCTTCTTGTTATAATTAATATTTTATCTTATTGATTAATGGAGAAAGATCTATAAGGCCAGTCTTAAAATCATTTAGCAGTAAAACACTGTGCAATAATAGTGTCTCTGTAATCCCTTTAATAATGACACAAAGAAGTTATTATTTCTTCTCAGGTGTCCATGCTGGATTTATGTCAATGAGAGGGAAATTCCTTGTGGGTCAGTGTGGTCACAGTTTTGGAGTGCCAGACCTGAGCAGCTGAGCTGTATGCAGCCAAGGCTCAGAGAGTTTAATAAATGCTGATAAACCACTAATCTATAATATTTAACCCTTCTGTCTTCTTTCATCTGCTACAAATTTGTGTTAGTGGAAAAATATTCTGTTTCATGCCCATACATTTTCCGCAGAGCAAATTTTTTTGAGAGTGTTATTTTTAATTGCTGTTTTTGCTGGTTAGCAGAGGGTCTAAGGGAAGGTCCTGGAGAATGTCCAGAGCCCTTTGTCAGGCTGAGCTGCTCCAAAACGGTGTGCACTGAAGGCAGGATGCTCCACTTTTGGGCACACACCAAGTGCCTTTTTATTTTTTGGTCCCAACAGAGCCGAGTTAAGCCCACATCATCCCGTTTTAAAGAGAGTATGAAATATCCACATGAAGCTGTGCCCCGATTTAATGGGAACAGCTCTTCTGAGCTGCAGAATTCAAAATTGCAGCTGGTGACTAAAGGTGGAATTTTTGCCATTGTGCTTGGGCTTCTGCATTATCCAGAGCAACTCATCCTCACGAGGTATTTAAAAGCATCCTTGAGAAATGAGCACAAATTCTAGACAATGACCAGCATTCAACTGGCAGGAAAATGTTTTATTTCTGGAAAATATTTGAAAAGAGAGATTTGAACCTTCCCCAAGCTTCATTAGGGGACGAGCTACCTGAAGAAAACTCCAGTGGAGGGAATGAAACAGGATTTGAGACAATGATTAAAACAAAAGCAGTGTAATTGTCCTCTTCTCAACTGAGAATTATTTTTCCTCAGAGCCAAACCTGCCTGTCCCCCTCCTTGGAGCAGTGATGCTCCTTTGGAACGTGGCAAAGGCTAAGACAGGGCCTGAAGGAATTAAGGGAGAGTCTCTGTGTCTTCATTTCTGGTGGGTGTTTTTACAACTGTCTGCTCCTAGGCATTGGTCTAACATAATGAAATGCATATGTATTTTTAGAGGTGATGTGAATTTTGGATTAATTAAGAATGTAAGTCCCAGGCTCCTTCTTTAGATGTTAGCTCTTATTAATATTTATAAAAAACCAATTCCATATTAATACATTCATAATACATCAGATATGTGGCACTACCCCGTTTAATAGATTTTTTTTAGAACATCATTGTAACTGTGAGGATGTTCTCCTCTGTCCTTCTCCGAGTTGAAAGAGTATTCATATGGATTTTTCTCCCAATGTTTAGACAGGATTTTTCTGAAAAGCCTCCTTTTTAATTACCTCACCAGTCCATCAATAGAGGGCCGTAGGCAACGTAATTTCAGCAGCCAGCAGAGGTATAAACTGCAATGGGAACAGTCAAGGAGCAGAATTGCTGCAGGTATGGATTGGATCACATCCAATACCTGGCACTGGTGCTGGGGAATGTGAACGGATGTGGGGTTTGGGGTCCCAGCCCTGCTCTGTGGTGTATCTCAGCTGTGTCCCCCTCCTGGTGCCCACCGAGGGGCTGTCCTGGGTCACCCAGGGCCAGGGGCTGCTGTGGGGGCACTGCTGGGGTTGGCACATCACAGGGCACCAGGGCTGTCCAGCTTAAAACTTAAAAGTGTGTGCCAGAAAATGCTTTAGGCCGGGGCTGGGAGCGAGGCACACGCAGGAAGAAGGAGCTGCTGGTTTTGAGTCCTTCACAGAGCTGTAGAACCATGGAATGGTTTGGGTTGGAAGGCACCTTAAAGATCACCCAGTTCTGCCCCCTGCCATGGGCAGGGACACCTTGCACTGTCCCAGGCTGCTCCCAGCCCTGTCCAGCCTGGCCTTGGGCACTGCCAGGGATCCAGGGGCAGCCACAGCTGCTCTGGGCACCAGTGCCAGGGCCTGCCACCCTCACACCCAAGAATTTCACCCTGGATTTTTCTAACCCAAGATATTTTAATTCTTTCCCCTAACCCTGCCCTGTGGCAGGGGAAAGCCATCACCCCTTGTCCTGGAACTCCAGGTCTCTCTCTCCATCTTTCCTGCAGATCCCTTCACCCACAAGGAGCTCACAAAGCCACAACGAGGTCACTCCAAAGCTTCTCCTCTCCAGACTGAACAATCCCACCTCTCTGAGCCTTTCCTCATGGCAGAGATGCTCCAGCCCTTGGATCACCTTGTATTTAACCATAAAGCAGTGAAGGTGGGGTCTTGTGGCTCCATTTCCTTGCACTTTTGTGCTGCTCTTGGGCTCAACTTCCCCCAGCTCCTTCCCCTGCAGTAATTAGGATTCCATATTTTTTTAAAATCTTTTTAACATTCCTCATTTCAAAGTTAATTTGCTTTGAGAACAACCCAATTAGAGGTGAATCACTCTCTATATGTGCAATTCTGCACTAATTGCTTTATTTGATCATTTTATATTTATAAGCTAAATGCCTTATTTTCTTTAGGAAGGAGCTCTCGATGCCTCCCACCTCTCACAGCTCAAGGTCTTTTCCATTTGTGGGTGGCTGTTGGCAATAAGAACAATGTTATTATACCGTTGTTCAGAGAATTATGTCATTTGCAAAAGAATCACAGCTCAGACCGTGTGAGGGGAGCTGCGTGGGGGCTCGGGGGAGCAGCGTGTCCTCCATGACATCACAGGCATGGAGGCTTGGGTTGAATCCCTGGCCCAGGAGCTGGGGGAAATACATAATTTGAGACAGTTTTCTGTGACACTGAGAGAGATCTGATAGCTCATCATTCCCACAGTTACTGAGGACTCACACTGAAATTTAACCACACATGATCCCATGTCCTTGTGATGCCTCAGGATTTCAGCTTTTCTATTGGAAGATGAACCCCCAACATGCAAATGGCCCAAACTTATAAAAGTGTGAAAATCCCTGGCCCATTTTCCATTTTGGGTGTAGCCCCTTGGCGGGGGGGAGGGGCTTTTTCTGCCCAAAATGTACCTGAAGGCCCTTTAATAAATAGAACAGCTTTTTATTCCCTTAATTTTGTCTGGCCTCTGTTTTAGGTAGGCTCAAAAAGGCATCACTGGGATGCTTTCTTTGGGGGTTGAAATGGGTGTCTTCAAGTCGGCAGTAAAGATAAATCAATAATTATCATTTGTTCTGTTACATGGGTTTAGGATTGATTCTGAATTAGTCCACAGTGGTTTTTAATAAAACTAGCTGTAGGACATTTGGCTGCTGTTAGCAGGAGTGTGAAGCCAGGCCTGGGTGAGCCAGCTCAGGGCAGCAGCTCCAGCTGCTCACTTCACTGCTTCAGGCTGGGTTAATGTCCATCAATCCTTGCTGCCAAATTAACACACAACATTTGCAGTTGGGATGTTTGAACCTAAGTTCCAGCAATCTTGTTGGAAACGTGATTTTTCCCAGTCCTGGTTTTCCCTTAGAGGGGGTTGTCCTGACTTTGTACCCATCACTGTCATCCAAATCTATCATTTCCAAAAAAGAGTGCGTGTGCTGTATGTACAGATCTAGCAATAGAGAAAACCTGAATCTAAAATACTGAGGAGGAGGGTAAAGGTGAAACACAGACTGGGTAAAATTCCAGATTGAGCAGTGGGAGCAGCTCATGAACCAGGCTGGCAAGAGCCAGATGATTGTGCCATTCCCTATTTATGTGGTATTAAATATATTTACCTCCTTAAAAAAAAATCAACACAATAAGAGATAGTGCCATGTTTTGAAGCTCAGAGAAAATTTACAGAGGAGAGAAAGAAAGTTCTGTTTGTTAGTTTTTTTAATGTAATGAATAAATCAACATTTAGGTGAGTTTCCTGCCGGTATTTACAACACTGGCATTTGAACTCTTGGTTTATTTATAATTCCAAGGATCCTGTATCCAACTTAGTAATATAAAGATTGCCACCTTGTCCCATTTCAGAGCTGCAGGCAGCACTCTCCATTCCTTGCAGAATCCCATCTACCAGCCTAGCAGCAGGGAAAGAAATTGGCACCAATTCAATTTATTCAGGCTGGAAATAAGATTGGGAAATACCATCACCTTAATTCATTATTATTTTCACTCTGTGAGTTGTAATCTTGTCATTACCCTTTATGCCAGCCTTAAGATCATTCTGTTCTCCAGGGAGTTTCAAATGTTTCTTGCCAGGTATCTGTGCTGGAGCTCCATGTTCCCAGCTGGCACCGAGCCCTGGGGGACATCAGGGGTGCCTGGTGTCATTCAGAGCCCCTTGTGCTGTGCCCCTTGTGCCACCCTGTGTTGTTCCACAGGTGCGTGTTAGACCAGGCTGTTGTTAGTTTGTTAATTCCATTCCTGACAATCACATCTCTGGGCACAGAAAGCCCTGGGGATACGGTCAGGTCATAAATGTGCTTCCTTACCACTGGCTGTGTTTGAAATGAGGTTTGGTGAGTAATTTCCAAACCTACTGGACCAAACAGGCACAGGGTGAGACCCTGCAGCCTGCAGAGCCAGGACAGCTGAGGAACACATTGGGAACACATTTTGAACACATGGGGAATGCTGGTTCTTCTGGCCTTGATCCAGTGAAGTCGTGTGTGTTAAATGGGGTCTGGGACAGAGTTTGTGCCCCTGGCTGGGACAGGAGGCAGGGAGCTCTGTGTGGAAGCTGCATGCCCTGCCCTGAGCAATCCCTGCCAGTTCTGCCCTACTTTTGGCATCTTTGGGAGTTCTGTCTTGCCCTCAGCACCCTGACAGTTCTACCCCAGTGCCTGATCAGGCAGACTGGACAGCAGGATGGGGAACATGTGCTGATATGTAGAACAAAATCACTGTAATGCGAGGGAAAATAAACCAAGCCCTGAGAGGTGCATAGGACCCTGTGGGTGCTGCTCCTGTGGCTGCCCTGAGTCCCCAGCAGCTGCCACAGCCCCAGCAAACACAGAACTCCTGCATCCTGCAGGCTATAAAATCCATGATGGGGAATATCTGCAGGAGCATCAATCTTTGTGAATGAGGAGAGGATGGAACAGGGGAGTCACGAGTGAGTTATCCTGTCACTGCTGACAAATGGAGATAAATCGTGTGACACCAGCTATTTATTTATACACTTTGCTGGCTTTGCATATGGGTGTGAGCAGGAGGAACAGCATGGTGGCACATGTGCCACTGCTGCTGCAAAGGGCTTTGGTCAGGGTGAGCTTAGGGAGGTTTTAACTGTGTGGTCACAGCAGGCAAGGACTGGGTTCCACAGGGAGAGATCACAGAAAAGCTTTTCCAGCTGATGCTGTCTGGGCTAGATCCCTTTGTTTCCTGAAGCTCAGAGTTCTGTGAAGATTGAAATCTGTAATTTTGAGAGCTCTGTATTGTTGGAACAAGGTCCTCATGGAGGTAATCCCTGATGTTTTGTAGTGCTTGAAGCACAGGTCTGATGGAAGGAGCTGGGAAGCTGTGGGATGTGCATCATGCACTTTGCATTATGCATCTTAGAAATGCAAATTTATTTTCATCTTAACCCTCAGCTCAGTGCAATCCTGCTAATCCTTTCACAAAGACATGAACTACTAATCCAAGTGCTGCACAGGTCTTGCAGATCTCTAAGCAGTTTTCCAAATTCCTCTCCATGCTGAAAAGGAAATTTGTATTATTTGGATCAAGAGTGCAGCTGAAATTGGGGGTGACTTTTGCTTTTCTGGAGAGGTTTCCTGGGAGTGAGCTGGTGTGAAACCTTCCTTCCCAGCTGTCTGAAACAGGGGAACTGCTACAGCTGAGTCCTGCCTCTCCTGGAACTCCTTCTGACCGAATTGGACTAACACAAAGTGACAAAGAATCAGACAAACTGACACTGAATTTAGGGGGGTAAAGCCTGTATTGCCTGTACTTGGCCTTGTTAAGGAACAGGAATCTGAGTGGGTTTAAATGTTCGTTCACTCAGTGACTGATTCATGAGCTGGTTTCTTTGCTAAAAAAACCCATCATTTTTGTTTTGGAATAAATTCAGTACACAAATGTAATCACCCAGAAAAATATTTACTGTGACCAGCACAATCAATTCCCTGACCCCTTTGTCTTTATAAAATCACCCAGCAAGGCTGCTTTATAATTTACTATTGTTTATTAATTTTATCTCTCTGTCCTTTCAGCAATCATTCCTGTCACAGTCAAGGATTTGTGATCCAAGCCAGCCAGCCAAAAACCCAAACCAGTTTGCAAACACCCAAACAGGAACATTAACAGGCCAATGCTGTACATGCATTGCTGGTGTCTCAACTCTGCTGCCAGCCCCATGGTGGGGGGACATCCTTGGCTGCTGAGGGTCCTGCAGGGCTGGGCACACTTCAGTCACCCCTCAGAGCCTCTGATTTACTGTGAGTGAGACACAAAAGGTCCCATGAGGTTAGGAAATGCTGCCTTTGGGGAGAGAGGGAAGGATAACTGCCAGCATGACAAAATTGCTGCCCCTCCTGCCAATCCTCCCCTCTCTCTGTGCATCAAGGGTTTCTCAACATTTCTGGCTTGAGGGTGTGTGTGTGTGTGTGTGTTCAGATTTCTTTATTTATTTCATTTTCCACGGACACATGAGATGAGACCAAGCTGTATAATTTTCTTCCCACTCCCTGTGTGCAGCCACTGAATTCGTCTTAATTTCCTGCACCAGTGCCCATGGACTGGGAGCTGCTTTCTGCCCCCCCTGGAGTGAATGATGCTGTTCAGGAGCTCAGGTGATTAAAACAGGCAGACTCCAGCTAGGCACAGAAAAGGGCATTTTCTCATCTGTGCTCTTGGTGTAATGCAGCAAAAAAGCTGAGGGGTTGTGGGGTGGTGCAGGGGGATGGAGGGATGGAGGGTGCCTTCGGGTGCCACCACTCTTTTGGTCTGTCACCACATGGAGTCATGGCAAAGCTGAGCCCCAGAGACCCCCCCTACAAACCACAGCCTCCCCCCCACCTTGGCTGTACTTGAGTTTTTGATTTTGCAGCCCCTTTTTCCATGCTCTGGTTGTGTATTTGTGGGGACTCCCGGGGTGTTTTGTGTAGGAAGTCAGAACAAGGCTCCTGCAACCCCCGCACGCTTTGGAAATAGGTGTTGGCACATTGTGGCTTTCAGCAGGGGAGGGATGGAGGGATGGAGGGAGGTAGGACATTTCCCATTAAAGGAAATTTTGCTTCCCTCTTCATCCACAGTCTCTTTCTGCCCAAACAGAGCCCTTGGAATGCCTGGGCTCTTGGAAACTGAGCTGCTGTCTCCTGTGTAGAGTCAGAACTTCATAGAACCACAGAATCATGGAATGGCTTGGGTTGGAAGCACCTCAGAGCTCATTTTGTTCATGGCAGGGACACCTTCCACTACCCCAGGTTGCTCCAAGCCCTGTGAACCAGGTGTTGAACAATTCCAGGGATGGGGCAGCCACAGCTTCTCTGGGTAACCTGTGCCAGGGCCTTCCCCACCCTCAGAAGGAGGAATTTATTCCCAATATCCCATCTAACCCTGCCCTCTGTCAGTGTGAAGCCATTCCCCCTTGTCCTGTCACTGCATTCTCTTGTAAAAAATAAATTAATAGAAATAAATAAAGTAAACAAGGAGTGTTTCATGGGCAGCTGAGAGGTCGGCAGAGGTCACACTGTATCATTGCTGGTTCTCAACCATCCATTTCTGGCTTCTTGTTAATCCCCAGACAGAGAAGCCACAAGTGCAGGAGTTGTGTCTGCGCTGCCCCGGGCCAGGGCCTGTCCCTGCTGTAACCAGCCACGTTCCCGCCTGCTGCAGGGGATAATTTTTTGTTTATAGAAAAATCCATAAGGTTTGAGTTATCAAAATCTGTGTGCACTAGTGAGAAGGACACAAAATCAATGCTGAAATATTGTCTTATTTAATGGCCGCTGTAAATAGCTCTGTTATGATTCTTTAGTAGCAGTGAGTTATGGCAGGGGGGCAGTGGGATGGGCTGGTCTGCAGCCCAGAGCCCCATGAGCCCCACCTGGCCCTGGGGGAGCTGACAGAGGCTGTGACAGGACAGGGGGAATGGCTTCACCTGGCCAGAGGCCAGGGCTGGATGGGATGTTGGGAAGAAATTGTTCCCTGGCAGGGTGGGCAGGCCCTGGCACTGGTGCCCAGAGCAGCTGTGGCTGCCCCTGGATCCCTGGCAGTGCCCAAGGCCAGGCTGGATGGGACGCGGAGGAACCTGGGACAGTGGGAGGTGTCCCTGACATGGCAGGGGGTGGAACGAGACAGGCTCTAAGGTGTCTTCCAGCCCAAGCCATTCTGGGATTCTGTGGTGTCTTAGTTCATGGGTTCATGGGAGTGAATTTAGTAGAATCACAGATGCCACATGCAGGGACACTTTCCACTAGACCAGGCTGTTCTGAGCCCCTCCAACCTGGCCTGGAACAGGGATACCCAAGGGGTGTGACATTCCTAACTTTTCTGAACAACCTGTGTGCATCGTTTCACGTGTCCTCTCCCCTTCTCCTTTTGTAAGACATGTTTTAGAAACATCACTGAGGCTTATAAACAAGGCTTTTTAAACTGTTTGAATACTTGTCCTATTTGTGGTTTGTTTCCATGTCATTGAATGCAATTATCTGGAGGAGAAGTTCTTTCTAGAATATATTCAGGTAATTTGGAAAACACTGGTATTTTCCCCCCTTTCTGGAAAGGCCTGAGGTCTGGGTTGGGGTTTCTGGAGTAACCTAGCTGTGTTTCCAGCAGCAGCAGTAATCACTACCAGTGAGAAGAAAATAATATTGCAGGGTTCTTTGCTTGAAAGTCAGAAGGAATTAGGAAATCCTGCTCTGCACTGCTCCTTGAAGGTCAGGCAGGCATTGCTCAGTCCAATCACATGTGCAAACTCCAGCATCTGAGGGCTCACAGAAGCTGATAAAGAGTTTTCCCTGAAGTCCTGCCGCAGCCAGTGGGATCGTGCAGGCATCACCT
The DNA here is from genome assembly GCF_017590055.1 of Onychostruthus taczanowskii. Taxonomy (NCBI): domain Eukaryota; kingdom Metazoa; phylum Chordata; class Aves; order Passeriformes; family Passeridae; genus Onychostruthus; species Onychostruthus taczanowskii. The sequence goes on from NW_024503235.1 coordinate 3,066,190, forward strand.
CTGTCAATATTTAACTCTGGGTCAATACAGCTTGATGTTTGGCTTAACAGAACTTAATATCTGCCGAATGTCAGCCAAGTTCTGGCAAGTGCAGGAGCTGCCTGGTTCTGTGGGGAAGGGGTTCCTGGCTGAGGAGTGGTGGGAAGCAGCCCAGCTCTGCTCACAGGTGAGGCTCCTGCTCCTCCTCACCCCAACAGACAGGGCTGCTAACCCAGCAGGGGTTACTGGGGCTGTGCAGGGAGCAGGGAGCTGAGTTTCAGGGGATGAGCCTGTCACTGGTACACGGGGCAGTCACCAGGCAGGGCTGCAGCTCAAGGAGATGCTTCTCAAAGCATCTGTCCCTTTCTGTGTGAGCTGCTGGGGCTCATGGAGCTCCCTCTGGCACAGAAGATGCACAGGAGAGCACGGGGCAGTCCCCAGGCAGGGCTGCAGCTCAAGGAGCAGCAGCTTCTCAAAGCATCTGTCCCTTTCTGTGTGAGCTGCTGGGGCTCATGGAGCTCCCTCTGGCACAGAAGATGCACAGGAGAGAATCACAGAATGGTTTGGGTTGGAAGGGACCTTAAAGTCCATCTTGTTCTAACCCCCTTCCACTGGACCAGTTCCTCCACTGGAGACCTTCTGGTCCCGTCGACATCCCCAACGTGTTGTGAGTGCTGCTGTTTCTCCCTGGATTTTTTCTTCTCAGGAGTTTTTCCATTCACCTGCCTGGCAGTGATGCCCTGAGGCTGCTGGCAGCTACAGTAAGGCCAGGCTGCCCCTCTGCCCTCCCCTCAGCCTGGCACTGTCCCCTCTTCCCCACAGCCCACATCTTTGGGCAGCAGTTAGCCAGTGACAGGGGTTTCTTTTTGTCATGGTTTTAATATTCATGCCACATGCAAATGAGGGAAAAAGGTAATTGTCCCAATTAAGACTAAATAGGTTTTTCTCACACATCTTGAATAATTTGATGCTTCTGCTTATCTCATAAAAAGTTTCCTGGTGGAACTGCCTCAGCCTTGGTGTTCCTACAGGAGCCTGCTGAGCCTTGGTAATTAAGCTGTGATTAGCCAGCTATAAATACATGGGGTGGAATTCTACATTGCACTCGTAGGGCACCCGAAGATGCTAATAAAGTGATCAGATCAGTGAGCACCTCAGGTACAGCAGCAGTGCTGGGAGAAAGCTTTTGCTGTTATGGCAGGTCAGCTGCCCTGGCTCAGCTCCTCTGGGCTCAGAGGAGCTGGTCCTGGTGGATCACTTCCACTCGGAGGCTCCCTGTCCCACCAGCATTTCTTCACAGAAAGGGAGGTCAGGCTTTGGAAGGGACTGCCCAAGGAGGTTTGGAGTCCCCATCCCTGGAGGTGTCCAAGGAATGACTGGACATGGCACTGGGTGCTGTGGGCTGGGTGACAAGGTGGGCATGGGGCACAGCTTGGACTCGATGATCCTGGAGGTGTTTCCTGACCTTGGTGATTCTGGGATTCTGTGATTCCCATGAAGGGGAGTGGTGGTGAATTGGCTTTTTGAGGAGGTGGCTCACTGGGTTCCTCTGCTCCTCCTGCCCACTGGGGTTTGGGCTCCAGAGATGTGATGAGGGCTCCAGTGAGTGAGACCCTCCTCCCAGCCAGAGCAGAGGACAACTCCTGGGCTTGAAACCAAGGGCCACAAGGTTGTGCTCATTCAGCCAGAGACATGATGGATCTCATGGCCTCTGGACCCAACTGCAGCTGTTTGTGATGTCAGGGGACTGCTCTCCAGTGAATTACAGCTGATACTTCATCACACACATTATTCTGGTAAGGAACAAACTGGAGGAAGCCAGGACAATTTGGAGAAGAAAGCGAACTGACAGTTCCCGAGTAAATGATTCATTATTCACTCAGCTCTGGCTGCTTATTGCACTTGCCCCGACTCCTGAACAGAAGTTGGCTCGTTTCAAACCCTGCTGCATTCTTATTTCTCTGCTGTGACATGACCTGGCAGCTCAAATGTTCATGAACACACTTATGAATTAAAAGTTCTGTCAAACCTGATTCTGTGAACTGCTCACAGGAAATTCATATCAGCTGCTAATTTCCATCCCTTTACGTCTCAAATACCATTTGTGAGCTTTCTAACTCAATGCTATTTCAGTTTTAAAAGCACTTCAGGAAAACAACGTGGGATTATTTGGCAGGAGGCAGTTGTCTAAAGCACTGTCAGAACAAGCACTTTCTCTTTAGCAGCCTCTTTCCTCACCATTACAGCTCCTGCAGGGGCTGGTACAGACTCAGCCCCTTTGGGCCCAGCACTAGAGGAACAACGTGCACAAAATCCTGATGATTTTGTAGAGTTTGACACACTGTCGTGGAAGTGTTCCAGTCATGTGAATGAGGAGGCAAACAGGGAAATCTGAAACTTCAGAACACTGTGCAAGAGCAAAGGGTTGGATGCAAAGGAGTGCAGCACCAGACAGGGAATGGCAGAGCCCCCGTGCCCAGGTGAGGGCAGAAACAGAGGTGGAACAGAAAACAACGAAGCAGTTTATGCAAAATCAGAACCCAACAAAATATTCACAAAGAAGATCCCAAACAAAATTCAGAGAAAGAAAAATAAAGGCTCAGCCAGGGGCCTGCGCTCTGGACCGTGGTGTGTGGGTGGATGTGGTGTTTTCCACGCCAGCCCTGGGCGCGAGTGCGGATACCTGGGAGCAGCGAGATCCAAGCTGGCAGCAGGAACCTTCCCGCAGAGGGCTGTGAATGCATCCCACGTCATCCCACACCTCTGCTCGCTGTTCTAGCCCGAGGCAGCGTCAGAATAACCACAGAGAGCACTAGCAGGCGTTAGCTTGGGTTTGGGCTGCTTGGCACAAAGAGCCGCGTCCCTGTACGTGCTCATTCAGGCTGGGAGGGGAGATGGAAACGTTCCCTTTCATTGCTGATTTCTCCATCTGTTTTGTGTCTCTGCTTTGTTCGCCTGCAGCGCTGCGTGGGTGCTTGTTGGGGAAGGGCGTTCCGGAGCCCTTGCACAGTTTTCCTGGTAAACACGATTTGATAGTCACTTCAAGTGTGGCTTTTGCAGTGTTCTCACATTTCATTCCTTTATGCTCTGCCAATCCGAGTCCTGCTGCTCCTTTTGTCCCTCTGCTATTCCAGCCCAGCCCTGCCCCCAGCCATGAATGCATCGAGAAGTATTTTTTCCAATTTAACGCTGGCCAATTTTTATGTGTAGCTGTAAGTGGGTCCATTAGCGCTGGTCAGAGGAAAGCCGAAGAACATTTGGCAGATAATTGGGCCTGGATCCATCAGAAGGTCCTGATGTGGAGCCCGCAGCTCTCTGTGCTGGTGAAACATCTGTGTAAAGAGCTCTGCAGCTGAGGCTTCGTTAGAACTGCCCGTCACCGCAGTCCTCTTAAAGCTCTCAATACACCAGGGACTCCTCTGGGTCTGCCCAAAATAGCAACTCTCCACTTAGGCAGCCGTGTGCTGAAACCGGAGCCGTCTCATTTAAATGTTCCCGGCTGTAGGCACGACCTGAGCCTCTTTGTGGGATGTGCTGAGCTATCAAAGCCTCACTCTCCACAGCTCTCGTTAGTCCTGGGGGACGTGGGGCTGGAGGTGGCACCCAGCTGTGTCCCTGAGCTGAGTGTGTAATTTTCCAGCCACATCTGGAAAGGGGAAGATGTGTAATTGCATGCAAATGGTCATTTGTCACAGTGAAACTGTCTTTTATAGTAGATTATGCTTGAAAAAAGGCTGTACCTTAGGATGAGTAGATAATTGTAGTGTTTATGGAACTGAGTGACAGTCAGATAAAATCGGGGGCACTTTCCCCAGCTCTGTTCACATTCTGCTCATTCTCAGCCTGACACACCGGTGCAGCTGCTCTGGGCTCCTTGGCTCTGTCTCATGCCTGAGCATTGTATCCCCATGCATTTTCCAGCTGTGCCTGTGCCCACCTCTGCTGCTCACCCTCTGCTCTGTGCTGGGACTTTCTATACTTCAGCCCTTGTCCATGGCACAATGCTCAGGGTGTGCCTCCAGAACCAACATCAGGTTTATTTAAGTGACTGCCAGGGGATCACAGCGTTCTCTGAACCAACAAAATGAACCTTCCATAAGTGTCTGAAAAACATTCAACGCTGAGAGAAGATGCAGAATGGACCTGACACATCTCTGCATCTCTTGCACAGGGCATGATGAGCTCCTCCTGAATCTCCAGTCTGTTACACCCCGATCATCTCAGCTGTCCTAGGATCCTCCAAAAGCCCTTCAGAGTCACCCACCAGCCGTGCTGTGCTGTTGCCTGCACCCCTGCCCTCTCCATCAGCACAGGGCAGCGTGCCATGATGCTGAGTCCCCCTCCCTGCCCACAACCAAACCCTGCACACGCTCGTGGTGTCAGCCTGGGTTCTGCAGAGGAGGTGTGGGCTCCCAGCCCTGCTGATTAATCCGGAAGAGACGTTATTTAAGATTATTGTTGCACCACTGAGATGAAGTCAGAGGATGCTGTTGGCTTGCTGGGATGTGGGATGGCTTCACACACACCGAGGGTGATGCTGTGCAGGATGAATGCCAGCGAGCAGGGAGTTTTCAGACATGCAGATTTGTTTTGTGGATCATCATCTGTTCCTTCTGTGTGCTACTTAAACTGGCTGTTGTTATGCAAATCCCGTAATGTATTTAGGAGTGCTCTCCAGAGATTTCAAATGGCATCTAATCTGGTTAGCAGATCCATTCTGCAAGAGACCTGGCTAATGTGTTCAGCTAAAGATGAGATATTGGTATTTTATGCGTGGGAATAGCGACAGAGGCTGCTTTGTCCCATTCACCAAGCACTTACAGCACTCTGACTGACCCAAAACCCGTGTAACTGCCAGGAGAAGAATAAACACACCTATAATGTGAACAAGCAAGTACAACGCATTTACAGCTCCTGACACTGCCTCGGAGTGGCTGCAAACTGGGAACTTGCCTGTTCTCCTGAGTTAAACAAGGCTGGGCTGAGTCTGTACCTGGATGAGAAATCCAGGAGCTGCCAGAGCTGCCAAATCTTTTCCGGCCTGTATCACTCTCATTTCAGGCCCCAGTGCCCCTTCCCTCTGCTCCCTGGATTTTGTTGTTACCAGTTTGATTTGCAAACAACCAGGGAGTCTTTTTGTGCCTCCAGACTGATGAGGGTTCCATGCCCAGGCTTCTTCCTGATGTCCTGTCTGTCCACCATCTCCTTCTTGGGCTGTGGGATGTCCAACAGGAAACAGATTCCTGTTAAATCTGTTTTTAATGCAATTATTTCCATGCAAACAAGTGTTTCTATTTTACTGGCTGAACTTAAAAACTGTGTGTATCCACTTGGAATGTTCCACTGAAACCACTTATTTCTAGCCCAAATGGCAACCCAGACTTTTTGACCAAATGGCACTTTACTTTCTGCTGGTTAAAACAAATGTTTCTGATTTTTCTTTTAATGCTACATTAGAATTGGATTGAGATAAATCAGCTCAAAAGTACCTCATTGAAGTAAAAAATGTTAATTGAAAAAGTTTTCACTCTAAATTCAAATTTAAAAGGCAAATGCCTTCAACAAAGCAACGTGAGCGATTTAAATAATTTTGATGTACATGAAACACTTTATCAAATTAATCTTTCATTTGAAGACTATAAATACATTAACATTCACATTTGTGTATTCTGAACATGCAGGGTTTGGTGGAGTTCTTGTTCCTGGTTCCATGTAGCTCTGGGCTGGCTCCTCGTTCCCTTCTCCACCATCTGCTCTGTGTCTCCTACCCCAGAACTGTCCCACGTGCCACTGTAATGTTCCTTGTCAGATGACAGATTTCGGGGAGCTTTAGTAATTAGGAACTCCACTCTCATCAAGGAAAATAATTAGTGTGAATGCTTATGGTTTACTAAAGCAGCTCAATTAAAGAGAGTAACAAGCTTTTTACAGCAACAAAGGAGGGACTAAGCAGGCCTTGGTGGGTAAATAAAGCTGTAATCAGTGTGATTAATTTAAAGTCTCAGGAAGGCAGGAATTGGATTGATATTCCAAAAGTTTCACATGTCTCGTGAGATCTCAGAAGAAATCATTCCACATTTTAGGGCTAACATGAGGCCTCACTAATTGTGAACAAGAAGAAGCAAAACCTAACAAATGTAATTTGCTATTAATTTCCTCTGAAGCACAGATTTTCATAAGTGTTTTCATGGGGCTCCTAAAAAAAAATAAATCTGTGTACGTTTCCTGGCTAAAATAAATTCAAGAAAGGTTTAGGAATGGACTGGCTTTTAACCAGGATCCTTAAAACCCTCCCTCATCTGCATTTTTTCCCCCTGGCACTATCATGGGGACTCCCTTGTGCTGTTTCTGTTGCTCAAGAAATCGGTGTTACTGGTATTCCTTCTCTTCCACCTGAAATTTGGCTTTCCTCCACAGTTTATTTTGGGATACAGCAAACCCTAAACAGCTGGACAGGAGCTGGGACTGTAAATCGTAACCAGCTTTAATTTACTTCATTTCCCACTGGTGACTGATGGTTTTATGGTGCTTTACTGCACTTCATAATAATTTAAAGCAGATATTTAGTATGTCTATAAAATCTCTTTCATGAGCTTCTGGGGAAGGGAAGGGAAATACTCTCCAGGTTTTTGTTTGAGTTACAAACTGTTGACAAGTCAATCTGCAAAATAAGTCGTTCTTGGGGGTGAAGGAGTTGCTGAACCCCTTTGCTTATAAGAACCTGTTTATGGGGGATTCTCAGTTTTTTTTTTATTCAATCCAGACAGGCTTAATGCTGAAATCAGTCTTTGAGCCTGGGAAACATCCTGATAATGCTTCAGTCTAGAAATGTCATATCAGACAATTCTTGAGTCTCCTTTTGCTGCAGAACACGAGGATTGAATAATTTCCTTTGTTAAGTATTTTTCATTCTTTCTCATTTTTCTAGTGTTTCCAGCATTCTCAAATTTTCTCCTCAGCATTTTTTAGTGGAAAAAGAAAAATAATTTGAGTGTCTTATAACTGATGATTTCCATGACAATTATCCTGGAATAAGCAAGATTGATGGCTGTGTCTTTCCCTTTGCACAAGGCAGAGCTCAGGGAGGTTCTGTGTGATTTAGCACAAATCCAGCAGCCCTGACAGTGAAACCCTGGGTGCACCCGGCTGGGAAGTGAGGTGAAATCTCCTCGAATTACAGCTCGGGTTCTGCTCATTCCCTTGTGTTTCTCAGAGTTTCCTCCTGCTGAAATCGTGTCTCAGCTGATGAAAATAAACGCTCCAGCGTTGTGTCAGTCTGCTGTGGCACCCCGGAGAGAGACATGGCATTGCCAGCAGACATCTGAGCAGGGAGAAGCAAAACAGACCCTAACTGAGACTGCAGCTGGATAAGGACAGTCCTGATGTGGTCCTGGCAGCCACTGGAGACGTGGAAATGAGGAGGGTCAGCCCCTGCATGGGCAGAGGCAGGAGGGATGGACGTGACAGGGCTTGGGTGTCCTCTGGAGAGACTCTGGTCAGGCAAGGTCAGCCTCCAGTGGGACACCAGATAAAAACCTGCAGAAGAAGCATAATTCTCTATTCTAATTCTAAAATTTATTAAATTATCATGATACCTTAAGTTTTACCTTTTATGTTTTTCAGATTCATTTATTGTGTGGGTTTGAGCTACATATGGTGAACTCTCTGCACAGAGCCGGGAGACAAAACAATTCCTGCTCTAGCTGGGGACCAAGGACAAATGATCCAAATCTCAGGCCCAAGAGCACAAACAACATGGGCTGAAGAGAGAAAAACAAGCAGAATGGGACTTCATCAGCTAAAGCTGTGACTGGACAATGAACTCCAATGTGCAAATGGAGCAGAACTTAAAAAATTAGAGACCCCATGACTGGTTGTTCATTTTTGTGACCATTTTGGTTCGCCTTGGGTGTAGCTCTGGCTGGGCTCTTGTGCTGCCCAAGGTGGATCAATTGAGGCCTTTTAATAAATCCCTACTTTATTCTTTATCTCTGTCCAGTCTCTGTTCTAGGTCAGCCTTCTCAAGGCATCAGGGTTTGCAGGGTTTCCTGGACTGGCTGTGGCTCCTGAGAGCATCCTGCCCAAGCAGTGCCAGCTGATCCTCATGGATGGGGATCCAGGGCATCCCCACGCTGCCACCCGCCCTCCCTGCCATGCTCCTGAAACCACATCCTCCTTGAGAGGGAATTTCATTTGCAAGTCTCCAGGTTTTGGATTATCCTTCCCAATCCCCTGCAGTATTATGATTTCTTTTCGAATTTAACTCGAGTGTTTCTGTGAACCCTGCCCGTGAACTCCGCAGTAATTTGTATTGTAATGGGAAGGGCAGCACGGCATGGAAAGAACCTTTCCATAAATAAATGCTGAGTGCTGGGGAGCACCTGCAGCAGGAATGAAAAATCAGAGGTGATGGGGCTATTTCAGCAAGTTCAAATTCCAACCAACCTCCTTTCAGCAGAGGAAAATACCGTTCCAATACCTGCCCTGGTGTTCATTTGCACTGGAGAAGGATCAGCGTTTGCATTAGGTTCTCCAAATTTTGATAACCTCATTTCCCCTGAGGGAGTTTTGGGCAGGATAATGTATAGCCCCATGTTGTGTGTTCCGAATTCCATTTGCGAGAGATCAGGATTTTATTGCCAGAGCAGCATTTAAAAATTGCTCTCTCTTTTCTTGGCTTTGTGGGAATTTACAGGCCCAGAGCAGAAAGAAAAGGATTTTTTGATAAGATGTAGGCTTGATTTTTATTTATTACTTTTGATGGGAATCTTTACCCCATGGATGAATCTTGCTAGTTATAAAAAGTAATTGCTGAAAAAGCCCAGCTCCTTCCTGCAGTGGGGCTGGAGCTGCCAGTGCAGGAAGGGCTGTTCTGGAGCTGGAACACCCGGTGGTCTGAGTGCCCAGCCACCAGCATTGCCAGGCAGGCAGCTCCAAGGGTGAGTGCTCAGCTTTTCCTAAAAATAGGACTTCTTTGAGGCCTTTAAAATTTTTTTTTTTTTTTCTTCCCTTTTTTCCTGCCTTTATGCCATCACTGAGCAGCTGCTGGGGCAGCTGAGTTGTGTGCTCAGGTACCTCTCTGCAGCTGCTTGGATCCCTGCAGCCCCTCCTGCTCTTCTGCTCCTGCAGAGGGATGATGGAGCAATCAGTGGCTGGAGCAATCTCCTCTTCCTCCCCTCCTTTTTACCCTCCTCCTCCTCCTCTTCCTTGCCCCAAGTGCTCTCTTTCCTCCCTGCACTCTGTTCCCTGGGATGACAGATTTCAGGGAGCAGGTGGTCTCTAAGAATTGCCACCTGTGCCTCAGTGAGGCTGGGGGGGCTGGAGGTGGGATAGACACTGTCCAGTGATCCTGCTCCAGGCCAGACCCACTTTGGGGGAGGCTGGATGTCACCGTGATATTTTCTGAAAAATCCTCTTTGCCCAGGATTCTTCTAATGGGAAGATGAGAAGCCTAAGAGGAAAAGAAAAGCAATATTATCTGATGGCTTCTCCCTGTGTTTTGCTGCTTTGGAATGTGGTCTGGACATTGTTTACCAACAGGTGCATCTTTGTTTGGTTCCATGTGAATTGTGGTGACTAAATGACTAATCCCAGCCCAACTGTGTCAGGACTCTGGTCAGTCACCGGTTTTTATTATTAATTCTTTTCTCGCCTTCTGATGTGTCCTTTTCTCTACAGTTTGGTATAGTTTTAGTATATAATTTCTTTTAATGTAATATAGTATTATAGTATAATAAATCAGCCTTTTAAGAATATGGAGTCAGATTAATCTCTTCCCTCATCCTGGGAACCACACAACCACAACAGCTGAAGGTGTGACAGACACTGTCCAGTCCTTTTAAGAGTATAGAGTCAGATTAATCTCTTCCCTCATCCTGGGAACCACACAACCACAACAGCTGAAGGTGTGACAGACACTGTCCAGTGCCTGCTGGACTCCTGCTCCAGACCAGATCCATTTTGGGGGGGCAGGAGGGGGGACACTGTCCAGTGCCTGCTGGACTCCTGCTCCAGACCAGATCCATTTTGGGGGGGCAGGAGGGGGGACACTGTCCAGTGCCTGCTGGGCTCCGGCTCCAGGCCAGATCCATTTTGGGGGGCTGGAGGTTTGACAGACACTGTCCAGTGCATGCTGGGCTGCTGTTCCAAGCCAGATGCATTTTGGGGGGGCAGGAGGTGGGACACTGTCCAGTGCATGCTGATCTCCTGCTCCAGGCCAGATCAATTTTGGGGATCTGGCGGTTTGACAGACACTGTCCAGTGCCTGCTGGGCTGCTGTTCCAAGCCAGATGCATTTTGGGGGGGCAGGAGGTGGGACACTGTCCAGTGCCTGCTGGGCTCCTGCTCCAGACCAGATCCATTTTGGGGGGCTGGAGGTTTGACAGACACTGTCCAGTGCATGCTGGGCTCCTGCTCCAGGCCAGATCCATTTTGGGGTGTCTGGCTGCTCCCCACTGCTGGGTCAGCTCCGTGCTGGGCACTGTCTCCAAGCTTGGAATGTGCATCAACTTTCCCCACTGAGTTTTTCGCTTGTTTTTTATTTAATTGAGCATCTCTCAGCATCTCCTGCTTCACTGGGCTCCTGAAGGACCGAGGTATTGATGCAGATCATGGGAATTATTCCTGGGACAGTGGTTTGGGCTGTTCCACTCCAACCCAGCTATGGGCTGAGATCCTTTAAATGCACGTGTTCCTTTCCTGAAGAATTAGCAGAGGAACTCATTAATTCCTAATTGCTGCTAATTAATCCTCTGTATGGTTTCTCATGTTTATGAGCAGATGAAGTAGAACTTTCCCTCATCGATGCCTTGAGAACATTTAAGCCTTTTGTGTGGCTTGTTAAATCATCACATTTCCAACTTCCCAGTTACCAGAGCAGTCAGTAATTAATTGATATCCCCGTGGTACGAGGTAGCTGTATGTTGGTTTTCTAGTCCTGCTTTACTTTGTGTATTTTCATGTCATATGGCAGATTAACTCCACGTTCCAAATTTTTCTCTGAACACTTTCAGAGCCATGGTGAGGCTGCTCTCTGAGGTCCCTTTGCCCACACAGATGACCTTTTAAGAAGTCTTTACTCCAGCCCTTCTTCCCTCAAAGCTCCATTCTTCTAGCCCAGCCAAAGAATAGCAGCACTGGCTCCACAAATCTCATCAAACTTGTTGCTTCATGGTAGCAACTGGAGGTAAATGGATGTTCCCTCCCCTCTGGGGGTAATGATGGTTTGAAACTCCCTGTCCTGCCTCCACTTCCTTCATTTGGCATGTCTTTGGGAGTTTATATAATCTGGCGGTGATCCCTTGTCTAAACCCCGTCCAGCATTTCATGCAATAAACTTAATGAACTTTTCCATCTTGGAACAGCTGAATTCTTTCAGAGCAGCTGCTCTGGTTTATTGATGGGCTCATTAGAGCACTGCCACTGGCCCAGGAGGGACTTTGTGCACATCCCAGTGTGGAACATAAACTGGGCTTTTCCAGATGATCCTGCTTAAAGGCTGGGAGGGCTGGGATTGATGGCTGGCATTGCAGGAGCTCAGCCAGGGAGCCTGGGGAGAAGGAGCTGGGGAATGCAGGGAAAGCCAGAGGGCAGAGGCAGTGTGCTGAGCCCTGGCTGGCTGGCAGGAATGCTGTTCCATGGCTTCCTGTGGGATCTGTGTCTTTTTGGGGCAGGAGATTGCATGGAGACATTGAGCTGTGGGTCCCCACAGCCCTGCCAGGGAAAGTGGCACTTCTCTCAGTACTGCATTTGGAGAAAATCTAAACAATTTGAGATTGTTTTTAAATTTTCTTTGGAGGGTTTGTAATGAAAGTGATTCCTCCCCAAGCAAGAACATTGCCCTTTCCACACAGCTCTGTTGTTTACTTCATCCATCATCCTTGCTCGGGAGCTCAATTCATAGGAGTGCCCTGACTGCTTGCTTGGGTGTGAAAATTGAAATTTCAGTTCTTGTCCTTGTCTACAGAAGTCACCTGGCCTGTGTCCATCGGTGAGCTGGTCCAGACTGTCTCATCAGACCTCGACTTTCAGGGGAATAAAAATTCCAGCTTTGTTTTCTGCAGCATCCACCTCAGTCATGCTGTGGTGGAATACATTCAGGATTGGATTTGTTTACAGGGCCTTTCTAGTGATCAGCACCTCCTGGGGAAAAAGCCTCAAAGGAGTAAGAATAAACCCAAAAGGTTTCCAAATCTTGTATTTAACATTCATGAACATTTTAACCATTCTTTAGGTCCCAGCTGGTGCACTCAGACCTGCAGAACCCAGCCCTGTCTTTGCAGCTGAGCTGGAGGAGATGAGAAAAAAAGAGAATGAGAAAAAATGAAAAAAAAATGAAAGAAAAAAGAAGAGAATGAGAAAAGCCTCATGCAGCCAGTCTGGAAGGAACAGGTCCTCTGAGGAGCATTTGGAGCACAGACTTTAGGATAATTAGGGCTTGTTTTTGGGTGAGCAGGTGCCAAAGGCTGCTCTGTCCAAACTGCCCCGACCCAGACCACCGTGTGCTGTAAATCCTGTTGGAAATAAATAACTGAGCCCACAGACTGGTGATTCAGCCCTCAGAACCTCAGATGGTTTTGTTTGTGTTGTTTCCATTTGCCTGGGTAATCGAATTTGTTGGAATTAGGGGTTTGTCTAGATAATAAGGTTTTCTCCCCCTCTGGCAGGGGAGCGGGTTGTGGTGAATGCTGCATGGATTGGAATAAACTGGCCCTTGATAGCATCAATTACCCACTCCTGATGGATGGCTGAGTGCAGGCTGCCAGCTTTGGATTGCACAGGATCAGCCACATTTCTCTCTGATGGAAATGCCGTGAAGGAAATGCAATTGCAGCATTGGTGGAGACCTGAGCACGTGGAGGGACCCCACAGCCACGCTGGGGACAAGGACAGCCTGGCACCCCCTCACTGCCTGTGGGCCCTGGGCAGTGACAGCCTGGCCAAACCCACGCTGGTGACACTGGTGACAGTGTTCTGCTGCACTCTGTGCCAGGCCACTCAGCAATTGTCCCTTTGCTGGAGTTCCGTGGGGATTGCTGCAGTCAGGCCCTGCCAGAGCTGTGGTGACAGAAACAGGAGCACCTGTGATGGCTTGTGGAGCATCCCAGAGGCTGTTCCTCCCTGGAGCACCTGTGATGGCTTGTCGAGCATCCAGAGGCTGTTCCCACCTGGGACACCTGTGATGGCTTGTAGAGCAACACAGAGGCTGTTCCCACCTGGAGCACCTGTGATGACTTGTGGAGCATCCAGAGGCTCTTCCCACCTGGGACACCTGTGATGGCTTGTAGAGCAACACAGAGGCTGTTCCCACCTGGAGCACCTGTGATGACTTGTGGAGCATCCAGAGGCTCTTCCCACCTGGGACACCTGTGATGGCTTGTAGAGCAACACAGAGGCTGTTCCCACCTGGAGCACCTGTGATGACTTGTGGAGCATCCAGAGGCTCTTCCCACCTGGGACACCTGTGATGGCTTGTAGAGCAACACAGAGGCTGTTCCCACCTGGAGCACCTGTGATGACTTGTGGAGCATCCAGAGGCTCTTCCCACCTGGGACACCTGTGATGGCTTGTAGAGCAACACAGAGGCTGTTCCCACCTGGAGCACCTGTGATGACTTGTGGAGCATCCAGAGGCTCTTCCCACCTGGGACACCTGTGATGGCTTGTAGAGCAACACAGAGGCTGTTCCCACCTGGAGCACCTGTGATGACTTGTGGAGCATCCAGAGGCTCTTCCCACCTGGGACACCTGTGATGGCTTGTAGAGCAACACAGAGGCTGTTCCCACCTGGAGCACCTGTGATGACTTGTGGAGCATCCAGAGGCTCTTCCCACCTGGGACACCTGTGATGGCTTGTAGAGCAACACAGAGGCTGTTCCCACCTGGAGCACCTGTGATGACTTGTGGAGCATCCAGAGGCTCTTCCCACCTGGGACACCTGTGATGGCTTGTAGAGCAACACAGAGGCTGTTCCCACCTGGAGCACCTGTGATGACTTGTGGAGCATCCAGAGGCTCTTCCCACCTGGGACACCTGTGATGGCTTGTGGAGCATCCAGAGGCTGTTCCCACTGGTTCTCCAGGTGCAGGCTGGGCAATGACAGGCCTGTGTGTAGGTGTGAGTGTAGGTGGTGGCCAAGCCGTGTTGCACCTGGTGAAGGATCCATAGAGTGGGTGATGGTGCTCTTGTGTGGGGCAAAGCCTGCAGCAGCCACTGTTCTTTTTTGCAGCTTCCCCAGGGCTGCTCAGCCAGCAGCAGGCTGGGTGATGATCCCTGGGGTTCGAGAAGCTGCTGGACCCTGCCAGTCCTGCCACTGGATGTTCAGCCAGGAGGGGAGCAGGGCCTCTTTCTGCTCCAGGAGTTCCCCATAGCCTTGCTCCGTGGGCTTGGGGGTCTCTCCCCATCCAGGGACAGCTTCAGGGAGGTTTGGAGGTAGAGTTGTAGACTTCTGTGCCATGGAAGCACTGGTTCAGCAAGAGAAACTGGAAATTAGACAGGTGTGTATGGACAGACATAGCCTGAAGTGTGAGCAGGGCTGGAGGGGTGGTTATGATCATCAGGGTGCAGAATTCCCGCTGAAAGACAAACTATCCCACTTGTATTACCTCCGGTAGCTGCAGGATCTGCAGGATGGATTGGGATTAGTGTTGTGGTAACAACCTGCTGAGCAGCCCCTGGCTCCTCCAGCCTCTCTAGTGCTGCTGTGAGCCTAGGGAGCCGTGCGTGTCCCCACGCTCTGCTCCTGTGAGGAGACAAGAGTGGCAAAGCCATTAGCTTGGAGCACATTCCTTAATGTGGCATAAGCGGCTAAAGAAGACGTATTTATGCTCCTTCATTTGCAATTGATAATCTCAAGAGTGAGAACTGGTAATAAATTCCCTCACTGGGGCTCCTCTCCCTCCAGCCCCGCCACAGAGGGGAAGAGCAGCTCATTTGCATGAGATAATGAAACTGCAGTGAAATTGTAAAATTGCAAAGCAACTTTGTTTTAATAATGACAGATGCTTCTTAAACACTTCAATTATGTCTCTCTGAGTTGTTATAGCAAGGCCACTGAAAGGGAGAGCAGTATTCCTGAAATACTGGGAATAAATCTCATTCCCTTTCCACAACATCGCCAAGTGGGAAATTTTCCCCTTTGTTCAAACGAAAGCACTTGTCTTTTTCCTGGCTCAGGGCTTGCCTGTTTCAGGTCCTGAGAGGGGACAGGTGAGTGCTGCCAGGCAGGTCACCCTCCCCAGGGTGGGGTGGGCTGTGGGCCCTGGGGTGCTGGGAGCTACATTCCCTCGTGCTGTCCTATGGGAATTGTAAAAATGGTGCCAATTTCCATGGTTCACGACCCTTCAGTGACACAGTATCAGTACCAGCCTCAACTTCCCCGAGCAAAACTGGCTCCTGAGGTGCTGCAGACACTTTGCTATAAAGAAGCAGCAAATGGTGCATCCAACAAAGCACAGGGAGCAAGATAAACACATTAATGGAAAAAAAGCCATTATGTGAGCACACGGCGTGCATGGAGAACAGGGAGAGAGATTCTGGGCAGCAGGGGAGGATGATGAAAATAAGACAACTAGTGCTGAAGGGTAAAAAGCCTGAGAGACAGGAATGCTCTGTGCCTGAAATCTTTCTGCAGCACGTTTTTGTGTTTTCTGCAGCGATTCTCCAACGCTGTGCTTTGCTGTGTGCCCCCTTCCCTCCTCTAATGGTGCCCTTTTCCTTTCTGCTGGGGACTGTGCTCTGGTTCCTCCTGCCTCCCTTTCAAGCCCATGAAAAGAAACCTCTCCAGACCTGCTCCTCCCCTGAGCCCGAGCAGGCTCCGAGGTGTTACCTGTGTCACATCACTTTGCTAATTTACGACAACCATTTCAAGGCACATTATATCCAGAGCCCATATGTCACCTCAGCGCTGCCAAAAGAGTTCTTGTTTACTAAGCTGATGCTTTCAGCGTGCTCAGAGTGTGCTAAGTAGCACCATCGATACTACTTAAAATAAAAGGTGTCAGCACCTTGTCTGCCCCTGCAGATTGCTCAGAGCTCTCAGCTCTGAAATGTCCCCGAGGCTGAGCTGCTCCTGCTCTGCTCCTGACCCATCCCTGCAGCTCTCCCCTGCCCCATCTCCCCACGAGCAGCTCTTGGGGCTGAGACAGGAAGGCAGCTCTTGGTTTGGGGCAGGATGGCACACTTTTAGTGGTTTTAATGCTATTAATGTCTGGGGTTCCCAAGGAAGGCCAGGCCAGGTGTGTGCAGCTGCTGGTGCTGTGCAGCCCTGGCAGAGGAGCAGTCCTGGGGTGTGCAGAGCCCACAAAGGGCTGTCCCTGTCCCCCAGTGCTGCTGCATCCCCGGGATGTTCCCAGCACAGTCCTGAGCTGACAGGGCCCTTCTGCTGATGGACCAGGCTCTGCTCTGCTCCCTTTCCTCACCCCTCTGTGTAGCACAAAGTCTTTCAGTCTTTTGGTGTTTTCTGCTTTGTCTGAGCCAGAGGCTCTGTTCTTTCTAGTTAAAACCATAAACTTAGTGCACAACTCCAGTCCCATGGTTCGGTTTCTGGTGGGAAATATCAGATGCTGAAGTTGCACAGAAATTCTTGACGGGAAATGTCACCAAATTCTTCCAAATGTCACAATCCAGTTTGGATCCAGGCTGTGTCAGGAGGCTCAGGGCAGGTTTCTTTCTGTGCTATTCACCTTTCTGCTGGGCTCCACTTCTCACTGGCATCACCCCCTGGTTCTGCAGGGCCCAGCTGACCCCGTTCCCATTCTGGAAGGGGGAATAAAGGAGGGGGTCTCTGGAGGAGGCTCCACAGCTCCTGGTTGTGCTGCAAGTCACTCCAATTTCTCATCTGTGGAGCTAGAGATGGAGGTGGCATGAGCTGGGATCAACCTGTCATGCTGAGTAAGCTGGGTTGGGATGAGATAATGCCTCTTGTGAAAATCTCAGGAAGATCCTGATGCCAGACAGACAGGAGTGTTATTAAATGGAAAGTTATTATATGCAGGGGCTGCTCCCCATTTCCATGGTTGTTTGGGCCTTGTAAGAGTGATGCAAACACAGTTTTTATACCTTGCAGGGACTGTCCTGCCCAACCCTCTCTGGCAGGCACCAGAGGAGACAATGGATTGCTGCCATCATTCCCAAATTTCCATTAAGGAAATCAAGTGTAATTTACCTGTGAAAACATTCAGGTCCAAACTTGCCTGGGTCCTCCCCGAGTGGCAGAGATTGTGTCTGGTTTGGTTTGGGGAGAAGAAAGGAGTTGGTGCTCACAGAGAGCAAGAGTGCACAGAGGGGTCGTGGTGGCCCATGTCAGCTGCCTGTGAGAGGGCACAGGGATGTATGAGAGCACTGACACCCCGGGTCAGCAGAACACCTGCTCGCAGATGTACAATTACTGCTTTGAAATGGGATTTTGCTGGAAGAGATCCAGGTTAAAAATTATTCTCTGCTGAGCTGAAAATCTGAAATGTCTGAAGGTGCATGGCTGGGACTGGGTGGTGGGAGGGTGGGCAGACACCTCTCACCATTCCCTGATTTTCTCCATATTTTACCCAGAGGGATTAATTGATGCTTCAAGGGAAGGGAACTGCTGTTTTATGAGTGAAATCTGTTGTCTCATTCATTATTCATTGGGAGGTGATTGGCAGCTTCCAGGCGGTGGGTCACAGGCACTAAAGGGTGAGCTGCTGACTGACAAGGTTAATTGCTGCCTGCCGTTAATGCTGATAACGATTTATGTTGACAATTCCTGGTATTCCTGCCGCAGCCGGGGGTTTGTCGTGCGGGGCCAGCCCCGTCCTGCCCCCGCTGTCCCCGCAGCTGGGAGCTCCCATTCCCTCGGCATGTGGGAAGGGATTTTGTTCCCTGAGAAGGTCTCTCATGCTAAGTGATGCAGAAGCAGATTTGCAAAGGCATCCCTTGCTTTTACCTTTCCCCCTTCTTCTTTTTTTGCTGTGTTCTTTGCATATTGATCAGGGTTCAGAGCATTAAAGTGAGGCTGGGCTTGGCTCTGCTGATCCCCCTCAGCACCAGCCTCAAAGCTTTGCCTTTCCGGGGGCTCAACCGAATAGAGATGCGAAAGGTTTTTGAGGGTGACCCTTGAAAATACTTAAAAAATGGGAAGGAGTTGTCTTTATTTCTCAGTGGGTTGTGCCACTGAAGCCCAGAGCCACCCCTGGGGCTATGCCTCCAATTTTGGGGTCTGTTTTATCTCTGTAGAAAGGGCAGAGCTCCGACTGCACTCACTGCTCCCATCCCAGGAACTGCAGAGGTTCCCTCCCTGCCTCGATATAACAAAGCAGAGCCATAAAGATTTAGCTTATTAAACACTGGCCTTTAGGGTGCTCTCAGCTTTTATGGGGCTAATAAGATTTTTGACTTACATGGGAGGGAAGAGGCAAACAGAGCCTTTATGAACCTGGCAGCCTTGTTGGGGCTCCTGCTCCTCTCGGTGATGAAAAGCTGAGGCAGCCTCCAGGCAAACCACGACAGAGAGAGCTCCTGTGGATGGCTCTTCATGGAATATCCAGGTTTAATTACCTGTCTGATATCAAGCTGTGAGGGCAGGGAGAATTGCCCTGGCTGAGCTTTATGGTCTCTTCCCTCCCTCTGGCCAAAAGTGGGACCTTCCCTTCCTCTCCTGAGACCATCACCACTGCCCCAAACCTGCCCAAACCCCCTTGGTGAGCAGCACCAGCAGCATTGCCCAGGTGTTTGGGTCCAGTTGGGAACTGGTTTTACCATCACAGCCTTTATGGGTGATAAAGTTGGGGTGTTGGTAGACAGTGGGAGTTTGGGACAGAATCTGAGCAAGAAGGAAGGGAGATGTTGAGTATAAACAGGCATAAACTTCATTATTTTCTAGAAATTATTTATTTAAAATTTAAAACCATATTACTTCATACAGCAAACTGTGCACTTTGATATATCACAGTGTCTTAAAAAGGAAAATAATCAGAATTTTTTCTTTTTTTTTTTTATTTTTTGGAAATTGTATTTACATCAGCCTAGAATGATCAGCAAGTAACACAGTTACTATGAAACCAAAATTGTTACAAAATGTTTACAAAAAACTATATTCATAGAAATTCTGCATGTCCACAAAGGAAAATCCCCTGAATGTCACGGAGACTATTTTTTCCTTTTTTTTCCCACTCTTTTTCTGTTTATTTTTTTTTCTTTTCTTTTTTTTCTTTTTTTTTTGAGAAACATGTCAAAGTAAGGTACAGAGCAGAGGGCTCATGATGCCAATGGGAATAACCCGTGCCCTGCCAGCCCCGAGCACTCTGGGGACTGTTGCACCCCACGGTCACTGGGTGGACATGGGTGAAGCCACCAGGAGCCACGATGTCCCTTTGCTGTGACCTTCCTGGAGAGCCTCTGTGCTGGCACCCAGCCCAGTCCTGCTGCCAGCACCGAGGTGGAGCAGTGGGTGCCCAGAGCTGGTTGCCCTTTGCATCTTCCATCTCTCTGTGGGTCTGTGCCCTCGACACCAGACCTGACACGTGCTGTTGGTGACTCCAAACAGAAAATCCACCCCAGGGCAGCTGCTGGCTGTCCCTGCTCTGTCTCAAGGGAGAGTTGGAGGGAAAAAGCAAGTGATAAGGGGACGGTGAGCCGAGGTGACAACAGTTTAGATACAGTTTAATAACCCAAACCTTCTTTTTCTGTATTTCCTCCTCAGTTTTCCAGTCCCTCTGCCAAGTGAAGAAAGGAACAGCGTTGGAAGTCAGATGATTTCAGACTGAGCTGTCGCCAGTCCCAGCCAGGTCACGGACATGCTCACAAAAGGCTTTGAGGCTTTGCCATGGGGTCTGTCCCTTCCCAAACCTCCCAAGACGTGGCTGTGAGGCACTGGGCTGGCTGCTCCTCCTCTGGCATCAGCACACATGGCTTTGGGCTCCCCCAGGAGCACTCGGGGAGGCTCCAGGAGCTCTCCTGGCTGAGCTGCCCCCGGTCCCGCGGGAAGGCTGGGGCTGACATCGTGCACATCCCTCGGGTCACAGTGAGCGGGGCCAGGGGGAAGGGTCTGCACCAGCCTGCGGCCCCAGCAGCTCCTCTGCGTTTTTTGGGCGCTGCAGAACATTCCCTTGTTGGATGTCAAGCGGATCAACACCAAGCCATGACGTAGAGGCAGGAATTTGGCTGCAGTTCCTGGCTGATTTAGGGGTGTGGGGATGGAAGGAAAAGGTTCATCTGCAGGGTTTGGTCTGGCTGGCAGTACACCAGCAATTCCAGATGCTCACCTATTACATTTGTGAGTAAAATCAAATCAGGATGGTGTCAATAAATAAATGGGGTTTGTGGTATTAGCAATATTTATTTATTTTTTTAAAAATCTGCCAAGAAGCAAAACGAATGCTGATTTCTGTGGTATTTTACTCTCTGGACATTTAAAGCCAGTTTCAGGCTTTGTTTGCATCTCTGCTTTTTTAGAAGTCTGCAAGGAAAACAAAATCTACTGCTCTGACAAGCCTAAGGATTTCCAAAGGAATACAGAAAGCATGTAATTAGCTTTGGGAAGCTGCCCCACACTTCAGTTTGTCCTCTGCTCAAGGTATTTGTGCAGCAAACTTGTAAGAATCTGATGCCCATTGCACTGGCAACTTTTATCCCTAATTTTTCATGGTTTTTGTGAAAAAGGTGAAAATAAATGTAAATTCTTTGCATATCTTCACTTGAGTCAAAGTATGACAAATCACCTGGTTTTGCTTGGGGTCACTCTGTTGTTTCTTTACATCATGGCAAAAGCAAAATAAGGACAAACTGTGTTCCATAATGGGGTGGGGGAGCAGCTCTTCCCCCTTGAGCTAATCTGCTAATTCTGCTCAGCTGGAGACAACGGAGAGGAAGAGGTGGGGAAAAAATCCAAAATCAGCTACAGTCAGGTGTGTTCCTTTGGGCAAGGATAAACTTTCCAGAATGGCTGTGCAGCTCAGGAGGGCTGTGGTGGCCTCAGCACCAGCTGTACCCTTGGCCCAGAGCTGGGTGCAGGGCTCGGGCACTGCTCCATCCCTGCCCTTCCTGCCCTCCACACAGGTGGGGTCCTGCAGGGTCACTGTCCCTCTTACCCCTGCAGGGGAAGGGTGTTGCTGTTTTCTACACCACCAGTGGTTAAACCAGAGCTTTTAAGCACCTTTGCATCACATGTGTGACATTCTGGGTTATGGAGGGCAGAGGAATTTCCATTTGTTTAATTTTGTGAATAATTCCAGTGGCTGCCTGGCAGGGGTGGAGCTGAGGGATGTAACTCGAGTGTTACCTTAGGTCAGCAGAGGGGTCTTTGGTAATTCTGCCTAAATTCATCTGCAGGACCAACCTTCTGGGTTAAACAACCTGAAAATAAGAAGATAATTCATGGAAGATTTCCTAAAAGCATTTTAGTGTGTGTTTGCTTAAATCCCATGGAGAGGCTGCCTGGAGGGATGAGAGTTCGTGGTCAGAGCAGGAGAGATCCCAGGCTTGGCTCTGCTTCTCCCAGGTCAGCCCTGGCTGAGATTCATCTTTCAGGTCCTTGATGCCATGGAGAGCACTCAGTCCCAAAGCAGGCCCACAGTCCCCTCCCAGCGTGGAGCTGCAGTTCAGCACTGCTGAATTTCATGGAAATCGCTACTTTTGGCTCTTGGAAGCAGCTCTGCTCCTGCCGCTGCTGGAGCCTGTGGACGTGGTTGCTTCCCATGCTTCTCTGCAGGAGAGACTGAGCTTTGCAGGAAGAGCAGAGACGGAGCTGAGGACCTGGAGATCACGGTGTCACCCTGGGCTGGAGCTTGGCACGGGGGGTGTGGGTGCTGTCACTCAGAGGTGCAGAAGGTCCTGTGCATGCCACGCTGTGCCCTCCCTGGCCCGGAGCTTGGGTACATTTCAGGCTCACCTTCCCCTTCCCAGTCAGCTGCCCTGGATCTGCTGAGGAATGAGTGTCACCTTCTGCCACCAGGCTCCCACGTGGCTGTCCCGCTCCGGGTGGCTGCGGCCAGCACAGCCGCGAGGTGAGGGCCACCGCGAGCTGCTCCGGGGCAAGCACAGCCTCCACCGTCCTGGGGCTTCCCAGATGCCTCTCCCATTCCTGGACAGTGTATCCAAAATGTGCTGTGTGTGTCGGTGTGGATCAGGTGCTCACACCTCACCGAGTGTTCCTGTTTATTGCCGTGCTGATGGAGCCACACTCGGGGCTCCTCCTCACCCGCTCGGGGTTGGCTCGATTCTGCTTCACCTCCGTGCGTTTGCAGTGTGTAAACATCAGACTCCTGGGTGGTGGTTGGACTCCATGAGGCCTGGAGGATCGAAGCATTAAAAAAAAAGGAATGAAAAGTAACAAAACAAACGCAAAAAGCCCCAAGACCCACGTTACTGTCCGTGCTTGCAAGTTCTGGCTCCTCTGCGGTGATGGATGCAGCTGGGTTGCGAAGGCCTTGTTCTTGAAATGAACAAACCAGGCTTTTTTTTTTTCTTTTTCTTTTTTTTTTCTCTTGTTTTTTTTTAATCCATTCTTCCCTAGTTAAGTGTGCATCCAGCCGTGTCTGCCGCAACTCCTTCCCTCCCACGCCCCCCCCTCTGCCATTCCCTAGGGAAACACAGGTGCCAGTCCGGTGTTGCAGGTCATGTTGTCCTTGCCGGGCAGCCGTCGGTCGTTGAAGGTGTGCATGTTGATCACGGCGTCCGTCTTCACCATCACGGGGGGCTGGGGCTTGTGCTTGACCCGGCGCTGGCAGGTGAGCGACAGCCGGATCTCGTCGGCCATGGCGCTGCAGAAGGAGCGCTGGGGACAGCGGGGATGAGGCCTTAGCATGTTAGCTCTTATATTTTTCAGATATTTGTAATCCTGCAATTTGTTAGTGTGCAGCTGTAAAGCTCCGTAGCCTCTCAGCCACTGTTCTCCCATTTTATTCAGGTAAAACGATTCCTCTCTAGGGCTGGGAATCAAGGGCACCTCACTGCCTCAGGCCCCAAAAATGATAAACAAAAGTGAGTTGAGGGGAGCAAACCTGGAGTAAATGACTTAATTACCTGAATCCCTTAATTACCAGGGATTAACCCCTGATATGTAAATGGACCAAACTTTTATCTGTCTGAAAAACTCGTGACCATGGTCCATATTTGGTGTGGCCCCTCAGAGGCTTTTGACTGCCCAAGGTGTACCTACTGAAGGCCTTCAATAAATACCCACTTTATTCTCCTGATCTTGCCTAGCCTGTGTTCTAGGGAGCCACTCCAAGGCATCAGGCACAAAACACCCCGTTGCTGCTGCAGTGTTCTGCTCCCCCGGGGGAGCAGCGGGGCTGGAAGGGCTCAGCAGAGGGTGAGGATGAGGTTTGGGGCTGTTCAGGCATTGGCTGTGCTCCGGGGGTTTTTTTGGGTACCTGGCTGAGCCCTCTCCCTTGGCAAGGACTGTGCCTGTGACATGCTCAATCCTGCACAAAGGCAGAGCTGGAGGTGGCTGTCTGGTGCTGTGTGATCCCTGCAGGGCGCTCGGAGGGTCTGACCCTCCTGCCACTGGGCAGCTTTCCTTTCTCTGTCCAGCCCACCATGAGGGCAGCTCGCTTTGATTTCTGGTCATGCACACAAGCGCACGTTCCACTTACTGCCCCGGGACACCCAGGGCAGGGGAAGGACATAAGAGCAGTTCTGCTGTTTCCTGAGCACTGGTCAGCAGTGATGGGCTGTGTCTGTGAGTGTGGCAGAGTTGTGAGACAGCGTGAGGCTTCCTGGTGAGCCCTGACTTGTTCCTCTTTGAATGGGATGGGGGAGAAGGCATGGATAGTCACACCTGGAACGTGCAAGGTGATTGCAAGAGGATGTAACAGCTGAGAAAGGCCCTTCCTAGGGACTTCTGTCTATATTTTAATGATTTATTTGTCAGCTTGCTCTAAACCACCCTACCAATGTGTCCTGCTCTGACTGCTGCAGCAGCAGATGACCCTGATCAGAGCAGACGTGACTTTCCCCCGAGTGGAGGCCGTCAGAGGGACAGCCCAGTGAGCCTCTGGGGATGGCATTTTAGGGTGCCAGGCTGGATCCTTCTGCCCCCTCCCTGCCTGTCCCTGGGTCAGCGTGCAAAGCCCTCTGGGCTGGGCTAAGGGGAGGCAGAGAATCGGGGGAATCGGTCGGTACCTGCTCGCGCTCGGCCGTTTTGCGCAGCTTGTAGATGAACTCCACCATGGCCACGAAGACAGAGAGCACCAGGCCTGCTGCCAGGACAATGAAGATCCCTCCGATGTTCTGGATGCCCAGAGCACTGGCCTCCTTGTTCTCATCCTCAGGGCAGCCATTCCCCCGCCACCACTTCTCCTTCATGACGTGGAGCTTGTCCTCCTCCTGGAGCTGCAGGATGGCGATGGTGATCTTGTCCCTGTACGGTGATCCTGGGGGTGGGGACACCGTTATACACAGAGGGAAGGTGGGACAAAAATCCCACCAAGCAGGGAAGGTGTCTGTGTTAAGCAGCGCAGTTCAGACCTCTCTTCAATGGGCAGACTGTGCTATTTGGAAATTTGCTGCTGGGGGTGGATTATTAATCACCTGTGTTGTGTTTGTGGTGAGCCCTCCTCGGGGTACCTGCAGAGCTGCCACTTACCCATGGGTGTCCCGATGCCGTAGCCTTTGGTGTCGATGAGCCCCCCGATCTGGGTGAGGTTGCAGTTCCTCTGGGTGATGTACTCGATGGTGGTGGACTCCATCAGCAGCGCGTAGTCGGCCGTCAGCGTTCGCTGGATCCCCTCCTCGTTGTTCTTCACCAGGGCTGTGGGCTTGCTGCTCATGAACGCCCACATTTTTTCAAATGTGGAGATTTTGGATTTCTGGAAAAACAATACCCCGCCCCAGCCCCAAAATAAGAATGAATTCTCCATTTGGCGAAAGCTGGTATCTTTTCAGTAAATAATAATAGTTGAGAACAGATCCACAGTGGAGCAGCCATGAATTTGACTTTGTCTTTAATGCCCTCACTGCCCAGCATTGTTTGGGTTTATGTTGCCTTAAAAAGAGACAGGGGTTGCAGCAAACCTTGCTGTGCTTGTGCTCCAGGTCCTGAGGTGGAACAGAACCTGCCCAAAGCCCTGCAGGCCCCCTCGACTCCCAGATCATTGTAAAATCTGCTTAAATGTGTTCACTTCCTAACATTTGTTTACCCTGTAATGCTTCTGCATGCAGAGAGAACAGAGAGTTTTGGAGGACGTGGTTTTCTCTACACACACTCTGATATTTTTGTCTTTCCTCAAGCATGGCAAGGAAACGAGTCTCCTTTGAGATATGTGCAACTGCCAAACAGATTTAACGTACCCACGTAAACAGAAGCACAGAGATATTCAAGAAGATTGTCTTACGGCTAAAAATAAACATGGATATTCTTTCACTATCAGCAGACATTCTGTTGCAAAGGAAGGAATATGTTTTCTAGCTTGCTATTCATGTGAATGTGGTTTTTTTTCCTCCTAGAAAATGTGTTGAGTGAGAAGAAATATGGTTATTTTACGTCTTGCCATAACATTTGAAAAGTACCATTTATCTACGAGCACCTTCTGAGCTGTCTCTGTCAGTCATCACAAAAGTCACAGAATCTCAGAATCCCAGAATGGTTTGGGCTGGGAAAGTCCTTAAAGCTCATCCTGTTCCCCCTCCTGCCTTGGGCAGGGCCACCTTCCACTAGACCAGACTGCTGGTCAGAACTGGCTTTAGTTTAGGAAGATTCCCCAGACTGGCAGAGCAGTGTCCTCTTGCCCCTTTGCTGGTCCCAGTGCTCCTGTGGGTAAGTGCTTCTCCCTCAGACCAGCCCTGGGACAACACTTGGATATTCAGGTTTGTGTTCCCACTGCTGCCAGCTCCTTTATGCAACATTCTTCTTTCCTGCCCCATTTCTTGTTTTTCCTAGATCTGTTTTTGCCTTCTTATTTCATAAGAGGCAGCTTAGGCAGGCAAACCTCTTCTGCTCCTCTGTGAGCCTGGAGCTGGCTGATAAGTCAGAGGGCAGATAAGTCCCTGTGCTGTGTCTGGAACCAGGGTGGCCTCTCAGCAGCTGCTGCACGAGGAGTTGCTGCTGCAGAGCTGTGATTTCAGCCATCCTTTATCTCTCCACAGGTCTCTGTCCTTCCATGAGAAAGCAGGAGATGGAGCCCAAGCCCAGCCCAACTGCTGCTGCCACAGCTCCCCATCATTCTTTCAGTGTCACCCAAAATGTGCCAGCGTAGGTTCTTCTGATAAAACCCTAATAAATAATGGTGAGGTAGCTGAAAGTCCCTTGTAATGCTTCATTTTCCAAATGCTTTGCCCATCCACCTCCTTTATTCCAGCATGTTTAGCAAAAGTTAAACAAAAGCTCATCACCCCAAAGCTGGGTAGTGCAGTGCTGTTCAAACAAAGGCTGTTCCTCTGCCTTTAACCCTGTGGGCCCCTTCTCCTGACTGAAATACCCAGGGATTCATTTCTTCTCCATTAAATCTCGTGCTCGTTATAATCCACTTGATGAATGCTCAGCAGTGGATGTGCTGGAGCAAACTTCATTCAAGAGGCAGGATAATCTCCCTCGCTTGAAAATCTGGACCAGTGCCTGTAAGGTAGATTTGTGGCATCTATCAAACCTCAAAGAGCAGCAAGAAATGTAGCCTCCAAAAGGATTATTAAATATCTGTACATTACAATGGGTAATTGAAATGAATCGTGTGCTCGGCTGGCTGATAAGGACTTGTTTAACATTTATATAGTTCACATCAGAGGCCTCTGGGTTCCTTCACTCTCCCTCTCTCTTCTTCTCTTTCTGCATTTAATGCTCCTTGAGTGTTGACACAGAGCTTTTAACATCAGTGTTCTCCCAGTTTAGAGCACAGAGAAAAATAAACTGGCAAAAAATCAATAGGCTGCATTTAGTGAAGCAAATGGGACTTGCATGAGGCACTGGAGCTCTTCAGGCAACTGAAATTACACGAGACAGGGCTCCCTGGAAGAGAAAAACCACTTTTCTCTTCTTCTCTTAAATCAGTGCTCCAGCTTGAAAGGACTTAATTGTGTTTGGGGTGCCAGGAAGAGCCCAGATTTGTCAGTTCTGGCTGTGCTGCTTTGAGCCCAGCTTGGCCCTGCCAGGGGTGGGGCACTCCTGCAGCTGGGGCACACCTGGGAAGGGCTGGAAGGAAGGATGGAGCTGCTGTCCCTGCTCACTGGTGCCTGATGAGAGCTGGGACAGAGATCTGGGCTCAGGGCTGAGACCCAGCAGGGCAGAGGAGCCGAGGGTCCCTCCAGGAGGGAGGGCAGGACATTGGTGCTGCCAGGGCAGCTCACACCCAGCCCTGGTCAGGGCAGTCTCAGGCTCTAAAACCTGATGAGAAAACTGCTTTTCCAAGGGAAAATTCCCCAGCTGTAATTCCCAGCACAACTCTCACAGGTTGATGGTTTGCTGCAAACCCAGAAGCAGCTGTGAGAGCGATTTTGGTCATCAATCCCAAATCACAGGAGCAGCGAGGGCAGGAGTGTCCCTGCTCCAGCTCACACACAGTTAAGCCACAGAACATGTTTTGTAGTTGAAGGAAAAGTTCATTTCTCCCCTTCCTCCTCTCAAATACCGTGGCCACACTGCAAATATGTTGCTTATTGATGGGAATTTGGATTTTGTCAGCCAGGACTGCACCACAGAAATAAGCAAAATCATCTTAGTAGTAATTTAGTAATAAAGAATGCCTGATATTTTGTTTATTTTGCTGATGGTTTTTCCTGTGTTCTTTATTTGCATGTACGTTTTATTTTGCTTCACCGCTTATTTTACCATAGTTTAATTTTAAAAATTAGGGTTAGTTACTGGTCTGATCCGGTATTTGCTGTGCTGTGGCTGGCTGCTCATTTCTTCTCAAGCGATTCACCATTTACTTTTATGGGCTTCTTAAAAGAAGCATATCTCAGTTGGTTGTGGGTGAAGGGACCCTCCTGTGCCCCCACATCCTCTGGAGGATCCCCAGGTCCCCCTCAGTGACAACTTTGCTGCCAAAGGTAGATGAGGAGGAGCTGCTTGGGTGCTCTGAAGCATCAAGATAAATGGTCTGACACTGGCTCCTTCCTGGCAGAGAAGTTCCTGTGTCAGGAGCCCCGAGATGTTGGGGATGATGGAGATATTGCTAATTATCATGGGCTGCTGCTGCAGCCGTGGCTCACACGGCGGGGTCGAGTCTCACTCCTGCTCACACGAGTGCAGCTTCTCCTTGATTTATTCAGGATAAATAACACCAGAATCTTGTCTGCTGTGCTCTGCATCTTAATCAGCCCGTGTTAGTGCTAAATGAGATGTGTGTGTGAAAGCAGAGTGCCAGCCCCTCCGAAGGCAGCGACGCCGAGAACGCCTCCGAGTTCATTCTTCAGAGCCACAGCTCAGAAGCCACCTTTAATAAGCAGTTCTGCAGGGCCAGTCACCCAAATCAATTAATGGAATCGTTTAGAGGAGCCCCTGCGAGGCATCTTGCCAAGACATATACGCTTTTTTATCAGCCAAATTGGCAAGAAAGGAACTTTCAGGCTTAAGATTTTCAATTCCAGCCTGTATGAAAAAATAAATTGATTTCCACCAACTGAAGATACTTAGTCTTGAGGATTTAACATTTCTGTATGAGTATCTGTGTACACACATACACACACTCACATCCAGACTCCAAACTGCACTTGAGACCTGGCCTTCCATTCAGAGAGGCAGCATTCTCTGCAGGATGGGAAGGATTTATGACTTATAATCAACTCTAGATGCTGTTCCTAAATTAATTGATCAGTGTTTATTCCTGTAACTCAATCTGCATTGCCAGGGAGTAAACAGCTTCTCAAAAGTTCTTTTTATGAAGTCAGAACGTGCCAGTATGGTTGGTGAAGCTCTCTCTTCTTCCCTCTCTTGGTTTGCTTGGCTGCACGGGGCCAAATTTTATGGGAGCAGCATCCCTCACTGTGGGGCTGTCCCAGAGGGGTCTTGGTTCCATTGGGACCTTCTGCAGTGTCCCTGGGGAGCTCTGCACAAGCTCTCAGGCTGAGCACAGCTCAGTGCTTTGGGATCCATCTCATGGAGCAGCATGCCAGGTGTCCACCTTTCTCTTCCTCCCGTTGTCCTTCCTCCCCAGGATCTGGGTGCTGCTCTGCTCCTGGATCCTGGGGGATCCAGCATGGGCAGGGTGGGCCCTGACAGAGGGGCTGCAGGGCCTGGGGGTGCCCAGGGTCGGTGTGTGCAGCTTGCAGCTGATTTAACAGGGGGAAAGGAAGGAAGGAGTGAGACCCTGCTGTGAGGGGAATGACTGCGGGGAACAGCCACACAAAGAGCCAGGCAGCAATTTGGGCCAAGTACGGCTAAATACAGTAAATATATAGATAATCCACGGGGCAGGTGAGATCCTCATGGTGTGCTGCCTCTTGTCCCAGCAGGGGCAGTGTGTTCAGAGCTGCTGGGTGCTCAGGCTCTGGATCTGCTGCAGGAGCCCTGGCTGGTGGGGGCTGTCTCTGCTGGAGCCCCCTGGAGCAGGGCAGAGCAAGGCAGGGAAGCCAGGTGCTGTTCTTCCATCCCAGGGAGGGTGGATCCTCAGGAGCTCTGTGCTGAGACAGGTGTCCCCATGGAGGTGGCACTGACAGAGCAGCTGAACCAAACCCACCACAGGAATTACCCAGCTGAGAACAAAGACCTTGTTGGAGCTGGGACAAATCCTGCCTCTCCCAAGTCCCTCTGTGCAGGAAGGACAAGTGAGCAGAGCTTCCCACGTGGGAGCTCCCACTGCTCCAGTAATGGAAATGCTTGTCAGAAGGGACATTCCTGAGAATTCATCTCCATACAGCAGTGATAATAAAAAGGAAAAGGAAAATACTCTGCATCAATAAACCATGCCAAGGCCGTTAGAAGCCTGAAGTACGGTTCTGATGGATAATGATATGAAGCAATAAATATACTGTGTCCTGATGATTGTTAAAAGAGACAGTCCTTTTATTCCCATATAAAACTCATACTGGAAAGGGCAGTTAAAGCACACAGTTACAGCCTGCCTTTCCCTGCTGGCTGTTCCAGGGTTTTATGGCTTTGGAAAACACCACCACACGTCTGCCTGTGCCACGGACAGAACTGCATGGGGCAGCTCCATGGCAGGAGGCAAATTGGGCATTCCCAGAGTCACTAAAGATCAAACCACCCCCGTGTGGTTCTTTATCAACCTCTGCTGCTGCCTGTCAGAGTCAGGACACAGATCCAGCGAGGACAGTGGCTTCTCAGCCACATCAGAGCCAAGAGAAGTTGCATGGGAGCAATGCTCCCTCTGTTATTAAAATCCAGCATATTGCCTTCCTTTAATGAGTCTTGCCAATTAAACTGCTGAGGCCTCATCAAGCTGCCATCACCCTGTGCCTGCTCAAATCTTGCAGCACCAGGCACAAAGTGCTTGGTAAAGCCTGAACTGTGCTGGTCACATGTATTTCCTCCTGCTTTAGGGTGGTGGAGGGGGAAGGAGCCAGAGGTGTTGGGGAGCCAGCTCCCATTCCTGAGCCAAAGCCTGGGATCTTCCTTTGGGCCTCTTTCCTTGCCAGGGTGATAATTCCTTAATCACCCTTCATTTCTATCCCTTTATTCTCTCTCTCTTTTCAAACTGGGTTTTTACAGGCCAGCAGTGGTTTTAAAGGTCATTTTACATCTCTCAGTTTCTTTCTATTTTTGAGGCTATGGTGGAATCTGACTGACTTCTGAATTTAATTATGCTTTAAATAGACAAAATTAATGCAATTGGATTGTGATGCACTGGTACTGTTACCTTGCCCTGGATCTCAGAGGTTAATAAAACTGGATTACATTGATATGAATACCTGAAGGACAAGAAAGATATTTCAGCTGCAAAAAATACAATCAGGGAGGGCACTTGGCAACATCTGTCCAGCTGTGGGCTTCATTTGGGCTCTCCTCTGTCCCTGAAGGCTGGCTGGGTCAGCCTGGGGCTCCATGGGGCTGAGCTGCCAGAAGCAAGGAAGAAACGGGATGGCTCAGATGTGGAAATTGGGAAGGTGCTTTAAGGAATGTAAAATTTTTCTGCAGGGCTTTAATACAAGCTTCACTTTGGCATCTGCTACGTTTTAGGGTGTCTGAGCCAATATTGGGTAGAGCCTGCAAAAGTGTAAAATCAGTTTAATTTTGTACCTGTGACTTCAGTTAACAACAGGGAGGGGGATTTAGCCTTGGTGGGACTCAGGTGAGTGAAAATCTCAGTCTGGGCAAGATGTGAGACAGAAAGAAGCTGCAAGAAGGAGCAGCACGGGTGGCTTGAGAGGATTTCTGTCTTTGGATCTTTGTCCTGGCTCCCGTTGGCATCTCTGCCTGGAAGGTAGAAAGCCTCTGCCGGGTCTCACCTTGAAGAAGGTCATGGTAGCTCCATCCTTCACTGCTCCATACTCTATTTTTGTCTGCTTTGCCAAGTCATCTGCCGAGTCAATGGGGGACTCCATCCTCTCCACGGTCAGGAAGGCCGCGAGGTTGGCCGTGTAGGACGAGATGATAATTAGGGTGAAGAACCACCATATGCCACCAATGATCCGTGTGGACAGGGCTTTGGGCATCAGCTCCGAGCCTGGGGGGGACAGGGGGAGGAGGGCAGAGGAAATAGAGGGAAAGAACCCATTTCATGTGTCCATACATATATTTTATATACATATATATATATGTGTGCGATCAGGTTTCACTGTCAAAACTGTTACAGCCATGCAATTAAAGCCAACTGGTTTTGAGGCAAATTATCCAGACATCTTGCATGCAAGGGGATTTTGTAGCATTTGCAGAAAAACCCTCTTCCTTGATTACTGACCTTGGGTACAGTGCCCAATTTACAGGAAACATCCAAACTGAAGTAATTAACTGGGCTGCTTTTATGATATTTAAATAGCAAGCTATTTATGAACTTTTATGAGTGTTTTGTTCTGCCATTTAAAAAGGGCTTTGCTTTTATACAGATTATTTTCAAAAGACTCACTCTGGGGAGTGTGTTCAAATACACAAGGTTTAAAAAAAAATCAAACACCAAGAGAAAGGAACTATCAGGGTCCAGGGCTTTGAATGCCAGTCAGAAATGGGGAAGCAGGAGATGTTACAGCATGAAAGGTGTAGTGGGTCTGGAATGGCTTATTGAGCAGACATGAAGAGCTAAATGGGTTGTGCTATTTTTGTAATCACCCAAAACACCTTTTAAAGCCAGGCAAGAGCTTTGGGCTTGAAACAGCTGTGCTCAGAGGATTTATCGGCCTGGAAAGTGCAACAAAGATTGGGCTTTGCAAAGCAATTTTAGGCAGTGTGGCATCAAAGCAGAGCATGGGGTGTAGTTTTCCTCCCTTCAGAGTGCAGCAAGGAGACACCAGGAAGAGGAGGAGTCCTGGATGTTGAGGGTGCTTTGGTTCTCCTCAAGATCCTGCTTCTTCCCTCTTCCATCTCCAGCCCTTTGATGCATTGGATGCTGTGACATCAGTCTGGCTTTGAAATATTTTTCTTCTCAGATGCAGAATTGAGTTAAAAAGAATATAGCTCTTTTCATTTATCAGCATCTGATAAGAGGGATGATTCATCCTGCTAAACCCACTTGCTGGGAACTGTCACTGTCCACGAGGGCAGCTGAGATCCAGGAGGAATCTCTATTACAGGCAGCAGTGGAGCTCAGAGCAGCTCTGTGCCTGCCACTGAGCCAAGGCTGTGCTTCTTTTGCTCTCTGGATGTAACCACTGATACATGGTAAATTAAAGTGTGACAAATGTTTGACATTTTCCACTTATTTCTATTCCTGGATTTTCTGCAATTAGATCGCAGCTGAATTTCGTTCCTTATTCAGAGCTGCTCCCAAGCTCCCCCCCTGCTGCCTTCTGAACAGATTTATTCTGTTCATTGCATCTCTCTATTCCATTCACACACGGGGTGTAATCCCATCCCTGTCCCATTTCTGGGGTCCCTGTGGCCCTGGTGGCTCTCAGCAGTGCCACTGGCAGCTCTCCTGAGGGGCTGCTGGGCACAGGCTCCAGGGCAGCTCCTCCAGGCTGGGCAATCTCACGCTGCTCAGAATGACCAGGGGAGGGGAAAAATGGGCATGGAGCAGAGGGCAAGGCACCCTGTCTGCTGGAAAAGTGGATTTAGAACAGAGAGAGAGCCAGGTCAGAGATCCTGAGACTGAACAAATGGTTTGAATTAACAGAAATAGGAATTTGCAGAGTCCGTGGGATGTGGGGGGATGAAGCAGCTGAGGGAGATGAAGGCAGTGCTCCTCCTTGGAGCTGCAGGGGCCAGGAGGTGCTGGGAGGTGGCAACCAAAGCAAAATTTCAGTTGCAAAAGCCCTAAGAGCAGGCGGGTGTCCCTTACCTTGCTGCATCAGTGCCCCCATCCCGAACCAGAAGCTGTTGAGCAGGGTGAAGTTGTTCTCCACGATGTCCGAGCCCGGGTTGCAGGGGTGGGCATCGTACCACTCATAGGGGCTGAACCTGCAGCACACAGGGACACAGAGCTCCTGATGATGATGATGCCTTGAGGGGCTCCTAGGACACAGGCTAGTCAGGATTAGGAGAATGAAGTGGGGATTTATTAAAGGCCTTCAATAGACACACCCTGGGCAGCCAAAGCCGTCCAGAGGCTGCACCCAAGATGGACAATGGGCACGAGTTTTTCATTCAGTTATGGGTTTGGTCCATTTGCATATCATTTACATATTAATCCTTAATTACAGCTTCAGGTAATGAAGTGACATACCCCCACTTTGCTCCCCCCATTTCATTTTTGCTCATACTTGTCAGGGCCTGAGGCCTTGAGTTCAGCCTAGGGTGTCCTTGGATCTCAGGCCTCGAGAGATTGTTTTGTTTGACCAAAATGTGAAGACAGTTAAATAACACTTTATATGGAGTTATGCACTAATGCAGCACAGGATCTGAAAAAATATAAAGGCTAAAATCCTAAGGCATCACTTAGCTGAGATGTGGCAGGACAAGACTCTAACGGAACTGGAAAAAAGGAGTCTCAATGCCTCTGGTGCTGCTGTGCAGGGGCTGCCGACCCTCTGGGGCACAGCTTTATAGAGAAAAAAAACAAATTCAGCCCAAGTCACCCACACAGCTGTAAGTCTGTGTCTTGCATTCTGGAGAGCAGAGACCTGGGAAGCCAAGTCCTCCTGAGGTGTCTCAGATGGCTTCTCCAGAGCCTTTGGTCACTTGGGATCATCTTTTCAATATTGTGTCCTACAGCAGCACCTGGAGCATGTGATGGTGGGATGGGATGGGATGGGATGGGATGGGATGGGATGGGGTCCAGACACATAACCTCTCATATGTAACAGCTTGAAAATGTGGAAAAAAAGGACATTTTTGGTTGACTAAGGAGAAGCCGTGGTCATTCTGCAGTAGTAGCAGGGACAAATTGGTATTTTAAGAGATTCTCCCACCAATGCACATGGGAATCAGGGTGGGATTTATGTCACTGAGAGGTAGAACCTCCCACCATCCTGACAAGCAGGAGTTTGGCCCAGTCAGGGCATTGGCAGAACACTGGAATGTGGTGGCAGTTTGCTGTGGACAAACTTATTCCCTGTGTAGTTCCAAGGATAGCCCTGCAATTCTTGAGCAAGACTGAGGGAATTTCCTAGGAATATCTCTGCAAATTCTGCCCAAGATTGGCAGGCAAGCACTGCTGGGAATGAGCTCGTTTAGCCAGGATCTGGGGAGGGTGCTAAACAGTAGAGATGTTAATATTTTTAGAGCTGTTTATTTACATTTTCTGAGAGTCCCAAATTTTGCAGAGATTAAATTAAAAACATAATTGGTATAATTGCTTTTGATCCAGGCATTAATTATCATCTCCGCTTCCTTCTGGAATCCCTGGAGATTCACAACAGCCCCTTCTCAAAGCCCAGCCCACAGCCTCTATCAGGAGATGTTTCCCTCTGTAATTCTCCACCAGATGCGCCACCACCCAAGGAGAGGGCTCGTGGCTCCACTCCAGGGTGGCCTCGCTCAGACAGTTGGATTTGTTTGGAGAAGGGCCCCAGATCCCTGGCAGGAGCCTCCTGGCACTGAATCCTGCCCTGGACACGTGTCAGGGCAGAGCTGTGGTCCTGGCAGCGCCAAGCACGGGAGGGGACTGGGGGAAAACCATCCCTGGGATGGACAGGGCACAGCCCACGCTCCTGTGGCTTTGGAAGAGATTACCCTGGGCACAGCTGTGCCACTTTTTGCTCCTGTTTTCCACTCAAGGTACAGTGCAGTGAGCTCTACTTTCCTCCCTGGTTTAGCTCACCTTCCTGCAGCAGCCTGGGCTGGGTTTGGGGTGTGGAACCCTGCTCAGGCTGCACCCTGGCATTGCTGCTTTTCATCCAGTGATGGTTGGGCTCTCCTTGCTCCTCACCCTCCTCTGCTCTCTGAATCAGAGGAAATCAGCAAGGAAACAAGAGCCAGGCTGAACTCAGACCTTTACATGCTGCTTATTCCTTGGAACTTGCTATAGATTCACACCAGAGGTGGATAAAAGATGGTGTCTTGGTCCTTTCTGTCAGATAAAGCCAGAGTTCAGGAATTAGATTAAAACTTTCTTGGGCTGCCAATGAAAGACTATGAAAAAGAAAGGGAATTGGTAAGATCAATGAGCCTGGCAAGATGACACGCTGGAGAACTTCAAGGTCTGAGTGAAAACCTACTGGTGCAGCTCAAATGACAGAGAAATATTCAGAAATCTGCAAAGCAGCAACAGCCTCCAGTGCTTGAGCAGAGAAACCATTAGTGGAAGCAAGAGGTAACGAAGGAAGGAGGGAGAGGAGCTCGTTGACCCCAGAGCTCAAATCATTGGGGGAACTCAGGACCCTCCATGGCTGTCTTCCCTCATCCTCACATGCACTGTGGCTCTGAGAAATATTCCATCAAAAACGAGCATCATTCTCCTGTCTCTTTCAGCTTTTTGGGTGGGAAATTGAAGCACTTGGAAGAAATTTAAAAGATTTAACACAAAATACTTTTGAGTCTAAATTGTGTCTCCAGAGAAATTTTCAATGGATGACCCAGGCTGTTGCATTTGCAGGGAATGTCCTGACAAAGGCAGAAATGATGCATCTGACTCCACATTCTCAGAGGGCTGATTTATTATTTTATAATACTATAGTATACTAAAAAATACTATATTATAGTAAAGAATACAGAAAGGATACTTACAGAATGCTAAAAAGATAATAATGAAAACTGGTGACTCTCTCCAGAGTCCCGACACAGCTTGGCACTGATTGCCCAAAGAATCAAAACAACCCACAGCAGAATGCAATGAAACAATCTCCAAACACATTCCACATGTGAGCACAACACAGGAGAATCAAATGAGATGAGAATTGTTTTCCTTTTTGTGTGAGGTCTCTCAGGTTTTTCCCAGGAGAAAAACCCTGGGCGAAGTGATTTGTTCAGAGAATGTGAATTCCACACCAGACCTCGCTGCAATTGGGATGAAGATTAAACCCACCCACCCAGCCTGCCAGGCAGCCAGAGGGGTTGGGTGTAATTTGGAGGCTGTGTGAGCCCGGGGACAGCCTGGCACCAGAGCCTCCAGACACAGCATCCCACGGAGCCCTGGGGACAGCCAGTGCTGATGGCTCTCTGGGGATGGGGGTTGGGAGCAGGGGCTCCATCAATAGCGAAGAAAGGCTGATTAAAATGACAGATGAGCCAAATCCGTCCTTTGCCTGCCTCTAAATAGTTCCTGAGTCTGTTTTAAGTGGCATTGACCTATGGTTATGGCATGAGCAGAGGGCTCTGGTGCCCAGTTCAGAAGAGTCATGTCTCTGAATTAAGGTTTTCTATTTTGATTGTGGTTTTCCGCTGAGAATTGGATTTCAGAGGCCTTGCTGGGGTCAAAAGCAGATATTGTTTCCATCACTTCTGAATGCAATAAATATTTTCCCTGTGAAATCTCTTGCCTTCCATCTCTATGTGTTAAAAGACCATTCCTGCAGAATTTTAATTACCCCGAATACTTGGTGTTATTTGAAAGAATAGGATGACAGAAGAAATGTCAGGAGCAAAATGTGAAAAAGAAACTGTAATTGCAATATTTTATGTGTTGAATTTAGTCCAAAAAGTAGCCTGATAGGGAAAAATTGTTCTACAACCTCATAATTGCTGTGATGGAGTGAGATGCTGAGGTTCATTTCAGAATAAAACCTGAGACAAAGCCACAGTTCTTCATGTTTTCACTCCTCAACATCAGCCAAAAGCCAGGCAACACTGCCATGCTAGGACAGACATCCCTGTTTGTGCAAAGTGGTGGCTGGGGGACTTCACATCAGGGCCTGCCCCAGCATTGCCTTCGGCCCTTCTGCAGCATTTCACATGCAGATACAATTTGCACATTTAACATGCTTTGAAAGCGGGATCTGGACAATTTGGGCTGGATCTGGTCATCACGAGCTGGGAAAAAGAAGCTCCAAAATGCAAAATTGAGTTTGGGTTGTCACTGCAGGGCACAGGAGCAGGCTGGTGCCATCGAAGCCAGCGGCACTGCGGGAGCAGAGCCCACCCAGCTGTGCCCTGCCTAGATGACAGGGACAGCCAAGGGCTGTCTGTCAGCCACCACAGGACTTTCCTTCTCATGGTTACTTTGGGTCCCCAGAGGAGACTCTTGTGCTGCTGAGAGCACCTGGTTGTCCCTGACAGGGTTGGGTGGGCAAAGACAAGGCAGGAGGGTGACTGCAGCAGCAATCTGGATCAGGGAGAGCCCTCCACATCCTCTGAGAGGAAAACTGTGCGTGCTGACAGTCTGGCCAGGGAGAAAGTCAGATAAACTTTCCCAGGCATTGCTCTGGGGGAGCTTTGAGAAAGCTCAGAGAAAGAATTACAGTAATATTTAATCTTTGCAGGTGGTGTTTTGAACTTGTTGTTCACTTGTAAGATGTGTACAAGAAGGGTGTTCCTAATTAGCCAGTGAGGTGAGGGGTGTTAATTGAGGACAAAGCAGATCCAGTTTTCTTGGAACAGTCTATAAAAGAATGTGACATCTAATAAACTTCACTATTGCCTTCTGAGAAGACCTTGGAGTCTGTGTCGCTTCATTCAGCTGTCCCTAATACAAAAGTGACAGAAAACAAATGTCCAAATCTGCAGAGGAGGAACCAGAGGATGCACCTGCCTTGCCATGCATGTTTAACATGCTTTGAAAGTGGGGCCTGGACAATCTGGGCTGGATCTGGCCGTTATGAGCTGGAAAAAACAAGCTCCTCATGTGAGCACTGCAGTGCTCTCAGCACTCAAGCCCAGCTCACTCTGCTGCTCTGTGTAATTGGGATATGACAGAGTGGACGCAGGAAATCTGCTCTAAATGCCCCCCGGACTGAGGGATGCTGAAAATTGTAGATTTGTTGTACCATCAGGGTTAATGTAGGCTGCTTGCTCCAGTTCTGTAGCTGATCTTTCCTTTGACTCTCTAATGCCAGTGGATGAGGGAGGAATGTTTCTGGTGGATGCTCCCAGGAAGGTGTAGCACAGCAGCCTTGGGGAAAAGGGTCTGCATGGACCCCCAGACCAAAACAGGGAGGGCTCTGAAATCCCCACTGGTAGAAATTCAACTGGAAATAAGGAGAAATGAGCATCAAACTGCAGAGTGGGCTGAGGAATCTTTCCTGGACGAGGTGTTTATGCAAAGTATTCCACTGAGGGCTGTGTGTGGTCATGCAGGGCACCTGCCTGCAGGAGGGGGAAAGTGCTTTGTTTTGATTTGAATAGGTGAGATCACGGATTGAGAGCAACCCTGGACTGTGTCTCATCAAAGGCCCTGTGGAATTAACATGGCATGCAAATGTATGCAAATGCTGCCTTTAAACATAGAGGATTTAAACATGCTAATTAGATGCATATTAATTTTGTAAACAGACACATTGTCTGATCTGTAGCAACGGCTTCTCCATTCTTTGATATAGGGAAGGGTTTGTGTGAGCTTTACAGAGGCAGAAGGGGGAAATGGTGGGGGAGAGGGGAGCTCAGGTCCCAGCAGAGGCTGGGAAAGGTGTGAGCAGAGCATGAATGGGCAATGACACAGAGACACTTCATGCACCAGGAGGTGCTGACAAGATGGGAAGGCTGCAAAACTTCTGAAATCTTAAAATTCTTTCAAGCTGTGAGTGTGTGAAAGTGAGCAGCCAGCCCATGGGGATGGACCAGAGGGGATCTCAGGGGTGACAAGGGTTTGGTGCTGCAGCTCCCTGCCACCCTGTTCTTCTAAGTTCTTCTGAGCCTTCTGATGTTTACATTCTTGTAACAAACTTTCTCACGGACTCTATGTAAATAATTAATTGTTTTACATTCCTTTCTGGAGAAGGATAAACTTGATGGACTGTTGGTTTGTCCAGTGTCATTGGAGAGATGTCACTGTCACCTTCCAATCCACTTTAAAAAGTCTATAAATGTTGGAGTCAGAAATTAAACTTCCATCTTTTACCTTGGAGGTTCCAGTGTGCATGTCATTTTATTTGATGTCCTAGAGTGACAGCTGCCAGCAGGGCCCCCTTACCTGGCTATGACAAAGAGCACACAGCTGACCCCCAGGTAGGCAAGGAGGATGTACATCCAGATGTCAGGAGAGAGGGGGTTGAGGAAGGAGAAGACGCTGGGGTTGGTCCCGTTGGGCTTCCTGTAGAGGATGCTGACCCCCAGGGTCATGAAGGGCTTGGAGAAGTCGATGGCTTTCTCCCGGACGTGGGTGATGGTCAGAGGAGCCACGGCCAGGTCAGCTTTCTGCAAACAGCACAGGGGGAGGACACAGGCAGGGAGAAAGGAGGAGTTAGAGACAGAGGTGTTTCCATCCCCTTGGAGACACCACAGCTCTCACACAGCACAAACAGGCCAAAAACCCCCAAAGTGCAGCCCTGGGGTTCCCCCCTGCTGTGGCACATGTGGTACACATTTGCTGAGAAATACAGATGTGGGGGCACAGTGTTTGCTGTGAAATACAGATGTTTAAGCACAGTGTTTGCTGTGAAACACAGATGTTGGAGGTGCAGTGTTTGCTGTGAAATACAGATGTTTAAGTTCAGAGTTCACTGTAAAATACAGCACAGCCAAATGGAGGCGTTACAGCCTCTGCAGCTTCTGCCCCGATGTGATGAGCTCCTCTGAAATGGTCAGAAAAATCAGATTTTACAGAGTCCTAAAGTGTCAGTGTCCCTTTTCTTGCTTTCTCCTCACGACAAGATTCTACAACGGTGAGCAGGCTGTGTGCAGAGCCTGCTGTTGGCAGCAGTGGTTTGTTTTTGCTGTTGTTGTTGTCCTTCCTTTCATTTGTTGTTGTCCTGCTTTCGCGCTGATGCAAGAGGAGAGGAGGGTGAGGATGGAGCTGCAGGGAGCCATGCTGTGGCAGTGTGAGGTAAAAGGTTCAATTTCTTTTCCCTCAGTCATTTCATGATGCAGTTTGAGGGCTCAGTCTCAGGCAGGAGTGCTCGGTGCCGGGGGGTGGAGGGAGGGAGGTGTGCAGGTGAGATCCTCTAAGGAAACACTGTTTAATGATGGACTCCTCAGCCCATCCTGCTGGAGTGCTCTGAGCTCCCTGAAGAATTTCAGCTGAGCATATTCCTTATCCTGACAGCTTGTATGAATTGTGTTTGTTTCTATTATTACTGTTATTTGCTAATTTGTGTTAATTCAACGAGCAACCACGTTCACCCTCTTTCTGTTGGGTAAGAGCTGCATTCATTTCTCTCACTAAACATTCATCCAGGTGCTTAAAAGCCACAAGTAAACACGTCCAAGGTTTCCTCAGTATCACCTTCCTTGCCTGAGCTTTGCAAATCATTCTTTGAGATTGTGAACTTCCAAGGAAACACAGACACATAAATTACAGCTCTGAAGTTGAGCAGGACCTCCCCCCACGCCAGGAGCCCCAGCGAGATTTATTTAACATCTGGTTCTGAAAATTAAAATTCTGAATTACCCATGAGTGATAATTATCTAGAGATACAGTAGATTTGTCATCATTCATGGACTTTAAATCAATACTGGCTGGAACATTTTTTCTTCTTTGCTTCAGCAGGAACTCGGGGCTCACTGTAGGAGCCAGAGCAGATCCCTGGCCTGTGCTGGGGGTAGAGGTTGTACTAATGGTTTCATCTGACCTTGCAATCCATGATCAAGTCAGTGCAATATTTATAAATAGAAGAATCTGGGTGTTTTACTGTAGGAAGAGTCTCTACATGAGCTTTTGTCCATTTACACAAGTGTGTGTGTGTGTGTGTGCAAGGGATTCCCTCCAAAGAGTGCAGCCTTAGAGCTCCTGAACAGAGGCCTTCAGGAATTATGTAACAAGGGTAAAAATGATGTGATTTTTGTTCTAACATGGCTCTCCAGCTGCATCCTGCTTTCCTTTCCTTCTCACTTTCCAGATGGAAATACATTTTTACACCAGCCTGGTACACGAAAAGCTTCATTTTGGCATTTGTCAAAATCTGTGGAAAATGGGGACAATATTTTCCCAGTGAGCCCATTCTGCCAGCTGTGGTTGTGGTGACAGGGACAGAAGCTGAAGGGGGTTGGGGGTGGCATTCGTGGCTGCCCAGCCTGAGCTGGAGATGTTGTTCTGCATCCTGGGGACCATCCTGGCAGGTTTGGAGCTTGGCTGCTCCCACCACCTTCCAGCACACCTGGAAATTTTGGCTTAGTGCTCCACACAGTCACAAGGCAGAAATGGCAAAAGAAATGCAGCATTTTCCCTCCTCCATCACTTCTGTGTGGGTGTCCTGACTCACCAGGGAAAGGCAAAGAAGATGTTGAAGGATTTGGCTATGGGTTTTTCTGAAGGAGGGAGCAAATGTTCTGTGGTCAGAGCTTGCTGGCAATGGCCAGGCTGAGGGAGCCTCAGCCAAATTTGTCAGAACAATAACAGTGAGCTAAAGAACAGCCTGGAGTTTGTGCTTTGCCGCGGAAAATGAAGAGAGAGAACTCTGCATGGATGCCCAGGGATCCAACTGCTTTTAGAGCTGAAATAAAATTTTATTGTGTGGCTCCAGCAGCTCCTGTGATGTGCTCCCAGCCCTGTGTCCTTGCAGGGAATGTCACATTCAGGCAGGACAGAGCAGGGATTCTGGAGCCTGGCTGGGCTGTGTCCTGAGCAATTAGAGGCAGCACAGGGCTGCACTTCCATATCCTTTTTATCAATGCAGATTTTTCTGAAGGTGGCCTCTAATTAAGGCTTTGCTGACAGAGAGGATCTAAATCAAACCCACCAAGGGTGAATCTTTGATTTGTCGTGCTCTGACATTACAAACTGGGCAGTCAATTACCAGACTCTGGCTGCTTCCTTTGCTCAGCCCTGGCTCTTGTGCTGTTGCAGTCAGGTGGGTTTTATTAAAGATGAGGAATTAGAGCAAGTGCCAGTGGCTTAAAGACCCTTGTCCAGCAAAACCACTTAAGCCTGCACCTCTGTTTTACTGGAGCTCACACGTCTTCCAAGTCCTGTCCCTGTTCTTAAGTGTTCTGCTGAATCGAGGCCAAAAAGATGAATTCTGCCAAGGCAGCTACACATCAAATGCAGACACTTCTCCAACACACCTCCAAGGGTTTGGATCTCCTCATTCACCCAGTTCCAGCGTTTCACTTGGCTGGAGCAGCTGTGAGTTCATCGGGTGTTCAGCACGGGGATGATGGTATTTGCTGCAGAGATACTTGGTTTCCATCAGAAAATGCCAAGTCTTATCTCCAAGTTCTCATTATCAGGGAGATGTGGCCTGTGGGTCAGGACAGCTCTTGTGCAGCCGTGGTCACTGTGGGAATCCTGCAGTGCCTGACCTCAGCCGGAGCCAAGCCGTGGGCAGTGGCTGGTCATGGCAGAGCCCACCAACAGCAGAAGCACCAAGATAAATATTTATTCAGGAAAAGAAGCTGCCTCTGTGCTTATTTTGCCAATCTGCGTTAGGTATTTACATAAACTAATCATGTGTGTGTTGCCTGAGAGACAGAAATAGTGTGTGTGTGTGTGTTTTACTGATTTAATTGTTACCCAGGCCTGGCACTGTGATCCCTCGGTGTCTCTTGCCACTGCCAGCACTGGGGCTTCTTCCTTGGGCCCTGTCTCTGCTTCCTGCTCTCCTGCTCTCCTGGCTTGGCTCCTGTGCCCTGCTCCTGCTGCCTGTGTGTGCTGGGCTCACACCTGAGCTCCCTGCACCTTTCCCCGGCTGTCCTGGGGATGAGGCACAGCTGGGGCAGCTGGGCTCCCCTGCAGCTCATGACTCAGAGAGGGGGGCTGCTGCTGGGGCAGCTGTGGGGGTCTCTGTGAGAGCCCCCTGCCTGCCCAGGGGGAGGGAAGCACTCACAGGGAGCAGGGATGCTCAAGGAGAGCAGGGTCAGTGCTGAGTGTCTGACTCCAGCTCTTAAGGGCTGCTCTTGCAGTCTCACAATTTGGACATCGTTTTTGTCAATGGGTTTATTCGATACTGGGGGGAATTAAGAACAGATGTTGGCAGGAAAAACCCAGCAGTGAGCTGAAGGGGAGGAATGAGGGCCATGAGGTCCTGCTGGGGCTTTTATAATCTTCGCTTTAAGGAAGATCTCCAGAGTTGGAACTGCCACTGATTGTACCTGAGGGATGTGAAGGCTGGAGGATTCAGGTGAGAATGGCCCCGCTGTGAGAAACAAGCCCTATCCTATGGATTCCTGGCAGGTGAAGCAGCCAGCAAGGGGCAGGGACACCTGCTGAGCACGCAGAGAACCTGAACTCCCAATACACAGATCCTTCACCTGGATCCCTGAGTACGACCCAGTCCTGAATCCTCAGCACTGAGGTCCTGCAGTGTCTGAACAAAAGGTGGAGGACACTTCATCCAATTAAATTGTTTGCTCCCTATCCCTGGCCCAGTGACATCCAAATGAAGCCCCATTTGATGACACATGAGATGAAACATCCACCAGTGCAGAGCATTAGTGGGGAGCTGGCAGTGCGGTGCAAGATGTACTTCTGCCAGAATTTACTGTCAGAAAATGCCCACTTATTGTGGAATTGTTAAATCAGCTGTCAGGAGTCATTCCTAAGGATGGATATTACAAGTCCTCTGCCGTTCC
Source organism: Onychostruthus taczanowskii (assembly GCF_017590055.1). NCBI lineage: Eukaryota > Metazoa > Chordata > Aves > Passeriformes > Passeridae > Onychostruthus > Onychostruthus taczanowskii. The sequence goes on from NW_024503235.1 coordinate 3,110,164, forward strand.
CATTGGCAGGGATTTCCATCAGAAACCCCAGTATTTGCCACATCTCTTTTATTCCCACCTGAAGTTTCAGATTGAATGGCAATGTGATGTGCACTGTGGCAGCAGAAGACAAGTTTTATTTGTGAACAAGTTTGTGCAAAATGTCCAGAACAACTCATTCTGCTGCTTTTATGGGATTCTGCCCACAAACAATAGGGAAGATTTGCAGGCATTGCTTTGCCAGACAACTGGAATTTATAAATCAGAACGGATGGGCCACGGTGTGCAACGGAGCTTTGCTTGTATCAGTAATAATTTCTATGAATAAACATCAATAGCAGTTCACTGTTGCTGAAAGGAGGAGGTTTGGCACTTGTCAGGTTCTCTGTTTGTTGTGAATAAAGGGCTCAGGAGCTTCTCTGCATCGCCTGGGTTCCCCAGACCTCCCTGAATACCTGAGTTCAGCTCTCGTGGCCCTTCTGATCAAGGCTCCTCCGTGGGAATGGCCAGAGGGGTGACAATAAGCAGTAGGCTGAGGTTACTTCTCCAGGGAATGAACTGAACTCCTCAAAACAGGGACTTTTTGTGCTGAGGATGAGCAGCAGATGAAAGGCAGCGGGGCAGGGTGGTGCATTCAGCTGCATGAGGCTCTTGTCTCTGCATCTGCTATTGGGGACCTGTCAGAGACAGGGTCGTGCTGTGGCTGCTCTGATTGCTGTTGCTTTTCCTGTTTATGCTTAAGGCCAGACTAGAAACAGAGGGATTTTACAAAGGATCATAGCCTGAGGCATCCCTGCCTGTGGCCAGGCGTGTCTGGATCAGAGAGAGCAGAGGGGGAGCATTCGTGACTGCATCAAGCCCACAGTGCTCACTGTGTAAACACCTGTCCCAGCACGTGATTTACCTTTGGGGGGCCAAATTTTGGGGATTTACCTCTTTGGTGACAGCACCTTTGTCCCCCAGACAGTGTTGTCATGCACCTACCCTCACCCAGCTCCTCTGAGGGCATCTCCACCCAGTGCAGGCCACCCCAGGGGACAGGTGCCCCTTGCTTTGCCCATCTCCCCCTCTCCAAATTTCAGCTCAGCTGAGTTGGAATATTTCTGGTACACAGAATCTGCTGCTTCCACAGCTCCCAGACCCTCTGAGCAACAATAATCACCATTTTAGCCTCTCACCTCACCCCAGGAGCACTCCCTGCTCTGCACAGGTCGTTCAGGGAGCCCACACCAGCTCAGCTCACCTGTGTCACAGCAATCCAGGGGGCTAAGGAGGTCTTCAGCAATGCAATGGCTTTCTGCACTGAATTAATCCTGACCTGGGTATTTGGACCTCACAAAATCCTGCCTGCTTCATGCTCCCACCTGAATTATTCCAATTTGTTTATGAGAAGGAGATGCTGAACACAGAGGAAAGCCAGCTCAGATATCAAACTCTGGATGTGGGCAGCCCTGTTTTCATCACTACAGCATGATTTGAAGTCTCTAACACTTTTCCTCCTGGGTGTGAAATAAGCTTGATCTGGCCTGTTGGATGTCCATGGGTTGTGCCTTTCCCCACACCACGGGAAGATGCTGCTGAGGAAGGACCCATCTGGCTGCAATTCCACTTTGAAGGCTTTGCATAAACACTGCTATAAAAAGCAGTGACATGCAGATAAAGGAGCTAATGGCTTCATGTGGGGCCTGGGCAGTGTCCCTGCAGGCACATGCTCAGCCATGCAGGGCAGAGCACAGGACTGCATCTCAGAGTTAAGAACATAACTTGCAAGAAGAGGAGGTTTGGCCCTTTCCTGCTGTTTGGCCCTTTCCTGCTGCTGTGTGTAGACTTGCTTTATAGATAGTTACCCAAAAAATACTACAATGCAGGTTTGACCATGAATTTTGTGTTATTTAATGAGATTGCTCCTCAAACCTCCTTCTTGTCTAGCTCATGTAGCTTCAGGAATGGCTGAAGCCTCCTGAGAGCCCTGTGATGTCTTGCAGGACACTGGAAGTGGCATGGTTTGGGCTGAATGACTGACTGGCTTCTATTCCCTTGGGAGGGATTTGCTCCTTGTGAGCCCTGCAGTGCAGTGAGAGCTTGAGAGAGCTCCAGAGCCCATTCCTAGCACTGAGAGAGCTCCTGAGCACATTCCCAGCACTGGGAGAGCTCCAGAGCCCATTCCCAGCAGTGGGAGAGCTCCAGAGCCCATTCCTAGCACTGAGAGAACTCCAGAGCCCATTCCCAGCCCCGAGAGAGCTCCAGAGCCCAATCCCAGCCCTGAGAGAGCTCCAGAGCCCATTCCCAGCAGTGGGAGAGCTCCAGAGCCCATTTCCAGCAGTGGGAGAGCTCCAGAGCCCATTCCCAGCAGTGAGTGAACCCCAGAGCCTGCTCCCAGCAGTGAGTGAACCCCAGAGCCCATTCCCACCAGTGAGTGAACCCCAGAGCCTGCTCCAAGCAGTAGGTGAATCCCAGAGCCTGCTCCCAGCAGTGAGTGACCCCCAGAGCCTGCTCCCAGCAGTGAGTGAACCCCAGAGCCTGCTCCCAGCTGCGGGGTCGGGCAGAGGAGCCGTGCCCCAGGGGGCTCTGCCGAGGGGCACTGCTGCCACTCGGTGTCAGCTCTGATCTGTGTCACAGGCATCACTCGGAGCAGCAGAGCTTCCTCTGGGACACTGCCACTCGTCCAACTCGGCAGGGCTGTTGTGTAAGAGGCTCTAAAATCTGTGTTTTGAGCTGCACGGAGTTTTCCAGAAGGAAAAGCACCAAGGCAGGTTTGCAGAGCTCCCCCATGAGATGGAGTCCTGCTCCCAGGGCTGTCCTTGCCTGCCCTTGCTGCTCTCCTGCTCCCTGGGCCAGGCCAGCTGAGGCCTGCCACGCTTGTCACAAACTGATTGTCACTTTGTCCCTATAAAAGGACATAATAATTATCATCTGCATTTTACAGATGGAGGAAGCAGTGCACAGAAGCAACTTGTCCAATGTCATTTAGGGCAGAGAGAGCAGATCTGGAAGGCCAGCCCAGCTCCTGAGCCACTCCTCAGTCCCAGCCAGTGCTTGACTCTCCACACACCACAGTGACTCACCCAGCAAACTCATTCTTCTCCCATGAATGGTAAGAGCATCACAGCTCTACAGGGGATTATTTTTGTGTCTTTGCTGCTTAGGCTTTGGATTCAGAATGTAGCCAGGACCTGGAGGTGGTCAAGGGCTGCCCCACTTGGGCAGGATGCTCAGGAGGAGAGCGCTCTGCACTCCTGCACTGCTGCCTGTGCCGCAGAGAGCAGGCATTCTTTTTGTCCTTAGCTTTTCTTCCAGAGGCCTTGTGGATTCAGATTGTAGCCAGGACCTGGAGGTGATCAAGGGCTGCCCCACTCGGGCAGGATGCTCAGGAGGAGAGCACTCTGCACTGCCTGCACTGCTGCCTGTGCCGCAGAGAGCAGGCATTCTTTTTGTCCTTAGCTTTTCTTCCAGAGGCCTTCTCTGGGAATCAGATATTCATAAAAACACCAGCTTTCCTCACCTCTGTAACTGGGCCCTTGGGATCACAGGATGTGCTGGAGGCAAGATATCTAATTAGGAAACTGAGCAAGCTCTGGCCGCGAGTGGCGGTTTCAGACGCGGCGACGCTTTGGCGGCTTTTGGGAGCAAAGCTGCTGCTGCAACAGGTTCCTTGGGGCTTAAAGAGCTCCTGGAAGTGGCCATGGAAGGAGAAGCACAGCTGCTGTGTGGCAGAGGGAGCTCCGTGTCCCAGAAGATTTTTAGCAAATAAGTTGCTTTTATAGGAAATAAAAAAATGAAAGTGTCCAGGGCACAGCTGCTTCCATAGTCTGGATGTCTCCTGTGGGCTGGGCAGTGTCTGGGACATGTCTGGGCTCCCCAGGCTGCACTGGTTTTGTGTTTGTCCTCGGGGGTGAGAGCAGCTCATGCTGCCAGCCTCAGGCCCAGGGGAAGCCTCTGCCCAGCCTGTGTCCCACTGTGGGACAGGCTGTGCCTGGAGCCACAGAGCCCATTTCTGTGCTGGGAGAACTGTCCTTTTCAGGAATTTCAAATTAATATATGGAAGAGCCAGACACAGGGATATTCTGGCAACCAGTGTGACAAGGAGCCTTGTCACACTGGTTGCCAGAATCTTTTAAGATTCTTCAGCCTCTTGAGCTCCACCATTGCAGGCCAGCGAGAAATGGCACCTGTCCCACCCCAGAGAGCCAGCCCAGGGACAGCTCCAGGGACAGCCTGGCTCAGCCAACCCTCAGCAGCCACCCACGGGCTCACTCACGTGGTCGATGAGCTCCTTGATCATGCCATTCCACTGGCCCTTCTCATCCTGTGCGCCGTATTTGCCGTCCTCCACCAGGCGGATCTCGTAGGAGAAGCCCAGGATGATGGCCAGCTCCTTCAGCAGGTCGATGCAGTAGCCCTCGAAGCGGTCATTCCCAAACAGGGCGGTGTCGGATTTACGGAACATGACAAAGGGCTCCTCCTGCACAGGGAAAGCAAAAAGTCCCAGTTCAGGGTCAGCTGGAGGCAAGGCCACCTCTGCAGGTCAGCCCGAGCCGCCAGGCACGGCTCTCCAGGCAGGGCTGGCACTGTGACATGTTGGGAATAAATTAACTTTGCACAGCGCATCAGCTAATTAGCAACCTTGTTTACCCCACAAAATTTAATTTTGTCTCTTCTGAGCAGCCAACTGTTTTCCATTTGGTAGGATTTCAGGGAGAAAAATAACCATTTCATGCTCTGAAAATGAAGTGTTAGAAACAGCAAAAGAGGGAGAAGACAAACTCAGCCCCATGCCCTGCACACGGTACCTGCCATCCACCACAGGCTGCTGGGTGAAATTTGGGGTGAAGGAGCTGTGCATGGCTGGGGCCACCCCAAAACCTCCCCACTCACCTCACTGGCACTCCTCTGTGCTGGCACTGCCTGGTGGACACTGCCCTGCTGCTGCCCAGGGAAACTTTGTGCTGTGTGCTGCACTTCTGGCTGCCTGGGAGTGACCCATAGCTGAGCTCCAGCACAGGGGACAGGAGCTAAAGCAGTGACCTGTGGATCCCTCCCCTCGAGCAGGAGCTGGCAGGTGAAGTCACCCAGAGAAGTCCAGCATCCTTTGGTGCCTCTCAGGCTTGGGCAGCCACCGAGGAACACTGGGGAGCCTGAGGGAAAAACGTGTGGAGGACAGATGGAAATGGAAAAGGGGGTGGGCAGCAGGCAAGAGCTGGAAGACAAGATGAGGGTGAGGTACCTCCAGCGAGTCCCTGGCTCAAACTGGGGGTGTCTGCAGGGCTTCTGTCCTTGCTGTGGGGTGGCCAGAGAGGGAGGGTGAAGGAGGGCTACACATTGTGCTGGCAAACACCCTCTGTGATTTTGTCCAGGCATGGGGGCCTTGAAGAGGTGGGAGGGCAGGTCTGGAGCCCTCATTAGAGCCCATTAGAGTCGCAGTGCCTGGCTTGGTGGGGCATGGATGCCCTGCCCAGGGGTGCTGTGAGGAGGGGTCTCAGCTGGTGCTGTCTCTGCCCACCTGGCAGCCCCCAGCTCTGCCCTGCCACGGGGCTCTGTGCTCCCACGGAGGGGCAGGGGGTGCTCCTTTGGCCCAGCAGCAGGGTCAGGAGGGGACGTGGCAGCACACGAAGCCCCATTTGCAGAGTTCTAAAGCCCAGCTGATCACATCACGCCCATGGAGTTTGGCTTGGCACGCGCAGCTCGGCTCAATCCTGCGCTCCCCCGCCGCCTCCTCGGCGTTCTGCTCTGGAATTAGTGCTTTGTTTGTGAATCAGCTGAATCTATGGATCTGGATATAAATATGCTGGCTCCAGAGCAGCCATAAAGCACTATTAATTTTGGGAAGCGCTGTAGGGATTACATACATATTTAACAGCCGAAGCACTGAACATTAGGACGCCACTCGCTTCAGTAATGTATCTCCAGGTCTCAAACATTTCCTAGGGGGTAATTCTGAACTCTGTGAACCACTTATTCACGGACTATTTCACAATTTATTACTGAAAATAGCCAGACATCCAATTCACAAGCTCTCTCAGTTTGCTAATCGATTTCTCAGTGAAGGTGCCCTCAATTTCATAACTTCACAGTTCCCATATTGCTTGGGGAGAGCGGCACTGGCTGCTGGGGTAATATTTCTCTTCCAACAAGTCACTGCAATATGAGCAAAAGGGGAAAAAATAGCCTTTCATGCTTTTTCTTTTAAAGGCTCCTCCTATGGCTCTTCTCTCGTCATTTACAGCAGTGCAGAACTACAAAGGGGTGTTGCAAATGCAAATAACATCCAGGGTTCTATTTTGCGTTTCAGACTCCAGCAAACGCAGTGCCATCACTGCAGAACTCAGGTCTGAGCACATTCCCTCCTCCCCTGGGCACAGGGATCCAGGACAGCCCTGGTTCCAAGGTGGAAAGCCCGTGGCACGTGTGCAGGCCCATGGAGTGGCACAATTAATGGGAACTGATATCACCCCATGCCTTATGTAATTTGTACGTGCTCGCAGAGCTGGAGATGGAAATGCTGCCTGAGAAAAGCCTGTCAAAGGCAGATGGCTGACAGTCCCCTCCTGGCTCCATCGTTTTGCATTATGCTGTGGCCTTTGAGGTATGGTGGGGACCATGGCCTGGACCCAGACAGTTCCACAGCCATGGAAATGTTTAACGGGAAAAATGTCGTGTGGTGGATGGGAAGTTCATTAGGAGGAGTGGCTGATTTGCAAGGAAAGCTCCTGCAGCATCTGTCTTTGGCTTATGTTCAGCTTCCCCCCTGCTAACCCCTTGCTGAGGGATACAAGACCTTTGGTTCCAGCCCCTCTGTCCCAGACCAAGTGTCCCCTGTCTCTGTTCCCCTCTGGGCACCTTGATCCCATTCCTTTTATACAAATCCACCCTATATCCAGTCCCATCCTTTTAAAAGGCACTGGGGTGCTGTGAGCTTTCAGAGACATTGGAGATCCCTGGGACATCCCTGGGGTTCATGGGGAAGGACAGTGACAGTTTGAGAGTCCCCTACCAGCACCGTGGTGACAATCAGAGATCTGTTGCTCAGCGAGTCCGTGACATTGGGTCCTCTTCCTTTGGAGATTTCTGTGATGTTCAAACCATCTGAAGGGCTCCATGCTCCAACCTGAAAGGAAGCAAAGCAACACAGAGATCCCCCATCTCCAATTCCTCAATCCCCACCTGCATTCCTTAATCCCTACCTTGAATTCCTCACAGCATCCTACTGGCCTGGAAAAGAGAACTTTCTTCTTTTGTCTGCAGCAAAACTGGAATTACCATAAATTAACCCTTCAGCTGCAGGTCAGTCCATGTTCCACATGTGGCACATGTTCCACAGCCCCTGTGCTGCTGCAGTGGATGAAGACTGTGGAATTTAGGGGCTGAATGAATTAATTTGCAGAGGCAGGGCATAGAGCAGCAATCAAACCACACTAAAGAGTCAAATCTGGGCAAGGATAAAGCACAACAAAAGAAAAATAACCACAAATCTGAGTCAATTTTCTTTCTTTTCCATTTCCCCACCAATTTGCTTTGGTGGGAAGGATTAAAAATGGCTCGACCAGCTCTGCAGATCCCTGATAGGGACCATTTCTGCCGTGGAAAATCAGCTGCAGGTTTCTAACACATCTCTTGGCAGGGCCCTGGGCCCCCCTTTGGGAAATCCCTGCAATGGGGGAGTCTCAATCCTGGCTGCAAACCTGGAGGAGGGGGTGGCACAGGCACATCAGCTCTATTTCGGGTGCTCTGTTTTCTCAAGCTGTCAAATGTAATAAATTATTAGACTTCAATGAAGTCCATTGATCCAGAAATGGCAAAGCATGTCTCTGTTTAAGGAAGTCATCTGGGTGAGGCTAAGCCTGTTAACCTGATCTCCACAGTGCAGGGGAGGCTTTGGGACAAACTTTGAAGGCAGGAGTGGCTAAAGGACTGTGACAGCGAGATAAAATGTCAGGAAAGCTGGAGGAATGTGGGAGTGCTGCCAGCAAACGGAGCAGGGTGGCCACGGAGCCAGCCTGGCAGTGAGAAAAAAACAAACCCCACCTGGAAATGGGAACAGAATGATCCATCTGTAGGGTCAAACTGCAAGGTGGGACTCGGAGAGAAGCCAAAGGCAGCCAGCTCAATCCACCAGGGAGCCAGCAGCTTCCCATCTTTTATTTATTGCTGTTTTTAAGATTCTTCAGCCTTTTCAGCAGTCCAAGGGGAGAACTTGGTTTTACTGCATCCCCAAAAAGAGACTTTGTAATGAGCAATGCTGCCTGGCAAAAAAAATTGTCATAAATTCTAGAAGAGTTTCCATGAACTTTGTGAAAGGTTTTAAATATTTCAGGTAAAACTGAAGCGATCCCCCATCTCTGCCTTGGATCACAAAACAGCTGCAATGTCAAAAATTATTATTATTGTGAATGGGAAAAAAGCAAGTCTGAGAGGCCCCAGTTTGCTGCACTGCAGCCCCAATCACTTCTGCCTTGCTACGTTTTCTTTAAGAAAATTAAATGCATGGCACTTAAGGCTGAATTAATCAGTTTAAAATATTAAAAAAGGAAGAAAAAGGAAAAAGTGCTTTAAGAGAACTGTGTGAGTCAGATAGTCAAACTATATGTAATTAGGATTTGGTAATACTCCTGTAATCCCTGGAACATCCAGGAGGTATGAGGATCAGGGGTTCAATCCTAAAGCTCAACAAACATAAGCTGTGATACATAAAGCATAATCCAGCTGGGATTTGTTTGTAGTTTGGTGTTTTGTTAGTTCAGATTAACTATTGACAGAATTCTGGCTTCAACAGAGATTTGACATCGATACTTTAAAACCCCTCTGGAGCTGACACGAAGCTTTCAGAAAAATAATGGTGGGAACTGTGAAATCTCTGAATTATTGGAGACAAAAGTTGATGGGGTGTGCAGGGGACACGTCGAGGTTTGGCAGCTTCCAGCGTGCCTGATGTGACAGAGAACTGCAATAACTCCAGCTGGTGCCAGCTCTGCTCAGCCCACCTGAGGGGTGTTGGTTTGACAGGTGATTCTGTGGCTGTGCTTAAACACTTGGGTTCATGTGGTACAAAAGGCTGGTATGTTTTCTATTATCTGCCCAACACAGCTCTCCAGCAGCGCGTCGGTGCTGCTGGACTTCAAAAAGATGTGTTGTTATTTTTGGTTAGGCTCTATAAACAAAGTATTTTGCAAAAAAAAAAAAAAAAAAAAAAAAAAAAAAAGGCTACAAAGGTCAGCTGCTGCTCAGTTCTTGTGAGGCACCGGCACCTTCCCCAGCTCTGTCCTGCCTCCTTTCTCAGCCAGCGAGACTGAAGGTCACTGGGTTGATTTGAAACGTTTCCTTTATTCCAAATTTGACACCAAAAGCTCCCCAGCAGGAGAGGGCTGTGGTGACCTTGAGCTGTGTCACCTGAGGCACCGAGCTGCTGCTGTGGTGGGGAAGTGTGGCAGCCATTCATTTCAAATCCCAGGAATACCAACCAGTGAGGAAGGGGGATGTGGCACGGGAGCCTCCCAGTGCAGGATCCCTCCCCTCCAAACAGAGGATGGATCCAGGGCTGCGTCCCTGTGCCCAGTGATTAATTCCCTGGACAAGTCCCCTGTGCTCTCAGGCCATGCACAGGTAACTGAAATCCCTCCCTGCTGCCAGCCAGGTGTTCCGTGGGCTCAGAACCTGTCCCCTGCCCAGAGGGACAGAACCAATGTGTTCAGAACCTGTCCCCTGCCCAGAGGGACAGAGCCAACAGGCTCAGAACCTGTCCCCTGCCCAGAGGGACAGAGCCAACAGGCTCAGAACCTGTCCCCTGCCCTGAGGGACAGAGCCAGCCCCGTGCCCAGCTGCCACAGGCACCTGGTAGCTGTCGGAAAGCAGACTCTGCTCTAGAAATGGCCTTGATGCCCTGCCAAATTCCTCCTGTACAGGTGATAGACACCTGTAGCAGGACAGGGACACAGAGCTGCTCACAGGGTAGTCACAAACATGGAATTTCTTGGAAATCACAGCTGCCTGTGCTCCAGCCACTTACTGCACTGTTTGTCATCAGATGATCTCACCTTGAAACCTGCATTCTAAGGGCTTTAAGGCTGTGTGTGTTGCCTTTTTATTTTAAGTTTGTTTTTTTTTAAGTAATTGAAGAGAAGGAAATTAAGTCCCCAGGCACACCTGGGATCAGATTTGCACATCAGCATGGTTTTACTGTGCCCAGAGGAGATCTGCACTAATTTGGAGGACCTAAGGCTTCAGTCTTTATGCTCTTGACCCTCATGACACCCCCAGCCAGGCAGCAAGGCCACACTTCCCTTTTTTCCTCATCGTCCCTTAGATAATAAACAAAATACCCAGTGCTTCGTCCTGCAAATTCCAGGCTGTAATAAACTGGGGCTGTTCCCAGCCTTGGGCAATTTTATAGTGGGAAATGAGTCCAGATGATGATCTCCACTGCTGTGGTCTCCTCAGAGAATAACTGAGGGTTTGTGAGCCAGGCCAGCAAGAGGGAGTGGGACAGGTGTCATTCCTGCCTGCTTAGGGCAGGGAGGGGTTAATGGATACTCAGAAAGTTTCTTTTTCCTCCACTATCCCAGGAAAGTGCCACAAGCACTTCTGCAATCTGTAATCCCACGCACTGGCTTCAGGGCGAGTGAGTCATGGTTGAGCATGGAAAAGGATCTGAGAAATCCCACAAAGTGAATATCCTTTTATATAAACCCCAGGAACCTGGAATCAATACAGCACCAACCATTCCTCTGTTGCTGAGCACCAGCGTTATCCTCAGCCACATGCAGATGAAACCAACCCTGCCTACCTTTTCAAGGCCATCTTCTTTGAGACTGATGATATCCAAATCAAAATCTGTCCGTAAACCACTGGTTTTATTAAAGACAATGCGTCCCGTTAATCCTTCCCATTGGGCCTGTGGAAGGGAGAAAAAGTAGCAGGGCTGTTACTCAGTATCATAAATAATCTTTTGCCCTCCACTGTATGTTCTTTTAATTAGTCCTTATGCTGGTTCTTTCTCCCTAAAGAGCCTGATTAATTAATAATCCCTCCGCTGCTGCTCAGACTGCAGACGGAGCTGGAGATTTCCTTCACTCTCTTGCAGTCCTTGCTACAATTTCTGTTTGCACCTTTTGTGCTCACCAGCTGTTGCAGGACGTGATGACTCAGTAGAAAACAACTTGCATTTATCACGGCATCCTTGTGGGCTGCGTTCATCCTTGTAGTGCTGATAAACACCGGCTGCAGGGAGCCTTTCTCCAGCCAAGAGAAATCCCTTTGTGCACCAACTCGTTGGTGCTTCCAAGGTGTGTGGAAGCTTAAATGTTGGGAATGCTTCCCTCTGTCCTTCCAGAGGGAGAGTGGAGTAGAAGAGGCCAAGAATGAGTTCATGCAAGTAAGATCTGAGGTTTGGAAACAGGCACAGGAATCTGGGGCCACGTGCTGCTGGTGCCCTGCTTCAGTTTTTGGCAGCATAAAGATGGGGAAGGTGCTCACTGGGACTGGGGACATCCCATTCCCAGAGATTTTTCAGTGCTTGGCTGACTGAGATCCTAGACAGCCTGGTCTGACAGGGGTGAGGAGCAGGAGCTTGGGGTAAAGATGCCTCTATTCAATTCCACAAAAAAAAACCCCCATGTAATTTGATTTCTTTCCCACTGTTCATTTTGCAGCACCCCTGAAATGAATGCCTCTGATTTAGGAGGTGATAGAACCCCCAGTGCCAGCTGCTCTGTGCCAGCAGAGCAGGAGCTGGGGGACAGCAAGCTGTCCAATGCCTGGGGACAGTGCTGGATGTGCTGTGGCATTGTCCTGAGGAGGATGTTCCTGCAGGAATGCCAGGCTGCTGCTCAGCATCACATCCCAGCAGTGGGGAGCTGGGCCTGGGGATCTCTCTCCTGAGCAGCCCCACTGGGAAACATGTTTCCTTTATGGGTGGGGGAGCTTGAAATATCCCATTGTGATCAAGGTGGCATAATGTATTCCCAGGGGGAATAACTGGTGTTCCTCCCAATAAACACGCTCCTCTGGCTCCCCCTCATTAATTCCTGAGGAGCAGTGACAGCCTGCTCCCAGCCCTGCCACCCTGGAGTCCTGGGGAGGCTTGTGTTTGCTCATTTGGGCGTGCAGGTGGTTTGCCTGTGGGACTTGCAGCCCTCGGAGCCCCCCGGGAGCCGGGGAAAACACGGAATGTTTGTCGTGCCCAGCTGGAGCAAACACAGCTGCGTGCTGAGCCCTGCAGCTCCCGCGGGGCTGCGGCGCTGCTGATGCCTTTTTGGGCTACCTGAAAACAGAGGCAAGGCAACATTAAGAGAATAAAAAGGGTTATATTTGTGGAAGGGTCTTCAGGTACATTTTGGGCGGACAAAACCCCCTCCACAAGGGGCTACACCCAAAAAATGGATATCCAATGGGTTTTCACACTTTTATAAGTTTGGTCCATTTGCGTATTGGGGGTTCATCTTCCAATTATAGCTTCAGGTAATAAAATAATTTTACCCCAAGTTTGCTCCCCCCAACTCACTTTTGTTTCCATCTCTCAGGGCCTGAGGCAGTGAGGTGTCCTTGATTGCCAGGCCTGGAGAGGAATTGTTGTATCTGCCCAAAATGGGAAAGAAGCAGCTCACACTTTGTGTGGAGTTTAGAGTTATACACTAAAGAACTAAGAAGGATTACAAATATATGGAGAATATAAAAGCTGAAATCCTGAGGCATTAGTAGGAGCACCGAGGGGCTGCACAGCTCCCAGTCCAGGGAGTTTTCTAACCCTGCACCTGCCAAGCCTCCACCCCCTCCTCCTCCTCCAGGGGAACGTTTATAGTCAAACAAAACCACGCTTTTACCTCTTTTATGAAGTTCATGAAGCGGCCGCCGAACCTCCAGGCCTTGTGGCGGTGGCACTGCAGGGAGTTGACGGTCATCTGGGGCGCGCGCTGGTAGCACACGGACACCACGTGCACCGCGTCGTACAACAGGGCAGCATCTGTCTAAAGGGAAGGGGACAGCGCTGGTGGCCGTGGCGGCTCGTAGGAAAAGGTGGAACCCGCTCTGAGCTACGCCCGCCAGCCCCAGGGTTTCTCTGTCTGTGTTCCTTGGTGGTTCCTTGGTTGTTTAGATCAAAGGCTCGGGGTTTTGTCTAAAATCAGCGATTCTGGAAGTGTCGTTTGTCTGTTCGGGTTGTTTCTTGCACATTTCCTGCTGTGGTGTCAAAGAGGGAGGCAACGGCTTCTAAATGTGGAAGGTAGTAACAGAGTTTTCTTATTGAGTCTGTTTTGTCTGAGTGTAAAAAAAAAACTGCACGAGAACATATTTTCTACACTATTTTATACATGGGAAAATAAGAAACAGAGATGTTTGTGGGCACACAGTTTTCCAAAAATGACACAAGCTGTCACCAAAATCAGGACCTCATGGCTTTGTAACATATTCTAGCATTTCAGTGATCTGAACTAGGGAGAACTTTTTTCCCCCATATAATGTGATAATTTTAGATTCAGTTTGGGATGCCCCATCTTACATTCAAACACTGATCAAGAGAATTGGATTTATTTTTCACTCTGATGTGGTAAGACCTCCTAGTGAAAATACATTATTTGCTGGCTTCACGGAGGCACGAAACAGATGTGAGTCTAGCAGCAGCGTAATAAACCACAATGAAACAAAATAATACAGCAAATAACTGAGCAAACATCTCACAGGACGTAGCCATGGAGAAAATCCTCCAGCCTTGGCAGCCATCCCTTTGACCTTCCCTTCTCTCAGCAACCAAGCATGAAGAGCAGGAGCCCCACCTGCATCCGTGGGCGGGTATGGACCACAGCAGGGACAGGTTTGTGAGTTTGGGGCTGGAGGAAAGGGGAGGCAGGGATATGTCCATGCAATTTCATGGTGAATTACAGACTGTAATGCCCAGCTGAGTCCAGGGCCCCAGTGGATAGACACCTGGCAAACAGAAATCAAAGGCAGGATCCCTCAGAGAGAGCAAAGAGGGGCAGCGTTGAGGACTGAGCTCTGCTGCAGGCAGAGGGGCTCAGCCCTGGGCAGCCTGGGGAGCAGGCAGGAGAGTGGGGGTCTCTTCCCTAACAACAACCACAACAGCAGGGATCTGAGGAGCCCTTTCAAGGTGAAAGTCTGGGAGGCTTTGCCACTTCGGCTCTGGGAAGGAGGGAGCCAGTCAGCAGTTCCGGGGGTCGGAGACAGCCTGGCAGGGAAGGCAGATGGGCGAGCAGGTGCTGTACCTTCTGAGCAGTAACTCAGCAGAGCAGAGCTGCCATCAGACCCTAAAAGGAGTCATCCAAGCTGCAGCTCAGCCCATCTCTGGCCACTGCTTGGTGCTTTCCCCTGTCTCAATCTCTACAAAGCGCCTGGCCCAGCCTGGCCATGTGCTGTGCTCCCAGCCCTGGGAGCTGGTGTCCCTCTGCTCTCGGGGGTGAGGCTTTGCCACTTTGGCTCTGGCAGATCTAAAGAGAGGGGGAAGGAGGGAGCCAGTCAGCAGTTCCGGGGGTCGGAGACAGCCTGGCAGGGAAGGCAGATGGGCGAGCAGGTGCTGTACCTTCTGAGCAGTAACTCAGCAGAGCAGAGCTGCCATCAGACCCTAAAAGGAGTCATCCAAGCTGCAGCTCAGCCCATCTCTGGCCACTGCTTGGTGCTTTCCCCTGTCTCAATCTCTACAAAGCGCCTGGCCCAGCCTGGCCATGTGCTGTGCTCCCAGCCCTGGGAGCTGGTGTCCCTCTGCTCTCGGGGGCAGCTGGAGTTCTCTGGGACATGTCCTGGCTACCTGCCTTGTCTGGTGGCAATCTGTTGGCAGCTGGACCTGAGCAGGAGCGTTACCACAGCAGCAGGGTGTGGGCTTCACCCCAGACTTTGAGGGACAGTTGTTAAAGAATGCAAGAAAGCACCTCAGGACAGATACCTGGGATGAGATTTTACTGGTACAAAAACCAATAAAAGTAACATTTAGGCCTCAATTGTAACCACATTTCTCTTCACAGAGAAAAAGCAAGGCACAATTCTTCACAAGAATATTTCTGGGTTTCACATTCTCTGAACCTCAAAGAAAGGAAAAACAATTCTTATCTCATTTGCTGTGTCGGTGTTGTGCAAAAGTAGAATGCAAAATGGAGATTGTTTACCCAAAGTGATGGTGTTTTGTTTCCTTGCCCTATCAGGGCAAAGTGTGTGTGTGTGTGTGTGTGTGTCAGAACTGTCGGCTGACAGTCACGAGATTCAGTGCAGTTGTATGCAGAGTTGAGTGCTTGGCAGATTCAGTTTAGACATAATGTAATATAGAATATATTATATGTATAGAATATGTATAGAATAACATAGTATGAGACAGTAATTAATTAGCCTTCTGATAAGATGGAGTCAAATTTTCGTTGGGGGTGAAAATATCATTGATATTTGACTGTTCCTGCCTTCCTTAGCACCCTGCCCTGCTTCCCAGACCCCTGTGCCCTGTTTGAACTGCCCGTACCATCATCACACCATCCAGAAGCCCCAGCTCTGCCTTGGGCGCCGACTGCAGCCTCTCCATGGACCACTTCTCAATGATGGAGGACACGTGTGGGTTCTCCACGTTGAGGATCCGGAAGCCGGTCAGGTTCACCCCAGAGTAGCGGTATGGTTCTAGGTCTAATGCATAAAGATCCTTAAAAGAGAGAAACCGGGTTAAACATTTTGCTTAGCTCTGTTTTGTTTGAGTTTTCTGCGTCGGTTCGTGTCTGTGTTTGGAGCGAGACAGCAGAGCCCGCAGAAGGTGGGAGGGAGAACAGATCCCTCGGGAATTCAGAGGATTGTGCTGCCTGCTGCCGTCAGTGGTGCTCGCAGAGGGCTGTAGGTGTTGGTGGAATCTGGGTGCCGTATGTGCAGGTTCCCCCACACGCAGCAGAAGGGAACTCCTACCAAAGAGCCAAAGAACCTGGTCTCAGCATGAAAGAGAGTGGATTGTGGGGAGGAAAACAGAATCACTGCCTGTGACCCTGGAAAAAGAGACTGTGACCCAGGGAGGGGAGACAAGGCAGAGTTTCTGTATCTGGAGCTCCCACGGGCCTTTCCAGGGAGGATTTGCTGGCAGTGCTGAGGCCCACAGGGTGCTGCGGATGACAGAGTCACTCTGAATGCAAAACACCAATTTGCAGACTATCAAAGAGGAACTAAGACGCATTTCTTGACATTCTGACCAGCCTACACAGTCTGCAGATGAATGAGGGTGCCCTTTATACGATGTGAAAACCAGAGCCAGGCAGTGCTCAGCTCTGCTGGCTGCCAGCCTGAGAGCACTGCTTGGCAGGCAGTGAGGGGCACTGGGGCTACTGGGGGGCACTGGGGAGCACTGCTGTGCTGCAGCTCTTGGCTCTCCGCGTGTCTGAACACCAGCTTCAGTGCTCAGCAACGAGTTTGGGGTTAGACAGCACGCCAGGAGCATGTGGCAGCTGATCTGCTCCCCAGAGCCCAGCAGCTCACCCAAGGGGGGAGTGAGGGAGTGGTGAGATGGCAGTCAGGGTGAACCGTTTGTTGGGTGGGACATATTTCATTGGTGTTTATCCTGGACGACTTCTGCAAGGGTTTCATGGCAGTTTAAATGTGGGGAGGCGGAAAGGCAACACCGCGAGTCTGCAATGGAGTGTGGGGGTGAATATGTGACATTCCCTGCTCTCACAGGCCGGAATATGTGACATTCCCTGCTCTCACAGGCAGGAATATGTGACATTCCCTGCTCTCACAGGCCGGAATATGTGACATTCCCTGCTCTCACAGGCAGGAATATGTGACATTCCCTGCTCTCACAAGGGCTTCTCAAAAAGAGCTTCAATATGGGATGAGCTGCTGTGGCTGGGGCTGTGCTGCGGTTATTCTGTGCTGTGTGCTGGGGCTGTGCTGGAGTTATTCTGTGCTCTGTGCTGGGGCTGTTCTGTGCTGTGTGTTGGAGCTGTGCTGGGGCTGTTCTGTGCTGTGTGCTGGGGCTCTGCTGGGGTTATTCTGTGCTCTGTGCTGGAGCTGTTCTGTGCTGTGGCTGGGTTTGTGCTGGGGCTGTTCTGTGCTCTGTGCTGGGTTTGTGCTGGGGGTGTTCTGTGCTCTGTGCTGGGGATGTTCTGTGCTCTGTGCTGGGTTTGTGCTGGGGCTGTTCTGTGCTCTGTGCTGGGTTTGTGCTGGGGCTGTTCTATGCTCTGTGCTGGGTTTGTGCTGGGGCTGTTCTGTGCTCTGTGCTGGGTTTGTGCTGGGGCTGTTCTGTGCTCTGTGCTGTGTGCTGGGGCTGGCTGTTCTGTGCTCTGTGCTGGGGCTTTTCTGTGCTCTGTGCTGGGTTTGTGCTGGGGCTGTTCTATGCTCTGTGCTGGGTTTGTGCTGGGGCTGTTCTATGCTCTGTGCTGGGTTTGTGCTGGGGCTGTTCTATGCTCTGTGCTGGGTTTGTGCTGGGGCTGTTCT